>NC_090648.1:189279497-189932497 GCF_040937935.1 Hyperolius riggenbachi | reverse complement strand
CCTTTACCAACAAAGATCAGACTAGCTAAAGCTATGGCCTTCCCATTAGTAACATATGTCTGGGAAAGTTAGATTATTAATAACGCACAGAAAAATTTATGCTTTTGAATTGTGGGTTTGGAGAAAGCTACTGAGAGTTCCCTGGACTGCCAGAAGAACACACTAGTCAATGCTTTAAATAAATAAGGCCAGAGTGTTCACTAGAAGGGTTGATACTATGATTAAAACTTAAATGCTTTGGACACATAATGAGAAGGCCAGATTCTTTGGAGAAATCCTTGATGCTTGGAAAAATTGAGGGAAAAAGGACGGCAGAGGCTAAGAAGGATAGACTGCATTTGTGAAGCTATGAACATGCCTATGCAACACGTGAAAAAAGCTGTGATTGAAAGACACATCTGGCATGCAGAAGTATACATGGTCACAAAGAACTGGAGTTGACTAAATTAATGAAGATCAATGTGATTCAATTGTCCAATGCAACGCACCACAAGGTTCACCACAATAAGCACATGGTGCAAATCTCAAACTTCTGAGAAAATAGAGAAAATGGACAAAATAGTATTTACTGTACAAAAATATGCTTTCAATATTTAACCTTTTAGCAGCCACATAAAGTTAAACTACAGTATGTGGCTGCAAGGCTGTTTTTTTTTTTCTGCCGCTGAGGAAGTGGGCCTTCCCCAGCTTGGCAGAGCAGTGCAGGGAGCATTCTTTATAGTTACCTGTTCCAGACGCTGGACCGGCTTCCTCCTGCACTCCCGGCATCCTTTTCTGACTTCTGATCGTGTTATTACATGTGATCAGGGCTCGAGAAGATACTGTCAGCGGTGCAGCTCCACCCGGTGGTGGAAGAGGGGTGATGGCAGAGACTCGAACACTATCTTCTGAGCCCAGATCACATGTAATACCTGTAACGTAATTTCACAGGTCATTTTGCGACATTTGTTTTCTAGACTACTACTCACGGTTTAGGGCCCCTAAAATGCCAGGGCAGTATAGAAACGCCACAAGTGACCCCATTTTAGAAAGAAGACACCCCAAGGTATTCCGTTAGGAGTATGGTGAGTTCATAGAAGATTTTATTTTTTGTCACAAGTAAGCGGAAATTGATTTTAATTTTTTTTTTCACAAAGTGTCATTTTCCGCTAACTTGTGACAAAAAATAAAATCTTCTATGAGCTCGCCATACTCCTAACAGAATACCCTGGGGTGTCATCTTTCTAAAATGGGGTCATTTGTGGGGTTCCTATACTGCCCTGGCATTTTAGGGGCCCTAAACCGTGAGGAGTAGTCTTGAACCCAAATGTCTCAAAATGACCTGTGAAATCCTAAAGGTACTCATTGGACTTTGGGCCCCTTAGCGCAGTTAGGGTGCAAAAAAGTGCCACACGTGGTACCGCTATACTCAGGAGAAGTAGTATAATGTGTTTTGTGGTGTATTTTTACACATACCCATGCTGGGTGGGAGAAATATCTCTGTAAATGACAATTTTTTTATTTTTTTTTTTTACACACAATTGTCCATTTACAGAGAGATTTCTCCCACCCAGCATGGGTATGTGTAAAAATACACCCCGAAACACATTATACTACTTCTTCTGAGTACAGCGATACCACGTGTGGCACTTTTTTGCAACCTAGGTGCGCTAAGGGGCCTAACGTCCTATTCACAGGTCATTTTGAGGTATTTGGATTCTAGACGACTCCTCACGGTTTAGGGCCCCTAAAATGCCAGGGCAGTATAGGAACCCCACAAGTGACCCCATTTTAGAAAGAAGACACCCCAAGGTATTCTGTTAGGAGTATGGTGAGTTGATAGAAGATTTTTTTTTGTCACCAGTTAGCGGAAATTGACACTTTGTGAAAAAAAAAACAATACAAATCAATTTCCGCTAACTTGTGACAAAAAATTAAATCTTCTATGAACTCGTCATACACCTAACAGAATACCTTGGGGTGTCTTCTTTCTAAAATGGGGTCACTTGTGGGGTTCCTATACTGCTCTGGCATTTTAGGAGCCCTAAACCGTGAGGAGTAGTCTTGAACCCAAATGTCTCAAAATGACCTGTGAAATCCTAAAGGTACTCATTGGACTTTGGGCCCCTTAGCGCAGTTAAGCTGCAAAAAAGTGCCACACATGTGGTACTGCTGTGCTCAGAAGAAGTAGTATAATGTGTTTTGGGGTGTATTTTTACATATACCCATGCTGGGTGGGAGAAATATCTCTGTAAATGACAAATTTTAGATTTATTTTTTTTACACACAATTGTCCATTTACAGAGAGATTTCTCCCACCCAGCATGGGTATGTGTAAAAATACACCCCAAAACACATTATACTACTTCTCCTGAGTACGGCGATACGACATGTGTGGCACTTTTTTGCAGCCTAGGTGCGCTAAGGGGCCCAACGTCCTATTCACAGGTCATTTTGAGGCATTTGTTTTCTAGACTACTCCTCACGGTTTAGGGTCCCTAAAATGCCAGGGCAGTATAGGACAGTGGCGTACCTAGGGCATTTGACACCCGGTGCTGGGTATTAAGACACCCCCCCCCCTTAAAAAAAAGCGACTGTGGCATGCTAAACGCGACACGGCGGGTAATGCCAGGTGTAGGCTCCCTCCCCTAAAGTTGGCCTCAATATAGGTAGCTAACAAAAAGTGGGTGTGGTTATAACCTGCGGCGCTAAGCGGGTGTGGCCATGACCAGATGAGGGTGGAGCTAACTAATTTAAAGTGAACACAGGATGAGCGTGATATGGAGGCTGCCATATGTATTTCCTTTTAAACAATAGGCAGCCCAGCTGATCTATTTAGCTGCAGTAGAACTGAATTACACCAGAAACAAGCATGCAGCTAATCTTGTCAGTTCTGACAATATTGTCAGTAACCACTGACCTGCTGCATGCTTGTTCAGGGTCTATGATTGAAAGAATTAGAGGCAAAGGACCAGCATGGCAGCCAGGCAACTGGTATTGCTTAAAAGGAGATAAATATGGCAGCCTCAATATTATTCTCACCTCGGGACAGTGGGCCCAAGTTTTGGTGACCCTTTCCCCAGAAAATTCGCATAATTGTGCAGGTTTTCTCAAGAAAATACACGTAATGTGAGCAGATTTGACCAGAAAACACGTTCAATCTTGTCGGCAGATTTGACCAAAAAACACGTGCAATCATGTCGGCAGCTTTGCCCAGAAAATACGTGCAATCATGTCGGCAGCGTTGCCCAGAAAATACGTGCAATCATGTCGGCAGCTTTGCCCAGAAAATACGTGCAATCATGTCGGCAGCTTTGCCCAGAAAATACGTGCAATCGTGTCGGCAGCTTTGCCCAGAAAATACGTTCAATCATTTTGGCAGCTTTGCCCAGAAAATACGTGCAATCATGTCGGCAGCTTTGCCCAGAAAATACATGCAATCAAGTGGAAGATTTGACCAGAAAATACATGCAATCATGTGGCCAACCTGGCCAGAAAACACTTCAATCATGTAGCTGACCTGGCTAGGACAGTTGATACAGAATAGCTAGTATAGTTGCCCCCAGTTTAGGTAATATAGTTGCCCCCAGTTTAGGTAATATAGTTGCCCCCAGTGTAGGTAATATAGTTGCCCCCAGTGTAGGTAATATAGTTGCCCCCAGAGTAGCTAGTATAGTTGCCCCCAGTGTAGGTAGTATAGTTGTAACTATGGATAGGTGGTCTGTGCGCTCCTCTGGCTACTCCCCAATCAAGTTACACAAACGTTACGACCAAATTTCCTTAGGTAGGATTCCTTACGACTTATGGATTGTGTTGGATCGCCGCACCAAAGGGGGTGTCAACACCCTAACAAAGAATCTGTAAGGTGGGTGAGGCACTCAACAACACAACTCATATACCACTACACACAATACAATACTATTGCACAGTTTAGAAATAGGTATATCAAACTTGTTCCAAAAGGCATAGGAGCAATCCCCCTCGGAGGGATACAAATAGATGGATACAGTTATTGTTCTATCACAGGCCACCTGAGTCTGCGGGGAGAAAAAACTTATTCAAAATAATTATATTCCTTATAGATTGTCCACAACAGAGACCAGAACAGGCATATGTCTTATAGGTTGTCCACAACAAAGACCAGAACAAGCATATGTCCACAGTGCTTCAACTTGAGGTGTGATCCCTCCTTTTAGCTCCACTCAATCTGACAGTTGAATAAAATACGCTTACCAGCAGGGATGGCTGACTATGTCACAAATCAGCAAGCAAGGCACATGTATGTTAAGCTCCTTCGCGGCAGGTCACCTTCTTCCTGAATGACGCTCAAAGAAAAAGGGACAACATAGCGTAATCCAGCTTTGGCAACACACCAAACACCAAAAGTGCTACCTGCGTGCCCTCAAACAGTGCAACACCACGGTGATAACTGGAAATGGATGCACGCTCACAAACTCAAATGGCTGATCCTATGATGACCAGCTAAAGCGCTTTGCTTGCATACAAGGACCACAGATCGTTGTCAACCTTTTAGACTCAAGAGACAAAAGCTCTCATAGCATAACTCCGTTTAATAATTTTAAAAGACACAATATATTGCACTCACATGAATGTAAAAACAATGCGGGGCCTCTGGCGTGGTGTGTGGAGACGCTGAAACATTACGGCGGCGGTGAGGACGTCCTGTATACTTTTATATGCGCATTGTTTTTACATTCATGTGAGTGCAATATATTGTGTCTTTTAAAAAGGAGGTGAGTAAGTCCTCTCCGCCCGCTCCTGCCCGGTCGCTGCTACTAATTAGGAGGGGGAAGCGCCAGAAGGAGGGGACCCAGGTGAGGGAGGTGGGGGGGTCCGGCCCCCCTCCCCGCTGCTTTCCCTGCCACCCCTCTATTCTGTGTTGCGTCCCCCCTCCTGTCTGGCACAGGCCTCTGTGGGAGGCCTTGATGACACCCCCTGGGGCGTCCGACACCTGGTGCGGGGCGCCCCATGCCGCCCTATTGTAGGAACGCCACAAGTGACCCCATTTTAGAAAGAAGACACCCCAAGGTATTCCGTTAGGTGTATGGTGAGTTCATAGAAGATCTTATTTTTTGTCACAAGTTAGTGAAAAATGAAACTTTGTGAAAAAACAATAAAAATCAATTTCCGCTAACTTTTGACAAAAAAAATCAAATCTTCTATAAACGCTTCATACACCTAACCGAATACCTTGGGGTGTCTTTTTTCTAAAAAGGGGTCACTTGTGGCGTTCCTATACTGCCCTGGCATTTTACGGGCCCAAAACCGTGAGTAGTCTGGAAACCAAATGTCTCAAAATGACTGTTCAGGGGTATAAGCGTCTGCAAATTTTGATGGCAGGTGGTCTATGAGGGGGCGAATTTTGTGGAACCGGTCATAAGCAGGGTGGCCTCTTACATGACAGATTGTATTGGGCCTGATCTGATGGATAGGAGTGCTAGGGGGGGTGACAGGAGGTGATTGATGGGTGTCTCAGGGGGTGGTTAGAGGGGAAAATAGATGCAATCAATGCACTGGGGAGGTGATCGGAGGGGGATCTGAGGGTTTGGCCAAGTGATCAGGAGCCCACACGGGGCAAATTAGGGCCTGATTTGATGGATAGGTGTGCTAGAGGGTGACAGGTGGTGACAGGAGGTGATTGATGGGTGTCTCAAGGTGTGATTAGTGGGGGGAATAGATGCAAGCAATGCACTGGCGAGGTGATCAGGGCTGGGGTCTGAGGGCGTTCTGAGGGTGTGGGCGGGTGATTGGGTGCACTAGGGGCAGATAGGGGTCTAATCTGATGGGTAGCAGTGACAGGTGGGGACAAGGGGTGATTGATGGGTAATTAGTGGGTGTTTAGAGGAGAGAACAGATGTAAACAATGCACTTGGGAGGTGATCTGATGGTGTGGGTGGGTGATCAGATTGCCCGCAAGGGGCAGGTTAGGGGCTGATTGATGGGTGGCAGTGACAGGGGGTGATTGATGGGTGGCAGTGACAGGGCGTGATTGATAGGTGGGGGGGGGATTGGGGGGGTGATCAGGAGAATCTGAGGGGTGGGGGTGATCAGGAGTCCCCAGGGGGTAGTTTAGGGTCTAAAAAAAAATAGCGTTGACAGATGGTGACAGGGAGTGATTGATGGGTGATTAGGGGGGTGATTGGGTGCAAACAGTGGTCTGGGGGGTGGGCAGGGGGGGGTCTGAGGGGTGCTGTGGGCAATCAGGGGGCAGGGGGGGTGCAGATCAGTTTGTTTGGGTGCAGACTAGGGTGGCTGCAACCTGCCCTGGTGGTCCCACGGACACTGGGACCACGAGGGCAGGAGGCAGCCTGTATAATACACTTTGTAAACATTACAAAGCGTATTATACGCTTTGTATGCGGCAGATCGGGGGTTAAGCCGGCACTTCCGTATGGCCGGTGGGATGTCGTCGCGGGTGGACGGAGCCTAATGCCGGCGGATGCGCGCGATCCCCAGCTCGGAAGAGTCCCAGCACCCAACGCCAATGTGCGTTACGTGGTCCTGGGGCTGCCACTTTGCCGCCGCCAATGTGCAGTGGGCGTTCGGCAAGTGGTTAAACAGTTGCTGTTCAGAGACTAGTCCTGCCATGTATCACATTGAAGTACCTTACTAAGGATTGATTATTTTTTCTACTAGATTGAAGAGCTGTCAGTAAACCAGTTAATGGCATCGCTGATGGTCTTATCTTGTGTGAATGCACACAAATCTATTAGTCATTTAGGCTTTTAAGCAGTGCAGATAAATGTGTCCTTAGGAGGAATATTTTATAATGTATTTATCCTAATTGTGCGTGAAGAAAAACAAGCTGATGTTTTGTATTAACACTATGCAGGTACAATGTCAGCCAGCTAGAGGAATGGCTGCGTGACAAGAATCTCATGAACAGTGGGGCCAAAGAAACACTGGAACCTTTAATTCAGGCAGCTCAGCTGCTACAAGTGAAGAAGAAAACAGATGAAGATGCAGAAGCTATCTGTTCTATGTGCAATGCTCTGACTACTGCTCAGGTAAGGAGTGCTAATCTATGTATAGTGTATTTTACTGAGGGGACATTCCATCCTACAGGCAGAGGAGTTGGCAAATCTGTGTTCTGTATGCTGTAACTGATACATGCTTGTACTGTGAATGGTACATCCTGCTTACCTTGTGGTGTGGTGCGCTCCATATGGTCCAGCAGCTAGATTGGAGTGCTTGCAATGCAGGGTAAGGTTTCAGACTGCACAATGAACACAGAGCAGTGGTTAAGTGGAATTTGATTTTCTGGCAGACAACCCATCTTTAAAATGAAGTAATATATTTTTATTTAATGCAAATAGGTGTGTGTTTATTTTCAAACATAATAATGTTTGGGTTTTTTTTGCAGTTACCGTGTATGATAAAAGATGTAAACTTTTATCTTTACAGATTGTGAAAGTTCTGAACCTCTACACTCCTGTAAATGAGTTTGAAGAGCGGGTGCTGGTCTCATTTATCCGCAACATACAGGTAGGTACAGTAGTTGTCTGGGTATCTGATTGCGCAGCAGGTTTCCTACACATTTTCAGATTCCCGCAGTGTTACTCATAGAGCAGAAGGCACTTGTGTGGTTTTCTGGTATGCCCTCAAGATGGATACAGGCTTTGGGTAACTGTAGCACATAGAACGCAGCATCCAACAACCTTTGTGTCTGACCAGCACATGAGCATGCGCCTTAGGCTGGCCAAGTGTACCTGTTCATTTCTATGGGACTTAGGGCCTTTCACTGTGGGGTAATACAGTAGCAGTTGGATTTGAAATTTACCCAGCAGCTTGCTAATCCCACTGGTTTTGTTCCAGAGGATGACAGAGGCTCTTACATACTTTATTCCCCATCACTGTGCATTAAAGGAATACTTAAGCCAACAAAAAAAATGACATTTACTCACCCAGGGCATCCCTCAGCCCCCTGAAGCTGGATGGTGCCCTTGCAGCCCCGCTCCAATCGTCCTGTCCCTGCCGGCGGCTACTTCCGGGTTCGGCGACAGCCGCCGACAGGCTGGGAACGCGGCTGATTCTCCGCGTTCCCAGCCGCTATATCATCCTAACCTCGCATTGGGATCCAGAGGTCTCCTCTGAGTCACTGATGACAGCAGTCTTTCTCAATGTTAAAGCTAACAATTCTGGCCCTATTTTGTGTCTTGCTGTATTAGGCCTTTTTTCCATGGGAGGATGAACTGCACATTTGTCAGGCAGTTCTGGCTGCAAGTGCCTTTGGCTGCATTTCCATACAGCCAAATTACAGTGTTTTGTAACACCGTGCATGTCGCGTTTGACGTACAGCGGGGCTCCCCAGTGGCAAAAGAACTCTTCTGTCATTTCTGAGACTGGCAACCGCCATGCTTGGATGCAGCTTTGGGGGAGGGGGGGGTGCCTGTCCACTGCCCAGTGCTCCTGCTGAGCCCTAGCAAGTGCCTTTCCAGGGAACAGGGTCTACTGACAGGTGATGAAATCAACACATTTAGCTGCTTGTGTGAAAGAGGCCTTAAACTACCACCATTTCTCATTTTATTGAAGAGATTTATTATTTTAGAAGCACGTCAGTACTGTAAAGTTCCTGATATTGTGGTAGCCATCAGTTTACTGTAATTTCTGTCCAAGTGTCAAGTGGGAACGGAATAGGAAGAGAGAATAAATCTCCTCAAAAGTTTTGTTAAACATTTTCAAAAACCTTATTTTACTCAAAACAGAATATCAGAGTAAAAGAGACAAACATCAGCATTCACAATATAATAATCAGAAAATCTCTACCGAGTGTATTATAGTAGACAAACCCACTGACACCCCCCCCCCCCCAAGAAAAAAAAACACCGCCCACAAACCCTGTACTTCCTCCTTTTCCCTGCTGTTTCCATAATCTCTCAGACTCTGTGACCTAGAACAATTATTTCTGTAGCTGAGCAAGGGTATGGTGGGCTCCACGTTTGGAATATCACTCTTCTGGCCATAGCCAGGATGGTGTGATACTGGGCTGAAGGTTTCTTGCTGTGGTCAGGTGTACAACTACAACCGTCATCCACATACTTACTATTTACAAGCATACAGTGTTTTACTTATGCTAACATCTGGAAATATGCCTGAACAAGGGGACTAGTTACCTGAAAGCTTGCATAGCTATCAATTAGCCATTAAAAGCTATTATTTTGACAAGTCATTATAATGAAATGCTTTATCTTCAGACAATAATTTCTTACTTTTGTCTTTGTTCTCTTAGTTGCGCCTAAGGGACCGAAAGGACGCCCCTCAGCTGCTAATGGATGCCAAGCACATCTTCCCTGTAACGTTCCCCTTTAACCCATCCTCTCTTGCTTTAGAAACAATTCAGATCCCAGGCAGTCTCAGTCTAGGTTTCATCGCTCGCGTGTAAATATACCATAACCATGCTGCCTCATATCATTGGATGTGATCACCCAGACCTGCAGGTTCCACCGGAGAAGCATTGCGGAGTCCACCATTGCATCCTTAGACACGTGCGTCACACGCCTCCTGTGATTCGTATATCATTTCAAGAGACTAATAGAGAGGTATCACTCGGAGTCCGTCCAGTGGAATTGTCTATAAAGCCTTTAGTGTGAGTCACAAGCCTTGCTCCATTCTGGATTACCAGTTCTATTCCCAAAGTAGCCATTCCCCTCCCGATAGGAGATTGATGCAGGTTGCAAGTATTGTATTTTATTACATTTTATTAGTGGAATTATGAGATTTGTTGGCAACAGGAGGAAGCTATGATATATTGTGGTAGACTACGTGGCAACAGGCCATATCATCACAATAGGTGTATGAATAATTGTATACACTTGTACTTATAGCTGGACCACAGCATTATTTATGTGAAAAGACAAACCTTTCTATAAAAGTATTGTAAGAAAAAAAAAATCGGCTTTATGTGTAATGTAGATGTTTATTTGTTAGCACCGTGGTTTACTATGCATATAAAATGTGCTGCTGTGTTTTTGTGTTGCTCTAATGTTACACTATCCGTATTAGGCACTACACAATAAACTATTCATCTCTTTATTATCCAGTATGTTTACAGTCCTATGTGATCTGTTTATTAGGGTGAACCCGCAGAATAGGCTGGTTTCCTTATCTGAGGAAGAGAGGCACCTTAGGCACATATGGATTACTGATAAAATAGCTGTTTTTAAGTAAGTAACTAAGTTAAAAAAATGTTTAAAAATAAAAAGCCTTAAGGAACAAATAGATTCTCGTAATATATTGTTAAAGGTTATGTATAGTCTCTTCTGCCATTTTTTTAAGTGTTTCAGTTCAAGTATTATTCTTTTTTTTTCTTCTGCAGCTGAGGGTTTTAATGAAGATTTTACTGTGTTATTGGTGTTTTTTTGCTGTATTACATTATTGTTATTTTGTGCATTTTATTTATTGACACACACACCATTCGGAAGTGTAGAGGAGGGTAGATCATATTGTATGTCTGTAGTGTATAGATTACTTCACTATTAAAAGCTGGGCTTAGAGGGAAGGTAGATTATACCTTGTACCTGTATCACCTGCTGCTATGAAGTAGCACATAGGAAAATATGCCTTGTATTACAGCATAAAGCATGACAACACATGTAGGTGACCTTATTAAACATCACTCCAGGTAACGTGATGTAGATCAACATATGGTGCGCGTTCGCCATGGGGTACACGTGATGGCTTCACGGAGTTGTGAAAAATCACTATATTTTGTTTTTGTTGTTTTTTTTTTAAAGAGTTTTGAAAAATAATAAATTGTATATAAAATAAACCTGGGTACGTTTTTCAGTTGCTTTAAAAAATAACGGAATATTAAGAACGCATATCCTAACTAGAGGGCATGTCTGACTGTATATGAGGCAAGGGCACAATGTTAGTCACACATGGGACTACTTAGCAATCTCTGTTTTTTTATATAGGATGAACCTCCAGTTGCAGATCCAGATACAGCAACAAATAGCTCAGGAAACCGAATGCTCTGATGTTTTTTTTTTGTTTTCTGTTTTTTTTTTTTTGTATTAGACAACGTTTCTGCATATAAAAGTCTAATCCTGATAATCTGGTGATTTCAAACAGCAGAGCTGAAGGGGTTAGCAGCAGACTGTGTGGGTGGGGCTTCTATTGGTGTTTGGCACTGCCACATCATTCAGTTGAGTGAAATTTGGAGGGGTCCAGTAATAAAATATTTAAACACTATTTAAAGGGGGGGGGGGGGAGTAAGGAGCACTTATTTCCAAATAAGGCCATGATAGTAAACCTTGACAAAAATCTGTTCTGCACTTCAAACAAGCAATTCCTGTGTGTAGCCCCATTTCTTTAAGTCATACTATCCCAAAATACCCCGCAGTAAGCAAGCACCTCCTCCAAGCAGTCATTATGCATAGACTGACTTCCTGAGAAGACTAAAGTTTACAGCACTGTCAATCTATCTAAAATGAGGTTGGGTTGGGGGGAGAGATGTTGGGAAGATGGTAGAAGGTACTTGGAGAGTAACTGACTCTCCAAGTAATTTACTTGTAATTGCCTAATAAAGCAGTTTATACAGAAGTGAAGACAAGTGCTTGCACTGATTGCATACTCGGGGATATAAAATGTTTGTACTCTGAGTTGGGCTTTAACGTTCAGAAACACTGTCATAAGCCCGTGCCTGTCTAATCAATTATTTACACTGACCAAAGTGCACATCAGCAAATGAGAAAATTACTGTGTTCACTTATTTCGTCTGCTTAATATATGCTGAGACACTGGATGAAAGAAAAGGTTTATTGGTTTTTACATTTGAGAATTTTGTATGAGACCCAAATAATGTGCCATTTCACCAACACTTGCTTGCTCCAGTATAGATAATCTCACCTTGTAAGCATGCATCATTAGATCCTGCATGTCTTTCTACTTAAAGGTTGAATCTCCCCAGATATTTCTGTAGGTGAAGTCTGAGGCATCAGCTTACCTTTTCCAGCAGCACTAAATTGTAGGCTAATAAAATGATACATATATGCACTCCAGGTTACACACTGGAGGGTTTTATCTAACAAAGTTATACTACTATCAATGGACACCACGTTGTTACATATGTAGACCAGTGTTGGCAGTGTGTTTCATGTGGCGGAATACTTCCGTGCTGTGCATCTGGATTTGATAGCCTCCTCAGAAGGTCGGTGTAAAGTTATGTGATCTTATCACCTTCTGTTCAGCTCCACGTGCAAACCAGGGACAGCTAGACTTGAGACACATAACAGGCTAGTAAGCAAGATGAGGACTAGCTATTCCAACCCTACAACCTGTACTTTGTTTTACAAATCTGCAGCACTCCTGGGGGCAAGATTGTTGCTCCTAAGATGCAGACAATGCCTAGATTTCAAAAATGGTGTACAAAAAATGTAAAGAGTTCAGTTTCAAATATTTTCTGAAGTTTTTCATAACATCAGACTACTCTTGCTTCTTGTTTTTGTGAACATTGGAGTTTTCTTCTACCACAATAGGCCATCCTCATGGTGTATTATGTTATTTTATTTAGGCACAAAATATATTCTTATTTTAAAGTGGATAACAAGGAAATGAACAGTGCTACTTAAAAACAGATGAGTGCCTACCTGCAAAAGAGTGCAAGCCCCACTTATGGGATAAAATACACACCGAGCATACACATGACCTGTCTACCACTGGAGGATGTTGGTTTCCTGTAACAGCTTGCATGCAACTTGTTAAGTACTCGTCCCTCCCACTGCGAAGAAGTCAATCCTCCATGGGAGGGGACCTAACACTAACTAAATCCTACCTATGCATATGCATAGCCTGGGCGCCCTACCAAGTAAAATTGAAAATTGTGGAAAAAGTGGGATCAGCGCATCACCAGGCCGCCTCCGAATGGCCTCCGATCAGAAATGCGCTGAGCCCCCCCAGGGACTGCAAACGCACCTTGAACCCAAACAGAGGCTCTGCATATACAGTGGAGGAAATAATTATTTGACCCCTCACTGATTTTGTAAGTTTGTCCAATGACAAAGAAATGAAAAGTCTCAGAACAGTATCATTTCAATGGTAGGTTTATTTTAACAGTGGCAGATAGCACATCAAAAGGAAAATCGAAAAAATAACCTTAAATAAAAGATAGCAACTGATTTGCATTTCATTGAGTGAAATAAGTTTTTGAACCCTCTAACAATAAAAAGACTTAATACTTAGTGGAAAAACCCTTGTTTGCAAGCACAGAGGTCAAACGTTTCTTGTAATTGATGACCAAGTTTGCACACATTTTAGGAGGAATGTTGGTCCACTCCTCTTTGCAGATCATCTCTAAATCCCTAAGGTTTCGATGGCTGTCTCTGTGCAACTCTGAGCTTGAGCTCCCTCCATAGGTTTTCTATTGGATTAAGGTCCGGAGACTGACTAGGCCACTCCATGACCTTAATGTGCTTCTTCTTGAGCCACTCCTTTGTTGCCTTTGCTGTATGTTTTGGGTCATTGTCGTGCTGGAACACCCATCCACGACTTATTTTCAGTTTCCTGGCAGAGGGAAGGAGGTTGTCGTTCAGGATTTCACGATACATGGCTCCGTCCATTTTCCCGTTAATGTGATTAAGTTGTCCTGTGCCTTTAGCAGAAAAACACCCCCAAAGCAAAATGTTTCCACCCCAATGCTTGACGGTGGAGACGGTGTTTTGGGGGTCATAGGCAGCATTTTTCTTCCTCCAAACACAGCAAGTTGAGTTAATGCCAAAGAGCTCTACTTTGGTCTCATCAGACCACAGCACCTTCTCCCAGTCACTCGCAGAATCATTCAGGTGTTCATTGGCAAACTTCAGACGGGCCTGCACATGTGCCTTCTTGAGCAGGGGGACCTTGCGAGCCCTGCAGGATTTTAATCCATTGCGGTGTAATGTGTTTCCAATGGTTTTCTTAGGGACTGTGGTCCCTGCTAATTTGAGGTCATTCACTAACTCCTCCCGTGTAGTTCTAGGATGCTTTTTCACCTTTCTCAGAACCATTGACACCCCACAAGGTGAGATCTTGCGTGGAGCCCCAGAGCGAGGTCGATTGATGGTCATTTTGTGCTCCTTCCATTTTCGAACAATCGCACCAACAGTTGTCACCTTCTCAGAATTATCCCAAAAAACCTTGCGCTCCTGTCCTGATGATAACCGACTGCTGCAGATGCTAATTTTCCTTTTTCCCAATGCACTGTGCTGCTCCAATCACAATTGGCAAGGGGCAACAAATCTAGAAAAGATGAAGCGCTCCATGGTGCATTATCAGGGGATAATTTTTAATCGCAAATTAAAGGTTCTACTTACAAGAAGTAAAATGACGACTCGCTCATCAGCGGTACAGTCCACCGCTACACACGTATGCAGGTTTGGCAACCACGCCCTGTGGCCAGTAGCGCGTTCTCCGATGTCCGGGGAAGCCGTCCCGCAGTGGGTGTGGGCGTGGCTGTGGTTTAGCGTGCGTATGGCGTCATTACGCGTTTCGGCGCTTTGCGCCTTCGTCAGATCTTGTAAGTAGAACCTTTAATTTGCGATTAAAAATTATCCCCCGATAATGCACCATGGAGCACTTCATCTTTTCTAGATTAGTTGTCACCTTCTCTCCCAGCTTCTTGCTAATGGTTTTGTAGCCAATTCCAGCCTTGTGCAGGTCTACAATTTTGTCTCTGACATCCTTGGACAGCTCTTTGGTCTTTCCCATGTTGGAGAGTTTGGAGTCTGCTTGATTGATTGATTCTGTGGACAGGTGTCTTTTATACAGGTGACTAGTTAAGACAGGTGTCCTTAATGAGGGTGACTAATTGAGTAGAAGTGTCTAACCACTCTGTGGGAGCCAAAACTCTTAATGGTTGGTAGGGGTTCAAAAACTTATTTTACTCAATGAAATGCAAATCAGTTGTTATCTTTTATTTAAGGTTATTTTTTCGATTTTCCTTTTGATGTGCTATCTGCCACTGTTAGAATAAACCTACCATTGAAATAATACTGTTCTGAGACTTTTCATTTCTTTGTCATTGGACAAACTTACAAAATCAGTGAGGGGTCAAATAATTATTTTCTCCACTGTACACCAAAAGCAAAGCTGTTAAGTGGGAGCGGCTGACCAAAAATGAATTACATTAGTACATAACAAGGAAATGAACAGCGCTACTTAAAAACAGATGAGTGCCTACCTGCAAAAGAGTGCAAGCCCCACTTATGGGATAAAATACACACTGAGCATACACATGACCTGTCTACCACTGGAGGATGTTGGTTTCCTGTAACAGCTTGCATGCAACTTGTTAAGTACTCGTCCCTCCCACTGCGAAGAAGTCAATCCTCCATGGGAGGGGACCTAACACTAACTAAATCCTACCTATTTATTTTAAAGTGGAACTGAAGATATTATTAAAACAAACCTTTTCACTTACCTGGGTCTTCTGCAAGTCCCTTGCAGCCGTCTTGTCCCTCGGCGCTCCTCAACGATCCTCTGTTCCCCGCCGCCAGCTAGTTTCGTTTTTCGACTAGTAAGGCCCCGTTCACACTTGCGGTTTTGTCAAAACCGCACCGGATGTCCGGACCGCACCGTATCCGGATCGGACCTGATCCGTACGGTTCCTATCCGGATCCGGTCCGGATCCGGTCCGTTTGCATCCGGTTTCCGTGCGGTGTGAACACGGTTGCGGTCCGGATCCGGTTTCTTAAGGAGATAACAACCTGTAAATACCTGGGGTCTGGGAGGTCAGCAGAAGGGTCTGGGGTCATTGTTGGAGACAGGTGGACGTGTGGAGACCATCCGTGGATACAGAGACTGCTGTTGGGACCATGGATCCAGGCATTTTTCGTATACCTGGGAATTCTCTGTTGTTCGCCTCCTCGTTATCAAACTTATATCAGACATGTTGCTGCCTAGAGCTCCAGCATGAAATCGCTGCTGCCCCACTCTGTGAACTCCATGTGGTCCCCATCCAAAATGCATAGGAAGTGGGGTAGAACGTCCGGTTTTTGTAGCCAGTGTGTTGTGCGCTCTCCGGTTCTCATTACTTTGTATTGGCCGGATGGTGCAGTCCGGCTCCGCCCCGGATACGGCTGCCGGAGGAGCCGGACCAAAAAATAGCGCATGTTGGAACGGACGCCGGAGTCCGGATCCGGTCCGGATCCGGTCCGGATCCGGTCCGGCAGAACGGACGCATGTGAACGGACGCATAGGCTTTCATTGTTATTGCCGTGAGTCCGTTCCGTCCGTTCTGCAAGCGGTCCGGCTCCGGCACGGCGATTCCGGACAGCCACCGCTAATGTGAACCGGGCCTAAGTCGAGGGACCAGTGTGCCTGCGCAGTCCTGCCAAGCATATCCTTTTTCCATGTTCCTGTCTGCAATAGTGCCATTGCAGACGGGACCGCGAAGAAGGATACGTGTGGCCAGAGCCGTGCAGGCACAGTGGCCCATCGGTGAAACCGAAACTAGTTGGTAGCGGGAGAACAGAGGATTGTGGAGGACCGGACAGGATGGCTGCAAGGGGCTTGCAGAATCCCCAGGTAAGTGAAACTGTTAGTTTTAATAGTATCTTCAGTTCTGCTTTAAGAGGCGGGTATGCAGTCTTAAGCACACAAGCACTTTGTTCTCACCATGAGAGTCCCTGAGAGAAATAAATTATTACCTGTAAAGTAGCAACCAAAACACCAGTTTTAGATGAACGTATCCTTTAAAGTGATCTGGACCTACTAAAAAAACCCAGTACAATGTGATAGCAAAATGTGCCAGCTGCCACTGTCAAAATGAAAATATCCAGCTTTAATATTACAGCTACTACTAGTTTCAAAGAGGAACTTTAACTCAGGATTGAACTTCATCCCAATTATTAGCCTATACCCCCTTTCCCACAAGAAATCTTTACCTTTCTTTCCAAATACTGTAGATCATCAGGGGGCCCTGTGTGGCTGATATTGTGGTGAAACCCTCCTACAGTGTGATATCATGGCCAAAGCCTATTAAAGTTCCTCTTTAAGGCTGGTACAAACCAATGTTCTCAGCCAAGGTGACTAGTTGGATCAGGGCCGGTTCTATGCACAATGGGACTGTGGGCAAGAATTGGTGGGGCTCCCTGTCTTGACATTTAATCTCCCCCCTCTGCAATTGCTCCCCCTAACCTGACCTACACCCTTTAACCGCCCCCCCCCCCCTACACAATTAAATGCACCATTAGGTGTCCACTTTTTTTTTTCCTCCACCCCCGCACCCAGAAAGCATTTAGGTGGCCAACGGGGCCCTGTAGCTCCCTAATGGACCCTTCAGGTCTCCTCCTCCCTAAGTATATGGTGTTCACTTGGAGCCCCTACAGAGTGTTTGGAGTGCAGAAAATTCACCCATTTGACTGGTGCGCTCCTCCATCAGTCTGTTTGCATCCTCGCTGGGTGCCTTTTCTCAGTGACCTTCCAGCTTGTACATACTCCCATAACATGCTGCTGAGTCACTGAGAAGAGGTGCGAGGGAGAATGAAGATGGAAGCACACAGACCAAAGAAGGAGCGTGCCGAATAGACAGGTGAGTTTGCTCCACTGCAAACACGCTGTGTCCAGGGAACCACTGTACAGTTGGGGGGGGGGGGGGGGGGCATCAGCAGGCTCTGGGGTCCTGAGCAATTGCTGATTATAGCAGCAACGAAATAATTTCATCTTGCATGCATCTTTCTAAAGATGAAACCGGTAATTAGAACATAATGTACAGTTTTACTGTGTACAGTTTTTATTTAATGTAGTGAAAGCTAACTTTATTTCTTGTAAGCAGTACCATGTATGTATTGTAAAATCTCCATCCATCTTTAATTCGTCACATTCAATTGTTCAGGGTATTTTCTGTTCTTGCAGTGGTTTAAACTAAACTACAGTAGTTATGTCTTCCATAAGTAGTCACACACCCCACCACTACCACAAAATAATTAATCATCCATCCTGTACTTGTAAAACATAACAGCTTATTAAAGGAAACCATTCGATTTTTATTCTTTTTAGGTGCTTTGTTGATATATAATTGAGATTTATAGATAAAATGACATTTGCCTTATTTAGTAGTTGGATTAGGTAAAGAGCTACTATGTAAGGGTTCTCCTCAGACATCTCATGCTGGCAGCTATATGAAATCCTCACACAGCCCTCATCAGGTTATATTCACTAAACTGTGGTAAGGAGAATAGCACCTATAAAGCATTACAGGTTGAATTTGAAAAATTAGAATATCGTGCAAAAGTCCATTTATTTTAGTAAATCAAATTAAAAGGTGAAACGGATGTATGAAATGGACTCATTACATGCAAAGCGAGATTTTTCAAGACTTTATTTGTTAACGTGTTTTGGTTTCTGGACGTAGAAACTACGTCCAGAAACCATGTGCGCTACCGCGCGCCCCCGCGGCCGATCGCGCGCGTGCACGCGCACTCCCGGCCGCGGATTCGGTAGTCAGGGAATCAATGTATCGGACTATGAAGTCCGATCACTGATTCCTCTCCCCCGCTGAAAAAGCGACAGCTTCTCTCGGAAGCTGCGCCTTTTCTGGCCATTCACTTCCTGATGCGCCACTCTAAGCGTGTGTTACGCTTAGAGTGACGTCATGTAAACAAACTCATGGCTGCCATCTTGTGGCCAAAAAGTAATACTACACCTGAAAATAAAAATGAATTAAAATCAACACACATTTACATTATAAATCTATTGTTTACCCCCCACCCTCCCAAAACTACCCAAATAAAATGTTTACTATAAATAAAAAAAACTATTACAATTAAAAAAAAAAAACATGTAAATATTTACCTAAGGGTCTAAACTTTTTAAATATCAATGTAAAGATGAAATATTTCTATATTTTTTTTATTTTAAACTTGTTAATAGTGATGGATGCAAAATGGAAAAAATGCACCTTTATTTCCAAATAAAATATTGTCGCCATACATTGTGATAGGGACATAATTTTAATGGTGTAATAACCGGGACATATGGGCATATACAATACGTGAGTTTTAATTATGGAGGCATGTATTATTTTAAAACTATAATGGCTGAAAACTGAAAAATAATGAATTTTTCCATTTTTTTCTTATTCTTCCTGTTAAAATGCGTTTACAGTAAAGTGGCTCTTAGCAAAATGTACCCCCCAAAGAAAGCCTAATTGGTGGCAGAAAAAACAAGATATAGATCAGTTCATTGTGATAAGTAGTGATAAAGTTATAGGCTAATGAATGGGAGGTGAACATTTCTCTCGTGAAAACCACGGAACCTGAATGGGTTAAGGAGTTTTGATGATTATGGCTTACAGCTTATGAAACCCCCAAAATCAAATTCTCAGACCATTAAATATTGTGAAAATGTTCAATATTCTAGGTTCAGGGTTCCATTTATTTGCCAATAACTTTATAGCTACTTATCACAATAACGTGATCTATACCGTGTTTTTTGTCACCACCAATTAGGCTTTCTTTGGGTGGTACATTTTGCTAAGAATTCTTTTATTCTAAATACATTTTAATGGGAATAATAAAAAAAATTGAGAAAAATTCTCAGTTTATTTCTCAGTTTTCGGCCATTATAGTTTTAAAATAAAATGTTCTACTGTGGATAAAACCCACACATTTTATTTGCCCCGGTTATTACAACATTTAACATTTTTCCCTAGTACAATGTATGGTAACAATATTTTATTTGGAAATAAAGTTGTATTTTTTCCATTTTGCATCCATCACTACTTACAGGCCCATAATTAAAAAAATAAAAGTAATATATCTTTACGAGAAAAAAGTTCAGTCCCTAGGGTAACTATTTTCGTATTTTTTTTTTTTATGCAAATGTTTTATTTGTGCCACAATGGGAGAATGGGGGCAGTAAGGAGTTAATTTCTAATGGTATGTGTAACTGTTTTATTAAAAAAAAAAAAAAAAATTATATATATATATATATATATATATTTATATATATATATATATATATATATATATATATATATATATATATATATATATATATATACATATACATATATATACATATATATATATATATACATATATATACATATATATATATATATATATAGTGTCATTTTACTATTTGGCCGCAAGATGTCCCCCTTCACTTTCTCTTCCTGTGCATACTATTAGTACATGATCAGGAAGTAACGCATGGACGTGTTACTTTTTGTTACAATGGCCCAGACATCTCATATCTCATTGATGCCGGCGATCATTGATACTGGGACTTAGATCAATGAATGGGAACTGCGTTCCCATTCACTGATCTCCGGCCTAACGAGCGATGATGAGAAGGCGCACAGGAGTGAACGGGAGCGCACACAGTGGCGATCGTGGTGAGGGCCGTATATCTATGCCTGTACAGGAACTGATGTCCTATAGTAGATATACTGCCCCAAACAGTTAAGTGGTTAATCCAAAACACTTACAAAGGGTTCCTATTTTATATATTAGGTTCACCTTTTAAATTGTGAAAATGTTCAGTATTCTAGGCTCAAAGTGTCTGACTCTAATCGGCTAATTAAAGGATACCTGAGGTGAGAGGGATATGGAGGCTGCCATATTTTTTTTCCTTGTAAACGATGCCAGTTGCCTGGCAGCCCTGTTGATCTTCTGGCGTACGTAGTGTCTAAAGCCTGGAACAAGCATATGGCTAATCCAGTAAGACCCGAGTCCGAGTACCTGATCTGCTGCATGCTTGTTTAGGGTCTATGGCTAAATGTATTAGAGGCAGGATCAGGAGGACTTCCAGGCAAGTGGTATTGGTTAAAAGGAAATAAATACAGGGAGTGCAGAATTATTAGGCAAATTAGTATTTTGACCACATCATCCTCTTTATGCATGTTGTCTTACTCCAAGCTGTATAGGCTCAAAAGCCTAATGACATCAACACCCTATATCAGGTGTGCATAATTATTAGGCAACTTCCTTTCCTTTGGCAAAATGGGTCAAAAGAAGGACTTGACAGGCTCAGAAAAGTCAAAAATAGTGAGATATCTTGCAAAGGGATGCAGCACTCTTAAAATTGCAAAGCTTCTGAAGTGTGATCATCGAACAATCAAGGGTTTCATTCAAAATAGTCAACAGGGTCGCAAGAAGCGTGTGGAAAAACCAAGGCGCAAAATAACTGCCCATGAACTGAGAAAAGTCAAGCGTGCAGCTGCCAAGATGCCACTTGCCACCAGTTTGGCCATATTTCAGAGCTGCAACATCACTGGAGTGCCCAAAAGCACAAGGTGTGCAATACTCAGAGACATGGCCAAGGTAAGAAAGGCTGAAAGACGACCACCACTGAACAAGACACACAAGCTGAAATGTCAAGACTGGGCCAAGAAATATCTCAAGACTGATTTTTCTAAGGTTTTATGGACTGATGAAATGAGTGAGTCTTGATGGACCAGATGGATGGGCCCGTGGCTGGATTGGTAAAGGGCAGAGAGCTCCGGTCCGACTTAGACGCCAGCAAGGTGGAAGTGGAGTACTGGTTTGGGCTGATGTCATCAAAGATGAGGTTGTGGGGCCTTTTCGGGTTGAGGATGGAGTCAAGCTCAACTCCCAGTCCTACTGCCAGTTTCTGGAAGACACCGTCTTTAAAGTGAACCTAAAGCCTACCAAAAAAAAAGAGATGAACTCACCTGGGGCTTCCCTCAGCCCCCTGCAGACGATCGGTGCCCTCTCCGCTCCGATGCCTCTGGACCCGCCGGCGACGACTTCCGGTTTCGCTGTCACCGGCCGACAGGCATGGGAACGCGAGTGATTGTTCGCGTTCCCAGCCTGTATATCGCCCCCTATGCTGCTATTGCGGCCAGGAGGTCTCAATAGCAGCATAGGGGGCGATATGCAGGCTGGGAACGCGAACAATCACTCGCGTTCCCATGCCTGTCGGCCGGTGACAGCGAAACCGGAAGTCGTCGCCGGCGGGTCCAGAGGCATCGGAGCGGAGCTGCGAGGGCACCGATCGTCTGCAGGGGGCTGAGGGAAGCCCCAGGTGAGTTCATCTCGTTTTTTTTGGTAGGCTTTAGGTTCACTTTAAGCAGTTTTACAGGAAGAAGTCTGCATCCTTCAAGAAAAACATGATTTTCATGCAGGACAATGCTCCATCACACGCGTCCAAGTACTCCACAGCGTGGCTGGCAAGAAAGGGTATAAAAGAAGAAAAACTAATGATATGGCCTCCTTGTTCACCTGATCTGAACCCCATTGAGAACCTGTGGTCCATCATAAAATATGAGATTTACAAGGAGGGAAAAGGTACACCTCTCTGAACAGTGTCTGGTAGGCTGTGGTTGCTGCTGCACGCAATGTTGATGGTGAACAGATCAAAACACTGACAGAATCCATGGATGGCAGGCTTTTGAGTGTCCTTGCAAAGAAAGGTGGCTATATTGGTCACTGATTTGTTTTTGTTTTGTTTTTGAATGTCAGAAATGTATATTTGTGAATGTTGAGATGTTATATTGGTTTCACTGGTAAAAATAAATAATTGAAATGGGTATATATTTGTTTTTTGCTAAGTTGCCTAATAATAATGCACAGTAATAGTCCCCTGCACACACAGATATCCCCCTAAAATAGCTAAAACTAAAAAACAAACTAAAAACTACTTTCAAAAATATTCAGCTTTGATATTAATGAGTTTTTTGGGTTCATTGAGAACATGGTTGTTGTTCAATAATAAAATTATTCCTCAAAAATACAACTTGCCTAATAATTCTGCACTTCCTGTATGGCAGCCTCCATATCCCGCTCATATTTAGGGTTCCCTTTAATCCAAAACACCTTTACAGATTTCCTATTTTATATATTAGGTTCATCTTTTAAGTTGAATTACTGGAATAAATGGACTTTTGCACAAGATTTTAATTTTTGGAGCTTCACCTGTGCATGATGATGACTAGAACAGAATGCATGGCATGTAATATATTGCATTACGCTCTATTCATTGTGTATTTAAACTTTTTATACACGTTATTCTGCTTATCGCAGTTTATTATTATTTTAGTATTTATATAGCGCCATCATCTTCCAGATATTTATATAGGGCCATCGTCCCTCAGTGGGTCTTAAAACCTAACCCCTACCATAGTTCAAAGTCTGTTTGGTGTAGTGTATGTATCCTAGTCTAAAGGCTGCCATACACTGGTCGATTGCCACCAGATCGACCAGCAGATAGATCCCTCTGTGATCGAATCTGATCAAAGAGCAATCTATTGGCTGCCTACACTGCAAACAGATTTTGAATCGATTTCACTATGAAATCGATTCACAATCTGTGGAGATGCCGCCGCCCCCAGCATACATTACCTGATATGGGCGGCGCTAGTCCCTCGGTCTCCACTGTCCATTCTATGCTCTGGGCTTCAGCTTCACTTTACTGTTTAAACTTCCCCCGACAGGAAGTAAGTGGAGCCAGCCGAAGCCCAGCGCTGAGAAGGGACAGCGGGGACACGCATCGGCGGAACAGGTAATGTATTGCCGCTAGCATCGGTCGTCGGACATTCGAACGCCGCTATCGACGCACTCCCGACCCGCTGGCGATCGAGGGAAATTTTCAGCGCGGACAGATCGATGGGATTGATCGATTTCGGACAGAAATCGGTCAGCGTTTCTGCATCGATTTCACAGCAGATTAGATCACAGTGATCGAATCTGCTGTCTATCGGCGGGAAATCCAGTAGGTCTATGGGCACCTTAAGGCCAATTTTAGGGGTAAACCAATTAATTTATCTGTATGTTTTTGGGATGGGGGAAGAAACTGTAGTGCCCAGAGAAACCACACACACATACACACACGGGGAGAACATACAAACTCTGTGCAGATAGTTCCCCGGCTGGAATTCGAACCGGGGACCCAGCGCTGCAAAGCAAAAGTGCTAACCACTACGCAACCATGCTGCTTTGCAGTTTAGTGAAAATACCCCATTGTTCCTTTAGAGATGGTACTTTCCATGTCGAAGCACAGCTCCCCCATACCAAATAGCTTGAAAGAATATTGCTGAAAAGAAGTGGGCATCTTGGTAAGCAATTACAGCTGCTTGCTAACAAAGACAGTGCTTTTAAAGCTGCGCATTTCTAAGTGGAGCACTATGAGGACTGGACAGAAGAGGGTGCTATAGAATTGCATGTTGCCAAACGTACTATGACAGGTGGATCATAACATTTTTTTTTGGGGGGGGGAGGCATATAGCAAACAGTGTGAGGAATGCGCTATGATAAGAGAGAGCTTCTTAATTTCTGCACTTTAAGTGTTAACTCCATGCATTTGCATCTAAATACCTTCCAGCACAACAGCCTCTCTCTGACAGATGAGGTGTTGATTTTGAAAATAGTTTTTTATGTTTTCTTTTTAATTTGATGTTATTGAAATAGCCAGTCGGAGGCCACTAATGTAAAAGGTTCTGTTTTGTTTTTACTTCAGACTCCCATCTTAAAGAATAACATTGCTTTACAGCCATTGATGTGGCTGAGCAAACCTGGAGAGTCAAATATGAGGTGTTTGGAAAACTCTGTTCAATAATTATCTCCAGCCATTTGCCCAGGTGTGCAAGGAGCACAGCATGAGGTTCCTTCAGCAAGCTAAAATAATAAAAGTAAATACTGAGACCTGGATTTAATGTTATGTTTACTGATAATTTATAACAAAAAGAAAAAAAGCTATGTTATTCTGCATGAAACTGTTGTAGACAAGATGGCCAATGCAGAAAATGCATGCTATATCGCTCTTTTTTATGATCTAACTGAAATCATATTATTTACTAATTTAGGTACTAAATTATTATTTTTTTTTTTAATTCATACTGATTCTTGAAAGGAAAAAGTTGTTGCTAAGCAATGTCATGCACACAAAGAGAATATTGCAGCCTAAATGCTAACAGTTCTGTTCTGTACCGTCTGATGTCATACCTCCTAGCAAATGTTTGCATCATTAACACTGTAACTACTAAGCTATCACTGCAAACTGAAAAAATAAAATACATTTAAGAACATGGGTGAGTACATTATTTTATAACCAACTATGTTTTGGTATTCATTTCTCTGCCTAATTTAACCACTTCAGCCTGCGGGTTGTTTTCACCTTAAGGACAAAAATGATTTTCCCCTGTGATGCTCTTGTTTTGGTTTTGTTTTTTTGCCACAAATTAAGCTTTTTAGGGGGTGATACTGGTTTTCAGTAATTCTTTTCTATGCATTTAATAGGGAAATACAAGGGGGGAAAAAAAAATCACAATTTCTCCATTTCTATCCACTATAGTTTTAAAATACATGATGATATATAGATAAAACCCACATTTTATTTGTCCAGTTTTCTCGGCTATCACAACATTTCAATTTATGCTCCTAGCACAATGTATGGCGACAATATATTATTTGGAAATAAAGGTATTTTTTCTGTTTGTACCCTACCAATAATTACAAGCCCCTTATTTGCTACAATAACAGCAATATATCGTCATTACGTACATGTAAAAAAAAAAAAAGCTCAGACCCTAAGGTAACTATTTATGTATTTTTTAAACTGCTACTTTTTTATTTTACATGTTTGTTTGGTAGCTACGCAGGAGGGTGAGGGGTTAATCATGTTTTATTAAATATTACATCTATTTAAATTTTTGTTTTACTTTTTGGCCACTTTTTTGGCTGGCTCGGGGAACATGTTCCCCTTCACCAATGGATTCAAAAGATGGACTGGCAGTGCAACACAGGACAGGTAATGTATAAACGCACACATACATGCACATTTATTGGGGAAACCGCTCCGGGGGTTCAGTCGCTCGTCACAATATTGCTTGCTGTTAGCAGCATGCACACGCTCGAGCAAGTTGGCCCTGCATCTTGCAGCATGTCTGACCAATTCGGCCTGAAATTGGTTGCATTGTTGATCGGGCATGCACTTGGCACCGATTTTCATTCGATTATAATAATCAAATTGGATTGTTGATCAGCCGCCAATGTATGGCCTTCACTTTTTTTTCCTGTGTTTCATCCCTCTTTAAAGGGACCCTGAGCTCTGCATAACAATTAAATTTGGACTTTTCTCCAGCCCCCCCTTAGCCGGCATTATCCTGGTCCTGGCTACAGTAATCCGTGATGACTTTGTGAGTCATTACCCCAGCTAGTGTAAGATTCCTGTGCATGCACGGTTTAGTCATAGAGGACCAGGCATGCACAGGACTCATATGCCGGCTGGTGTGATAATGCAGCATGCACGGTGGGGGCACTCGGGCAACTTCACTCGAAGTCGCCGGATTACCCGAGCCGAGACCAGGATGACGCCAGGGGAACTCGCTGGCTAAGGAGGCTGGAGTAAGCCCCAATTAAGTCCAAATTTCATTTTTATACAGAGCTCAGGGTCCCTTTAACTACCTGGAGACCGCTCCACGCCCATGGGCGTGGCCGCGGCAGCAGCCCCAGGACCGCCTAACATCGATTGGCGTCAAGTCCTGGGGCTGCATTTTGCAGGAGATCATGCGCAGGCTGCGCTCACATCTCCTGCTCGGGGGGGCGGAGCTCTGCCCCGCCTTCAGTCTCTGAGTGAGACTGTTAGACTGCGAAACTGCCGTCTTTACTGTTAGTACAGCGCTGCAATCAGCAGCAGCACGGTACTGGGGACAGCCATGTGACACGGCTGTCCCCATGGGGGACAAGAGCGATCGACTCTCGTAGGCAGAAGCCTATGATAGCCGATCGCCGTGATTGGTCTGCTGGGGTGGAGGGAGGGGATTGAAAAGTAAATAAATTAAAAAACACATCAAAAACAGTAAAAAACAAACGAATATTTATTGAAAAAAAAAAATCAACTTGGGGCGATCAGACCCCACCAAAAGAGAGCTCTGTTGGGGGGAGAAGGGGGGGATCACTCGTGTGTTGTGCGGCCCTGCAGCTTGGACTTAAAGCTGCAGTGGCCATTTTAGATAAAATGTGCCTGGTCTTTAGGTGGGTTTACCACTGTGGTCCTCAAGTGGTTAAAGGGGAACTGAAGAGAGAGGTATATGGAAGCTGCCATGCTTATTTCCTTTTAAGCAATACCAGTTGCCTGGAAGCCCTGCTGATCCTCTGCCTCTAATACTATTAGCCATAGCCCCTGAACAAGCATGCAGCAGATCAGGTGTTTCAGACTTTAAAGTCAGATCTGACAAGACTACCTGCATGCTTATTTCTGGTGTTATTCAGATACTACTGCAGAGAAATAGACCAGCAGGGCTGCCAGGCAACTGGTATTGATTAAAAGGAAATAAATATGGCAGCCTCCGTATACCTCTTACTTCAGTTCCCCTTTAAAGGACAACCCAAGGTGACATGATGAGATAGTCATGTGTATGTAAAGGGCCAAACACACAAATAACTAGGCTGTGCTCCTTTTTTTCTTTCTCTGCCTGAAAGAGTTAAACATCGGGTGTGCAAGTGACAGTTTCTGTCCGGGTCGGACTGGGTCAGATTATAGCATAACCCTCATTGATAAGAAATTACAGCCATAAAACACTTTTCTGTCAGTAAATGGCTTCTCAGAGCAGTAAAGAGATAAAGGTGATCAATAAGAATTAGTTGGTTTTTGTTTGTCCACCTGCCTCTTGGGAATTGACCACAAGTTCTCAATGGGATTAAGATCTGCAGAGTTTCCAGGCCATGGACCCAAAATATCAACTTTTGGTCCCCGAGCCACTTAGTTATCACTTTTGCCTTATGACACGGTGCTCCATCGTGCTGGAAAATGCTTTGTTCTTCACCAAACTGTTATTGGAAGAAGTTGCTGTTGGAGGGTGTTTTGGTACCATTCTTTATTCATGGCTGTGTTTTTTGGCAAAATTGTGAGTGATCCTACTCCCTTGGATGAGAAGCAACCCCAGGCATGAATGGTCTCAGGATGCTTTACTGTTGGCATGACACAGGACTGATGGTAGCGCTTACCTTTTCTTCTCCTGACAAGCCTTTTTCCAAATGACCCAAACAATGGGAAATTGGCTTTGCCAGTCCTCAGCAGTCCATTCACCATACTTTCTGCAGAAGATCAATCTGTCCCTGATGGTTTTTTGGGAGAGAAGTGGCTTCTTTGCTGCCCTTCTTGACACCAGGCCATCTTCCAAAAGTCTTTGCCTCACTGTGCGTGCAGATGCTCTCACACCTGCCTGCTGCCATTCCTGAGCAACCTCTACACTGGTTGCACTCCGATTCCGCAGCTCAATCCTCTTTAGGAGACAATCCTGGCGCTTGCTGGACTTTTGATCGATCTGACAGTAAATCTCATAGTGTGTACCTAGCATAACAGGCACTTTAAATAGATATCAGAAAGTTACCTCACCAAATTAATACCAACCAAAATTACATAGCATAATGTTTATGCTCAATTTAACCACATAACGACCAGCTAACGCCGATAGGCGGCGCCTGGCCGTTTGTGGTTTTCCATGGCGTTCCATGTCAGTTCACAAAGGGTGTCTCCGTGAACAGCCTGCGAGCCTCCGATCGCGGCTCGCAGGCTAATTGTAAACACACGGGGAAGAAATCCCTGCTGTTTACATCATACGGCTCTGGAGATCGGTGATCCCCGGCCTCTGATTGGCCGAGGATCGCCGGCATCTGATAGGCTGAACCCTGTCAGAGGCGGCGCAGGACGGATCTCCGTCCTGTGCCGCCCACAGGGATAGGGAGGGTGGAAATTGCTGCGGAGGGGAGCTTTGAGGAGCCCACACGCAGATAGCTGGCGGCGATTAGACCCCCCCCAGCAGGACATCCCCCTAGTGGGGAAAAAAGGGGAAGTCTAGTCGCCCTGGCTGCAATGTTATCTGTGCTGTGGGCTGGAGAGCCCACGCAGCACAGATCACCAGAAAATTGCCCGGTCCTTAAGTGGTAGACCCTAACTAAACAATCTTTAACCACTTCGCCATATCTGGACGCATATATCCGTCCAGATAGGCAGTGGTGCTGCAGCCGTGTGGTGCGCGCGCCCCCGCTGCCCCCCGATCAGTGAATGGGAATATAATTCCCATTCACCGATCTAAGTCCCCGGCAGAAATACCGACGCTTTCTCATCAGAGAGCGTGGTATTTCTGCCCCCAGGAAACAACTTCTCTTCATTTTAGTTCCTAGATGCGACATCGTTCGCATCTAGGAATTTTTTGAATGTGGCCATCTTGTGGCCAAATAGTAAACTGCACCCACATACCTGTATTGAATAAAAAATACATTATATTACATCTAAAATTGACTATTTACCTCCCAAACTAAAATTACCCAAATACATTTTTGTATTAAAAAAAAAAAATTACAATTAAAAAAAAAAAAAAAAGACATAAATAGTTACCTAAGGGTCTGAACTTTTTAAATATACATGTCAAGAGAGTATCTTATTAAAATTTTTAAAATTATAAGCTTGTAAATAGTGATGGACGCAAATTGAAAAAATGCACCTTTATTTCTAAATAAAATATCGGCGCCATAAATTGTGATAGGGACGTAATTTAAATGGTGCAATAAGCGGGACAAATGGGCACATAAAATGCATGGGTTTTAATTACTGTAGCATGTATTAATTTTAAACTATAATGGCCAAAAACTGAGAAATAATGATTTTTTTCCATTTCTATCTTAATCTTCCTGTTAAAATGTATTTACAGTAAAGTGGCTCTTAGCAAAATGTACTACCTAAAGAAAGCCTAATTAGTGGCGGAAAAAACGAGATATAGATCAATTAATTTTGATAAGTAGCGATAAAGTTATTAGCGAATGAATGGGAGGTGAACATTGCTCGGATGCATAAGATTTTCGAAGCTGTAGGCTGAAGTGGTTAAATGTATAATTACGTAATCCTGAAATTATGCCCAGTAATGTTGAATTCCAGAAATCATGGGATCTAAAATTAAAGGAAGTTTATTTTAAGAACACATAAGGCTTAAAATCTAATGTATCCTCTACGGGTGGATCGTAACCAGGTAGTGGATACAAAGTACTTCTATTGGAAGGTCTGTCTTTTTTTTTTTTTCCTGGAGTTAAACTTTAAAATATTTTATTGAAAAGTTTTTAAAGAGTAACTGTTAGCCCCCAAAGTAAAATTTAAATCTCTACAGCAATGTTTTATTTAGTATTAAAGTGATCCAAAAAGCCAATGCAGAACTTAAAAATCAATATAATTTTGTTACTATGTAGCCTTTTGCCCAAGCTAATGACGCAAAGCCGCATATCTGATACTGATGAGCATGCAGAGCATGCCTATGTCTGCCCGACCCCCCTCTCCCCCCTCTCCCCCCCAGGACCAGGTGCCGATCTATTCGCACCACAAACAGCTGACCGCTCTGACAGGGAGAGAGAGCGGCAGCACTTCCAGCGCAGCCACGCAGAGCAGCCACCGCCGAGTCACATGTGAGAGAGATGCACGGCGGCGGCTGCTCTGTCGTGGCGGCGCTGGAAGTGCTCCCGCTCTCTCTCCCTGTCAGAGCGGTCAGCTGTTTGTGGTGCGAATAGATCGGCACCTGGTCCTGGGGGGGAGAGGGGGGTCGGGCAGACATAGGCATGCTCTGCATGCTCATCAGTATCAGATATGCGGCTTTGCGTCATTAGCTTGGGCAAAAGGCTACATAGTAACAAAATTATATTGATTTTTAAGTTCTGCATTGGCTTTTTGGATCACTTTAATACTAAATAAAACATTGCTGTAGAGATTTAAATTTCACTTGGGGGGCTAACAGTTACTCTTTAAATAGAAAGTACAACAGCCATACAAACTGAAAAAGTGCAACAGGTGCAGTACAGCCATGCTTGTGTATGAAGGGGAACACTGCTGCAAACTAAAAGAGGGTCCTGGCGAGTGGCGGTGGGGTTGAGAATTTGGGAAGCCTATGGGGGATCTAGAGCAGGGGTCCCCATTTGGTAGATTGCAAAGGACTTCATGGTAGATCCTGATGCCACTACATTTTCCATTCTGTATATACAAGTGGGCTCCTAAAATTGTACATACAGTAGGTAGATCATTTTGACTTGCTCATTTTTTAAAGTAGCTCACAAGGTGAAAAAGTGTGGGCACCTCTGATCTAGAGGATTCCTTCTTCTTAGGTAAGAATCTAACATTTGTTATTTTAGCCATCTTGGGACACTTAAGTCATCTGTGCGGTGCGCACAGATCGGAGCTGCAGCTTAGCAGGGATCGCCGTTGCTAGCCGGAGGGACTTGGACTGGCGTTGTGGGCACAGGAGGACTCCAGGGGGCTGCAAGAAGCCTCAGGTAAGTTAAAATAGTTTTTTTAGGTGTCCCTTTAGAGCAGAGATATCAAACCTGTCCTTCGAGGGCCGAGGTCCTCACACATTTTTTACACAGCTCAAATAAATTGATGGGTCTGAATAAGGAAAGGTGTGATCCATCAGGTAGAACACATTACTCTCTTTCTCCATCCTAAACACTGGCATGGATTTGGCCCTCCAGGCCTGGAGTTCGACACCTGTGCTTTAAAGCAAACCTGAGATGGCTAAAATAACAAATGTTAGATTCTTACCTAAGAAGAAGGAATCCTCTGGATCTCCCAGAGGCTTCCCAAGTTCTCAACCTCACCACCACCGGCCAGGACCCTCTCTTAGTTCGCAGCTGTGCAGTGTGCACGCCTTCGTACACAAGCATGTCTGTTCTGCAACTATGCAATAGCACTGAGCTAATGGACAAGCGACTTCGGCTTACTGCGCAGGCACAGCACTAGACAGTACTATGGTTGTGCTCGTAGCCACAAGAATATATTCAACAAGTTCTTGCTGGATGTGTTCTGAGGGTCCATGTGTGGCAACAGCCATAGGACACCTCTATCACACACATGCCTGCAATCACCTTCACCCACGCTAATAAATGGTGAAGCTTACAATTGAGTCAGTACACCTTGACGACCTCTTTGGAACGCCCTTAAGGGTCAATTCTCAAAAGCAAGTCTTCCATAATTGTGGCTACACTTAAACATTTGGTGGCACAAGCTTTGGCCATTTTTGCCACATCTATGCAATGTGAGGGCTCTACTAATCAATCTGTTCAGTTACATCCAATCTGTTTCAACTTAATTCATATTATAGACCACCCCATTTTTAGTAAAAAAAAGGATCAATGTATAAAAAGTAAATAAAACAGAATAAAATGAATAGAACACCATACAAACCCGACATTTAAAAACTGCAAAGGCAACATTGCATTTTTTTATGTAGGTAAATTTTTTATTTAAAGCCAGAAACAAGTTTCACAAATGTGGGACAGTGGCATGTTTACCCTCTGTAGGAGTTATGTGAACTCATTTATTCCTGAAATAGGATGGCAGCCGCTAGATTGTCTTTTGTCATATTAAGGTACACCTCAATTGGGACAAAAAAAAGTTGATTTTTATTTACCTGGGGCGTCTTCCTGGCCCCTCAGAAAGATCTGTGACTGGAGCTCTAGCTATGACTATGTGGTTCTGTCCTTGTACTTCCTTGATTGTATTCCTGCTGCTGGGAGCGTTCTGCGCTTACGCAGTTCTCAAAAGAATTGTGCTGTGCATGCGCAGAATGCTCCCAGCAATGGAAGTGCAGTTGGGGATGCACCCTGCATCACTTGATATATCAGGTTTACTTTTACCACTTAAGGACCAGGGGTGATTTCGCTGATCTGTGCAGCGTGGGCTCTACAGCCCACAGCACAGATCAGCAAGGAGGCTGGGCGATCAAACTTACCCCCTTTTTTCCCCATTAGGGGGATGTCCTGCTGGGGGGGTCTGATCGCCGCCGGCTCCGTTCGTTCAGCGGGGGGGGCTCCTCAAAGCCCCCCTCCGCAGCGAATTTCCTCCTCCGTCCCCTTCCGTCTCTCCCCTTCCTCCTATGGGCAGTGCAGGACGGAGATCCATCCTGCGCCGCCTAGAATCAATGCCGGCGAATCAGAATGCGGCGATCCCCGGCTAATCAGAGGCCGGGGATCGCCGATCTACGTCACGGCGCTGCTGCGATGTAATGTAAACAGCGGGGATTTCTTCCCCGCATGTTTACATTATGCGCGCGAGCCGCGATCGGCGGCTCGCACACTGTTCACGGAGGCAGTCTCCGTGAACTAGCATGGAAAGTCATGCTATACCTATCGGCGTTAGGCGGTCGTTAAGTGGTTAATTACTATTCTCCCTCAAGGCTGCTGTGGACTGTGGGATAAGGCGTAATTACACCGGTTTTATCGTCATTTGGGCTCGGTCTCTTAACAGCACCCAAATTACTGCCTGAGCCCCGCTATAGCCAGAATTCACACGGCCTATGGCGGCATTTGGTGAGCCCAAATTTGCAGCGCTATGTTTGCCTGACTCGAATTGGCAATCGAAAGCTATAAAAAGGGGTACATAGCAATGACATTTTGAGAAACGCTGCTCTGGTTCATCCAGAACTATTCACTCTAATTTAAAGAAATTTCCTGACATATTCAACCTAATAGATTGATAAGTGATCTGATATTATCTAATAAACTTTGCATAGGTTTTTTTTTTTTTTTAATAACCAGGGCAAATTCAGGACTTCAGATTGAAAGTTTTTCAGTACTCCTTCTGGGACGCTTTGTACTTTCCCTGCAGTCAGATAACACACCAGAGGCACAAGTGTCCTGTTTGAAGTGCAGGTGAAGTGTCTGGGCCAGTTTATCCTGTTAGATGTCCCTTTAACAGGTGCACAGCCCCTTGTGCTGAAGTGTACAGTCATCCCAGCGGGGCGCGCTCAGGCGCGGGCACGGCTCTCCGCCCCAGGTAATCATGTGCATGTGAACGCGCACCGAACACCCCGAGGAATCACAGACTGCTTCTCTAGCCGCTCGTGCCCGCCCGGAGGTGACACGGATTCCACCCCGCCAGCCCCGGGAACTCCAGGCAGCCGCACCGGATCCTCCGACTCCCGGTCACCATGGCGCTGGCTGAGCTCTATACACAGGTATTGTACCTCTGTGACGCGCCAACAGCCGGCAGCCGAGCAACTGCATGTGATCTGTATGCTCTGCTGCTGCCACTTCTGTACTGCAGAAATATACAGCAAGCTGAAAGTGAAGTAAAGTTGTGCTTGTCAGAGCCCGTTGTGTGTCTGCTTTGTGGCACTGACCTCCACATCACAGGAGTTGAATGGGACACTTATCAACTCCTTAGAGCCCGTTTCCGCGTAGCGATTCTGTCACGGATAACGCGTCAACGAATCCGCATGCGGGTGCGGATTTGTTCACGTTTTCACGCGGAATTGCTCGCGGTTTGCGCTATGCGATTTTAATCCTGTCAATGCCGGCAAGCATTGACATGGGTTTTCAAGCGGAAACGCCGGTAAAACCGCAAGACTAAAATGCTTGCGGTTTTCCTAATAAATTACATTACCCGCGATTCGCGTACGGGTGTGCGGCATGCGAATTCTGAAGGCTATGCCGTGCAGATTTTTTCTGCACAGCAGACCACACAAAATTCCTGACAAGTGGAAACCGCCCCATCCACTTGTATTGGTTATACGAATCTGCATGCAGAAACCGCATGCAGATTCGCTCTAGTGGAAACGGGCCCTTACAGTTGCTGCAGTGTACTGACTACTGTCCTCCCCATTACATTACATTGTTGCTTTGTGTGTGACTGAATGGCCTGTACATCAGATTGATGTTGCTGGAGTGTGACTGAATGCTGAGTGAAGTGGTGGTCTCTCCATTGGGTAGATGGGTGGATGCGGTTACTGCTTTTGAGATGGATGGGAAACTTGCTGCTGCTGTTGGGAATGGGAGCCTGATTTTACTATCTGATAACTGCTACTGCTGAGTAGCTGAATGGGGCACAGCCTTCCTCATGTGAGGGGTGCTGCTGTGTGACTAAATGTGGCACTTATCCCCCTTCCAAAGCTGTTGCGCTGAGGTGAGGCTGAATGTGGTACAGACCTTTCCACCAGAGCTGTGGCTGAATGTAGCACAGCCCTCCCCACCAGAGCTGTTGCTATGTGGCTGGATGTGGCACAGATCTTGCCATAAGAGCTATGGCTAAATGTGACACAGACCTCTCCATCAGCACTATTGCTGTGCGGCTGAATGTGGCACAGACCTCTCCATCAGAGCTATTGCCGTGTGGCGGAATGTGGCACAGACCTCTCCATCAGAGTTATTGCCGTGTGACGGAATGTGGCACAGACCTCTTCTTTAGAGTTATTGCTGTGTGGCTGAATGTGGTGCAAAACTCTCCACCAGAGCTGTTGCCACAAGACTGAATGTGGCTCAGAGATGTTGCTGTGTGGCTGAATGGCACAGATCTTCTCAGGGCTATTGTGTTGCTGTGTGGCTGAATATGGCACAGACCTCTCCACCAGAGTTGTTGCCGTGTAACTGAATGTGGCACAGACCTCCCCAACAGAGCTGTCGCTGTGTGGCTGAATGTGGCACAGATCTTCCCACCAGAGCTGTCACTGTGTGGCTGAATGTGGCGCATTTACAGTGGGGTGCGAAAGTTTGGGCAACCTTGTTAATCGTCATGATTTTCCTGTATAAATCGTTGGTTGTTACAATAAAAAATGTCAGTTAAATATATCATATAGTAGACACACACGGTTATATTTAAGAAGTGAAATGAAGTTTATTGGATTTACAGAAAGTGTGCAATAATTGTTTAAACAAAATTGGGCAGGTGCATAAATTTGGGCACTGCAAAAAAAAATATGAAATCTGTATTTAGTAGATCCTCCTTTTGCAGAAATTACAGCCTCTAAATGCTTTCTGTAGGTTCCAATTAGAGTCTGGATTCTAGTTGAAGGTATTTTGGATCATTCCTCTTTACAAAACATATCTAGTTCATTTAGGTATGATGGCTTCCGGGCATGGACAGCTCTCTTTGACTCACACCACAGATTTTTAATTATATTTAGGTCTGGGGACTGAGATGGCCATTCCAGAACGTTGTACTTGTTCCTCTGCATGAATGCCTTAGTGGATTTTGAGCAGTGTTTAGGGACGTTGTCTTGTTGAAAGATTCAGCCTCGGCGCAGCTTTAGCTTTGTCACTGTTTTCTGAACATTGGTCTCCAGAATCTGCTGATACTGAGTGGAAGCTATGCGTCCCTCAACTTTGACAAGATTCACAGTCCCAGCACTGACCATACAGCCCCACAGCATGATGGAACCACCACCATATTTTACTGTAGGTAGCAGGTGTTTTTCTTGGAATGCCGTGTTCTTTTTCTTCCATGCATAACACCCCTTGTTATGCCCAAATTACTCATCAGTCCACAGCACCTTATTCCAAAATGAAGCTGGCTTGTCCAAATGTGCTTTAGCATACCTCAAGCGGCTCTGTTTGTGCTGTGGGCTTCCTCTGCATCACTCTCACATACAGCATCTCCTTGTGTAAAGTGCGCCGAATGGTTGAACCAGGGGTGCCTCTAGTCATTTTGTCACTCCAGGCAAGAAAACCTGTGGCGCCCCTCCCCCCAGGAAAATAATCATAATGCAGCATCGTTTCACCAGAAAATAATCATAATGCGGCAGTGTTTCATCAGAAAATAATAGTAATTATCGTAATTCAGAATCGTAATTCACCAGAAAATAATCGTAATGTGGCAGTGTTTCACCAGAAAATACACTTATTGCAGCAGCAGTTCACCGGAAAATATTCGTAAGGTGACAGCGTTTCACCAGAAAATACACTTATTGCAGCAGCATTTCGCCAGAAATTAATCATAGGGCAGCAGCGTTTCACCAGAAAATAATCGTAATGGGGCAGCGTTGTCAGAAAATAATCGTAATGTGGAAGCGTTTCACCAGAAAATACACGTAATCCGAGCAGAGGGAAAGAGTAGAGAGGGAGAGGCAGCATAAGATGTAAGAGGGGGGTAGAGGAACAGAGAGGGGGAGGGATAGACGGCATAAGATGGAAGAGGGTGCAGAGAAACAGAGGGGAGAGGGAGAGACAGCATAAGATGGAAGAGAGTGCAGAGGAACAGAGAGGGGTAGAGACAGCATAAGATGGAAGAGGGGGCAGAGGAACAGAGAGGGGAGAGGGAGAGACAGCACAGCACTAAAGCACAGGTTTACAGCTTAACCAGCCTACAGCCTAACCAGCTTTCAAAGAAAACTCTAGTATCAAAAGAGCAGGGCACATTCTAGCAGTTATAACAGTACTGGGAGTCTGCACACAGGACAGGAAGTGTTCTTAGCAGCCTGCCTGCATACCTTCTCTTCTGCCTGTGCATGCAGCTTATCATCTCTGGAGTAGTGATAGGTCGTTCGCGAACGAGCCGGCTCTAAGAGCCGGCTCTTTGCTGCGAACAACAAGAGCCGGTTCTCGGTTTTGAAAGAGCCGATGCCCCACAGAGCTCTGCTTTGCTCTGCAATAAAGGGCGCTGAGGCATGTTGGGAGATGTAGTCCTCCTCTTGCAGCTTGTAGGAGTGTATGGGGCGGAGCAGAGCAGTAGCAGGAGGGATTGCCCCAGTCAAAGAAGCAGTCTGGAATTGTCATGGAGATGGGGGCGGGGCTTTTACTCCGATTCTGAGTGGTGTTTAGTGATATTTAATGAAGAGCCGATTCAGAGCCGGCTCTTTAATGGGAGCCGATTCAGAAGAGTCGATTCTCTGAAAAGAGCCGGAATTCCCATCACTACTCTGGAGCAGAAACTTCCCTTCTCCCGGGCTGTGTTGCTGTCTTGTGCGGGGGCCCAACACGGACACATCACATTCTTCTCTCTGTGACTGCATCTGTCCCCTGGCTGTCTCGCTCCAGTTTCTGTGTGCAGCCAGTGACACAGGTGGGGGGTCAGACTGTCGGGGGCATAAGCTGGCTGGCCGCTGGCTCCTGGTTTGACTGGTGTGGGGCGGAGTTAAAGGCTGGGCCACACGAGGTAAACACTTTACCTGTGTGGCTACTGAGAAGAAGGGGCGCGGCTTTAAAGAAGGAGCCTGGCAGAGAAGAGCAGTATTGATTGCTCTATTGGCTGGGGAGAAGTGGAGGTGGAGGCACTGCTGAGCACATGGTAGCGTGCCGAGCACCGGGGACTGAGTCGGGAGGTAATATAATATATATAAAAAAAAAAACATGGTCACAGTAGCAGCGGTGGGGGAATGCGCCTCACCACCTCATGGCGCCCCAGGCAACCGCCTATACTTGCCTGGTGGGTGAGACGCCCCTGGGTTGAACGATGCACAGTAACTCCATCTGCAGCAAAATGATGTTGTAGATCTTTGGTGCTGGTCTGTTAGTTGACTCTGACTGTTCTCACCATTCCTCACTTCTGTCTATCCGAGATTTTTCTTGGTCTGCCACTTCGAGCCTTAACTTGAAGTGAGCCTGTGGTCTTCCATTTCCTCAATATGTTTCTAACTGTGGAAACAGACAGTTGAAATCCCTGAAACAGCTTTATGTATCCTTCCCCTAAACCATGATGGTGAACAATCTTTGTTTTCAGGTCATTTGAGAGTTGTTTTGAGACCCCCATATTGCTACTCTTCAGAGAAAATTAAGAGGAGATAAACTTACAATTGACCCCCTTAAATACTCTTTCTCATAATTTGATTCACCTGTGTATGTAGGTCAGGGGTCACTGAGCTTACCAAGCCAATTAGTTCCAATAATTAGTTCTAAAGGTTGGTTTTGGAATCAGTAAAATTAAAACAGTGCCCAAATGTATGCACCTGCCTAATGTTATTTAACCACTTTGTCCACTGCTACAGTATATCTACGTCCGCTATGGCACCCTCCAAGCCACCATGACGTAGATATACTGACTTTCTTGCAGCCCTGCTGTGCACGATCAGGTGTGCTTCAGAGCGCACCCCCAGGCACTGTCAGCTGCCTTACTAATTGGTGAAAGGGAAAATGTTCCCCTTGTAGCCAATTAGTGACCCCCCCCCCCCCCCCCCGCAGATGAACGATCCTTCATCTCTCCCCCTCCATGGCAGATCGATAAAAAAAATGCCCTTGCAAGGATAATATCTCACCTTACCCGGTTCCTGCGATCATCCTTCAGCCCCAGCTTCCATTTACCGCGGTGCACGCAGCCCTGTGATGCTGAACATCCGGGTCCCGGCTTGATGACGTCATCAAGCCGGGACCCAGTGTTCGGTATCACAGGGCTGAGTGCAGCGCGGTGAATGGAAGCTGGGGCTGAAGGATGATCGCAGGAACCAGGTAAGGTGAGATATTCTGCTTGCAGGGGCATTTTCTTATCGATCTTGCCACGGAGGGGGCAGAGTAGTAAGGGGGGGCACATCTGGCTACCCATAAGGGAGGGTGGGGGTAGTGTTCCGAAAGGGGGGCTAGAAATGTATTTTGGGGCCCATCAGGGTAACGGGGTGGGGAATTAATAATGGGGAGGCACATCTGATGGTCCTGGGGGCCGTAACCTAACACTGGGGGCACATTTGGCTATAATGGGGGGGGGCGCTAATCCTGGGGGCACATTTGGCTACAATGGGGAACATTGATCCCGGTGAAATATCTTGCTATAATGGTGGGCCCTATTCCGGGGGGCACATCTGTCTATATGGGGGGCTAGCAAATACGGGTGACAGATCTGGCTACACTGGGGGGCTGATATTGGGGGGCACATCTGGCTATAATGGGGAGGGGGCGCTAATCCTGGGGGCACATCTGGCTACAATGGGGAACATTGATCCCGGGGAAACATCTTGCTATAATGGTGGGCCCTATTCCGGGGGGCGCATCTGTCTATATGGGGGGCTAGCAAATATGGGGGACAGATCTGGTTATACTGGGGGGCTGATATTGGGGGGCACATCTGGCTACACTGGGGGGGCTGATACTGGGGACACGCCTGGCTATCTATCCTTGGGGGACGTAATACTGGTGGCATGTTGATTATCTACTGTACTGTAGCATTTTTTATTTTTTACTAGAATTGGTGAAACCTAAGGAGTAATGCAATTTTTCATTTTCCCCTCTTGTTTTCCCATTAAAATGCATAGAATTTTTTTTCTTGTGTCAAAATACCTCCCAATGAAAGTCTAGTATGTCCTGAAAAAAAAACGATACCTAGATCATTTAGGTGTCGTGAGTAGGGATAAAGTTATGGCTGTTTAACCATTTCAGCCTGCGGGGATTTTTCACCTTATGCATCAGAGCAATTTTCACCTCACATTCATTCGCTAATAACTTTATCACTTCTTAACACAATTTATTGATCTATATCTTGTTTTTTTCCGCCACTAATTAGGCTTTCTTTGGGTGGTACATTTTGCTAAGAATTTTTTTTATGAATGCACTTTAAGACTGGTTTCACAGTGGGACGTTACAGGCGCACGTTAGAGCAGCCTGTAACGCACCCCACCGCACAGCAATGAAAAATCAATGGGCTGTTCACAGTGCCCACGTTGCGTTACTTAGTAATGCTGCGCCATTAGACAACGTACTGCATGCAGTACCTTATAAGCGGCAGAGCCGCGTTAGACTGCTTGCACATGCTCAGTAATGTTGGGGAGGAGCGGCCAGGCACATGGCTAATTAATATTCACTGCACTAAGTGACATGCAGTGTTTACTTCCTGGAGCGGCCGCTCTGTGCGGCGATTGGCCGCACGGGACCACGTGATGCCGCATGCTTCCAAGAGTACGCATCACGGCATCACGGACGCCAGAGTGAGCTGCACAACGCGGCTCACTCTGACGTCCACATTAGAGAGCACCAGGCGTTGCGTTAGGGGCATGTTATGCAACCTTAACGTCCCCTAAAACGCAACGTCCTGGTGTGAAACCAGCCTTACAGGATTAATAAGAAAAAAAAGGAAAACATTCATTATTTCTCAGTTTTTCGGCCATTATACCTTTAAAATAATCCACACTATCATAATTAAAACCTATGTATTTTATTTGCCCGTTTGTCTCGGTTATGACACCATTTAAATTTTGTCCCTATCACAATCTATGGCGCCAATATTTTATTTGGAAATAAAGGTGCATTTTTTCCGTTTTGCGTCCATCACTATTACAAGTAATTTTCATGAAGGAGTCCGCACACAAACCGTAGAAGCAATAAACGTGACGTATTTATTCTCCCATCACATACATGTGCAGACGTGGTCTGACCTGCTTAGGTCGACGCACGTTTCGGGGCCATGCAGGGTCCCCTTTGTCAAGACAGATAGCAGATAAGTCATAAGTATGTCTTAGCTGCTATCTGTCTTGACAAAGGGGACCTGCGTGGCCCCGAAACGTGCGTCGACCTAAGCAGGTCAGACCGCGTCTGCACATGTATCTGATGGGAGAATAAATACTTCACGTTTATTGCTTCTACGGTTTGTGTGCGGACTCCTTCATGAAAATTACTTGCACATTGCCTGGGGGTCCAGCACCAGCCTACCTACCGACGTGTGTGCGATCCTTGTATTGGAAATTTCATGACTATTACAAGCTTATAATTTAAAAAGTGTTCGTAGTATACCCCCTTCAAATGCATATTTAAAACATTCAGACCCTTAGGTAACTATTTATGTTTCTTGTTTTGTTTTTTTAATTGTAATTTTTTTTTTCCATTAAAAATTTGATTTAGGTAATATTTTGGTGTGGGCCACAAGATGGCCACCTTGAGGTTTTTTTTTTTTCTCCTTGTTCTTCTCGCTAACCGGAAGCACAAGGAGGATGCGGAGAATTTTATTTGCAGAAAGACTGAAGCCTCTAGTAAGAGCGCTTCCGTTTTTCTGCTGGGGACACGGATCGGTGATCGGGAACCATGTTCCTGTTCACTGATCCCAGGGCTACCGGGGGACAGCATGGGGGCGCGCCTGCAAAAGCTGCTCTGGTCTATAAGAAGAAAAGAAGGTCTGGATGCGAAGTGGTTAAAGGGAAGGTCCAAGCAAAAAAAAAAAAATGAGTTTCACTTACCTGGGGCTTCTACCAGCCCCATGCAGCCATCCTGTGCCCTCGTAGTCACTCACTGCTGCTCCAGTCCCCCGCTGGCAGCTTTCTGACCTCGGAGGTCAGGGCCGAATTGCGTACATTTTTACACATTACCGCTAGTGCAGAAACATTAACACGTACATTTTTACGCGTTAGTGGTGCGTTAGTGGTGCAACACGTAAATTTTTGTTCCTGCACTAGCTGGAATGCGTAAAAATGTACGCAATGTGTCCCTGACCTCTGAGGTCAGAAAGCTGCCAGCGGGGGACTGGAGCAGCAGTGAGTGACTACGAGGGCACAGGATGGCTACATGGGGCTGGTAGAAGCCCCAGGTAAGTGAAACTCATTTTTTTTTTTTGCTTGGACCTTCCCTTTACAATTATTGTATTTGTAAATCCAATTAACTTCATTTCACTTCTCAAATATCACTGTGTGTGTCTCCTATATGATATATTTAACTGACTTTTTTATCGTAACAACCAACGATTTATACAGGAAAATCACGACAATTAACAAGGTTGCCCAAACTTTCAAATCTCCACCTGAGCTGTTGTGCTGCTGTGTGGCTGAATATGGCACATATCTCACCAGAACTTTTGCTGGGTGGCTGGACGAGGCACATATCTTGCCATCAGAGCTGTGGCTGAATGTGGCACAGACCTCCCCAACTGAGCTGATGCTGTGTGGCTGAATGTAGCACAGATCTCCCCACCAGAGCTGTCACGGTGTGGCTGTATGTGGCACAGATCTCCCCACCAGCCTGTTGTGTTGCTGTGTGACTGAATGTGGCACATATATCTCCACCTGAGCTGTCGTGCTGCTGTGTGGCTAAGTGGCACATATCCCACCAGAGCTGTTGTGTGGCTGAATGTGGCACAGCTCTCCCCACCAGGGCTGTTGCCATATGGCTGAATGGGTCTCTGGAAAAATAGTGTAACTTATTCTGCCAAGAAGTTCAAATGAAGCACACACATTTCCTGTAGGATGCAAAGTAACAAGTTATATAAAGTTTGGTGCTGTCGGCTTTGAGCTTTCTAGAAGTTACAGTGTTACATCTTGCAATTAATGTTCTCTTGTGCATTGTAAGAGTTGTGCACAGTGGTGAGTGAGTGAAGCTGCAGCACTAGACATACATTCTTTCTGCCATTTAGCAGATAAATATTGCAGTTTGCAGACTATTGTTTGCCGTTTCCATGGCTAGTGGCTTAAGCAGGCAATGCTATGACAAGTATGCAGTGTCAAGGGGAAAAAAATCCATTTGGGAATTACCAACATTTCCAAACACCCATGACATAAATCTAAACCTGGGTACACATGGTACAATTTTCCATAAGATTGATGGATCTATTACATAATGTCCGATCAGATTCCGATTAATTTTGCGGTCTTGTCAACACAAAATCGATTGCAAAATCGATTGGAAACAATTTGGACATCTACACACGAGGCAATTCCTTATGAGCTCACCGGTCAGTGCACAGATGTATCAATTCCATTTTGAGCAGAACTGGAAATCAAAAAGAAATTAAAAGGAAATTAAAATTTGTAACAGGCTAATCAGGTTTGGGAACTTATCAGCTGCCTGTTAATTAAAGTGTGTACCTGTCACAGGAGAAAAAGCTCTAATGTACTTATCTGGGGCTTCTTCCAACCCCCCAAAGCCTTTACAGGTCCCTCCGTTTCCACCCAGTGTGCTCTGTTGTCTGATGAATCGCTTAAGCTGAATACTCACCTTAACAACACAGGAAGATGGATCACAGCGACATCACCCAACCACGAGCATTTCCCGATCCATCTTCCTGCCTGCAGGAATGTACGACGGGTGCAAATGAGATCGCAGCACTTTGCATGGAACTCGTTGGTAGAGATCCTAAAGATCCGCTGTGACAATCATCATTCACCTAATCACACACCCGTATGTGCGTTGTGAGAAAACTATCATTCACCGCTCAATAAAAAATGCGTCTTTCGTCAGATAAATCGCAGACTAAATCGTGAGGTGGGTACGAACTGAGCCACTCAGGCCTGGCTCAGATGGGCATCTGAACTGGCCTCCTAGTGTCTCGCTCACATGCTGTTGTGTTACGGTAGTGTACAGAAAAGCTTTAGGCAGATGTTTTTCACAACCCAGCGACAGTGGTGGTGCGCTAGGATATGCAGGATCTGTAGCCCAGCATGCACAGGCTCCCCAGGATGAGGAGAGCAGGGGAAACTCCACTGACCTCCCAGCATAGGTTGGACACAAAGGGAAAGGGGGAAAGAGAGAGAAGGGCCGGAGCCCTGCGTGTCGAGGCAACCTACTCAGGCGCAATCTTGATGATTATTATTATTCAGACACAACTGCAGCCAAATAGATGAGCAGGGCTGCTAGGCAACTGCTATTGTTTAAAAGGAAATAAATATGGCAGCCTCCATGTTTTTTTCACTTCTTTAAGGGTCTAATCCTTCTCACAGAATAATACAAAGCTCAGAAACTATTCATTGCATATCCTTAGATCCCCATGAGAGCTGGATTATTTCGTACACAGGGTAATTAGGAAAATGCTTGTCTTGATTGTATGGTGTCATTGTGCTTTCAGACTTCATGCCCATAGGGCCATATCCTATTCAAGGTGATAAGTAGCTTGCAGATGCGAGCTACTTATCACCTTGCCATCGCGCGAGGATTACCGGCAAATCCTATTGCCCATATCCTTCGCGCGATGGCCGATCGTTAGGGAGCATTACTCAGGCGAAAGCCTGAGCGATGCTCCCTTTTACCGAGCGATGGGGAGTGAGGTTTACGCTGTGGTGCTGTCCATCAGCACCACGGCCTCACTTCCCACACATGCGCACTCGCCCGCCGCCATCTTCCGCCGCTGCATCTGGGGGTCTCCTTTAATAAGGAGACCCCCAGAGCTCCCCGTCGGGTCGCCGCACAGTTTAGAAGCCCCCGCGCAGCTCTGCACCGGCACCCCTGCTGGCATACATACCGCCGCAGATCACCCGCCGCCTCTCGCCGCAAAATCCGTTGCGTAATTACAGTGTATCTAACACTGTAATTACTGTCCGCATAGAAGGAGCCCGGGCAAAGCATCTTTGAATCTGCAATGAATATATAAAGTCAGCGCAGGTCTATAGTAATACAGCTTTCATCATTTTTTGGTATACAGGATCTTCGAACAAAAGGGTAAAGAAGCAAGGCTTACCAGATTCCAACAACCCACATTATAAGGTTGTAAACGAGTTTGATAGATGGTCCGCAGAACTTTCAAATGGTGTCGTTTCACCAGCGATGTTGCACACTACAGATTCCTCCGGAATATAGTAGATATCCTGAGATCGCAGAGACTCACCAAAGGGGAGTCCAGTAGGATAGTGACATGAAAGAGATGTACGGCACATCTAAGTGTAAACCGTCTTTATTACATAACAAGTAAAACAATTAAAAACAAGGATAAAGGAAAACTCACATACGGGGCCCGTGCACTGGGAACCCCGAAAAAGTAGCGCGCATAAAATGGTCAATAGAAGACCTCAAATAAAATGGTGCCGCCTGTCGCCTTCCCCTAGGCCCCTTTGAGGTCTTCTATTGACCATTTTATGCGCGCTACTTTTTCGGGGGGCTTCTAAACTGTGCGGCTTCTAAACTGTGCGGCTACCCGACGGGGAGCTCTGGGGGTCTCCTTATTAAAGGAGACCCCCAGATGCTGCGGCGACGACGTGCGTTAGCTAGTTTAGACCTGCTTTTTGCAGGTCTAAGCTAACGCTCATGTCTTTCCCGGAGACATGATAAGGGTAATTGGATTCGGTGTTAAGAACTCGCTGGGCGATTATATCGCCCAAGCGAGTTCTTTTCCGCCTGGGGGGGTCTAACGTTTAATTAGATTAGGCGATGCCCCCATCGCCTAAATTAAGAACTCGCCAGTGCTTAGCGCTGGCGAGTTCAGCAATAGAATATGGCCCATAGTGTTAATGGCAACCCAGTATGACATCAAATGACATGAAGAATAAACTCAGTCCCTTGCCCCGTCCTGTTTCCTGTCACAATATTGGATGCACACAGTCCTATGAGTTTGTCAAGTAACATACAAGCTATCTTTGGGTTTGTTCAAGCACGGAAAGATGGTACTAAATAATACATGTTGCCAACGAAGCTTTTGAATGCGTTTAGCCTTTAGCCAAAGTAATTTATCAATAACTGTAAGGGGACTGGAGGAAAGGTGATACATGACACTCAAAGGAATTTAGGATCATTAGTAGTGGATGACTTTGGCATTGTAGAGCCCACATTTCCTCTGCTGTTGATACACTCCTGAGCACAATAGACAAAGTACACATGATTGAGCTATGGTAACGTTCTGACGTGTGAACTTCTGAGTTTTCATTACCTCTGTATTCATTTTTCCTAAAATGTGTTCCTAAAAACTAGGTGATGAGAACCCAAGATACTGACAGCATGTCTCCAAAGTTTTTGAGGTGGATGACTGTGGGGGTGACCAAGTTATTAGATACTTTAGATCTAAGATTGTGGTGGGTGTGATGCAGTTGCATCAAGTCCTTTAGGTATCCAGGGCCCAGATTGTCAACGGATTTGAATGTCAATAAGCCAATCTTAAACAGAATTCTCCATTTTATCAGTAGCCAGTGGAGTGAGTGAAGGACTGGTGTTATGTGACAAAGGGGGGCTGGCTTTTTAATAGCCTTGCAGCTGCATTCTGTAATGCTTGCAGGAGGTGCAGGTCTTTGTTTGGAAGGCCTGTATAGAGAACATTGCAGTAGTCTAGCCATAATGTTATGAAGGCATGAACTAGGGTTGGAAAATCTGCTGGAGGTAGGAGGTGCTTAATTTTTGCAATGTTCCTTAGGTGAAAGAAGGAATGTTTCATAACATCTGAGCTGAGCTGCGCACAAAGTATGAGTTGTTGCGGTCTGCGCTTCCTAGCCTTAGTGGTGCTGGTTGGGACCGGAGCTTCTTTGGTGTCGAGCGCTGACCTCCAATAACCAGAACCGCAGTTTTATCATCATCTAGTTTTAGCCAGCTACCATTCCTCCACTCCTGAAGCTCAGCTTTTAGATGTATCTCCACTTAAAGAGGATCTGTAACGGCATATATTAGAATATAAATTATTCAGCATACCCACTTTTAGAAAAGAAAAGCCTGGTTTCACCATCAGAAGCACTTCCTGTAGATATATTACTGTATATTGTATCTAACCCCGCCCTCCCACCGAGGCTTAACCCAGGCTGTTACAGAGAACCCGAGGTGGGTTTGACAAATCATATTAGGACACAGAGGCAAGTTGTGTATACAATTACCAGCTTCTGTATCCTTTCATTGCTTCCCTAGGATCCCCCCCCCCCCTCCCCGGACTCTGCTGTCCCCCAATAATTAAAGCGCCAGGCTAGCGACAGGCAGATTGTTGCTAGCCTGCTATTTACCTCATGCTGCCACTCACCACCACTCCCCCGCCTCCTGTATAACGCGGCTCCCCGCCTGTGTCCCTTCTCCACCTCTGTAATCTTCCTCCAATCGGCTTACAAAGGTGGGTAGGGAAGGGACGCAGGTGGGGAGCCGCGCTATACAGGAGGCGGGGGAGCAGTGGCGAGTGGCAGCATGAGGTAAATAACAGGCTAGCGACAATCTGCGTGTTGCTAGCCTGGTGCTTTTGTTATTGGGGGACAACAGAGCCCAGGGGGTGGGGGGCTGGATGAGCAATGAAAGGACACAGAGGCTGGTCATTGTATACACAACTTGCCTCTGCGTCCTAATATGATTTGTCAATCTCACCTCAGGTTCTCTTTAAGTATGTGGAGTACCCCTGTATGAGCATTATGAGAGACCAGAAATCTTTTCTACTGGCTTTAGAATTGTCAGTAAACAAACAATCCGCAGCGATCACCTGCCAGTACTAAAGATGTTGCTACCTGTGATACATTTAATTGCCATAACTATTGTGCTCTGGCTCTGGCCATGCAATGCACATTATAACTACAGTGATAAGTGGAAGTGATTAGTGTGTAAAGCAATATAGGGCATCCCCACCATTGTTTCTCTGGCAACCCAACGCACATGCACTCTCTTTCCCTAAGAAATGAATAGGTCAGTGCACTAAACCTAGAGATATTTTGATGCTGGAATGTTTGCTTCCTGATGTATCCAGTCTTCTAGGTAAACCATGAGCCAATGGCACAGACAGAGAGATGAGGATTATGGGAAGTCCTGAGTTCACATCAATGTACTGTTGCTATGGTCTCCAGCAAGTTTACTTTACATTTCTTACCTGTATTAGGAAGCTGTAGCTGCAGCGGAGTTAAATGGAAAAGCACTTTATAACTAGTTACATGAAATTACAAAATGTTATGTGTAGCATTGCTGTATGCATTTTTAAGTTTTAGTAATGAAAGTGGAGTTACCCCTTAACTGTCTTCAGTAATAACCATTTAATTTATTTAGGGTCAGTTACGGTTATGATGACAAGTCATAATTTTACATATATTGTGCTAACCAGGATGAATAATACTTGCCAAGGACTCAGCTTTTATCACCAGTGTTAGGCCCAGTTCACACTTGCATTTAAAAACTCTGTACTCTACAATCGGAACGGATGCGAACAGATCCAATGTTAACTTATGGAACCATTCACATGCGTACGTTTGTACCGATCTGGTCCGTCCGTTCGACTGAATGGAACCCAAGTTTTCCCCCTGCAGCAATTTTCCAGAAATGGAAGCTGAAGCCCTGCATTGGGAGCAATGAGAGAACGGAATGTTCTAAGGGCCAAAATCTACTGCCGGAGGGGGATGTGGGGACGCTCCACTCGGGGTGGGGGTCTGGGGGGGATGTTCCACTGGGGGGATATGGTCACGCTAAACCAGGGATTTGGAGTCAGAGTTTGGAGTCAGAGCAAGTTTGGATACCTGGAGTCAGAGTTGGAGTCGGTGATTTCATAAACTGAGGAGTCGGGAGTCCAATGATTTTTGTACCAAATCCACAACCCTGGTAAGAATTAGACTAAGGAGTCGGAGCAATTTTGGGTACCTGGAGACGGAGTCGAAGTCGGTGGTTTCATAAACTGAGGAGTCTGAGTTGGAGTCAGATGATTTTTGGACTGACTCCACAGCCCTGCGCTAAACTGTAGCTGTGCGGGTGAGGGAGGGAGGGTTTCTTACCCAGGCTTCCGTCTCTTCCCTTTGCGTCCCACATCGCTTCATGTGACTACCACGCTTCCTCCTTTCGGGTTAAAGGAGGAAGCGTGCTAGTCACGTAACGCAACTTGGTACACAAGGGGAAAAGACAGAAGCCTGAGTAAGAAATCCTTCCTCCCTCACCTGCCCACTCAGCACACCAGAGTGGCAATGGAGTGAAAACGGATCCGATCTACCTGTGATCCGTTTGCCAGTGTGGACCAAGCCTACGGATCCGTTGAAGCGGAGACCGGATCCACTTTACCGGATCCATTTGGCTTTAAAATACCAGTGTAAACCAGACCTTCTCTTGGATTACCCTATATCTCAACAACTACATAAAAGCTTCTGGTAAATGCAGAAATACAACAATTCACATCCTTGGAATAAATGACCCACGGTAGGAAAAAGGATTGCATGCCATATTCACTGCACACACCAAAAACAGTCTCAACAAAAAGCAAAAGACAGAAATAAAAGTATGTTGTTACACACACCTAATCTAGCTTCTGGTGGGGGTTAGAGAGGCTTCATTTTACACATAGATGCAACTGTGAAGAATTGTCTACTGAACCGTCAGTGAAATAACTTAATGTAAATATATTTACCGTATTCATATAGAACAAAATTGGCAAGCCAAGAAGTCAAAGTTAACACGCCTTATCAGAGTAGCATAGCAAGCGCTACAAACCTGCAGGGACTCAAGGCAGGGCAAGTGCCATTGCCAATTAGCAGGCATAAGTTTGTAGTGCTCACTATGCTACTCTCATAAGGTGTGTTAACTTTGATACGGTGTGATATCTTTGATAAGGTGTGATATTTCAGTTATCACGGTTTAGTGAATCAAGCCCTATGTATTTATTTCAAACTTTTACTTAGTTTGAGTTGGGGGTCCATTACGATATTTACAAAGCAGACACAAACTCTTGCACTGCACACAAGGGGGATGCGGAACAATTTCCGCATCCCCCTTGTACTTCCGCTTAGCGAGAAGTACAAGGAGGGAAACCAAAAACGAAGGTGGCCATCTTGTGGCCAAATAGTAAAACTACATCTGCACATTTTTTACATTACAATTTACACACATAACAACATTAAAAATTAATTGTTTATATCCCACACCACAATATTACCCAAATACAATTTTTAATGGTAAAAAAATAAAAATTACAATAAAAAAAAAGACATAAATATTTACCTAAGGGTCTGAACTTTTAAAATATGCATTTGAAGGGGGTATACTACAAACATTTTTTAAATTATAAGCTTGTAAATAGTGATCGGCGCAAAACGGAAACAATGCACCTTTATTTCCAAATAAAATATTGGTGCCATACATTGTGATAGGGACAAAATTTAAATGGTATCATAACCGAGACATACGGGCAAATAAAATAGATAGGTTTTAATTATGGTAGCGTGGATTATTTTAGAGCTATAATCACCGAAAACTGAGACATAATGAATTTTTTCCATTTTTTTCTTATTAATCCTGTTAAAATGCATTTACAGTAAAGTGGCTCTTAGCAAAATGTACCACCCAAAGAAAGCCCAACTAGTGGCGGAAAAAACAAGATATAGATTAATAAATTGTGATAAGTAGTGATAAAGTTATGAGCAAATGAATAGGAGGTGAAAATTGCTCTGATGCAGAAGGTGAAAAATCCCTGCGAGCTGAAATGGTTAAGCTGATCAGCCTGTCTAATTAGCTCTTATCAGCTGCTGCCTGATTAACATCTGACTTTAGTCTGTTGGACGATAACCAGACATGTGTACGCAAACAACTTGATGAGCAACTGATAACAGGCAGTTTGCCCGATTCAACTGTTGGATCTATGTTGAGCCCCATACACACGCACAACAGCAGTCTTTTATGCAGCACAATTATCAAACAACTTTTGTTGTGAAACAAGTTGAACAACCAAAAAAAAAAGTTGCTTGCTACTGTTCACACAACGGATAAGACTGATAAGACGTTAATCCAACAGTTGGGTTGACATCTTATCAGTTGTGTGAACAATAGCAAGCAATTTTTTGAGGGGGGTTGTTCAACTTGTTTCACAACAAAAGTTGTTTGATAATTGTGCTGCATAAAAGACTGCTGTTGAGCGTGTGTATGGGGCTTTTAGTCTGATATCATGCAGTTGGTGCGTTGTTCAAATTGTTTGAAGGACTTGTTTTGAATGTGTATTCTGTCAGTCCTCTTGCATGCGCAGTATGTTCATAGAGTAGGTCTTTTAGCCTTCTAGGCATGTGGACATACAGGTCTTGTGGTTCGTCAGGTTGTATGGTTTGTCGTGTTGGTTGTCCGGTTGTGTGCATGTTGGACATGTGTACTAGAGATGTAGCGAACATCAAATTTTCAGTTTGCAAACATCTAACACGAATTTTCATAAAGTTCACGAACAGACTGTTCGCAGCGGGCTCCATAGACTTTAATGGCAGGTGAACAGCCGCCGACTTTAGCGGTTGACAGCTAAGCCCCCTTAGAAACACCAAATTTGCAGGGTATGTTTAGGGGGATGTTAGAACCTGTTCTATATCACCTTGCTTCGACACCATCGTCTCACAGACTGTGAGATCACTTGACTCTCCACACAGCAAACCGGAAATAGACTTTCTCAGGCTTCTCCAATGTTTCCGTTATTTATTCAAGTCACAGAAAGACAGATAGATACAGTCATCATATCCTAGCTATGCCGCTCTTCATGTTGCATTATAAGCTCTTGATTAGACTCCCTACCGAAGTCTATCAGGTACCTTCTTCCTACCTACGTTACACTAAACTACCTATGTACATAGCATACATTATATCAGCTTACATAAAGGAATAACATGCTTAGAGGTCCAAGTCGGCCTTGCGAGCTAGTGCAGAAGGAAGAAGCAGAAGTGAGTTCCCCATCGCTCGCTCCAGATTTAATACCGACTAGGAAAGAGTTAAATATGACATCATCTTCGCCACCCCCTAGATAAATCTATTGGTGGACCCACTTGTAGTGTCATCATACACACCTACTCGATTAATAATCAATGAGACATTTGACATACATGCAGGAATGTGAATATTTACAAAACATGACTGATGTTTATTGTTCCAGGCCCAGGTCAGGGAGACCTGCGGCCTTGTTCAGAACAGCTTCTTGGTATGTTCTAGTTCTGCTGAAAGAACTGCAGATTTTCTCTCTTCAGAGAAAATCCCCTTAAAGGGCAGGTCTGCTCATCAAGCCTTTTTGACTAACTCAGTCCAAATAACTGAGGCCTACTTAAATTATAACAATCCCCCCTAAAACGGCTTGACCCGCAGATCCCAGCGTCTGAACCTCCCAGTACCTGGTTTCTTTCGTTTATGTTTCACTTTTCGATGTTCGTGCTCACACAACTTCTCTGCTCTCGGTGGTTACCCCTCGAAGAGAGAGAGCAAGACCTCTTGGTCTTCCTGTAACCAGGCTCTCTGGGGAAGCCCTACTTCTAAGTCCCTCAATACCACATGCTCAGCATTTGCGTCACTTGCGTATCACTCACAAACTTGCATGACCACAGAAAAGTGAAACTCGTTTGGTTGTTACAAAACGGAGCAGTGCCAGGTGCCTTCTAAAAGAGCGCCTTTATACAATCAGCTCCATCACAGGTACTACTAAACCTATACCCGTAACCCTGTAGATCCCTTAATTTAAACTATTGGTTCAGTAGATTGTTTATGAGGCACCAATCTCTGGACCAGGTTAATTTATTTTACGTAATTTTAACCCGCAACCTCACCTGGATAATGATGCCTAAAGTTGTCATGCACATCCAGACGACCAGTGGGTGTAGAAAGAACTTTGGAACTGCAGATGCCCCGTCCGAGTGTCCCTGGAACATCACCGGAACCTTTGTCCACCAGGGCAGACTGGGACTCACCTGCTCATTTTTGTGTTCTACCTCGTTAAGATCACCTGTATCATGGTGAAATCTTACCTCTAACTTCGTGTACTGTTTGTTTAACCTTTGTAACAAAATGTGGTCGTCTGGGATCAAACCCTGTTCCCCTTTGTCCCATGTCGTGTTCTCTGTCAGGACGGGAACTTCCCGTGAAACTTTGACCTTTAGAGTTCTCTTAACCATTTGAGAAACAACGTCATCCAACCTAGATGACAGGATCCATATGGGATCTCCGCTCCCACAATATGTTCCCCTTGGAATCTCCCCCTTATCGGAACAATTATGAGAATATACCTTGAATGTATCATTAGACCTTATGTTAAAAAACCAAACCCTTCCTTCAGCCACCGGAACTATTGGTTGGGCTTCAGGGTGGATCTTTTGAATGGTAGCCTCGCATTCTGCGTTCTTGAGCCTGCAGGCTTCTTCACTAAATTTGACTTGCCCCGGCCAACGCAGGTACTTCTGCAAGAATTGCCCGCATGAGGACAACTCTACTTGCTTCACCTCCCCGTCTAGCACCAAAAAAGGTTGACCTCTCAGGTCCTGGTGTAAGACACGGGTTGAGGTGGGAACTAAGGAAGTGGTGGTGCCTAAAGGAATCTTGCACCGTTTCCATTTGTTCACCCAAACATCTCGAAGCTTCCATGCAAAAGATCCTTCTCCAGAAAAATCAATATACCTCCCCTAGTCCAATCTCAGTTGCACAGGATCTTTTAGCATCTCCCTGACAAAATATGTCCCCAACTGTCCTGATTGGACCTCTTCCCCCCTTATGTCCTGAGGCACACTATGTACCTGAGGTCGGGAAGACTGTACTCTCTGCAATCGTTCGATTAAGAGTACCTCTTCACTTACCCAACTATCATGAGGATAAGCTGTTGCATATGGACTGTGTAATATCGTCCCCTGTTGTGACCCGTGTGGTGTGAATGGGGTTCCCTGTGTGGGCTTTCCCTCCCCCGGGACCGCTCTCCCCACCCTCTTTGTCACCTGGAAATGTGGCTTGATCTCGATTGTTACTTCTTGTTTCGAGAACCACCCACCCTTGGCTTTCCAGCCTTTACGTGTGTATAGTTGTTTCAGAGGCACTCTCTGTTTGTAGCTCCAGAGTGTGATGTTGTCCCCTGCGTCTCTCTGGTAAGAGAATTGACGCCTCCTGCTCGTTCCTCTCCAATCTGGAACCATCTCACTCTGCATAACCAAGACAAGGTACCTCTGAATCACACACTCCACCTTTTGCACGTACCCATGGTACTGCAATGTACCTTTTAACAAACCTTTGGATCGGTGCATCCATTCTGGGAGTGTGGTATTAAATAGCAGAATTACGCTGCCATTCAATTCCCACTGCCCGCACACCTGACCCTTCCGACCTTTCACCCACTTTGTGCCATGAAATTTGCTTTCTCCTGGCACAAGTGCTCTTTTCCTCCGTCCCTGCATGGTCCGTCTGTGCCAAGCGGAGGGAGGTGTGAAAGGATTAGTACCTTTGTCACCAAACATTAACATGCTTGGGCCTTGCATTCTCATTAACCCCTTATTATACATGAGAATGTCCTCTCTTCGTTCTCCTAGGACGAAATGGCAACCTAGGATCACCATCAGCACGGTACTCCTCATTATAAAAGCACCACCTTGGGAAAGAAAAACATTAGCAATTTGCACTATGCTTTGCTCAGACAGTTTTTTTAGTCTCTTTCCGAACTCCGAAATCTCGTGTTTTAGTCTCTTTCCGATTTCAGGAATCTCGTGTTTTAGTCTCTTTCCAATTTCAGGAATCTCGTGTTCCTCCAAGCTTAGATTGGCATCTGGAACCTTTCGCTTATCCGACTGACATCTCCATCTTTGCTGCCAGCACTGCAGCTGTCTCAATTCCATATTGCCAAACACCTGAAATCGAAATACAAACAAATCAATTCTTATTAATGATTTGGGATTCGCCCTGCGGCTTGTACTCTTTACACTTTAAATTGATCAATATATACCGTAATTGATCTCGTTGCTTTATGGTTCTCATGAACTCTGTTTACTCTTATTGGTAGATTGGAGTTAAACTTCACCCCCCTACCTCAGTACTATCCTCAGTACTTACCTGTTTAAAATATGCTCCCGCGGACTTCACCTTTGGAAGCTCGCTTCACCTTTGGAAGCTCTCACCCCATTGCAGCTCACTCCACATCCCCCCTCATCTGTCCATGCGCGGCCGTCGCATGCACAGATTACGGATGCCACACCTGTTGCTGCTTTGCGGGTGAGCCTGCAATGCTCTTACTCATTATTGCATTTACTTATCTAGAACTTCATCGCGATACCAGCTCTGCTAGAAGTTCTGTGTGTTGTACCCTCTGATCCATGTTTGCCGTGCCACTACCCCCAGACTTCACAAAAAAACGGCTGCCTCCCTGTAGGAAGGAGCACTTTACACTTAAACTATACAGGGTGCAGGGCTAAGCATACCAGCGTCACATGCCTGTATGCAGATCCCTGAATGCCCACATGGAAGGTAGTCACATGGCAAACAGCGTACTGATACACTGTCACTCTGTAAACGGCAATTTTATCATCTGTATAATTGCCCCATGAACTGTTGTCAGTCCTTGTTCTTTGTGCTACAATTGATAGGAGCTGGAAAAAACATATTTGACCAATCAGTGGACGAAAAAAAACGCACAAAAAAACAGCCCCAGCCCAGCATAGACCTCTCAGTCCAGCTCTGGCCCTGTCCACGACAAAACCGGAAACCCGGATTGGTCAACTCCCTTTTTTTCCAACTCCGGCACCCCCCCGATGCGCTGTCCCCCCTTTTCTATTGGGAACTCATGCTGCACCACCCATCAAGGTGCCCCACTTACAGGAATAATCCCATAAGCAACCCAGTACAGATACTTCCCTGATCTGCGCAGCACTCGCAAATCACTCCCTGGGGACTATCTGACTTATACGTGTTTTCCTAGCTGGGAAACACTTCCTATCTGTGAGCCTGCAACTTGCTTGGCTCACGTGTGCGGACACTCCCTGTGTCCAGACTTCTTCTGAGGAAATCATCTGGAAGCCAAGAAACCCAGTAGAATCTCTCTACTGTCCCCACTCTGGACCCCCCTCCCACCAGCTGCTTCCGTGCACGGCGCCTTGTGCACAGCTGTGACGTGGGACCTGGGATCCCCCCCCAGCACATCCTCCCCCCTGCCATCGGGGCGAGCCTATCAGTGCTATCAGTGGACGCTTCCCGCCCCCTCCCCTCCTGATACATCATGCAGATGGGAGTGGCTTTCACAGAAACCCGACGCCATGTTGAGTCATGGCATGCCAGCCAAAATGGCTGCTATCAATCTCCCGTAGCAACCGCTTAATCCTATACACATTAGGAGAAAACACAGTCAGAACATACATACAATGTATATGCACACTAAACATTTCAGCAGAAAAAGCTCTTCCCCAAGCTTGGCATACCGCTCTACACACTCTCGGATGGAAAAACATCCCAAAAGAGAAATACCAGAAATTCCACCGTGGAGTCTCCTATCTCTGAACCACAGACTCTACCCAGCAGAACATCTCCCGAACACCCCTGCTGACAAAAAAAAAGAAAAAAACTACGTCCGAGCCCCATACAGTAGCACCACCCACTATCTCAGCTGTCACTCTAACTGTTGCATACCTTCAAAGCGACCCAGGTCCGTGGGCTGCGTGCATCTGTATAGCTCCCCGAGAAGAGAAAAAAAAACATACTTCCGACAGCTAACACAGTGCTTTAAACCCTTCTAAAACCGCACAGCTGTCTCTCTCTCACTTTCCTCACTACCAGTCTCCTCTCACTTCCCTCTCTCTCCTTCTCCTCTCCCCCCCTCTACTACTCGAAAGCCTTAGCCCCCCCTTATCTCTCCTGCGGGGGACTCCCATATCTGGCAAACCTCCCAGACTCATACACGGGAGAAAGACAAAGGAGAAAGAAAAAAAAAACCTGAAACTGCACGCAGCAGCCACTAGCACAACCCGAGAGAGAGAAAAAAAACCTACACAGGAAAACCAGTACGAACATACACTGGAAAATTTAGAGAGAAAACACTGCTGGAACAAACTGTCAACATGTAATACCAACACTTTCATTAGAATTAAACAAATGAAACACTATACTTGCCTGGCTCTACAGACTTGTACCGACTTCCAATCCGATCAGCTGACGGCAAGTTTTTTCCCACGAGTCGATGGACCTCGGTGAGCGTTTACTGAGCGTTCTCTCAGCGGATTCTCGGTCCCGAAGGTAACTTGCTCAAAACCTTTGCCTGGGATACCTCACCAAGGAATCCTTCGTTCGGCTAGATTGCGTGTACAGCACAATCCAAATAAAACCGGTCCATGACTCGCCGCTGATCATCACCCGGATTGCAGCCCGTGTGTTGGCCTTTCTCTAGCGGCCTCCCACACACTACTTATCCTCTTGATAAGTTTTCCAGTCCGCGTCAACTCCGCTTATGTCGCTGTGCAATATCTTGAAACCTAGATAACAGACTGACATCTGGCCCGGTCCTTGCCTGCCTTTTCTGCTAGACAGCGCAGCTGGGTTCACGGCACCACTGTTAGAACCTGTTCTATATCACCTTGCTTCGACACCATCGTCTCACAGACTGTGAGATCACTTGACTCTCCACACAGCAAACCGGAAATAGACTTTCTCAGGCTTCTCCAATGTTTCCGTTATTTATTCAAGTCACAGAAAGACAGATAGATACAGTCATCATATCCTAGCTATGCCGCTCTTCATGTTGCATTATAAGCTCTTGATTAGACTCCCTACCGAAGTCTATCAGGTACCTTCTTCCTACCTACGTTACACTAAACTACCTATGTACATAGCATACATTATATCAGCTTACATAAAGGAATAACATGCTTAGAGGTCCAAGTCGGCCTTGCGAGCTAGTGCAGAAGGAAGAAGCAGAAGTGAGTTCCCCATCGCTCGCTCCAGATTTAATACCGACTAGGAAAGAGTTAAATATGACATCATCTTCGCCACCCCCTAGATAAATCTATTGGTGGACCCACTTGTAGTGTCATCATACACACCTACTCGATTAATAATCAATGAGACATTTGACATACATGCAGGAATGTGAATATTTACAAAACATGACTGATGTTTATTGTTCCAGGCCCAGGTCAGGGAGACCTGCGGCCTTGTTCAGAACAGCTTCTTGGTATGTTCTAGTTCTGCTGAAAGAACTGCAGATTTTCTCTCTTCAGAGAAAATCCCCTTAAAGGGCAGGTCTGCTCATCAAGCCTTTTTGACTAACTCAGTCCAAATAACTGAGGCCTACTTAAATTATAACAGGGGACAGTGACTACAAGAGGAAAAAATTAAAAAAGACCTTATAGTTTTTGAGAAAAACTATTTTAAAGTTCTCCTTCTGACCGTGGGAAAATTAAACGCCCTCTGACTTAAGCGGTTAATAGCTAAGCCCTCTTTAGGTGCTAGAAACACCAAATTTGCAGGAAATGTTAAAGTGGACCCAAATTAAAAATACAAGATTTCAGAAATAAAATCTATTTTCTAAATTATAATAATAAATAGCAGCCTTTTTTCAGCTGCATGATGACAAATATAAAATATTTTAAATTTTCAAAGGAAAAATGTATACTTTTAAATGCGGTAAATGACAGTTGTTAATGAAGCAAAACCCGCCGACTTTAAAGGTTAATAACAAAGCCCCCTTACATGCTACAAAGACCACATTTTCAGGATATGTTAAAAAGATAGTGGGAAAAGAAATATTATTTTCCTATTTTTAAAGTTTTTTATTTTTTTTTATGTGCATAGTGTGGAAAATTTAAAAAAAATGGCGTGGGGTCCCCCCCTACCCAGCATATTTAACCCCTTGTCTCCTATGCAGGCTGGGATAGTCAAAATGTGGAGCCCCGGCCGAGTGGGGCTTTGCACCCTGAGCTATACCAGCCCGCATGGTCCATGGTAACCATTCCCCCCCCCAGAGCCCTTGTCCACTCCATGGCCGACTCCCTGGGGGGAGGTGCGTGGTGGCATCTGGGATTCCTCCCAGGTGAAACGAGTATAGGGCCTTACCCATTTCCACAAAGGGTTAAATGAAATAAAAACACAACCATGAGAAAAGGTCCTTTAATATTCTTAATTAACCAGAAATACTTACCTGTACCTTTAAGAAGAAAATGTTCCCACGCCAGTATCCTCAGTAATGTCCCACGCCAATATCCTCTGTGATGTCCGACGCCAGTATCATCTATCTTGCGATCTTCAGAAATACTTACGTGTACCTTTAAGAAAATGGTCCACGCCAATATCCTCTAATGTTGCGATTTTCGTTATAACTTTATTGATGCTCTCGGCCGGCGTTTTACTTCCATTCTATGGTAAAAATGCGAACGAATGCAGAACACTGCTCGCCGGTGAACTGTTCGGGCCATCTCTAGTGTGTACGGGCCTTAAAGTGGACCTCCATAGTAAATACTGAAATCCGTCAGCCTGCAAGTAAAACAAAGTTATATTTACCCAAGAAGCCTTGTCCCACGATGCTGTCCCGAAGTCCCTGCATCACCTGACTTGCGGCGCCTGTCCCCTCTTGTCCCATAGGGGGGTCCCTTGCCATAGCAACGTGTCCCCACTGTTATGTGCAGTGGAGGCAACAATTTGTTGTTCTTATTTCCCCAAGGCTCTATCTCTGTATGGCCAGATCGATTTTGTCGCCATTACTGCTTTTGGCCATCAGATGCTGAGCAAGGAAATCCCCAGTATCAGAGTTATTCTTCCACAGTGTGCGGTACTTACTGTAAGGTAGGGATTTGCAGACGTGTTGGATGGTAGCTATCTTTATGGAGGAGGGAGTTAGTCATGGGCGTCCGCACGTTGGGCAAATTGGGGCTTGCGCCGTCATTGAGGGCTCACTGAGCTCCACAGAAGCATTCCTTTAGCATTACTAGGGCCGGATTTAGGCCAAGGTCACCTAGGCCATGGCCTAGGGCACCACAGGAGCAAGGGCACCAAAGCAGCAGGCTAAACTGGTGCAGCATTTGCAAATGCTGCAGTGCAGGGAGATCAGGCAATCACCTTGCTCTCTGTACACATTTGCATTGTGGCTGGCGGCTATGGCAGAATTGGAGACAGAAAGGAAGAGGAAGCTTCTGCACTGGAGTCGAGTGGAGAAATGAGTGACACTGATGGCTGCTGCGGTGTGAAGGCAAGCTGGCTACCTATTATGAAGGAGGGGGGGGTGGAAAAAGGAGGAATTAAGGGAGCTATATGGCTACCTACACTGGAGGGAAAGGGGGAGGGGTCATCTGGCTACCTATATTGGGGGGAAGGGTCACCTCGCAAACTATACTGAAGGGGGCGGCTGGTGACAGTGGCCTTGGGCGGTAAAGAGTACAAATCTGGACCTGCATTACTGCTACTGTCCCTGCCTCCTCCATTCTTATCAGTCAAGCAGCAGCAGTAAATATCCTACACTCTCCATCCTGCACAGACCCCCACCCTTCTATTGCAGCCACAGTAACCTTAGGAGCTCACAATCTAATCCAGCACTTTACAGATTATATAGTCATGTAATGAGCTCACAATCTAATCCCCACCATAGTCATAGTATAATGTCTTGCCATCTTCTGCAGCACTTTACAGTGTACATATTCATGTCACTGACTGTCCTCAGAGGTGCTCACAATCTAATCCTACCATAGCCATAGTCTAATGCTAAAATTAGTAGTGTCAGCTTGCGATGTCCACGTGTAATTATACATCCCCCACTAACCTTAAAGTCTAAGAATGTGAGTTTGTAGCCCCCAATGGTATGAGTGAACACCATGTTTGCATTGTTCATAGTAAAATTCTACATGATACTACTGCTGGAAGGTCGCACAAGTCACAGACCAGAATACCAGAATGTTATCCACTTACCTGGACCACCTCCTTATATAGGTTCCATAGTTTTGAGCTGTAGCGGGCAGGAGTGGCATGAGGGCAAGGCTCCATCACTTTGTACTACAGTGGGCAGGAATGGCATGAGGATGAGACCCCATAGCTTTGTACTTCAGCAGGTAGGGGTGGCATGAGGGCAAGGCTCCGTTGCTTTGAACTACAGAGGCTCTATAACTTTGTACTTTAGTGGGCAGGAGTGGCAGGTTGAGGCTTCCCAGCATTGTACCGAAATGTGTAGTACAAAGCTTGCAGCTGTGGCGTGGAGAAGGATTATAGAGATATTGAGTAAGAGTACTGCAGCAAGGTGGTTAATGATCACTATTAGACAAATACTGATCCATTTCTGCTGGTGGACAGTATGTATGACTACATTAATAAAGGAACGTCTACAAAACAGTAAAAACAAGCATGGATGTCTCATTTTTTCCAGCTTCCAGCTATGCATACTCCAGTTTGTGCACAATGCAGTGCAAGTAGGCCGCTAGTGTATTCAGACATTAATAGGTTAGCATGATTCCCTGCTATTTATTATTTCTCCAGCTTCAAACATGGTGTTGCTACACAACTCCATTTTTATTGTAATTTTCATAAACTATCTGTCTCTGGCATAGAGTAAAGCTAGTTTCACACTGGGTTGTACCGTTGTTCATTCTGTAAAAACAGGATTGCAAAGGAGGGAAAAGTATGTGTAGCGATTGTGGAACTTTCTCCGTGATCAGCGCACAACGCGTGCGCTGACACGGCGGAAATCCTCCACAAGCGTATATTTGCAGGCACCCAGCAAAAGGTGCTACGCACCTGTAGAGGGAAATTCCTGTCGGCAGATGGCGCTGGGGAGTGCAGAGGAACCAATCCTCTGTACCTCCACAAGTGCCAGACAGGAATTGTACGAAGCGCAGAACGCAATCGCAAGAGAGGCGATTGCGAATGAGATTGAGCAAAGGGACAGGTTGTATGTGTGTGCGCCAATCCAGTCGCCACTCCGCGACCGCGCACACACAACAGCAGATATGAAATAGGAACGCGATCGCGAGAGGTGCGATCGCCAGACGTGACACAAGGCAGATCAGAATAGAATACGAGGGTAGCAAAGGCACAGCAAATAATACAATAAGGAGATACGGAAAATAATAAGCGCTAGCTAACCGCGAACACCGCACTCATTCGCACGTGATAAGCACAATAGAGACAAGCACGCCTAACTAACCATCGACAGACAAACATGAACCAGAGGACGCGAGCACTTGCTTAACGGTTACCTCACCGAGCCTGCAGCAAGCGTAGCGGACAAGACAGACACACGAAAACAGGGACAAGCGAGAGATAGGATCCACAGCACTAGCGAAAAGTGGCTAGCGCGATCCAGGTACAGAGTAGCAGAACAGAAGGATCCCCAGCGCTAGCGAAAAGTAGCTAGCACGATCCCAGGAGACAGAACAGAAGAGATAGCTGGTAGCAACCGCTGCACCAGCTATACTCCAAGAACAGAGATCAGAACCATTTCCTGTCGACCACCTTTGGGGCAGGACAATGGCAACAGGAAAGACAAGACAGAACAGGCAATACAGATAATACAACCTGACTGGGCTAGAAGGGGAGCCTAAAGCAACCCCCAGGAATTAACTATACTAGATAGCAATGGCTGACACTCCAGCAGTGTCCATCAGGAACAGACCATGGAAAGGAAATGACCAGCAAAGCCTTCTGGGAAACATAAAGCTCTTATAGTGCCAGTCATCAAAGAAGGCAGGTAGGGGATTTGCATAACGAATGTATGCAAATTCCCCAGCAAGAGAACAGACCAGAAACTTGCAATGGAAAGACAGGTCTCTGTTCCAGAGACCTGCAGCCCACAGACTAGAGGAATGGACAAACAGCTGTCTTGCTGTGCAGCGAGCTGAGCGGATCATCACAGTATGCTTCACAACAACTGTAAACCCACACGTTGTCCGGTACTGCCCAGCATGCCTTGCGGTATTTCGATGGATTCCATCACACCGCACTATTTAACGGACCAGTGTGAACGCGCATTACAATATAATCGCAATTGCTTTGCGATTATATTGTCCAATGCAAGGTGTCAGTGTAATAGTAGCCTTTCTGCCAATCACATTCTGTAAGGTTTACTGTGATTGCATGTACATTTTGCAAGGACTGGAAGCAGAAGAGAGAAACCCTATTTATGAAGTCAGAAATATGTTACACAACAGGACACTGGGCTGATGTAAACAGCTAACACAATTTTAACACCCTATAGCAGTGGTCCTCAAACTAGTGTGGCCCCTTGAGGCTTTTTTACTGGCTCAACACACAAAATGTATTACTTATAGATGCGGTTAGCTACATCTTAAAATATTTATTAAAATATTTATATTCAATCTAACGGAATCATCGAACAAAATTATCTTATTGAAAAAAATCAAGAAATTGTACCATGTAGGAGCACCTTGAGCTGCCTCAAGTTTGACGGGGAAAACCCGCTTCCGCAACCAAGAAGGGGTTGAGAGTACCTGTTACAGGAAATGCACATGGCAGCTTTGCGTGGAGTAGCTGAGATAGAATGTTCAGTCCTTTAAGTAGATCATACTAATGGTCACAAAAAGAGGGGGTTAGTAAGTACGCAAATCAAAAAATGGGAATCTGATGCACCTGACACTTTTTCCCAAGTTTCCAGTTTGCTTGAATATGTGAATGTAAATGTATCTTCTCTGCGAAAAATCATGCAGTTTATGAATGTAGATAAGACAAGTTCAGATACTATATCCAGATGAATGAAAATGTGTAAGTTATCAAAAATAGCTGATTGCCTGATTGGAAATTGTGTTTGGAAATCTCTAGCAAATACTGATAGACAGTAAAAGGTTGCTGATAAGACAGGCATGATTCCAGCAGTCTCAGGGAATTCCATCACCCTGTACACACAGAAACCGGTATGGTTGCCATAGCTACTCACTCTGTGTACAAAAGAGAGTACAGACTATAGCATAGATCTCAACACCCCAAGTGATGTTAGGTCATTGCAGTTTGACACTGCCACAGACATGGGGGCATATGTCAGTAGCACTAGTAAAATTATGGTGCGCATACAGCACATGGCAATTCTACCAGTATTAATGTAACTGACATAGATTGAGTTGTGCAAATAGCGTAACTTGTGTTATTTAGGTAATACACTTATTGCTAGTGTACCACACGTTATGTGGGAGGATGAGCAGGAGGCAACACCAATGTGCTGCAGCAGGATTATACAATAGCAATCAACTGAATAGTCCAACGTAGGAGACAGGGCAGCAACGTAGGGCAGCAGCTTAAGGGAGAAAGGCCCCGAAAGGTGGCCACTAACAATACAATTTCCGAACGATGGATTACGAACGATCCTTTGTATGAACGATCGTAAATGATCGTTTGGGACCATTAATGGACGAAAATCTCTTAACCAATCCGATCAGATTGGTTCGATCCCATCAATCTGATCGGATTGGTTAGGAGATTTTTATCCATTAGTGGTCCCAAACAATCATTTACGATCATTCATATGCGTTCAGCAAATTGTATCATTAGTGGCCACCTTAAGTAATCACAAGTGACCAGTCTCCTTGGCAGACATGTACACTCTCTGTGTTGCCTTAGGTAAAGGGATGGGGAGTTTTACACTGGCTCTGTCAGCACCATCTTATTACAGGGAGACAATAGCAGCCAAACAAGGCTTTTTAATCTGTCCTTCTGTTCCACAAATAATCTTAATGTTAAAAGAACAGAACAAAATTAAAAAGAAAAACAAAAGGGCAAATAGGCGGTATTAATTCTGTGGTCTGAGCATCATGCTGTTCACACCTAGTAAAAACAGAAATGATATTAATTTAAAATTGAACCAGTTGCTGTCAGTTATAACTGCACGGACAACTGATTAGCAAGGTAATGTCCATATTTCCCTATTGCTTAGTTCACATTAGATGCATTTTAACTGAAGCTTTTTCCCAATGCACTGCTATGGAACAACTGATCAGTTAAAATGCATCCGTTGTTTACACATAAAAGGTGTCCAGTCCTGTCCTGTCAGTTTTTGACAGTTGGCATCAGTTGATAGAATTATATGAGCAGTGGGGTATTAAAGCGGATCCGAGATGAAAAACTAACTATGACAAGTAACTTGTCTATATATCTTATCTAAAGTTTAGATAGTTTACACAGCAAACCTAGCTGCAAACAGTTTTAAAAGAATATGATTATTTCTTCCTGTGATACAATGACAGCAGCCATGTTGTTTGTAAACATTACACAGAGGCAGGCTTATCTGCACCTTGAGCAAAAAAAACTAATTCCCCCTCCTCCTCCCTCCTCCCCTCTGCCTCTGAAATCTCTGGCTAGTAATGCCTCCCCCTCCTCCTGCCCAGACTGAGCTCCCATGAGCCCTTGCTACTGTCTGAAAGTGCCTTGGCTCTCTGAAAACTTGTGGGAGTGGTTTATTTAGTTTATAGGGAATTAGAGCATTAAAACAAAAACAAAAAAGTATTTGGCTTGAGGAATGCCCAATAAATAATAGGAAAGGAACACAGTTATGCAATGAGTAAAAGTTCATCTCGGATCCACTTTAAGTAGTTAAAGAAAACCTGAACTGAAAATTAAAAGTCAAAATAAACATACACAAGTCATACTTACTTCCCGTGTTGTCTACCCCTCAATCTCTTTTTTCTTTCCCGCGTCCTGTTTGTAAACTGTGATCAAGGAAATTCTCTGTCCTCCATTTTAAAAATGGCCATTACCCCATAACAGCTTTCTGGTCAGCACACTGTTAAACTGTAGCATCGCCCACTTGAGCCATACGGAAACATAGACATTACTTGCCACAGCAGTTGTCCTCTCAGCTATAACTGACAGCAACTGATAAATAACTGACAGCAACTGATATATTTCAGTTCTGACAAAATTGTTGTCAGAACTGGAAGGGATCATTGTCGGAAGAAAATGATGAGCTTCTGAGAGGAACTGATGGCAAGGTAACTATGTAATGTTCATTGAAGTTACCTCATGTGTTTATTTTAAATAATTTTACTCAGTACAGGTTCCCTTTAAGTGACCTCTGTGATAATGAGCATGTTGTCCTCAGTGATCAGTAAAGGATATTTTGCTGAAGCCATAACAGAGTACAGGGAATTATAATATTTATTTTGCTAATAAGGCAATAATTCCCGGGTGATGTTTACCCGCCTACTTATATAAAGCGCTGTGCAGCATATGCCATGCTCAAACCAGGACATTACTGAGGAACAGGTGCAGCATCATCGGACTTCATGCTTCACAGAGATCTCCTGCAAGACATTGTTAAGGTAACATAATCCTGGCACAGTGCTTCCCCTGCAATAAGCATGATGCTTGTATCAGGGCTGGAAGATCCCAGAAGGCAGCTAGTAGATGCACATACACATGTCCTGTTGTTTTCTATAGCTGTATATTGTCAGCGGGGGCTCATGTCCTCTCATACTGACTTCTGTCTGGCTCATTGGCCTGCCTGGCCTGTGCATTAATACAAACAATACATAATACAGTACATTGATATATGATTATATACGGTACATTGATCCAACCATATGTTTTTTTTATAATTGGGCAGCTGTAGTTTTACATAATCTATATCAAGTTGTGTTAAAGTTTGCTGGCAGTAATAGGCTCCTTTCACTCTGTGTTCATTGCGTCGTGGTGCATTTACAGGGCAACATGCATGTTTACAGTGGCAGTTCAGGCATACTTTTATTGTACTGTATGCCTCACTGTATGGTCGCACTGCAACACTACCATATGATGTCAATTTTTGGATACATGTTGCAATCTTACTACAATGCAACGTGTTCAGTGTGAAAGGAGCCATAGCCATATGTTTGTGTTGTTATTTTTATGGAGTCCCTGAAAACACATTTAATTGCTTTTGCACAGGAATCCGAAAGCTAAACATAAACCAGTGAGCTCATGTCAGGGACTTCCTGGTAGACGTGTCACAAGGTATTTCACATTGTGTAACAATAATGTCTACATCTACAAACAGTACGCACAGGTTACATTTATAATGTCTACTTGTCACAGAAGCGTTAGCAAAGAGCAGTATAGCTGTTTTGTGGACTAATTCATTAATTCACCTTGTTTACGTTTGATAAAAAAAAAATACTTAAATGCTATTTAGGCAGATGTTTGGATTAGCAAACTTCAGCTTCATCTTGCTGATCCCACCAGAACTCCACTGTCCCACTGCCAAGGCAATTGAAAGAAGTTCTATAATGCTAGGATCTTGATAGATCCCCTCCTCAGCCATGATGCTGGCCAAACCCTGCACACTACTGTATATCCCAGCAGAGTAAGCCCTGACACCACAACTACCTGTCTCATCTATGAAAACACTGAAGTACAGAGTATTACCTCCAGGTGCTCAGATAAATAAGAATCATACATCTCTTCAGGCCGTGGATAATCAGATATACAGTACTATTCATTTGGGTACCAAAGGCTCAGCAATAATTGTCACAGATGGAGCTGCCTGTGAATATACCATTACTTTGCCAGTATGTCAGCCATGAAACTGAAACCCGCACTGATGCCAAAATGAACCCTGCTGAATTCAAACCTATACATAGGCAGAGCCATGCAAATGCCTTCTTGTTGCCTTTGTGAGCCAAGCATCCAGATCTGCTGTTCTACATCACATCTAACCCTTCATTCATTATAAATAGTAAATCCATTTATATTGTTGTATGGTATTTTTCTGCTGTTTGGATGATTTTCATATATAAAAGCACTCAATTTTGAGCCCTTGCTATGCAAAAGAATAAAAAGTGACCACAGACAGTTATTACTACTCGGGTAGTGATCTGGCATTTTGTGTCTTACTGCTTATTACCTGTATTGTGTTGTCTGTCGCTCCTATTATTATTGTCTGTGACCTTATTTATTGTCCAGTGCTGTGTAATAAGTAGGTGCTATATAAGTTCAGTAAATAATAATAGTAAGGAGAGTGAGGAGGAGATGGAAATCTTCTGGGCTATCAAGAGACTTCCCTCTATCTAGCTAAGTATGTTTTTTTTATAATCTATTTTGGCAGGTGTGGGGGGGGGACCTTTTCAGATTCACTTTATAAGGAAATAAATATGGCACCCTCCATATCCCTCTCATTACAGGTCACTTTAAAGCCACTTGCGTGCTGCGTCACACCACATTACTCTTCCCTGCTGCATCCTGGCCACAAGGGCCATGCAAGTCTATGGAGACTTCCACACTTCACGCGATGCAACGAGGTATGCTGAAAGCATCCAAAGCACTGCAATGCTAACGCAAAAGGTGCAGTGTGTTACCCCATAATCTATGCCTACCGCATGGATTAGGCAGTAATGCAATAATGCAAGTCAATGGCGACGCAGTAACTGCACAGAAGGAGTGTGGTGCGACGTGGCTCATATGCGCGGTCCAACAGGAATCCCAGTGAAGTATTTTCTGCATCACATTGCAAACCTCAAGAATAAAACTGGTCTAAAGCTTACTTTCTCTCAACATAAAGATTTCTTTAGAAATTATTTGTATATGACAGTAGAGTTATCCAATGGCAAAACTAAGCAAATTATTACATTTTACATCAAAAGCTAGTGCACTGGTGTGTATGAAACTATGTGCGTGTATTTATTCTCTCAGCACTGCTAAATAGCTGTAAATGTGCAAAGCATATTTTCTGTCATCTAAGGGAGGGACTCTCCTCTTGAAGTAGGGTGTAACATAATGCCCCTGATTGAGTAAACAGCTGAGTATTTACTTGTTAGGCTGGGCTTTTTCAAGTACTGATATTAGCATGATCTGTTCCTTTACCAATGGAGGTGTTAGAATCTGTGGTATATTCTCTAACAACAAATGATTATCTCGCTCTTTAAATTGGAAGCATTATAGGAATCCCCACTAGGAAGTACAAAACATAACCTCCTGTTACAAAGTACAAAAGGAAGGTATCAGCTGATTGCTGACACCATGTGAATTAGACAAGCATTTCAAAAAAATATAAAAAGAGCACTTGCATACAGAGCCCAGAACATGGGTACGCCGAAATAAAGCTGTGCGTGTGTGCATTGCTGGCCAGCTGTAGGTTAAGAACACTAAAAAGTGCCGCCTGTTTCCTTCTCCTTAGAGAGGGTACAATAGGGTTGCACCCAGAATTACTTTTGGCACAAACAGGAAACATACAGGGCTCACATCTTTAAGTCAGCAGGAAGGAACTCCCATGATGCATCACTTCTGCCTATTGAGTTTTAGGTTCCCTTTAGTCAGTACAGGGTACATTATCGTATATCCATGCCCATTTCTAGGGCCGTGCCGCCGCCCTAGGCGCTGTTGGGAGGGGGCGCTGTAATGGAGGGGGGAGCCGGAGCCGCGGGGAGGGCAGCCCGACTTCTCCCTCCCTTCCTCTCCTCTCCCGGGCCACCCTCTGTGCTCCCCCCTCAGATGCATAGTGAGCAGGCAGGAAGCGCTGTATACAACATACCTTCCTGGCTCCAAGCGCCACTCTCTCGCCGCCGGTCTCCTCTCTGTATACACACTGATACACACGCTGCTTCCTGTTTAGCCGGAAGCAGCGTGTGTATCAGGGTGTAGGCAGAGAGGAAAAGACCGGCGGCGAGAGAGCGGCGCTTGGAGCCAGGGAGGTGAGTTGTAAACAGCACTTCCTGCCTGCTCACTATGCATCTGAGGGGGGAGCACGGAGGGTGGCCCGGGAGAGGGAGGGAGGGAGAGGTCGGGCTGCCCTCCCCGTGGCTCCGGCTCCCCCCTCCATTATGGGGGACAGCTACCTATCTAACCTATACTGTGGGGGGACCTACCTAATCTAACCTACACTGGGGGGCAGCTACCTAATCTAACCTACACTGGGAGGCAGCTACCTATCTAACCTATACTGGGGGGCACCTACCTAATCTAACCTACACTGGGGGGCAGCTACCTATCTAACCTACACTGGGGGGCAGCTACCTATCTAACCTATACTGGGGGGCAGCTACCTAATCTAACCTACGCTGGGGGGCAGCTACCTAATCTAACCTACGCTGGGGGGCAGCTACCTATCTAACCTATACTGGGGGGCAGCTACCTAATCTAACCTACGCTGGGGGGCAGCTACCTATCTAACCTATACTGGGGGGCACCTACCTAACCTATACTGGGGGGGCAGCTACCTAATCTAACCTATACTGGGGGGTACCTAGTACCTACCTATCTAACCTATACTGGGGGGGCAACTACCTAATCTAACCTATACTGGGGGCACCTGTCTAATCTAGCCTATACTGGGGGGCAGCTACCTAATCTAACCTATACTGGGGGGCAGCTACCTAATCTAACCTATACTGGGGGGCACCTACCTATCTAACCTATACTGAGGGGCACCTATCTAACCTATACTGGCGGGCAGCTACCTATCTAACCTATACTGGGGGGGGGGGAGCTACCTATCTAACCTATACTGGGGGCACTTATCTAACCTGTATTGGGGGCACCTACCTACCTAGCCTATACAGGTGGCAACTATACTGGCTACCTATATTGGAGACACCTACCTAAATATCCTATACTGGGAGCAACTATTCTGGCTACCTATATTAGAGGCACCCACCTAGCTAACCTGTACTGGGGCACCTACCTATCTAACTTATACCGGGGGCGCCTGCCTATCTAACCTATACTGGGGGCAACTATACTGGCTACCTATACTGGAGGCACCTACCTGGCTAACCTATAGCGGGGGCAACTATACTGGCTCACCTATGCCTGGCTACCTATACTGGGGTACCTATTCTTGGCTACCTATACTGGGGGGACCTATACTAAGTGCAACTAGACCTGGCTAACCTATACTGCAGGCACCCATACCTTGCTCCGGGGGGGGGCGCAATTTTTACACGCTCACCCTGGGTGCATTTTAGCCTAGAAACTGCACTGCGTATATCAAACACGGCGCTATGCAATTTTCTTTTGATTACCCTGTTTTTATCAGACAATTGCTACATGAAAATGAATGATTGTATGAAAACCAAGCTGAAATGCACAGGAAATATAACTATCATGATTTGTAAATGGCCCTTAAAAGGACCTGAGCACCTATATATGAAATGATCCTCCCCATAAGGGAGGTTTGTAATAGAGTATAAGGAAGATTTGTAATAGATGGGGTGATCAGCCTCACTTACTTATGTGGGGCTGCACCTCTGGCCCTGGTCCATATGGGATTTGCCATATTTCCAAGTTGAACCACAGCTGCAGTATTTTGAAGCTGACTGCTGCAATGCATGCTGGAAGACATAGTCCTTTGATGTGAGTACATATCTCGGCTGGGAGATGTAATTACATTGATTTTATTTAAGTATTTTTATAGCGCTGACATATTACGCAGCGCTGTACAGAGTATATTGTCTTGTCACTAACGGTCCCTCAGAGGGGCTCACAATCTAGTCCCTACCATACTCTGTGTATGTATTGTGTAGTGGATGTATCGTAGTCTATGGCCAATTTAGGGGGAAGCCAATTAACTTATCTGTATATTTTAGAGATGTGGGAGGAATCCGGAGTGCCTGGACAAAACCAACACAGACACGGGAAGAACATACAAAAAAAATTGCCTCGTACCTCTTCTCAGCTTCTCCCTGGAGGGTTTGGACAAAACACAGGCTGCTATCAGTGTAGTCAAGCTGCATAGTTACATAGTTATTTGGGTTGAAAAAAGACATGCGTCCATCGAGTTCAACCAGAGAACAAAGTAAAACACCAGCCTGCTCCCTCACAGATCCCTGTTGATCCAGAGGAAGGCGAAAAACCCTTACAAGGCATGGTCCAATTAGCCCCAAAAGGGAAAAAATTCCTTCCCGACTCCAGATGGCAATCAGATAAAATCCCTGGATCAACATAATTGGGCATTACCTAGTAATTGTAGCCATCGATGTCTTTCAACGCAAGGAAAGCATCTAAGCCCCCTTTAAATGCCGGTATGGAATTTGCCATAACTACTTCCTGTGGCAATGCAGTCCACATCTTAATCACTCTTACTGTAAAGAACCCATTCCTAAATAAATGGCTAAAACGTTTTTCCTCCATGCGCAGATCATGTCCTCTAGTCCTTTGAGAAGGCCTAGGGACAAAAAGCTCATCCGCCAAGCTTTTGTATTGCCCTATGATGTATTTATACATTATTAAGATCCCCCTCTACGGTGTCTCTTCTCTAGACTAAATAAACCCAGTTTATCTAACCTTTCTTGGTAAGTGAGGCCTTCCGTCCCACGTATCAATTTTGTAGCTCGTCTCTGCACCTGCTCTAAAACTGCAATATCTTTCCTGTAATGTGGTGCCCAGAACTAAATTCCATATTCCAGATGGTGCCTTACTAGAGAGTTAAACAGGGGCAATATTATGCTAGCATCTCGAGTTTTTATTTCCCTTTTATTGCATCCCAAAATTGTGTTAGCTTTAGCTGCAGCGGCTTATTTAGCTTGTTGTCGATGAGTACTCCTAAGTCCTTCAAGATTGATGTCCCCAACTGTATCCCATTTATTTTGTATGGTGCTAGACCATTTGTATGACCAAAATGCATGACTTGACATTTTTCAACATTGAATTTCATCTGCCATTTATGTGCCCATATAGCCATCCTATCCAGATCCTGTTGCAATATGTCCCTATCTTCCTGAGAGTTGATGATTCTGCACAATTTTGTATCATCTGCAAAAATAGCAACATTGCTCACTACTGCATCTACTGGGTCATTAATAAATAAATTGAAGAGCACTGGATCCAGTACAAACCCCCGTGGGACCCCACTGCTTACAGTCACCCATTATGAGTATGATCCATTGACCACAACTCTTTGTTTTCTGTCCATTAGCTAGTTCCCTATCCATGCACCCAGACTCTTCCCCAGTCGTTGTATCCTCAACTTTTGCACCAGACTTTTGTGGGGAACAGTGTCGAAGGCCTTTGCAGAGTCCAAGTATATCACATCTACAGCATTCCCAATATCCACATTAGCGTTCACTACCTCATAAAAGCTGAGCATGTTTGTCAAACAGGACCTGTCTTCTAGTAAACCCATGTTGATCTGATAAAAGCATAGCAAGTGACCACGTGACCACGTGCAACACCCAAAAGCTTGCACATCCCAATTTATGATATATTCTACACAATTAAAAAACACAAGCTAGGGATTATTATTAGTATTATTTATTGGATTTATTTAGCAACAATGTATTATGCAGTGCTGGACAAGAAAAAAGGTTACAGACAATGATACTAGGCGTGGCAGACAACACAATGCACGTTATAAGCTGTAAGTAATACCATTATGCCAGGTCACACACTGGAGTATTATGTATATATATATATATATATGTGTAAAACTCCAACATCTTCCATAGCTTTGTACATAGTACAAAACAATTATTAGGGAACATAGATAGATGTACGAGAAGATAAAACCTCTGTATGATCATGACATCCAGCAATACAAGCACAAATACACACATAGTCAATGAGTGGTTTGAGATATCACTAAAATTGGTACACGTTTATTTGATACATTACAGCAAAATAAGAAGCAATAGGAGGAGGTCCCCGCCCCTGTGAGCTTACAAGCTATAGGGTACTGTGGTGGAAACACAAGGGAAGGAGACACAGGAATTAGCAGATGAGGTAATGAGCCTCCACTGTGACCTACAGCAAATTATAGGCTTGTCTGAAAAGGGATATTTTGACAGTACATATGAAGGTTTCCAGACTCAGAGCATGAGTAGTCCAAGGAATTCACGTTCACGTTGTTCTGTGAGCAGATGCACTATGAGGTAGGAACACACAAGGATAGAGGGCCCTGATAAAGGCTTACAATCTAAAGGGAGTGATGGTGACACAATAGGAGGAGAGCTGCATCAATAGGCTCTCAACCGGGAGAGTTAGGGCATCGGCGAGATGGGGTAGGCCTCCTTGAAGAGGTGAGTTTTGAGATCTTGTTTGAAGGTGCTGAAGGAGGGGGCAGTGGGACAGAGTTGCACAGTATGGGGTCAGCTCTAGTGAAGTCCTGTATTCGTGCATGGGAGTGTGAGAGGCTTGGCATGGTTAGGAGGATTAAACTACCACCTTACTTTAATATGTGAATGTACTTAATATGCCATGTGATAATATACACTGATTTAATATGAACCATTTCCTTTTCTTTGTAGTACAACCGAGTTTGGATTCCTGACACAGATGAAGTGTGGAAATCTGCTGAAATTACAAAAGACTTCAAGATTGGGGACAGTGTTCTTTACCTGCGTTTGGAAGATGGCTCTGTAAGGGGCAAGGGACGACTTTTTTAAAAAATATAGTGCTACTTATTTTTCTATTGTGCTGAACCTCACTCACCTCACCACCCCTTATCCTGGCCACACATGTAACAACCTAAGCTCTTATGCTGGCCACACATGTAACAATCTGATAGGCAATTTCTGAAAACGTATTTGGTATGAGGGCACACCTAAGGAATCTATTGAAATACACATCATTTTCAACATAGTACTTAATGTGTATGATGAGGATGAGAGTGGTCCAGTGCGGACTCTAACCGCTTACTATCATGTTCAACTTGTTTTCATTTCAGGACAGCGATAATATGAGACTGTAGGCTGAGTTTCCATTACATGCTTGCTTTTTACAAGCATATTCGCTTATGAAATTTACTTTATGCCACTAACATTTATCTGTTGTGGCAGAGCAGGTGGCATGCAAGAGGTGTTGCTCTATATATTTGAAATACTGAAGGTAGACTCTAAAGTGGGAAAAAACTCATAACATTTAATAAAAATGTGTTTTCCTACTTTTTATAACCCATACAGTTACCATATTTGCTTTTGTGCCAAGTAATATTGTCTGTTTACAAATTACACGTTCCCAAAGTACAGCTTATCTGCTCCGAAAGCTGCCATTGCTTGTTATTGCATAGCTGCTGTATTTGTATATTATAATATATTTAGTGATCACTTCTAAAGGTGCGTACACACGCACTACTACAGAGAACGACGGGTCCGTCAGACCCTCCCGCTGGACGGTCGTTCTCCCGACAATAGTGCATGTGTACAGTCTGTCTGCAGACAGATCTGCTGAGCGGATCGTTCAGAAACAGCCTTATCAGTCTGCAGACAGACTGTACACACGCACTACTGTCGGGAGAACGACCGTCCAGCGGGAGGGTCTGACGGACCTGTCATTCTCTGTAGTAGTGCGTGTGTACGCACCTTTAAGTTCTCTCCTTCTACATCAGAGAGAGCTCATTTTTAGCACAGCGAGGAATGTACAGTATACTAATTGTAGATGTTTTTCTTTAAAGGTTATTATGTTATTGCTTATCTTTTAGAGCAGAGAGGCAGTCCTGAGTTCAGGTCCACGTTAAAGTGCATAATTTATGTTCCTGGCTATTAAGCTGATCTCTGCCTCAGATATTGTTATGGTATAACACACATGCGGACCAGGTGTTATTTCTCCCATCTATCTTTACTAACTGCATCCTTGCTGCAGTTGTGTGGCTCTCTCTACCAAAGCCAAAACATTGCATTGCAGTCAGACAACTGATATTTTTTAAAGGAATAAAGATGGCAGCTTCCATATTCCTTTCAGTTTAGGTTTCCTTTAAATACCGGTAGCATTACAAATTGTTTAGCTGACAGCAAGTTAGCATTGCAGTGACATCATTTCATGTATGGTTGCTGTTTCTACTGATATATCTTAAAGGAATACTGTAGGGGGGTCGGGGGAAAATGAGTTGAACTTACCCAGGGCTTCTAATGGTCCCCTGCAGACATACTGGGCCTGCGCAGTACGCTCCTAGTTACATCAGCAGGATCAAGAACACGGCAACGCAGGCGCAGTGGTTTTCAGACTTTAAAGTCTAAAATTCCAGAAGTGAACCAGAGGCAGGGCCGGAGCATTGAGGAGTGGCTGCGCGGGCACAGGATGTCTGCGGGGGACCATTAGAAGCCCCGGGTTCAACTAATTTTCCCCCGACCCCCATACAGTATCCCTTTAAAGTGAACCAGAGACGAAGCACCCTCATGTATTTTACCATATATATATATCAGTGGGAACATTAAAGAAAACAACCTACCCTGCTCTCTGTTTCATTCTTCACTGCTCAGCTTGCTTGTTACAGCTCTAATAAAATCAACGACTGAGCATTCAGTCTGGCTTTGCTCAGGAATCATTATAGCTGAGTCGGTCTTCTCTGATGTCTTTTCAAGCCCAAGCCTGCCCCCTTTTGGCTCTGCTATAATGACTCAGCTATAATGATTCCTGAGCAAAGCCAGACTGAATGATCATTCGGGAATTTTATCAGGGCTGTTAACAAGCAGGCTCAGCAGTGAAGAATGAAACAGAGTATGGTAAGTGTTTTCTCTAATGTTCCCACTGATATATATGGTAAAATACACGAGGGTGCTTCGTCTCTGGTTCACTTTAAGCTGTTCTCTGAAATTAACTGGCTCTGTTCCTCAAACCATGAGCTATAAACAAACAAGGAAGTGTCTGGACTGGAAGCGTGTGATCGCTGTTTACGAAATACAAATAAAGGAAATCTTCACTATTTGTTGACCATTCCCAGTGAGAAAAAGTGCTTTTTTAAGCACACCTGTCATTATGGACTTAGTTTTTCATTAATTATGAAAAGCACTTAAAATTGTTGATTTCCTTAAGATTCTATGCAAACCATTTGAAACATTTAGACTTCTCATATCATAAAGTGGTTGCTTTTGAGTTTAAAGGAACCCGAGGTGAGAGACATATGGAGGCTACCATATTTATTTCCTTTTACCACTTCACATTCCTGGGGTTTTACCCCTTAAGATTCCTGACAATTTGGGCATTTCAGCTGTGTTGATAACAGGAATAACTATTTATTGCGTATGCCATCAAATTGCTATATGTAGGGGTTTTTTTTCTGGACAATCTACGCTTTCTTTGGGTAATATTTTTTATAACTTTTTTTTTTATAGGCATTTTACAGGGGAATGCAAAAATTACACCCTTATTAATGCTTACATAAACAAGTGCCACAGTTTTAAAACACGTCAAATACATTACGTGGCTTATCCTGGTTAAAACAATACCACATATGCCATATTTTATCACTAGTTGGGCATGCAGTGTACCATTATCACCAGCCTATGTGTCTGTAGTGCCTGCATGCGATCGCAAGGGTGCACAGTTTTGGGACCCCAGTGCTGTACAGATGCATTGCTAGGCAACAGCACAGCGATTAATCTGTGACCCTAGCGATTGCATCTGAGCGCTACGGGCCACAGCCATTACCGGTGTCCACAAATGGGTATAGGTGACACAAAGGGTTAATTAGTTAGGGGTTAACACTTCACTACAGAGAAAAAAATGCTGTTTATTTTTTAATGTGACCACTTTTTAATTTTATTTTTTTTTTACTTTTATTTTAAGCAGAAAACATTCACAATTGTATGGGTGCATAAGTGCAGTGGCGGCTTTTAGTGAGTCTCATGTTCAGAAACCCAGAAATCTTTAGTGTAACAAATCAGGAAGTGAGACTCATGTCCGTGAATCTCAACTGCTAAGGCCCCGTTCACACTGCACGTGTTTCCAGCCGCGTTTTGGAAACGCGTGCAGGTGGCCGACACGCACGACATCAGACATTGCATAGAGTGCAATGTCTGATGTTCACACTGCATGCGTTCCGGACCTGTGCGGTCCGGGAACGCATGCTGCACGCATTTTTTGTAAAAACGCGTGGCTGTCCCATTCACTTTTCAGTGATGGGATCAGCCATGCAATGCACACAAACGCGGATGGCGTGCGTTCGCATTAATCAATGTCAGTTGCCTGGCCATCCTGCAGATCTTTCTGGTCAGTAGTGTGTGAATCACACACCTGTTACCAGGGCCGGTTCTCATTAAGCAAGGTGAAACATTTGCATCAGGCACAGAGATTACAGGGGCAGCATTTTATGTACTGTGTTTACATTAGCAGCATGCAGTCAGAATAGGAGTAGAAGTGAGACGACAGCGAGCGAGGTGAAGATGTCATCATTGGGGAGAAGCAGCTTGTTGTCCTGTGTGAGGAGTCTGACAGTGAGTGAGGAGGAGGAGGCAGGGGAGCGGCAGTGTTTCATTTGATTTTAACAGGAAAGGGGAGGAGGTGGCACTGCTGTCCTGACTGAGGAGGAATGGAGGATGGCTGACTGGCTGAGGGTGAGCAGTTTGTTTGTCACAGATTTGTAGCCAGCCAGTGTGCTATTGTGTTGAGGTGCAGCATGCCATGTGAGAACATTAAATGAAGCAGAATAAATCGTCAGGTGTTAAGCGATCATTGCAAATCAGGTAGCAAAAGGATAGAACCGGCCCTGCCTGTTATATGTATGCATCTATTCTAGACAGGCTTCAGTCAGAGCAACTGATCTGCATGTTTGTTCAGGGTCTATGGCTAAAGGTATTAGAGGCAATGGATCAGCAGGACAGCCAAGCAATGTGCATCGTTTAAAAGGATATACATTTGTCAGCTTCCATATGTCTCTCATTTTGGGTTCCCTTTAAAAATGTTTGTTGATTAAACATTCTTCTGATGAAGTCTACAGTTATGTTCTTCAGTCTGTAAGGATGTTTTCTCTGCGACTAGACTGTGGTCTACTGGGTAATTATAATAGTTGAATCCATGTCAAATATGTACACCTATAAGAAGGACTTTTTACCGTAATATCAAAGCTTTAACATATGTTGATGTGCCTAGATACTGTCTGGTTTATTTTGATAATAAGCATATACACCAGAGAGGTCAAACTCCAGTCCTCAAGGGCTGAGATCCTCATACATTTGTTTGCACAGCTAAAATGAATTGATGGGACTGAATCAGGACAGGTGTGGGTCATCAAGTAGGAAACATTGCTCAGTCCAGAGGCGTATCTACAAGGGTGCAGGCATGGCTAAAGCCATGGGCGCCCCCCTGCACTATGGGCACCACGCCTGCACCCATATTTTGCCGCTGTAGCTGCCTGGCGTGTGTCCCTATACCGGATACACACAGGCGAAGTTGCTCGTTCCGTCCAGGGGAGAGATCAGAGAGGAGGCGCCACTAGGGGGAGCTCCAGGCAGGATTGCACTGAGCTCTGAAGGCTTATACAGTCAGGAAGGAGGAAGCACGCTGAGGATGGTGGAGCTGGAAGGAGAGTAGAAGATATGGATGACTGTGTCTCACTTTAGCACAGCTGGCTGGGCATTGGGCAGCACATAAGTTTCTTGTGCCTGCACCATATCCCCCCTCCTCTAGGAACACAGATTTGCCCACCCCATCGTGGTAGTGGAGATGGAGGAGAGCCACGCAGATCTGCAGGACAGGCAGTGCAGTGAGCCTGGCATGAAAAGGTATGCTGCACTGCACAGGGGGAAGGGAGTATTGTATGGAGCAGGGACTCTGCAGGCAGCGTCTGGTCAGCTGCAGTCTGAGGCACGTGTAGCTTTGACAGGCTGCCCTGTAATGTGATCCTCCCTGTCTGCTAATTGCTGTGTGCTGGCTGCACTTTGACTCTTGGAGGGGGACAAGATGTTTGATCCGCAGTCACTGGGTACAGCAGGCTTTGCTTCACTGTAGAGTGTGTAGTGTTGGAGGTTAGAGGCATTGTAATTGCAATTCAGATTTAATCTGAAAATGGACATTTATTGAAAAATTTACTTGGGGATTCTGCCTATCATTAAACTTGAACAATTGCTCTTATAGTAATGGAATACTTGCCTCTGCCCATACCAATATCACTTTCTCTCCTCACTTCCTTGCTGTCTCTCCCAGCAGCTCTATGCCCACCTGTTCTGTCTTGTTTTCTCTGCTAACATTCTCTGCCCATCCTCTCTCTGTTCACAATCATCTTTCACCCTCTGCCAATATAGCACTAACGTCTTCTGCAACACTTTACAGAGTACATTGTCATATCACTGACTGACTATCCTCAGAGAAGCTCACAATCTAATCCCCACCATAGTCGTAGTCTGTCTGACCATATAATGTATTTATACAGCACTAATGTGTTCTGCAGCACTTTAATGAGTACATAGTCATGTCACTGACTGTCCTCAGAGAGGCTCACACTCCAATCACTACCATAGTCATAGTCTAATATCCTACCATATTATTATTATTATTATGTATTTATATAGCAGTGACATCTTCTGCAGCACATTACAGAGTACATAGTCATGTCACTGACAGTTCTCAGAGGAGCTCACAATCTAATCCTTACCATAGTCATATAGTGTAATGTCCTACCATATTATTATGTATTTATATAGCACTGACATCTTCTGCAGCACTTTACAGGGTACATAGTCATGTCATTGAATGTCCTTAGAGGAGCTCACAATAATCACACCATAGTCTAAGGACCTACCTTATTAGTATAATTACTATAACTATTATGTATTCATATAGCACTGACATGTTCTGCAGCACTTTACAAAGTACATAGTTATCTCACATGTTAGTGTTAAAAGTAGTGGAAGGTTAGTGTTAGAATGGAAGACAGAGAGGAAGTAAGAAGAGCTCTTTCAGAAAAAATAACTTCAGCAAAATCAACACCAAAAACCACAGACTATAACAAATATACATGAGAAAGGATGCAGTTTTTACAGGGAAGACTCTGACAGGGGATGGGAATGGGAGGGGGGGGCGCAGTCTCAGTGTTTGCCATAGGCGCTATGTTACCCAGATACGCCACTGGCTCAGTCTATCCTAAATTCTGGCATTATTATGAGCCTCGTGGCCTGGCATTGTGGACTCCACAATGTGGTTTGCTAAGCTTAAACAGGCATGCTCCAGCCAGTGATATGTGCAGCATAAGATCATCATAAAAGTCAGGAAATAACAGCTTCTAAACAAAACAGCAACAGTAGCATCCATTATTCTGACAGCAAGACACCAATAAATTATATTCTGGCATCTTCATAAAGCAGATCTACTCAGCCACAGCTAAAGCTAACCAGTGAATGTGTTTTTACCGCCTAATGATTTTTATTTGCCACATGGCAGCAGGATGAAGTGACGGTGTATAACTTGCATTATTACTGTTACTGTAGGACCTGAAATATGTCATTGAAAAGGGTCTGCCACCTCTTAGGAATCCAGACATTCTGGTTGGCGAAAATGACCTCACTGCTCTCAGCTATTTGCATGAACCGGCTGTTCTTCACAATCTCAAAGTACGATTCATGGAGTCCAAACTTATCTACACCTACAGTGGTAAGTAAACATTGTGTCACAGCTGCTTGGAGATTTCTTCAGGCTTTTATGAAAATAATAAGATGAAAATAATTAACTCACTCATCTCTGAATACTGGCATGACTAAACAAAAGTGATCAGATTCTTCAGAAACACTCTCTCACTTTGAATTCCCTTTTACATGTTGTCTGTAGATTGTCTTGGACTTGCTGACTCTGTGCCGGTCCAGTGAGTCTACATGACTCACGTTACATTGACCCATACAGCTTTCTTGGTTTGGCACATCTTATTAACACGGCACCATAGGAATATGCCCTCTGTATAGAGTTCTTATGTCTTGTTCACTGAATACTTCCCTATACAGTATATTGATTACCATCATCGTCCTCATTATCTTTTGTGGCATTTAATCACTTTTGTCAGTTGAATTTTTGTATTTTATAATTATTATACCGGTATTTCGAAGTAGTTATGGAGTCCATTGTGTCAATACAGCTGCTTACTGATAGACTGATTTACATATAATATAAAAGATTTCTATTTTTTCTAATTCATATTGAACTTTTGCTATTTTAATTAATGGTAAGAATAATCCACACTTCATAAACACTAATAGGATTTGGCTTGGTACTGTGATCTGTGGGCACAAAGATGACTCTGAAACAGACCACCCTTCTGAATTCTGTACTGTTCCATAATGGACTATACTCACTGATGATTTGTGTTTGAAAATGTTTTCAATCATCAGCAGGAAAATTATTACTATGCGCTGTCCCTGGAAGTCCAGCTTTTTTTTTCAGAAGCAAAGAAAATAATATGCACAATATTTATTATAATATATTATAAAATATTGATTATTAATACCTTTATGTAGAAGAACGCTGCAGGAAACTAGTGCATACTTTGAAATGATGAGCAGACTCTCATTTGAAGAGTCCAAGAGCATCCAGACTGGATTCAACCCCCCCCCCCTATTCTGTCTTCTATGCCACATTCCTCTATTGACCGTCATGGGAGAGCAATTTAGTGGCAGATCAGCCAGGCCCTTCGCATTGAATGTGCATTTACTCATGCTATTATTGTGGAATATGTCCTTGTTTGCTGGTGGCTTAAAGAGTAACTGTCAGGCATAAAATCAAAAATCAATTCTTTATTTTTCTCTAGCAAACAAGTAATAAGGATGCTAACCAGACAATCCAAAAGTTAAAAATCACTATTACTTTCCTTGTTGATAAATTATCATTCCCCAGTCTACCTGACTCTTATTTGGTACACACAACATTTGGTACACAAAAAGGAAGTTGCAGGGCATGATGGGTTGTCCTTTTTTGCTTCTATACTTCCCTTCAGACTCAACTAATGCAGCCCGATTTATTGAAGCCTCTTTCCCTCCTGTTTTCCACTCCCACACCTCTGTTCCTCTCTGATTGGCCAATATTTCTCATACTGAGGCAATCCACTTTCTATAGTGAAGGGCAGGCAAATTAGGCAGAGGATAGTAAGGGAGGAAATTACATCAGGATTGGCTTCAAAATAGTCACAGTTAAGATGGGAATTGCTAAGAAGGATTTTCTCTTTTTTTACTGTAGAAAAGTCACTAAAATCAAAATGTGGACAGTGCAATACATTGTATAAGTAGAGCAAATATTCATCTACTTATATATATGTTGTTGTTTTTTCTGAGATACTGTAGTATGGCTGACAGCTCCTCTTTAAAAGGCATTTTACTGATAAGGTGTGAAAATATCACCTAGGAGAAAAAGTGAATTGAATAACGGTCTAATAAAATGTTGCACCTTTTATTCTTTGTTTTTATACTAGATTGTATATTTTATTAGAATATTATCAGTCTGGTTTAGGAGGTTGGGCATCGCTGTGCCTCCCCATTGAGGTGGTCTTTAAGCAGGTCCACTCCTTCCTTTGGAAAGATATATGTGTGTGCTAGTTGCCACTATTACTATTACAGTACTAGGCTATGAGTAAGGACCCAGGAGGTTCGAAGCATGTCAGCCAGTGGTAGCTACGGTAGTTGTTTTGGATCGCTTATTTAATAAAAATATTTGCTTTTAAAAAGTTCAGATTCCTCCTTTTTTTCTTTCCTCATGTGCTTAGTGTCAGAACAGAAACTTGTTTTAGGCATTTTGTGTCCTGAATGATAAACATCACTTAAACAATTTTTATACCAATGTTTATCCTGTAATGTGGTGACCAGGATTGTATTCCATATGCCAAATGGTGTCTTACTAGAGGGACAGTAGCATACTAGCATCACACTCCTATACTCCTACAACCCTCCCACCACAACCCTTATCCATCCCAAAATTGGGTGTGTTTTTGCTGCTGCTGCTGCTGCTGCTGCTTGAGCTAACGTTTTATTAATTAATACTGCACTCCCAGATCCTTTTTCAAGTTCAGATGTCCCCAGCTGTATCCTACTGAGATTATATGCTGTTATGGCCTCATAGTTTGGAATATGAACATTTCACTTGTCACTTTCCTTTCTATAAAGCCATCCATTCAAGAACTTCCATAGTATGTCACTATGAGCCAGAATTACACCTGTTTTATGTGTGCTGACAGTGCTTGTATTGGTTTCAGAGTAGGACATAAATTGTGTAATGTAAGCACACTAAGTATATAGCCAACAACACAAAGTATGCGTACCATTCTGAAAATGTTACCTGAGCTATAAGTGAATCTGGACCTATGTTACTGATCATTCTACAAATGTTTGTAACATCTGTAAAAATAACAGCATTACTTGATACTGTATCCAAATCATATATAGCATTAGGTCAGTAATACACAAACTGAAGAAAACTGAATCCAATACTCACCCTTTCAGGGCCCCACGGTTAATGGTGCCCATTTTGAATATGTTCCAATTACTAATGCTATTTACTTTATGTCCTTTGCACCAGTTTTCTTTTGTTATATCCATGTATGCATAGTCTTCCCTAGTCCCCTTAGTTTTCACACAAGCCTGGTTTGGAGAACAGTATCAAAGCTTTTGCCAAATCCAAGTACCTATTGCAGGACATTCCCCATGTTTGGATTTGCATTCACTATTTCATAAAGGTGGACCATATTGGTCCAACACCTGTTTTTAGTAAATTAATGATGCCTAAATAAAATTAGATTTTTTTCTGAGCTACATAATTTTGTATAGCGATCCTTAGGACACCTCCAAACATTTTAAACAAAGTTGATGATACACTTACGGTTCTATAATTTCCCAGTTTTGATATTATTCGCTTCTTAAATAATGGAAAAACATCCTCTGTATGCCAGTCATATGGGACTATCTCACCTGAAAGAGAACTACAGAAAAGAAGACAAGGTGGCCTATCAGTAACCGGGGTCAATGTCCTTAATAACTATAGATGGCTACCATCTGGGTCAGGACATGTTTTATTTAAACATGTCTGACATACTTTTGTTAAGCAATTAATGTTGAAAGACTGGAAACAACCCAGAGCTTTTACAAAATGAACTTGGCTGTCTTGAAAAGACAGACGCAATGCATACATTTTAGTTTAGTTCTTGCGCGTTTATGTTCATAAATACCATTTGAATTTAGCTGGCTGGTTTCCATAAGCTCCCTGATAATTATGTAATCAAGATGATAATCAAAGCAAACAACCATAAGCTTGGGTGATGACTGAAGACCCTCCCAGTGAGATGTTACTGAGCTCTGCTTAAAGCCTTGTATATATGTGTGGGGAGTGTCGCCCAGCATGGATCAGGACTCAATCCCTCAGACCACAGTGCCTTGCACTGCTGACTGTAAACCGAGCATGATTCTGATGGCATTACCTGGAAGCATCATGGGTCTGTGACTGCTGCTGTCCTGTTTGCTGAGAGCAGATGGATCAGGAGAAGTCATTCTCTGTTTGTATACATCTCTGATATTGGAAGGCTGGATGACTGCTTAAAGGACAACTGAAGCTAGAGGGATATGGAGGTTACCATATTTTCCGTATATTCCAGCATATGAGACGACTGGGTGCATAAGACGACTCCCCAACTTTACCAGTTAAAATATAGAGTTTGGGATATACTCACCATATAAGACTACCCCTCTTCCAACACACACCAAATAAAAATGTTTAAAAAATCATATACTGGTGCTATGTATGAACAGATACTGGTGCTGTACTTTATGTGGTACCTAGTATATAGGCAATTGACTGGTTGGATTGGTCAAGTCTCCCTCTCCCTAAGTGGATTGATCAGCTCTCTTTGTCTACCTGTTTATCAGAGTGGTATGGAAGCATAGATTGTGCTGTGCCCATAAAACACGCCTCTTTCACCCTTCTTGCCCACCCTTGCATCCTATTTACCTCCTTCTCCGCCTCTCAGATCTCACACATCTGCGCCTGCCCCGCTTCACTGCAGTCTTTAGCAGCGAGATCTGACAGGCGGTAACAGGATAGGGCACATCGCCCGGCATCAATGGCACCCGGCATATAAGACGACCCCTGACTTCTCAGAAGATTTTCAAGGGTTAAAAAGTACCCTTATACACCAGAATATACAGTATTTCTTGTTAACCCTTTCTGGACCAGCACCCTCTGCCCCCTTAAGGACCAGAGGGTGCTGGTCCCGTAAATCGCCGCTTCCCGACGAATCGCCGCAATGATCCGCCGCTCCCAACGAACACGCCGCTCTGTCCCCACCGCAGGCTGCTCTCTCTGCCGTCGCTATGACGGCAGAGCGCTGTGCGCCGGTCAGGAGCCGCTTTCATTGGCTCCTGACCCTGTCACTCCATGTAAGCCAATGAGAGCGGCTTACATGAATGACAGGGCCAGGAGCCAATGAAAACGGCTCCTGCCCGGCTCACAGTGCTCTGCCGTCATAGAGGCGGCAGGGCAGCAACGAGCGGCGGGGGCAGAGCGGACCGAGCGGCGGAGACGGGCAGGGGCGCGCGGTCAATGGGACGTAGAGTTTACGTCCTGTCAGGACCGCAGTGCCCCCTGCCCGACGTAGATTCGCACTCGCTCGGTCCGAAAGTAGTTAAGCAATACCAGTTGCCTGGCAGTCCTGATGATCCTCTCTCTCTAATACTTTTAGTCATACACCCTGAACAAGCATGCAGCAGCTTAGATGTTTCTGACATTATTGTCAGATCTGACAAGATTAGCCACATGCTTGTTTCTGATGTTATTTAGACACTACTGCTGCCAAATAAATCAGCAGGACTGCCAGGCAACTGGTATTGTTTAAAGGGAAATAAATATGGCAGCCTCCATATTCTTCTCACCAGAGGCGTATCTAGTGGGGTGCAGATATGGTACATGCCATGGGCGCCACTGCCTCTCACCTCCCAATGGGCGCAAATTGCCCTTTTATTATTATTATTATTTATTGTATTTATAAAGCGCCAACATATTACGCAGCGCAGCCCTTTCACTTCTGTCGCTATAGGTTCCCCAAGAGCACTCCCATCCAACTGCCCCCACATCCCCATATGCAAGCCATCAGCTCCGGTGATCCGTTCGTGCTGTTTCTCACCTCCCCAATCCCCATAGAGCGGCAGGTCACCCAACTCCCCTAGATTAACCTTTGTTGCTGCCGTTCCGCTTCCTGAGGACTCCTGATTGGCTAGCCAGAGCGGCATCAGCTCTCCTATAATTGGCCGCGTGGTTCCAGCATACTGCTGCGGCTGACGGGGACAACATAAACATCCACAGACACTACGGTGCGTCAATGAATGGTCAGTCAGAGGCTGATGCCGCGCTGGCTAGCCAATCAGGAATCCTCAGGAAATGGAACAGCAGCAGCAAAAGTTTATCATAATCTAAGGGAGTCGGGTGACCCGTCACTCTATGGGGAGGTGGGAGACAGCACGGATGGATCACCGGAGCTGGTGGCGATTGGATGAAGAGCACTGACACTGGACAGAGGCAAAGCTCAGATAAATTCAAATTGGGTAAGGGAGTTTTATATACTGTATAATATATGCTTGTGTGTTTTGGTGGATGAGGTAAGTCAGGAAGGAGAACCCAGAGAATGTGTGTGTGTGTGTGTGTGTATGTGTATATACAGTATACATATAAATGCAGTGTGTGTGTGTGTGTGTGTGTGTGTGTGTGTGTGTGTGTGTGTGTGTGTGTGTGTGTGTGTGTGTGTGTGTGTGTGTGTGTGTGTGTGTGTGTGTGTGTGTTGATTAAAGCTGTGTGTGTATATGTGCAGTGTATGTGCAATGTGTGTGTTGATTAAAGCTGTGTGTGTATATGTGCAGTGTATGTGCAATGTGTGTGTTGATTAAAGCTGTGTGTGTATATATGCAGTGTATGTGCAGTGTATATGTATGTGCAGTGTATACCACTGTAGTCCTGCTGCCCTCCAAGGTACTGCTGTCCACTGCATAGGATTGGCTACTGCGCATGCGTCTACAATACTCCTTTGGTTGTGTTCCTGTGGCCGGGAGCATTCTGCAGTTGCGCGGTTTAAGTGTTCGTGAACGGCAAAGCCACAGAGTGATCCTGGCTACGGGATTGCGATCGAGTGAGGCCCGTGGAAGCATGCGCAGTAGCCCGGGACCACAGCTGTGGTTGGGGATCTTTTGGAGAGGTCAGGGGCACTCTGGAGGCCAGCAAAACAGCAGCAAGGGACCTGATAGTTTGCAAGGGTCTGGAAGAAGTCCCAGGTGAGCAATCTAATCTCCTGCCCCAGCTTAAAAATTCATAAAGTGTGGGGGAATGCTGAGGGGGTTTGGAGAAATAGAACATTATTACATTTCTGTGTGTATGTGTGGGGGGGGTTGTTTGGAAACTTTGCGTAGTTAAAAATGTGTAGGGGTGGAGGGTGGGGTTTAGAAGCACATTATTATTACTTGTTTGGGCGGCAGGCAGGGGGTTGGAGAGACAGTAAGTGATTACATTTGTGTGTGTGTGTGAGGGGGGGGGAGCTTTCGAGAGGCAGTCCGATACACTAATTTTTGGTTGAGGTGGGGGGGCGCAATTTCAGTGTTTGCCATAGGTGCCGTTTTCCCTATATACGCCTCTGCTTCTCACTACAGTTGTCCTTTAAGCTTAACATGCAGCAGGATGAGTAAGTGTGGTCAAACTGAAGGCAGATCTACATTTCATTTTTTGTACAGTCACATACTTATTAAATATTTATGTATAGTTTCAAATCTGCATCATCGGATGTTGGAGAATATTTATAGTAGATAAAGGGCTTGATTCACAAAATGGTGCTACTGTTAGCACGGCTTTCCGCGCGTTTTAGCACATTTTGTGCAAAAAAACAGTTATCGCTTGCAAAAATTTGTGTTAGCACGAATTTTTGGTACGTTAACGTTCGCGCAATAACACAAATTTATCACGCGAACGCAACCGTTAACGCACAAAAAATTTGCATTAACGCAAGTTTTTGCTTGCGATAGCCGTTATCACGCGTAATTTCGTGAAGCACTTTTCTCAGCGTGCTAACAGTTAGCACTGTTTTGTAAATCAAGCCCAAAACCTGTTTGCTTTGGTTAAATGTTTAAATGCTATGAGTTGTCTTTCTTTTCCTGCAGGTATTATTCTGGTTGCAATCAATCCCTACAAAGAGCTACCAATCTATGGAGATGCCATTATCCATGCATACAGCGGGCAGAATATGGGGGACATGGACCCACATATATTTGCTGTAGCTGAAGAGGCATACAAACAAATGGCGAGGTATTGTGGTGGTGCTGGAAAGATCTCCTCTCTAATACAGTCACATGATGGCCGTACATAAGGGAATTTGTTACCTGTTTGCAAATCACTTGATCAAATCTTTTTTTAACCTAATACTGCCATTCACTGTGCAAACCATCTTGTATGAGGAAACCCCTACATGTTGCTAACATTGCCACTGACCTCATATATGGAGGCTTAAAGCGGACCTGAACTCAGAACTTCCTCTCTGTTCTAAAAGATACACAACAGTATAATAACCTTTACAGAAAAACATTTCTTTGTTACAGCTGATACAAATCCTGCAATAAATCTACATTATGTCTACTTCCTGCCTTCACGGAAGCAGACATATTGTTAACACCCTGTGCTTTCAAATTAGCCTCTCTGCTATGGCAGTCAGCTGACAAAGCTGAGGGATCAAATTACAGCTTGTGATTACTCACAGATGAGGGGAATAGACAGGCTAAACACTCTATATACATGCAGGATGCATTTCTCTATGTTTCCCTTCTGTCCTGTGCAAGTTCAGGTCCAATTTAAAAAAAAAACCAATAAGGGGAGTGTTTATAGGTTCTTACTGGGACTGACCTATCATAGTATTCCCTCCTGATGTCCCTGTAATTACAGCGTCCTTCATAGTCCCTCTGCTTTTATAGTGTCCCCAAGTGCCCCGGTTATTATAGTGTCCTACGTAGTGCCCCCTTTATTATAAAGTCTGCTCCTAGTGCCACCATCATTAATGTGTCCCTCATACTACCCCCGTTACTATAGTTTTTCCTCCTAGTATTATTATTTTTTTTTTATTATTATTTAGTATTTATATAGCGCCGACATATTACGCAGCGCTGTACAGTGTATATATATATTGTCTTGTCACTAACTGTCCCTCAAAGGAGCTCACAATCTAATCCCTACCATTGCCATATGTCTATATTATGTAGTGTAAGTACTGTAGTCTAGGGCCAATTTTTAGGGGGAGCCAATTAACTTATCTGTATGTTTTTGTAACCCTTAGTAACCCTTTTATGACAAAATACCCACACTGCCCTAGTTATTATTCCCTTCTCGTGCCCCCCTCTTTATATATTGACCATACTACTGTTTTTTGGGTTGCTCCATAGAAGCCCAGAATAGTGCTTGTTGAGGAGCATGCTGGGTTGCCATGCTAACATGTTCATTCTCCATCAAAGTTTTTTCTCAGCAGCACACACTGCTTTGTATTCACTTTATATATTATTCATTACGGTAAGATTTTTGTCACTTTACACTTTATGATTTACAGTATGTGCAATCAGGATTTAATGATAATTTCTGATCTGGGTCATATCCACACGGGGGTTGATGCTTTAACCTTTTATGGAACAGTTCACTATTTAAACAACCCTTTTTCTTTTTAACTTGGTGGGGAGGGCTGCCTGCTCACATGAAGGGAGTGACCAGATAGAATTATAATACCCCCATCCCACACAATAGCTACTCCTACCCCCTGTATGGGAACACCGTATCAGGGAAGAGCCCATTTTCCTTCAATATTTGGACAAGGGTACTTAAAATATATACTGTACTTTTTGGACTATAAGACGCTACTGACCATAAGACGCACCTAGGTTTAGAGGACAAAACCAGGGAAAAAAATATATATATACTAAATCTGGTGCATTCATGGTGAAGGGGCATCTTGTGGATTATGCCCCCTTGTACCTCTTGTGTCTCCCTGTGTGCGCCTCTGTCCCACTTGTGTCCCCCATGTGTCCACCTCTGTCCTTGTGTCCTCCTCTATGCCTCCTTGTGTCCCCCTGTGGCCTCCTTTTGTCCCGTGTCCTCCTCTGCACAGTACAGTGAGTCCCCGACATTCCGACATTGCGGCGGATTGGAGGTTTGTATTGGCGGGCAAACTCCCTGCATTTGGACTATAAGACGCAGTGATTTTTGCTCCCACTTTTGGGGTAGAAAAAGTGAGTCTTATAGTCCAAAAAATACAGTATATATATTCATGTATGATTTTAGTTGAGGCTTAATCTGAGGCTGCAGTGATGTTTTTTAAGATTGTTCATGACAAAATCCAAAAATAAAACTTGTCTTGTTAAAAAGCAGTATCACCTACTGTTACTGGCAGGTGTGGTGGTGTGCCAGGTGTGGACATGTTTGCACTACATTGCATTGTAAAATAAATGATGCAGTTAGGATTTTTCCACATCACTTTTCTTTGCTTCTTTCTGCGACATTAGCAACGTAAGCCAACTATGTAGTTATTTATATTTTTTGCCTGTATCTTGTAAAGCTTTGACAAACAGAAAACATTCCTTATTTATTTGTTAAGGCAGAAAGAATTAACCATTTCAGGGCCATGTGTCGTTTTAACATCACAGTGGGCTTCTGCTTGGGACTGATACCATTATAAAATGGTTAACCATCTGTTCACCATTATGTCTGCAAATTTAAGCAGTGGCTTCAAGGAGAAGGAATAGGAACCTATACTTTGGCTCCTAGTCATATGTTCACTGTGATCATGTGACAGTGTTGGACCTTGGATCTGCTTGTACTGTATGTGCCCCCCTTTTCATTGAGAGTATAGTGTGAGAAGATGGGAGCAAGCTGATACAGTGTTATCATACACACTTCTCTCTTTTTACCCTCTTTTGCAAATGTTTATATGTTAGTGTAGGTAAGCTTTTCACTTTGTTTAGTATCCAAAGGAAACCTTTGTGTGCTCTAAAATGTACTATAGCTTGGCAAGGCTGACCACACAATCAGAATGCAGTTATTTGATAATATAGCACATGGGCTAATCTGGTTTTACCTGAAGTGTTTAATTTAACATCTTGCCATAGTCTTAATGCCCGTGCATTACACAGTGCTTGTTTCATTTTGTGCATTCCATCCAACCACCAGGAACAATAAGAATCAGTCCATTATCGTCAGTGGTGAGTCCGGAGCTGGGAAGACGGTATCGGCGAGATATGCCATGCGCTACTTTGCCACAGTCAGTAAATCGAGCAGTAAGGCAAACATAGAGGACAGAGTACTGGCATCCAACCCTATAACAGAGGTAACAATGAATGTGCTCCTGACGTAAAGAATCAAAATGAAGCTTTTTTTAGCTTTATTCAGTAAAATGAACAATTTGATGGTAAAATCAAATAAACATTTGAAAAGGTTTCTGGGTTTTGTTTGGATTTAAATGTACAACATTGCCTACTTAAAGTTGAAGATATTTGCAGTTTTCATCTTAACGTGAGTGGGCAGTAACTCCCATTGCATCAAGGTGTGAATATGAAAATCATTCCTTTATATCCTTGAATGCTTGGCTAGTGTATAGCTGACTTATAGTACACTTAGCTTATTAGGGTTACCCTGTAGTGTATACTGTACAGCCCTACTACCATAGCAGTACTGGCATTCCTACTTAACCCTCCTGGCGGTTTGCAAAAAAATCGCCAGGGGGCAGCAAATCTTTTTTTTAAATTTTTTTTTTTTTTTTTCATGTAGCGAGACAAAGTCTCGCTACATGATAGCCGCTGCTCAGCGGCATCCCCCCAGCCCCTCCGATCGCCGCCGGCGATCGGAGATCCGGAGATCCCGTTCAAAGAACGGGATCTCCCGGAGGGCTTACCCCGTCGCCACGGCGACGGGGCGGGATGACGTCACCGACGTCATCGACGTCGTGACGTCAAAGGGGATTCCGATCCACCCCATAGAGCTGCCTGGCACTGATTGGCCAGGCAGCGCACGGGGTCTGGGGGGGGGGGCGGCTGCGGCGCGACGGATAGCGGCGGATCGGCGGGTAGCGGCGGCGATCGGGCACTGCACGCAGCTAGCAAAGTGCTAGCTGCGTGCAGCAAAAAAAAAATTATGCAAATCGGCCCAGCGGGGCCTGAGCGGTGCCTTCCGGCGGCTTACCCCGAGCTCAGCTCGGGCTTACCGCCAGGAAGGTTAATGTGAGTGTTGGTGTTTTGCTGGAATTCCTGGTTTAGAAGTCCAGCTTTGCCTGGCATCTGCAACAACACTTCAGCCTGGTACACTAGAAAGAAATCAGCCTGGTCGTGATGTATGTGATGTCTCTGTCAACTATGTAGAGTGTGCATTGTTGTCTCTTGACATTGTTTAGGGATGTGGCATGCCAGGTCTCTACACAATACCAATGAGCACTTGTGTACTGCCTTGTCATCCCTCTTCCCCTGAACAGTATCAGCATCTTGGCTATAGTTAAGAAGCATCTTTATACAGTGCTTGTGCAGAGCAGGGTTGCATGTATTTTAACCTCAAGGCGTGACAAAGATAACCTGGGTTGGAGGTGGGAGATTAAAATCTGTTGTCAAGGGAGTGGGAACTTGCTGGTATTCAGTAGCTTTTTGTGACAACAGCCAGTGTTGCAAAGGTCTTAAGCTAAGTACTCACGGGGGGACAATTGTAGCTGTCGCTGCACACGGGAGCGTGTGCGCGACAGTTCGTCAACAGTTCGGCGACAGCTCGTCGCCAAGTCCCTCTGCATCCACACTGCAGCAGAGGGATTAGCGATGCGGCGGAAGCTGTCGCCGAGGTTCCTCCCCCCCGCCGGAAGCTCTGTGTGCCGTGTGTGGGTAGCTGTCGCTAGCCCGCATACACATGCGGGGCTAGCGACAGTTCCGGCGAGGTTGCGGCGACGGCTGTAGCCGGCGATTGAACATGTCAATCGCCTGGCGACAGCTCCGACGGGCGACGGTTCGGGGCGCGCGCGTCATACACACGGGCGAACCGTCGCCGCAACACGCGCGTGCCACGTGGTTGCGGCGACGGCCATACCCCGTGTGTATGACCCTTAAGGCTGCATACGGTACATCTTTACTACCAGTCCCAGATAGGGAAGCAGTGACCCATTAGAGGGCCTCTTTATATTTATACAGTAATATAATCCTGAAGACAGTCTGGCCTGACCACCCTCACATACAGTTGCAAGAAAAAGTATGTGAACCCTTTGGAATTATATGGATTGGTCATAAAATGTGATCTGATCTTCATCTAATGCTTCATACACACTTGAGATAAAAGTCTTTGGAAAAGGCAAGATCACAGACCAATCTTACCACCCTTCATGTAGTATGAGAGCCATACTCTACACAGTCTATTCTATGGAGCTGCACTCCCCATCAGATAAAATCTTTGCAAGATGCTGCACACAAAGATGCCCGTACACACTCAAAAGATCATTATCTGCAAAAGACCTGTTCCTGCAAAATATCCATTCCTGCAAAATGCATTCATAGTCTATGAGATCTGCAGATCCTCATACACACCTGGTTTAACAGACGTCATCTGCATATCTGGCAATCATCTGCAGATCTGAAAATCCATCCTGGTGGATCTGATCTGCAGATGATCTGCAGATGATTGTCTGTTAAACTAGGTGTGTATGAGGATCTGCAGATATTGACTATGAATGCATTTTGCAGGAATGGATCTTTTGCAGGAACAGATCTTTTGCAGATAATGATCTTTTGAGTGTGTACGGGCATCTTTGTGTGCAGCATCCTGCAAAGATTTTATCTGATGTGGAGTGCAGCTCCATAGAATAGACTGTGCAGAGCATGGCTCTCATACTACATGGAAGGGTGGTAAAATTGGTCTGTGATCTTGCCTTTTCCAAAGACTTTTATCTCAAGTGTGTATGAAGCATAAGTCACAACAATAGACAAAGGTCTCAATTCACTAAGCTTATCTCCTGTCTTTAATAACTCTTCTAGAGTTGTTACCATGGTGATAAGGCATGTAGTATTCAGGAAACATTTTACCTCAGGCAAACCTAAGTTAACTCTTCTGTCTTTAAGTTAACTCTTCAATCCTTAAAATAACTCCAGAGTTAAAGACAGGCTGTTTATTAACTGCATGTGAAAATAACTACAGAGGAGGTAAATTAACTACAGAGTAGGTAAAATAACTACAGAGGAGGTAACTTTACTACAGAGGAGGTAACTTAAGGAATGAAGAGATAAGATAACTCTCTCTTATGTGGAGGTTAAGTTTTCTCTTGCCTTATTATCTCCAGCATGATCTTACTGAATTGAGGCCAATGTCTGTTTAAACCAATACCACAAAAAATGTTTCCATGTTTTTATTGAACACACCATATAGACATTCACAGGGCATGTGGAAAAAGTATGTGAACCCTTGGATTTAATAACTGGTCTAACCTCCTTTGGCAGCAATAACCGCAACCAAATGTTTCCTGTAGTTGCAAAACAGACGTGTACAAGGGTCAGTAATGATTGACCATTCCTCTTTACAGAACTGTTTCAGTTTAGCAATATTCTTGGGATATCTGGTGTAAATCGCTTTCTTGAGGGCATGCCACAGCATCTCAATCAAGTTGAGGTCAGGACTCAACTGGGCCACTCCAAAAGGCATATTTACTTCTGTTTAAGCCATTCTGCTGCAACACCCATCTTCTGCTGAGCTTCAGCATTCTGCTCTTGCAGTCATCTTTACAGGAAGGCCACTCCTAGGGAGAGTAGAAGCAGTGTTGACTTCAGACTGCCCATATCGAATGCAATGCAAAATGATTTCTGTAACTGAAGACCGCCATGCCTAGCTATGACATGAGGCTACTGTACCTGTTTCCTCTCTTTGGAAAGTAATGTGTGATTGTCAGAACACTGAGCGGGTCTCCACCCTGCTTACTCAGTCATGCTGATTGAACTTGGCTTTCTGTGTATTGCCCAGTCCCACAGCTGAATCATTCTATTCAGCATCCAAGGATACTGTGACTCAAAGGGAGAATTTCCTCACATTTTGTCATGACAGGAAATATGGTCAGTCTTCCCATCGAGAACAGCTGTCAATAGCAGTTTATTTTTTTTGTATAATCTTGAACTGATCTTGATCAGCCACACCTTTAAAACAGTATATAGATGAAGTGAATAACACTGATTGTCTTATTATAATTACCGTATTATACTGACGCCTGTCAAACAGTAGCAAAAAGTGAACAGTCATTTGTTGGACTCAGGAAAAATGGGCAATGTTAAGGATCTTAGCAACTGTGACTAGCTCAGAGCTGGTAGCACAAGGGCGATCTGCATATATCAGTCAGATGGTTGTAATGCTTTGGCTGATCAAGGTATATGAGTATAATATGTCCTTTATTACATCCTTGCCTGGAGTTCCTTTAGTGGTTGAAGATTTACTCTAAGCAACCTGCAAAGATCTGTGAATGTAAATAGTAGTAGGATATAAAGAAGTCGGCAGTATGTTTATTGGGGGTTGTAATGGCAGCTGAGGGGTCTCCACTGGGAAGATGGCTACCCTCACTCACTCAATGCTCTGCATGCCCTGGATACACAAACAGTCTATATGTCATTTGTCGGGAGAAAAACAGTAATGGCAGTGGATCAGCCTTGGAAGAAGCACCACAGTGTGAAACAGCCATCAGGCTCCCGTCCTGTCCCCACTCCCAGCACCCTCTGCTGTTACTCTCACTCTATCTACAGTAGGATGCATACTGCTTGTATGACTTGTACACTGAATCTGTATCATTTGTTTGAACAGACATCACTATTTCATGAAATTAATATGAACTGCATTGCCTTGACTCTGCTCCCCTCTCGACAAATTACATATAGACTGTTTGTGTATCCAGGGTTATTATTATTATTATTTAGTATTTATATAGCGCCGACATATTACGCAGTACAGTGTATATATATATCTTGTCACTAACTGTCCCTCAAAGGAGCTCACAATCTGATCCCTACCATTGCCATATGTCTATATTATGTAGTGTAAGTACTGTAGTCTAGGGCCAATTTTTTCTTAGGGGGAGCCAATTAACTTATCCGTATGTTTTTGGAATGTGGGAGGAAACCGGAGTGCCTGGAGGAAACCCACACAGACACGGAGAGAACATACAAACTCTTTGCAGATAGTGCCCTGGCTGTGATTCGAACCAGGGACCCAGCCTGCAAGCGAGAGAGCTAACCACTACGCCACCGTGCTGCCAGGGTTCACAGAGCATTGAGTGAGTGAATGTAGCCACCTTCCTGGGGAGATTCCTCAACTGCCAATACAACCCCCAATAAAGATAGTACTGACTTCTCTATAGCCTTCTACCATTTCCATTCACAGGTCTTTGTAGGACGTTTAGAGCAAATCTTGCTGTTACACGTATAAAGATCTGGGACTGCTAGTAACCTAGAGCAAGGTGGATTTGTCATTTACTTTTAGTGTTATAAATGGTTTTTATATATAAGTGGAAAATCATTGTATGTTTCTATCTAACAAATGCGCCATTTTAAGTACAGTGTATTCAATGTAGCGTAAAGTACTGGATTTACATTTTATGACTTCTGCAGCTTTCACTATTCATATATTATACACGCTAGATCATTATAGGGTTGGTAACCTCATAAAATAGAAAATGGAGGCTAATTTCACTTGTTATTGTATTCCTAGCATTCTCTATAATGCTTAAGTAGATTATCTGTTTTATTTTAACTGTATTACAGAAGACTTCACTGGTACTTTTTTTTACCAGTGATTTTCTTGTTACTGTATATACTCGCGTATAAGCCTAATTTTTCAGCACAAAAAATGTCCTGAAAAGTTACCCCCTCGGCTTATATCCGAGTCAGTGGATCAGAACAGATGGTGAAGCATGTTTTGTTACTGGCAGAGGAGCGTAAGGATCATGCACTAGTGATGCTGCTCTTGCCAGCTGGCTTCCTGCTATGTCTGTGCCCTCCATCCCCCGCAACATGGCGTGCAGATTGCGCTTCTCAAGATTATGTGTGTCCCATGGCTTGTAGAGCAAAGTGTGCAAGCAACCTGCCAAGGGTGCAATGATCACGAATTCTTCCTGTGTGGCAATCGCTGTGTCTCATATCTATGATGCCATCTAGTGATGTCTTGAGACACAGCTGTATCATTCTTCTGGCACATCTGGCTATGGAGAGGTGGTCTGACCTGTGGAGGGGGCTATACTGGGGAGGGGGCTTATACATGAGTCAATCACATTTTCCTGGATTCTGAGGGAAAATTGGGTACCTCAGCTTATATGCTGGTTGGCTTATATGCGAGTATATATGGTAATTGCTTTTTTTCATTCACTATAGCATAACGTTACTTTTTATTAATGTACTGTAATTTTTGCAGGCTATTGGGAATGCAAAAACAACTCGGAATGACAACAGCAGCCGTTTTGGAAAATACACGGAAATCAGTTTTGACCGGAGATACCAAATTATTGGTGCAAACCTGAGAACATATCTACTTGAGAAGTCCCGAGTGGTATTTCAGGTGTTTACAAATTACCGTAGTCTTTTCAAAAATACCTATTTTACATACTAAGTTTTCTGTTTCATTTTAAGCCCGTTGTAAAATTGTGTTTCCATCTTTTAGTCAGAAAATGAGCGGAATTATCACATATTTTATCAGCTCTGTTCCTCAGCTTCTCAGTCTGAATTCAAGCACCTTCATCTAAGTAGGTAGAACAACATCTGATTGATGGATTTTTAGCATAAATGTTGGTATTAGAGATGTATTGATGTATTTTTTGTATTTTTTTTAGTGAGTGCTGAGAAGTTTAACTACACAAATATGGGTGGCTGCATAGAAATTGAGGGCGTCAGTGACAAAAAAGATATGAAAGATACACAAAAAACTTTTAGTTTACTAGGTAAGTGAATTTTGATAAGACTTATACAGACTGCTAAAATGTATAATTTATTATCTTTATTAACTGGTAATCTTGAAAACGAATTTTCATATTCATGACCTAAGGTTTTATTTCTAAATATTGCTGAGATAAAATCATAAAGGCAATGCAATATTTCAAGTCGTATTTAACCATTAAATTTCTTTGTTTGTTTCAGTGATATAACTTGTTTTATCTATGTATAAATTCCTTGATTAGTGTATGTTCAGGACCTGTTCAGGTGTCTATTTAAGGAATTATCATATATATATAAAGTTCTATACAGATTGGATCCACCTTACTTAACTGTAGTGTCCCAATATACAACCCTAATCTCAGCTTCCAATATGCTACCAGTATTCTCCCCTTATCCTCTCTGGTCACTTTCATTCTTGCATACAAGACTTTTCTCAATTTTTCCCCCACCTCTGGAACGCCTTTATACAACCTATTCATCACTCAACCATCCCGCAACTTAAAATCTTACCTCTACAGGCAAGCAAATCATTTAGGACAGTGTTTCTTAACATTACAGCATGTATCCCTTTCTTAATGACTGTGTTGGCCAAGTAACATCATCTCAATTCCCCCTAAATGCATACTTATTGCTTAGGAGTACTTTATAATTGTGTATAAATGCTTTTCAAACATTCGTTGATGCTCTTAATTAATTGAAAGACTCTTTTGTGTTGATTTACAAATGGTTTATCATTTTTTTAAATCTCAAAACCATAGATAATTGATTCACTATGACAAGAACCCCCTAAAACCTACTAAAGTACCCCCTGAAGTACGTGTATTATGTTTTGAGAAACTAGGATTTAGGACACTGACCAGTTATTGACTATCCCCTTGTACATCACCTACTAACTTCCCTTAAGGTACCCATACATCTAGCAATGATGGGCAGATTCGACCAAGCGACAAATCTCTCTCTGATCGAATCTGATACTTGTCTCCAATTCCCCCCCCCCCCCCCCCCGTGCGCCGGTGCCCAGTGCATCAGGTGTGCAGCGGTAAAGGTATGCAGCCTCCGCTTGTCCTCTGCTGCCTACGAGATTCCTCTGTTCACCATACAAGCACGCCACATGGTTGCCTAGTAACGTGACCTTGTGTGACGTCTGACGTCTGTCTCACAATTAGTAGGTGACAACGCGTTTCGCGGGTCGTTACCTGCTTCCTCAGTTAAATAAAAAACAAGTGCCTTAAAAATGACTGTGTGGAGTTTAAGCACCTTCTTAGTCTAGTTAAATACACTAGAATTTCTCTTTCAGTGTTTGTAGGCTTTGGTGTCTGAAAACTTCTGCTTTGTGTAGTTTGTTCACACCAGAAAGGAGTACCCGCCCTGCAGCAATATGGAAAGCAGGCAGGAGAAGACCATGACCCTAATTCATTCACGTTTTCTCAGATGTTTTTCACCTCATCAATAATTTACCATTCAATGTATAGCTGAACTGGCCTGGAAAAAAAGTTACATACTTACCTCAGTAATGGGGAAATGTGGAAGGCCCTTTTGCAGCCCATCTTTCCAGCGCAGGGTCCCTCTATGCCTAGTCGACTTACAGAACGTTTCTTCTGGCATGCCCAAAAAAGTTGCACATGCCTAGTAGTAAAAGCTGTGCACAAGCAGCTGACTACTACTGTATGTAACTTTTTTTTTCAGTTCAGGCATCCTTTAAAGAGGAACTGTAACGACAAAACGTCCCCTGGGGGGTACTCACCTCGGGTGGGGGAAGCCTCAGGATCCTAATGAGGCTTCCCACGCCATCCTCTGTCCCACGGGGGTCTTGCTGCAGCCCTCCGTACAGCCGTGACGTAATATTTACCTTCCTGGCTCCCGCGCAGGCGCTCTGACGGCTGTCGGCTCCGAAGTAGGCGGAAATACCCGATCGCCGTCGGGTCCGCTGTACTGCGCAGGCGCAAGTCTCCGGCGCCTGCGCAGTAGAGCGGACCCGATGGAGATCGGGTATTTCCGTCTATTTCTGAGCCGAAAGCAGCCACAGCGCCCCCGCTGGAGCCAGCAAAGGTAAATATTGAAATTACAGTCGGGCCTGTCGCCGGCTGTTCAGAGGGCTGCAGCGAGACCCCCGTGGGACGGAGGACGGCGTGGGAAGCCTCATTAGGATCCGGAGGCTTCCCCCACCCGAGGTGAGTACCCCCCAGGGGATCTTTTTGAAGTTACAGAGTCTCTTTAAGCTCCCAACAAGCAAAAAAAGCACCCAAAACACATTGTTTCACATTGACTTAAGTCAGATATTTTTTTAACTACTTTGAGGCTACTTACACACCAGGACGTTGCGTTTAGGGGACGTTATAGGGCACATAACGTGCCCCTAACGTAACGCCTGGTGCTCTCTGATGTGGACGTCAAAGTGAGCCGCGTTGTGCAGCTCAATCTGGCGTCCGTGATGCGTACTCTTGGACGCATGCGGCATTACGTGGTCCCGCCCGACCAATCGCCGCACAGAGCGGCCGCTCCAGGAAGTAAACACTGCACGTCACACTGTGCAGTGAATATTAATTAGCCATGTGCCTGGCCGCTCTCCACTCCTCCCAAACACTACTGAGCATGTGCGCAGTCTAACGCAGCTTAGCCGCGCATAACGCACAGCATGCAGCACTCTCAACGGATGTGCTGTGTTACAATGTAACGCAACGTGGGCACTGTGAACAGCCCATTGATTTTTCATTACTGTGCGGTGGGGCTGCGTTACAGGCTGTACTAACGTGCACCTGTAACGTCTCACTGTGAAAGCAGCCTAAATATAGGCCGATAAAAAGAAGGACCCAGCACCGCTTTCAATTTCCTATATACCCTGTACACTTTTTCTTCCATCATCTTCAATGATTCAGTTACAATTACATAGGAGCTATCATTGCAACATTTAAAGAGGAGCCTCCTCTCATTTTCAAGCTAACAATCTCTTTGACATTACAACAAGTATACAAAGCCTTTTATGCAAGACTGCTTCAACGGGAGCCAATCAAAATGCCTAGGCACCGGTGCACTGACCAATAAGACAAGCCCACCAATCAGTTTTGAAGGGGCATGTCATACCCTCTATGTGAGGTTGTGGCATTTGTTGTGAACAGCTATGCGAAGACGGGCGGCCTGTTGGTGGAACGTTCAGTTCCCCATCAGGTCTGGTCTAGGCGGCGATTGTGATATGCGTCGCTCTCGGGCTTGCTTCCTGGTGATGTATAGACGTCACTTGATGTGATGTGTGGCACTTCCGGGTTTTGTTCACAACAAGCCCTGTTCCTCATTGATCTGATTTTTTTCCTCTATTGGCCAGCGATTGGCACATACAAAGGTTGTAGAGATCCCCATCAGGACTGATATATTGGCATGCAATGCGTTTTCAGACTCTGGGGGCTTGTCTTATTGGGCGGCGCACAGGCGTTTTGATTGGCTCCCGTTCAAACGGTCTTGTATAAAAGGCTTTGTATACCTGTTGTAATATCAGAGAGCTGATTTGCTTGATAAAGAGAGTTGGCGTCTCTCGAAACGTCGCAGATGCTAGCTCTTATGTAATTTATAATTGAAACGTTGGAGATGATGAAATTAAAGAAGTATATTGGATGTTGAAGACGTGAAGACGGTGCTGGGTCCTACTTTCTATCGGCTTGAAAGAAAGGGGGAGAACCGAGGGCCAATATGGTGTAGTATGTTAATGAGGTGATGTCTGATGCAAACACACACAATGGTTATACTCACAAGGACGGGTCGCCTCCAAGGCAACCACTGGATAAGCAGGCGGGGAGAATTGTAACCTGACCCCGCTCAGGGTTAAGAAGTCGCTCTCTGTAGATAGAAGGAAATGGGGATACACCCCTCCACCAAGGGTGGACTAAACAGTTATGTGGTATAACAACAGAGGCGCCAAGTAGAGTAAAATTTGTTAAAATTGTTAAAAAGGGGGAAGTGGGTGGACTCACCTCCCTTCTGAAAAAATGGCCAGACAACGGGCAGGTTACTTCAAGTTTAAAGTAACATTTATTATGAGCTCCAAAAGTGCAACGCGTTTCACGGGTAACAGTCCCGCTTCTTCAGGCAAACAATTTTTGGAGGGAGCAAAGTCGGGTCAAGAGCCAGATATAGCGCCTCTGTCTACAGATATAGCGCCTCTGTCTACAGAGGCGCTATATCTGGCTCTTGACCCGACTTTGCTCCCTCCAAAAATTGTTTGCCTGAAGAAGCGGGACTGTTACCCGTTGCACTTTTGGAGCTCATAATAAATGTTACTTTAAACTTGAAGTAACCTGCCCGTTGTCTGGCCATTTTTTCAGAAGGGAGGTGAGTCCACCCACTTCCCCCTTTTTAACAATTTTAACTAATTTTACTCTACTTGGCGCCTCTGTTGTTATACCACATACTTTCTATCGGCATACTTTCTGCTCCTCAGGGCTGAGGGACAACAACCTCAAGCACGTCACACTTTTTTGGTGGGGGCAGCCTACTTTCTACTTCCAACCTACTTTGAATATTGCCAGTCAAATGCATTCTGCAGATAATATGAGAACACCTGTCTGTTGAGTAAACTCAGGAGAAATGTCTATTGAAGCAGGGCTCTATTAACATATAGCAGGGTTAGCATGGCAGGAGAGGGTTGAATAGCCAAGCAATTTAGACTATACAGTGGGTAATGCTATAATGTAGACAGTGAAAAAAAGGCTCCGAATCAACAGACAAATGTGCTAAAAGCTCTATACATCCCTTAAAGTGTACCAGAGATCAAAAACTCTAAAGCATCAATACTTACCCTGGACTTCCTCCAGCCCCATAAGCACGTGTGAGCCCATTGCCGTCCTCCCGCAGTCTGCCGTTCAGCCGCGATCAGCCCCGGTAACAGACTCACTCGGATCCAGTCTGGGTCATCTGCGCATGCGCAGTAGACCCGGACTGACGCGACTGAGCCAGTTACCGGGGCTGATCGCGGCTGAACTGCAGACCGCTGGAGGACCGTGAGGCTTATGGGGCTGGAGGAAGCCCCGGGTAAGTATCGATTCTTTAGATTTTTTTGATATCTGGTACACTTTAACAGCTTTTATTGAACAAGCAGGAAGTTTTGAATCAGAATGATACCATTTGAGTAAGCTTTCGGCTAATTAGCCTTCTTCAGACTATTTTGTGTTTTATTAATTTGTATTTTTGTAATTATTTCTCAAATGCATGATTCATATTTTATGTTTTGGTCATTCCTTTGCTATATGTAGGAAGCTATTTTCCCCCAAAAATAAGAAAAAAACATGTAATTTGTTACCAGAATAATTTAAATTCCCTTCTCTTCTTGTGGCAATCGGCACAATGTTTAGGTTTCAATGTTGACTTTCAGATGGATATTTTCAAGGTTTTGTCGGCAGTCCTGCATCTGGGAAATGTGCAGATAAATCGTGTTAGCGATGACAGGTCATCAGTCAACGTAAGAAAATCTAACCTGTTATAGATTTTTCTGCTGCTAAAAATGATTATTAAAATGTTTTAAGACTCTTTTTAAACCATTTATAGTAATGTTTGAGTGCCATAGTGTGTCAAGCACTATGAACACCTGGTTCAAATATGAGTCAGGACACTGTCTACGTGGAGTTTGTATGTTCTCCCTCTATTTATATGGGTTTCCTCCAGGCACTCCAGTTTCCTTCCACATCCCACAAACATACTTGTAAGTTAATTGGCTCCCCCCAAAACTGGTCTTAGACTATATCAGAAGCATGACACTAGGACTATGGTAGAGATTAGATTGTGAGCTTTTCTGAGGGACAGTTATGACAAGAGTGTATACTCTGTAAACAGCTTTGAAAGATGTCAAAGCTATATACTGTAAATAAATACGAATAATCATCATCATCATCAGATATCCAGAAAAGCTATTGATAATGATGTGTTTGTTTAGAGATGCTGTTTCCCATTTTGTCTCACTTATGCTGAGCGTTCATCATCCATTTTAAACAGATAGGCATTCAAGTATCTTAATACAGAGATGGAAGTGATACTCTTTATGTGGAATGATTTACCAGCCAAAAGATTGGATTTGTTATGCTGTACAGCTACTCTTGTGTAGTGATGGTCATGAACTTATGGAGAAGGATGTGATTTGTTTGATCATCTGATATATTTGCAGATCTCTGATTTGCTGTGATCACATCCTACACATGCTCATTACTAGCAAATCAGAGACTTGCATATCTGTCACCTGACCAAACTGATCACATGCTTCTCCATGAGTTCTCCTAGACATGACTATCACTACTCTTGTGATTCACACATGTTTTCCACATTGTATAGTCAGGCTGGTCCCACCACTGTTGGGGTGTTCTGTGTCACCTGCTGGCTCATTGGATGGCTGCTGGCTCATTGGATGGCTGCTGGCTCATTGGATGAGGAGCCAGAGAGTGCAGCAGTGTTTTCTGGATTGGTGTCTGGTATTACTTTAATTTACATACATATAGGGAATTGACACTTTATCAGCACCAGTTTACAGAAAACACTGTGCAATTTAAAGTGATTCATATTCTTATGTTCCTGCCAAATTGGGGAAGACTATAATACGCTTGGTGATCACCCATGAGTATACAAACTCCTTGCAGAAAGTGACCATAGAACCCTATCACTGGAAGCACACTATGTATTACAAAACTGTGCTGTGCAGAGAAATGAGATTTCTATTTTATTTAGTAATGGATGAATGACAACTGGCTGAAACTAAATGCAGACAAAACTGAAGTCCTTCTGATCGGAGGGCAGCGCATGACAACAAAACAACTGAACTTGCACTCTTCACCACTGGGAATAGGAGGCACGGATCTACGCAGCTCTGATCATGTGCGTAGCCTAGGAGTTCTAATTGATGGGGATTTAAACTTCAGAACTGACATCTCTGCTGTGGTGAAATCCTCCTATTTTCACCTTAACCACCTTAACCCCCGGCATCCCCCCGCCCTCTTCAAAGAACGGGATTTCCTGGAGGGCTTCCCCCGTCGCCATGGTGACGGGCGGCATGACGTCATCGATGTCGTGACGTCATTGGGAGTCCCGATCAACCCCTCAGCCATCTTTGTCACGGGGGCAGCCATCTTTTTGGTTAAAGGGGGTGACAAGGAGCAGGAGACACAGTTCCAACTGTCCTGTGTCCTGATCACCCCTCCCAACTGCACACGCTAGGCTTCAAATGTCAAATTCAAAATGTAAAAAAAAAAAAAATTGCACCAAAACAGCAGAACGAGAACAACAAAATCAGAAATCCCATCATGCTTTGCACAGCATCAGGGGAAAAAAGCCCGGGCAGTTTTCTTCTGTGCAGCTAAAAATGAGGCTTGTATAAGAGAAACAAAGTTCTGATGCTGTGAAACTGTTAAAGAAACACCAGGCCTTTTCAGTGCTGCTGAGTCGATTTTTAGTCCGGAGGTTCACTTTAAGAACATCGCAAAAATCAAGCACCTCATCCCCCAGAAGATCTGCCAACCTTAGTCCACGCCTCCATTACCTCCCGACTGGACTACTGCAATGCTCTCTACACTGGCCTTCCAAAAAAGGTCTTGTACCGCCTACAGCTGATACAGAATACTGCTGCCAGACTGCTAACCAACCAACCCCATCACTGCCACATAACGCGAGTCCTGCACTCCCTTCACTGGCTACCTATAGAATGGAGGGTCCTATTCAAGATCGGCCTACTGACATTTAAATCCCTGAATAATCTGGGCCCTGGATACATGAAAGATATGTTGCAGCTGCGTAGCAATCCCCGCATTCTCAGATCCACAGGTTCTAATAATCTAGTCATACCCAGAGTCCACTTGGAAACTTTTGGTCCCAGAGCCTTCTGTCATGCTGCCCCTACTTTTTGGAACTCCTTACCTCAACAGATCAGGACAGCTCCATCCCTGGACGTGATTAAATCCAGACTGAAAACCCACCTGTTCAGTTTGGCATTTGCAGAAATATAACTTTTGTTGTGTGAATACTTCATCCTACTACCAATTACTGAATCTGAGAGAGCCTAAGCGCTTTGAGTCCTATGGGAGAAAAGCGCTATAGAAATGTTATTGTATTGTATTTATCTTTGATTAATTATCCAAATGATTAGTGTGCTGCTGTAAGTAAAATGCGGGCCTGTACCACATCTTGGTGACCCTAACATTATCTCAGTTGCAATATCTGAATAACTAGTTATATAGTTGATATGGAATTTAGGTCAAATATTGTAGCTGTTATTGGCAATGAGTTTACAAAGATGTTTTTATTGACTGTTTAATTCCAATGTGCTTTAATTTGCCTTTGCAGAAAAATGATGAACACCTGCAGATATTTTGCAAGCTGATGGAGCTTGAGGCAGATAAAGTGGCTTTATGGCTGTGCAATAGGAAAATAGTTACCACATCGGACTCTGTGGTGAAGCCCATGACCAAACATCAGGCAGACTATGGGAGGGATGCTCTGGCTAAGAAGATCTATTCTCACCTCTTTGACTTTGTGATTGAAAAAATCAATAAAGCTTTGCAGTTCCCAGGAAAACAGCATACATTTATTGGGGTGCTTGATATTTATGGGTAAGTAGAATCTACTCAGACCAAAAAAAGGTTGTGCAATAAAGAGAGTTTTACCCAAGGATGTAAATCAATAGGAGAAGTAGGAGACAATGGAGGAGCATTACCCTGGTAGAGAGTAGAGCTAGGGGCCTAGGTAGGCCTGAGATGCAGCTGCATCTCCCTGTGACGTACACCCCATTAACTAGCGAGGTGTGGCCACAGCATTCCTAACACTTTCTACCATGGTAAGGCTTCTCTACTATCTTCTTCTCCTACTGATTTGCATCCTGGGGTAACTCTCTTTTTTTTTGCACGACCCTTAATACTTTTTTGATCCTGCTCATCATATAGATATTTGCATTGTGATTTTTTTCATAGTTTCATAGGTTTTACTTCACAGCATGGATAACGTTTTCTCTGCATAATCTGTAATAATTTTTTCACTGGTAAACATACAGTATCAGCTGCATAAAAACCCTTTATTGTGGCTGGGTGGACACAGTGGTTAAACATACAGTATATTGTTTCATTTATCGCATTTGCACTAGGGTTTGTGTTTATTGGAGACTTTAGTCAGATTCACTGTGGTTCGCTCTGATTTGTTGATTATTATGCACGTGCACTTTAATATATGCAAAATGTTAAAATCTTTCTCTTATTAAGTGAAGCACTTGCACTTTCTTGAGCGACCCATGTTTGCGTTTTTCTTTTATACTGCAGTATATTTAAATTCAATATTGTTTATATTGTGAGACACGTGTTTTGCTTATAATCCTGTGCATACTGTTTTTATATATTTAGCTCTTCCCGCACACTACTTTGCATTATTTATACTATTATATGCGGGGGATGTACCTAATCCAGCTTGTATGATTTCAATACTGTCAATGCAAGCTGTTACTTATGGATTATAGTAAATAGCTAATTGATGCTGTACCTTGGGTTTACATCATTATGATGGTTTCTGGACACAGTGGACACGCCTTGTTTTTAGTTGTTTTAAAAAAAAATATCAAAAAGTCATGATCGATAAAGAGTCAGTTTTAGTATATGCAGTGGTTTAATACAGTATATCTATTGAATTGGGAATTCTGGTTCGTTCTTAGAACCTTTTTTGGTCATTGATTATAGCGTCTGTTTGAGTCAAATTCCCTTAAAGAAACACTAAAGCGAAAAAAATTATGATATAATGAATTAGTTGTGTGGTACGGATAATTACTAGAACATCAGTAGCAAAGAAAATATTCTCATATTTTTATTTTCAGTCATATAGCTTTTTTTATAACTTTGCATCATTCTCTAAAATGTGCAGTCTACACACTACTCAGCATTCTAAATGATTTTACAGAGCAGTCTGTGAACTTTTGAACTCTTCTCTGCCCAGAAAAAAGAAAATACTTTGATAGACACTTCCGATAACAACCTTCAGAACACAGAGCTCTCTGTGACTTTGAAAGTCGTGGAGCTCAATGGCAATTTGCATAGATAGCAACTGGAGCTTCTTAACTCTTCCTGTACCGGAAACAACATTAGACGTATGTCTTTGCTCCTAATGTTTTATTTCTTAGCTGTACTACACATACAAATCATTATATCATATATTTTTTTTTCACTTCGGTGTCTCTTTAACACATCCCCCATATTTGGGTAGTGTTTATTATTTATAAAACTGGGTATGATGGTTATGCTCACATATATTTTTGGTTAACATTTGAATGGGAGTGGGACCACATGTCTTCCGCCTTCAGGGAAACAAGGCTACTGAGAGAGAATCCCTTCCCATCATTTACCTTCATTTACATCTATTGTTGATTAGTGAAATTATCCTAAAATGCAGACTAGCTTCCCCAGGAAGAAGGGATTTTTGGCTTTTTAATTCCAAGTAACAGAGCTGTAGGTAAACTCGATGAAATGTTAAGAGCTCTGATCTGCGTATAACGAATTCTGCCTCCTGGGAAATGCTAAATACAGTAGCATATTAGTTATTTTTTATTAATCCTTGTTGTTGATAGTTGTTTTTACAAAGTTTCTCAAATGTCAAGATGTTGTATTGCTTTTTACCTACAATGTTTTTAAAATGCTATTTCTTTTGTGCAGGTTTGAAACATTTGAAGTTAACAGTTTTGAACAGTTTTGTATAAACTATGCAAATGAAAAGCTGCAACAACAGTTTAACCTGGTGAGTATTCCAGGCTTTATTGTTAAAGTTGTATTGTCACCATAAAAATCAAATTTCAACAGCAACTGGTCTGAGTGTATTAAGTGATAAAGATGCTAATCCTGCATTCAAAACTTTTTCTGCTGTTATGGTTTGGAGTTATTACATACTTTAGGAGCACTGGCCCTAGTGCCAAACAGTGCCAAAGAGTTGAATGCTGGGAGTTCTTTTGAATGCTGGGATTTCTTTTTATCTATAATACATTCCTCCTCTTCCATTTTTTCCCTGCCTAGCTGATCACTTGTGTTTATAAGCAAGGCTGAGGTGACTCAGTGATTGGATGTGTAAATAAAAAAAGACTCTGGGAGGAGGGGAGCTTAAATACACAATGAGCAAGAGAAGGGAGGGGGAGAAACAAGAGTCAGGGAGGATATGATGACAGCATTAAGCTTGGCAAGATGGCCACTGCCTAGAGTAGGATTCTCTGCTTTTCCTTTTTAAAATTCACAGGAATCGTTACGTGGATAGCACAATACATCTGTTATGTAAGTATAAGTAGTATTTATCTACTTATATATGAGTTTTTTTATTTCTAGGTTAGCATGGGTGTCGCTTGTTCTTTAAGGCAAACAGCAGGATGCATCCAGAGCATGTGTAAGACCAGAGCCTTAGGCAGAGCCATGAATTTCCCCAAGTATTAAGTAGTCAGAAATTAGGTAGTCAGAAATATCTCCCAGTGTTCAGTAACCAGGTTGCCCCCAAATTGAGTTAGGCAGTGGTTGCCGCCCCAGTATTAAGTAACCATAAGCAGCCCTTCAGTATTAAGTAACCAGGTGTACCCTCCAGTAAGCAAGGTGTCCTGTCCCCTTATTCACAGTGGCAAGCAGAGTGGTGTGCAAAGGTAACTCACCTCTGTATGCTCCGGGGACACATCATCCCTTCAGGCTACTCAGTCCTGTCTCTATAGTTACTGAGGTGTTTCTCATCACTTACCCAGAGGTTCAGATGATGAAAGATGCCGCTGGAGCTATGGAGATGGAGCACTGAGGTGAGGAAGATGCATCGCTGGAGTGCAGAGAAATGGGCACCACTATTCTTGCCACTCTAACTTTCACATCAGTTACTTTAGTTTCCTTGTGGATAGTGCAAGTCTGTGTCCTGTGGAAATATGGAAGTGGGACTACTTATTCCTGCATACGTGTAAAAAATAACATGCTACCCCAGAATGGTCTTCATCAGGCTCGCATTTCCCTAACAGGAGCCTATAGGCACAGATGTTCTGGCACCATAGACTTCTCCCTCCATGAACCTACAAACTCCCACCAAACTGCACCACAAGTGTGCTGGCTGTCCCAGCTGTCACTTCTCCCTTACTTCCCCTGCCCATCACTGGTAGCTACAGGTGCCCCTTAGTACAAGGTAGCCAGAAGTAGCTAGAGGTGCCCGAAGTATTAGGTAGCTAGAGGAACCTCAGTACTAAGTAGCTAGAGGTGCCCCTGACCAAAGGGAAATCTCGTCAGTGGAATGCTGAGAGCAGGTGGAGTAACCTCTCATTTACACTCTCATCAGGGCTCTGCATAGGGAAGGAGGAGGGAAGCGCTCAGGGAGGGGAGTGAGCCACTTTTCCATCATCAGGAGCCTGTAGGCACGTGCTTACAATGCCTTATGGTAAATTTGGCCCCGGTCTTCATAGGGCCCTAGTTGTGAAACTTTCCAGTACGCAGTACCTCCACAGTCTCAGGGCTCCCTTCCCCTGGTAACTGTGGAAATGCTAGAGTGAAAGACAAGCCAGTGAATACATGGGTCATTAAAGATCTGATCTGTCAACCAGTTAACTATCCAATTTCAAAATAATCAGTTAGTGTCTATCTATCTATCTATCTATCTATCTATCTATCTATCTCTCTCTCTCTCTCTCTCTCTCTCTCTCTATCTATCTATCTATCTATCTATCTATCCTCATGCACCTACCAATGTTAATCATATTTTAACAGGAAACCGATGATTGTGAATCAGTTATACCACTACTAGTGCTAGCAGGTTGTCGGTCATCTTTCTCTCAGGGTGGGGAGTAGACCATGGGTAGCCCCTTATTGTGCCTACTCATCCTTCTTCCTTTCTAGGTTATAAGGGCTCCCTTTTGTTTCTGACAAACTACATGTTTTGTTTTACAGCTGTCTGTATTATTTATTGTCATATTCTGTTGTTTATTATGCTTTTGATATGTGCCCATGTGTGTATGTATTTTAGTTTGCACAAATCAACTAGAGTCAGTAATGTTATTTAAATCAACAATAATAATTTCAGTAATATTTACCTGATTATATTATTACAGTATCAACAAAAATATTTTATTAGTGTATAAAATTAATTTAAACCACTATAAATCCCCTTTAACTTACAGTGAGCTGTGCGAATACTTTTCGGAGCACTTTATATATGAACGCCCTGTTGCTGTCATTCCATGCACTGTTTACACAAGGGAATGTGTCAGCACATTAATTGCTTGTAACTGCAAAGAAATAGCAGCCGGCATGACACTGGCATACTACTGACAAAGCTGATGAACAGGTCGTGCAGGTTTACTATCGTACTCTAGATCTATGGCACCACGCTACTTTACACTTTAACCATAGTAATCCCTTAGCCATTACCAAGATAACCTTTCAGCTCATTTTAAGAAAGTTGTACCACTACATATTACAAGAAATGCTAAAGGCTCATCCATACATGCATAATAAAGAAAATTCCTGATTTAACCTTCCTGGCGGTAACCCCGAACTGGGCCCCTGCTGGGCCGATTTGCACAATTTTTTTTTGCTGCACTTTGCTAGCTGCGTGAGCACACCGATCGCCGCTGCCCCGTGCCGATTCGCCCCCCCCCGCCCCAGACCCCTTGCGCAGCCTGGCCTATAAGCGCCAGGCAGCGCTGAGGAGTGGATCGGGACTCCCAATGACGTCACGACGTTGGTGACGTCATCCCGCCCCGTCGCCAATGGGATTTCCTGATCGCCGGAGGTGATCGAAGAGGGTAGGGGGATGCCGCTGCACAGCGGCTACCATGTAGCGAGCCCTACATGATTTAAAAAAAAAATGGCTGCGCTGCCCCCTGACGGTTTTTAATAGACCGACAGGGAGGTTAAACAATGTATAAATCACTTTTTTTTTAAATTCATACTTGGTCGGCCAAGACAGGCAAAATTGGCATGCTAACATTCAAATCCCTACACGACCTAGGACCCGGATACCTGAAGGATTTGTTGCAAATGCATCCCACAACCTCAGATCAAAAGGAGCCAATAACTTGACCATCTCCAGAGTCCAACTGTAAACCTTTGGAGCCAGAGCTTTCTGTCATACTCCCCCTACCCTCTGGGATGCCTTGCCAAACTTAATCAAGACAGCTCCTACCCTGGAGACATTTAAATCAAAACTGAAAAGTTTATGCGCTTTGGGTCCTATGGGAGAAAATCACTTTACAAATGTTTCATTGTTGTTGTTTGTGATGTTACATTCAACAGCTGAAACATGATTGGTTATTTGCTCCACTTTTCTTGGCCCTGTGATGCTTTAACTGGGTTTCTTGCATCTCTATATTGAACTAGGCCACAACAAAGGCCATTCGTGTTATATTCCCTCATGTTGGGTACTCTTCCTTGTATATCTAATGATTATTTGAAATCTTTATCTCAGCATGTCTTCAAACTTGAGCAAGAGGAATACATGAAGGAAGACATCCCATGGACTCTCATAGACTTTTATGATAATCAGCCAGTTATTGACCTTATTGAAGCAAAGATGGGTATATTGGAACTACTAGATGAAGAATGCCTGGTAGGTCTTAGTTTTTCACAGTTAGTATTGCATTTGCCAGAATTATATTTCTTTTTTCTGTGTTTTCTGATGCAGTGTAATATTTTGCTATCCTTTTATTTCAGACAATGTGGTTAAATCAATAATATTTTGACATGTTTTATCCCACACTATTACTCCTATAGTTAACTTATGCTTCACTAACGCATTCATGCAAGGTCTTGTGCTATATTTCCACATACATTTTTGCATACACACATAGTCACCAATATTAATCTCATCCAGTATTACTGAATCATTCAGATCAGCTATTTAGCAGGTGGCTGGGTGTTTTCCATGCATGACTAATGGCCCATACTCACGGGCTACATTTGTGGCCTGTCGCTAGCACACGTGAGCGTGTGTGCGACGGGCCGGCGACAGCTCGTCACCAGGTCCCTCCGCGTGCACACGCGGAAGAGGGATCAGCTGTGCGACGGAAGCTGTCGCCGACGTTCCTCCCCCGCCGCCGGAAGCTCCGTGTTCTGGATAGAGGTTGCTGTCGCTAGTCCGCATACTCACGCGGACTAGCGACAGTTGCGGCGAAGTTGCGGCGGCAACTGTCGCCAGACGATTGACCGCGCCAATCACCCGGCGACAGCAGCGGCAAGCGATGGTTCGGGGTGCGCGCCCGTGCTGCGTCTCATACTCACGGGCGACCTGTGGCCGCAACACGCGCGCGCCGCGTGTTGCGGCGACAATTGTAGCCCGTGAGTATGGGCCATTAAGGATTAACTATGTCAATTCAGGCAGCATGTTAAAACCCCTCTCCAGGCACTACCAGGTTATCAAAACAAAATTGAAAGTGTTAAAATGGCCATAAATACTTTTAAGTTAGCTCTAAATAGTGGTAGTCACATGACCTCTGCTGTTCTCTGTCACCCAAGCAATAAACAAAACAATAACTCATTAAGGGATAACTGAAGTGAGAAAGATATGGAGGCTGACATATATTTTTCCTAATAAACAATAGCTCCATGCCTGTTTCAGGTGTGCGATTTAGACAGACACTACTAATGCATGAAAGATCAGCAGGATGCCAGACAACTGGTATTGTTTACAATGGAATACATATGGCAGCCTCAATATTCCACTCACTTAAGGTGTCCTTTAACCCTTTCCCCACTCATGTATTTGTTCCCACCCAAGACTGGCAGTCTGCGTCTGTCGTCATTGTCTCTTTTGTTCATATATTAGCCCCGCACCAGCCCAGTGTAGTTAGTAAAATTAAGGGGGCGCGGAGCTTCCCTGCAGGTACAGCACAGGGTAGCACAGCATGGGAGGTCTACGCAGATGGGGAGGTCATAAGCCACCACATGGGATGCTTTAGAGTGACCAGACGTCCCAGATTGCCCGGGACACGTCCCGGATTCGGGGTCCGCTGTCCCAGGCTTAATGAGGTCCCGGGAAACGTCCCGCTTTCAGCAGCGGGACGTCCCGGCCTCGGGACTCTGGCCACTCTCTCCTCAATGAACTGGCAGCGGCGTCTATAGACGCCGTGCCAGTTCATTGCCCGCAGCCCCGCTCCAGCCTCCTCTTCCGGTGTCTGTTTCCGACACCGGCAGGCGAGCAGGGCTACGGCAAGATGGCTGCCGGAGCCCTGTACTGGAGACCTATTTGTGTCACTAGTACAGGGCTTCGGGCGCCATCTTGCCGTAGCCCTGTCAGCGCGGGAGAGAAGAGCAGGAGGAGGAAGACGGTCCCGGGACGGAGCAGCGCGCCAGAGGCCGGACACTTCTGCCAGGTGAGTAAATGCTTTCTTTTCCAGGTGAAATGTTTGCCCGCATTGTTTCTTTTCCAGGTGAAATGTTTGCCCGCATTGTTTCTTTTCCAGGTGAAATGTTTGCCCGCATTGTTTCTTTTCCAGGTGAAATGTTTGCCCGCATTGTTTCTTTTCCAGGTGAAATGTTTGCCCGCATTGTTTCTTTTCTGGTGAAATGTTTGCCCGCATTGTTTCTTTTCCAGGTGAAATGTTTGCCCGCATTGTTTCTTTTCTGGTGAAATGTTTGGCCGCAGTGCGTTTCTTTTCTGGTGAAATGTTTGCCCGCAGTGCGTTTATTTTGTACTGACATGTTGCCCGCATTGCGTTTATTTTGTACTGACATGTTTGCCCGCATTGCATTTATTTTATACTGACATGTTGCCTATTGCGTTTATTTTCTGGTGTCCGGGGTAACTGTTACTGCATTTATTATTTAATGGTCATAGATGGCTATGTTTGCTGCTTTGTGGTTACGGTATACTATTAGCATCACACAGTTTCTGCACACCCATGATACAAAGTCTCGTTTGTCCACATCATGGCGTAAACACTGCTTTCTTATGCCTCGCTGTTACATCATTACGTTAGCTCCGCCCATACAATGTCATGGCCACGCCCATTTTTTCGGCGCGGCGCAGCCCCCCTCCCCCAGTCTTCGCCGCTGCGTGCTCCTCACTCCTTCCCACTTTTCGCCCCCCCCCCCCCCCCCCCCCCCGTCCCAGGTTGGACCCACAAAAATATGGTCACTCTCATGCTTGTATCTAGCGGCGGACCTGTACACCTCTACTGGGTAGCTGCTGAGTTGCATTGTTTGATTTATAAGATAAAATGGTCAGATTATCTGTGATCTGTAGGACTGCTTACTGGCTGTATTACTTATAATCTATGGAGACATGATCACACACCTGTGAGTTTGCAGTCTGGGTTTTCTCATACCTGGAATGGCTTTCGTATGTAATTAAATGTTTACTCAGCATTATATCTATACTATTCACAGAAGAGAATACAGTCCATCAATCATATAGCAAAGCTGACAAACTGCTAAGGAAGTGCAGAGCAGTGAAAAGTTTCTGCAGAAGGCAGCATAACCCTCCTCTCAACAAGCCACAAAGCATTATTACTTGTTTTGAGGACAGTTTGTAACCTGGAGGCATAAACTGTGTCTGTTCACTCCATAGTAAAACAATTATAGATTATACCGTACTCCCTCTTGTGGATGTTTAATGTTTAACACATTGAATTTATTGGTACTTGTTAGAAGACAATTACAACATACAGTATGCGTTATATTGTACTGGTAGAATTTCCGGTAGAACATCAAACATTCGGTGAAAAATACAAATAAAGAACAACGTAGAACATTGCATATAGTATTCACAATATAACATTGTTGTTGCTAAATAGCTAAACCTTTACACATAGCTTTAGCTGATCATAACACATTTAATTTAGATAATTCTATTCCCGATCTATAACTTAGAACTAGTACTCCGTAAAAAACAACAACAACAAAAAATAGCGTGCCTAGTTATGTGGTAGATGTTGCAGAACTGTCACCTTAAGCTGTCTGGGAATGACAGCAGGGCAGTTTCTAGGCATTAGAACTCCCAGGGCGAGGGTGTAAAAATAACGCCAGGAGGACCATTATAGGTAGCCCGCCCCCATATGGGCCACCATCAGACATTTTTGGGCCCCATACTGGGTAAACCTACTGGGCCTCCCTCACTCCACTCTGCCCCTATATCGAAAATCATTATCTTTGAAGGCCTGAAAACACTAACATCTATGTGTCTGCTTTTCACGTGCACCCATGGCTGGGAGCGTTCAGCATATGCTCAGCTTAAAGGGACTCCGAGCAGTGCAGAAACTATGGAAAGATGCATATCATTTTAAAGCTCTCTTTCGCCTCTTTCCAATGATATATAAACCGCTGTCCTACGCCTTTTAGTTTTCGCTATTTTCACGATTGAAATTGCAGCGGCCACGATTTCAATCACGAAAATAAAGAAAACTAAAAGGCGTAGGGCGACGATTTAGGTGTCGCCAGAAAGAGGAGAAAGAGAGCTTTAAAATGATATCCATCTTTCCATAGTTACTTGTATTACACAGGACGACACTTTCCCCAGTGTCAGCAGCTCCATTCAGCAGAAAAAGTCGGCCTGTGTAATACAATGTAACTATGGAAAGATGGATATCATTTTAAAGCTCTCTTTCTCCTCTTTCTGGCGACACCTAAATCGTCGCCCTACGCCTTTTAGTTTTCTTTATTTTCGCGATTGAAATCGCGAAAATAGCGAAAACTAAAAGGCGTAGGGCTGCGGTTTATACATCCTTGGAAACAGGAGAAAGAGAGCTTTAAAATGATATGCATCTTTCCATAGTTTCTGCACTGCTCGGAGTCCCTTTAAGGCTGTAACTGCGCTTGCACAGAACTCTCCCAGCTATGGGAGCATGATGGAGGAGACACATAGCCCTGAACAGGGCATGCTCAGTGGCCCACAACCCAGCTGGATTGTGTGAACTTCATAAGAGCACAGGGGATTGAACCGGAAGGGTTTTGAGGGCACTGACGGACTACAGGGGGCTGGAAGGATCCCCAGGTAGGTAAAAATCATTTTCTCCCATTCGTCTCAGGTTTACTTTAATCTCTGACTAAGGTAATTCCTGGGTGAGCCTTCTGACACCTCTCATCACATTAATGGGCAGCCCATGTATGGCACTGTTCACTTGGCCCCAGATTCACTAGGGCCCCATACAGCAGCCTCCCCTGTGATGTCCGTAAGGCGGCCCTGTCCCCTTATAGGTAGCCACATGTAGCCTCCCCCCAGATGTGTCCCAAGTATAGGTAACCTCCCCATGAGTGCCTCCAGTATAGGTAGCAAGGTGTTCCCTTATGGGGAGCCACATGTACACCCTGCCCCAAGTATGAATGACCAGATAATTGTGTCAGTGGCACTGGGGGCCCAGCTGCTCCTTTCCTCTCCTCGGACCCCCATCTGCCTTTCCCCTCCCCCAATATGCAGAGCTTCGGTGCAGCAGTTATTACAAAGGAAGCACCTCCCCTGTCATACAATAGAAGTCCATGTCAGGCTTATCTGTCTCCAGTGTAGCTCATGGTCTACCTCCTGATTCTAGAGCATGAGCGGCACTGGAGATAGAAAAGCCCAGCGGGATGTGGACCTTTGCCGCATGATGTCTGGTTTCCACTAAAATAACCGCTGCAGCCAAGCTCTGCATATTGTGGGAGGACAGAAGGAGGGACAGAGGAAAGGGAGGGAGGTGGTCACCCACCTCGCCCACTCTTAGAAACGGGGCTGTCAGACGGAGTTACAAAAGCTGTGATAAGCTATTGACAATCCTTTAATACATTAGAAGCTACTTAAAGGAATACTTAAAGAGAATCTGTATTGTTAAAATCGTACAAAAGTAAACATACCAGTGCGTTAGGGGACATCTCCTATTACCCTCTGTCACAATTTCGCCGCTTCCCGCCGCATTAAAAGTGGTTAAAAACAGTTTTAAAAAGTTTGTTTATAAACAAACAAAATGGCCACCAAAACAGGAAGTAGGTTGATGTACAGTATGTCCACACATAGAAAATACATCCATACACAATCAGGCTGTATACAGCCTTCCTTTTGAATCTCAAGAGATCATTGTGTGTTTCTTTCCCCCTGCATCTCTCATGCACTGAAGTTTCAAGCTGCTCTTTTCTTCCTGCAAACAGCTTTGCCCTTGTCTGAATTTCCTCAGTATGTGAAAGCCCAGCCAGCTCAGAGGACGATTTATCCAGCTTGTAAAAGATAAGAGAGAAGAGAGAAGCTGCTCTAATCTAAATAATACACAGGCAGTGTGCATATAGGGGCCTGGAAGGGGGAGTTCATAGCAGAACCACAACACTGAAGAACTTGGCAGCCTTCCAGACACAGGCCGACAAGATGACAGGGGAAAGATACATTGATTTATTACAGAGACTGTGATAGCAGAAAGTGCTGCAGTAAGCAAGAACACATTAGAATAGCTTTTGGAACTTGTAGGATGATAAAAAACAAGATGCAATTTTTGTTACGGAGTCTCTTTAAGTCAGCAAAAAAAAAGATGACTTCTACTCACCCGGGGCTCTCCTCAGCCCCCTGCAGCTGACCGGTGCCCTTGCCGTGTGCCTCCAATGCGCCTGGACTCGCCGGCGGGCACTTCCGTTTTGGCCGTCACCGGCCGACAGGCTGGGAACGCGGCTGATTAGCCGCGTTCCCGGTCGCAATAGCATTATAGAGGGCGCTATTGCGGCCGGGAACGCGGCTAATCAGCCGTGTTCCCAGCCTGTCGGCCGGTGACGGCCAAACCGGAAGTGCCCGCCGGCGAGTCCAGGCGCATCGGAGGGACACGGCAAGGGCACCGTTCAGCTGCAGGGGGCTAAGGAGAGCCCCGGGTGAGTAGAAGTCATTTTTTTTTTTGCTGACTTAAGTATTCCTTTAAATTGGAGCTGATAAGTGTTTGATTCTGTTACTGTCTTACATGATAGATTCCCCCACTATATTTCAGTTACCTCAGGGTACAGATGAAAACTGGTTACAAAAGCTGTACAACAACTTTATTAATAAGAACGCCTTGTTTGAAAAACCAAGAATGTCCAACAGATCATTCATCATTCAACATTTTGCAGATAAGGTAAGGTCACTAATTGAGTACATAAATAGTGTTAATGTGTTTATGTTCAGTGTTATATAAATGTGATATATTGGCTTTGCAAAATATCACACAATGGTTGATCAGTTATTATACAGTTATTATATGGTTTATTAGTTATTATACAGGACTAAAAATGAAAATGTGTCCTAATATTTGTTGGTCAACCTAATCTATAAATGAGTTTGGAGTGTATTTTATATTTATGGCTAGTTAATATTGGCTGTGCACTAAAATTGATGCTTGATAAATTACAGGTGGAGTATAAATGCGACGGATTTTTGGAGAAAAATAGAGATACAGTATATGACGTATTGATTGACCTCCTTAAAACTAGTAAGGTTTGTGTGTTTCACTTTGTTGTGCTTATTGTTTGTTCAGTTCATTGATAAATAAATACAGATTTGTGTACAACAGGAAGGTGTATTGTCATGTCCAGACCCAAGGGCATAAAATTGCATTCTGACCTATACCTAGACAGTGAAGAAACAGGTGAGTTTGTATTAGATTTTATGGATGCGTTGCTCCAGAGTATTGTTGGTAAAATCTTCTCCGCCCACCTACACCCAGACCCTCAGTGAGTTCACATTTCTAGAGACGTAAAAGTGTTGGGTGCCTTGACACCTTAAAAAGACAGAGGTGATCATTACTTTGTGTTTTTAACCCTTTGGTACTGTAATTGGCTTGAGGAAGTGGGCTCAAACCAATAAAATGTGTTGTATGTGCTAATAAACTTAATTGTCTTTTGAGACTGTCATTATTAAGTAAGCCACCTCCCCCTTTTTCTTTTTATGTGTTTTTTACTCAGTTTTATTGATCTCTGGATGCCTCTTACCCCTTTTGTACATTACTAGGGACACATTTATTTTTCATTAAAACTAATCATACACTAAAGATCTATATGTTGGGAGGGTTATCATAACGATCAAGAGGGCCCCATGTGTTTCCTGTCTATGAAGTGACAGGGGCCTTCTTGGAACCTCAATAACAATTCACTTTGAAACATCATCAATATATCATTATATATTCCATGAAAAGGTTTGGCCTTCAGGACCCTTCGCCAGGAGTTGCTTATTTAGGCATACAAAAAGTAGGAGCTGTCTATGATGAGTTAAAAAGAGAAGTCAATCATAAATGAAAAACAAGAGATTCATACATTGGCATATCTCTAAATAATGTAGGGATTGGTTCTTTTTCACCAGATCCTTATTCTGTAAATATTGACAATCTTTTTGTTTCTTAAAAGTATAGCTGTGCATAAAATCTAACTGAATTATCCACTGCAATGCTTCACACAACAACAACAAAAGGCATGCAGATGCCACACAGGAAAGTGTGTACTAGGCATCATATGTTCAGATGGAATTGGGGCATTAAAAGCCTGAAGGGCAATAGATGGTGTAAGTGGAGTATATCAAGAAAAGAAATTAATCATAAGCGGAAAATGTAATGTGATAGAAAGAGAACACACACACACATATTTATAGGGAGAGTAAAGATCAAAAGTGTACAGAATTCACATTAAAACCACAAACACTGGTTCACACGACAGTCGGGGGCTGCAGACTCTGCCACCCGGACTCTGCCCCTAAACCACCATGCTATACCTAGAGGAAAGTGCAGGTGGGCCCAGAAACTCTCACCACCAGGGAATTCACCCCCACTGCTTCTCTAAACTGAATGCTGACTGCAACATACACAAAAGCAATTGCTCACTCCCAGCACCAGCAATTTCCTACCTGTATTTGGTCAGCAGGCGCTTGTCAGCCAATTAAGTGTACAGTTATACACCCCTTGCCTGCCGTACCAAATCTAGCAGGAATTGCACAAATTAGGAAGCATTCAGGAGGGAGGCTTCGGTCAGATGTAATTGTAGATTATGTCACCAGCAGGGACGTCCCGTGCAGGCACTGCTCCCACAAGGGTCCCCTCCCTAACCACTCACCTATCAACCGCATCCTGGAAGCTGGAAAAAAAGAAATTTAAAACCACAAACACTGGTTCACACAGCAGTCGGGGGCCCCAGAATCTCTGCCACCGGCCGGGGCCACTAAACCACCATGCGATACCTAGAGGAAAGTGCAGGTGGGCCCCTGGAACTCTCACGACTGAAGCCTTCCACCTGAATGCTGGCAGAAGGGTGCAGAGTTCGGGGCCCCCGACTGTCGTATGTACCAGTGTTTGTGGTTTTAACCTCCTGGGCGATAATCCCGAGCTGAGCTCAGGGTATATCGCGCAGGAGGATTTCTCAGGCCCTGGTGGGCCAATTTGCATAATTTTTTTTTTTTTTGTTAAACGCAGCTAGCACTTTACTAGCTGCATGTAACTTCCGATCGCCGCCGCTCGCCGCCACTACCCGTCGTGCCGCGCAGAACCCCCTCCCCCACAGACCCCTTGCACAGCCTGGCCAATCAGTGCCAGGCAGCGCTGAGGGGTGGATCGGGACTCCCTCTGATGTCACGACGTCCATGACGTTGGTGACGTCATCCTGCCCCGTCGCCATAGCGACCGGGGAAGCCCAGCAGGAAATCCCGTTCTGAACGGGATTTCCTGCTTACTCTGATCGCCTAAGGCGATCGGAGTGGGTGGGGGGATGCCGCTGCGCAGCGGCTATCATGTAGCGAGCCCAGGGCTCGCTACATGATTTAAAAAATAAAAAATTAAAAAAAAAGTGCTGCGCCCCCTCCTGGGCGATGTAATTGTATCGCCAAGAGGGTTAAATTTCTTTTTTTGCAGCTTCCAGGATGCGGTTGATAGGTGAGTGGTTAGGGAGGGGACCCTTGTGGGAGCAGTGTCTGCACAGGTCGTCCCTGTTAGTGGCATAATCTATGATTACATCTGACAGAAGCCTCCCACCTGAATTCTGCCTAATGTGTGCAATTCCTGCTAGATTTGGTACGGCAGGTAAAGGGTGTATAACTGTACACTTGATTGGCTGACAAGCACCTGCTGACCAAATAAAGGTAAGAAATTGCTAGAGTTGTAGTGAGAATTCACATTAACTCTAAGAATTATCATAACAAATATGAATGATTATTAAACAAATATGAGGAGTGCAACCATTATGGTGTTTCTGTTAAATATAGTATACAGTCTATGCTAATGGGGATTATTAGATTCTATAATTATTAAAGGGAACCTAATCTGAGAAAGATATGGATTTTTCCTTTTAAAATAATACCAGTTGCCTGACTCTCCTGCTGATCCTGTGTCTCTTAAGCTGGCCACTAACGGTCCAATTTCTAGCGAAAAATCGTTCGAGCGATCAGAAATTCTGATCGGACGAAAAATCGTTCACTACACCATCAACTAACCAATCTTTGCTTCCTATCTATCACGCCCACTAAGAAAATCCAAATTTTCGTTCGACGAAAATTCATTCGGGCGACATTTTTTTCACTCGTTCATAATCGATTGTGTCCACCAATGGAGATTATTTACAACCAATCCGATCAGAATTTCTGATCGCTCGAACGATTTTTCGCTAGAAATTGGACCGTTAGAGGCCAGCTTAATACTTTCAGCCACAACCCCTCAACAAGCACGCAGATCAGGTGCTCTGATTGAAGTCAGACTGGATTAGCTACATGCTTGTTTCAGGTGCGTGATTCAGCCGCCACTGCAGCCAAAGAGATCAGCAGGGCTGCCAGGCAACTGGTATTGTTTAAAAGGAAACATTCATATGCATCTCAGTTTAGGTTCCCTTTAAAGTAATACATAGATATCCCAGATCACCAGAATGTATAAAATCTTGTATTTTTTTTAAATTTGATTTGTTTTTCCTAAATGTGTTCATAGAAGAAAAAATGATATTTATATAATTTTACTACTAATAGAATCTCTTCTATGCTATGAAACCAATTCTGTCTCAAATTTGAATCATTTTTATAAAGCATATAAAAGCTATTGAATTTACACTATTGCAGTGCTGCTGCTGCTGCTGAGATGCAAGCATTTTGTATCTGATCTGTCTGAGTTGTTATTGAGGCAGATTGACCCTATTTCCCATTCCACAGAACTAATTGGATGTTACAACTGAAGAGATTTAGTCAAAAGGTGCGAAGTCGTACTTTTGACAGGTGCCCTACTGGACAGTTTACCTCATATATCATTGAGAGTACTGCTGTTGTCTAACTACCAGCCACAGAGAACCTGTAATTTAGAGAAGAGGACACTTATTCAGTTATTTTTTCTTCTGAGTTTTCTCCCAGGAGTAGTGATGGTCATGTCTAGGAGAACTCATGCAGAAGCATGTGATCAGTTTGGTGAGTTGATAGATATGCAAGTCTCTGAGGCCTGGAACCCACTGCAAAACGCTATCCCTAATCGCAAGCGCTAGCATTTTGTATGAGCAGTTTGTCAACGGTTTCATGAGCGTTTTAGGAAGTGATTTTACAAAGTGTATCAATTTGCCAGCGATTGTGTAGCGATTAGCGATTAGCATTTCAAAGTCTGATTGGTCAATTCAATTCATTTTAATTTTGTTACAGTGTGTGGTAAGGTTAAAACGCTAGCAAAATCGCTCCATGCAGGTTTTAATGAGTGATTAAGCCAGCATTTATATACTTTACATTGAAGCGCTAACGCTCCCAAAGTGCTGCATGTCCTGCGTTTGCGATTTGAGGAATCGCAAACGCTCCAGTGGAAGTTGCCCCATCCATTAACATTAGCTGAGCGTTTTGCGCTCCAGAAATGCTCACAAAACCGCTCTTGTGGGTTCCAGCCCTGACAGCTGGAAAATGGACCAATCAGATTTCAGGGATTCAATTGGTCCAATTTTAAGCTACATACATGTGCATATAGAATTTTCATAATCTTGCATCAATTCGGAATTACTTACATCACACTAACCATCCCTACTAGCAAGTGAAACAGTACTAAAAACTAGGTAATATTAAAATATTTAACTTATTTTGAGAATTATTTCCTTGCATTTTAGCACACAGCAATTTTACTGGTAATATTGCCGCAAGAACACTGCACTTTAACCCATTAGCACCATGTGCGGTACCATGTTAAGGCATGGCGTAACGCGTGTTACTATAGCAACATGTGCGTTAACCTGGTAACCTATGAGCTGGTAATTAGTTAACAGATGATGTTTTTTCAGGATTTGGACCGGTAAAATTGCTGAGCACTTCTGCCGTATAGTGTATCAGGCCCCTGGATTCTTAACCCTTACGGTGAGAAAAAGGGAATACAGACTAGTCCTAAATTGGATTGGGACTACACATACGCATATCGATCTTATTATCTTGCAAGTCACCAGGGCTGGATTTGTACTCTTTACCGCCCAAGGCCAATGTCACCAGCCGCCCCCCTGCAGTATAAGTAGGGAGATTACCCCTATCCCGTTCCCTCCAGTACGGGTTGCCAGATGAACCCTCCCCCCCCTTTCCCTCTAATATAGGTTGCCTGATGACCCCCCTCCAGTACAGGTAGCCAGATGACCCCTCCCCTCTAGTATAGGTTGCCTGATGACCCCTTCCCCTCCCATATAGGTAGCCTGATTACTCCCTTAATCTCTCCCTTTCCCACCCCCCCTCTTTCAGTACAGCTCGCCTCCACACTGCAGCAGCCACCAGTGTCACTCATTTCTCTGCTCATCTCCAGTGAGAAGCTACGTCTTCCCCTCCGTCTCCAATGCTGCCCAAGTCTGTAGCTGCCCGCCAAAACGCCAACGTGCACAGAGAGCAAGGTGGCCGCTGCACATGTGGCTGGTAGCAGGGAGATCAGGGCGCTCATCTGATTTCCCTGCATTGCAGCATTTTCAGTTTATCCTGCTGCTTTGGTGCCCCTGCTCCTGTGGTGCCCTAGGCCATGGCCTAGGTGGCCTTGGCCTAAATCCGGCCCTGCAAGTCACTTTAGGTACTGTTTACTATATTTGAGATACAAAGATGTATCTGCAGTGCAAAAATAGTTTGCTCCATAAATGGAAGTTTACCTGTTTTTGTTTTATGCATTGTTTGCAGACATTGGTCAAAGCTTATTCTTATTTCTTTTTATAACAATCCTAGTTCCACCTATGTGCCACCTTTTTTCAAGACAATAGCGCGACCACCTCACAATTCAGTGCTGCCATTAAGGTGAAATCTGCAAGGCCTGTGATAAAGTCAGCCAACAAAGAACTTAGGATGACGGTCGGATGCAAGGTATACTTCTTACAGCTTTTTCTAAGAAAATGTTTATAGACATATATCACTCTGATTGAAATGGAAGGGAATCAAGTCCTTTAAAGGTTTAACCTATTGAATTGTGATTGGTTGCGACCAAAAATCGATTGAACATATCAATAGGACTGGATGAAAAATGTAGGTCGATCGGGCAGGGGACAGAAGCGGTGGTAGATCAATGGCCCACAGCGTTGCACCACATCAAACAGTGCAATGCTGAAGTTCGATAGATTTTTAATCGATTCCCTGCTGGAATCTATGAAAAACTGATGTGCTGTGTGTGCTAGGAATCAATTCCTCCTGAATCAATTTTATTTTAGAAAAGAACCAATTGTTTTGGAACATTGGGTGGAAATCTACATGTGTATGGCCATCTTAAAGCTACACCACCTTGCCGAGGGTATCCACACTGGTCACATGATGTCTTCTAAAGATCCGGCATAGTGGATCTTTAGCAATTCCTGATGCCGAGTGCATGGTTTTCCCCACTGAACCTAACCATGGTAAGCTGCTACATCCTGTGTGGCTCATGATGTCTTCTAAAGATCCGGCATTGTGGATCTTTAGCAATTCCTGATGCCGAGTGCATGGTTCTCCACACTCAACCTAACCATGGTAAGCTGCTACATCCTGTGTGGCTCATTTTCCCTCCACCACTGTTCAAAGCAGCCGATGTGTCACTAGCCTGGATGTTAGTGGTGCATCTGTAAAAACACTTGCCAGAGGGATCGAGTCCCCAACACTGCCGGGCAGCAATATCTATTAGTGTGTATGAGGCATTAGTTTAACTATACATGTGGTTACAAACTACCTAAATACCTGGAAACACAAACTACAGCCATTCTATATGCTACATGCTATACCAGTGATGGCTAACCTTGGCACTCCAGCTGTGGTGGAACTACAAGTCCCATGAGGCATTGCAATACTCTGACAGCTTTGAGCATAACTCGGGGAGGCAGAGGCATGATTGGATTTGTAGTTTTGTCACAGCTGGAGTGCCAAGGTTAGCCATCACTGTGCTATACCATAGCCTTCATACAGAAGTATATTACTGTATACTACTTTCTTTCACAGCAATCTAAAGACATTTCACAACTGTTTATACATTATTGTCATTGTGTTTATTCCAGTTCCGCCATTCCCTTCTCACACTCATGGAGACCCTTAACGCTACCACTCCCCACTATGTGCGATGCATAAAGCCTAATGATGAAAAACTTCCATTTGAGTAAGTATAAAGTGTGACTTCATATATAGAAACACACCAGCTAGTAACACATATCAGTAAAACCATAAAATATTGTAAAATGATGCACACCTGATGAAGAACCGTGATGGTTCGTAACATGTAGTGTTGCTCCATCAATATATGCTTTAAATAGCAATCCTTTTGTGTGCCGCCTCTTCACTGTTTGCATGATTCTACCCTCAGGTGGGTGACCTGAGTGAGGCGTAGCACCGGCAGTTCAAGGATTAATTTTCCTGAAGGGGTTCCAGGACCGTGGCCAAGTTCACAGTGTGTCATAAAATATTGTAATATTTCTGATCTGCCACTACTTGGAGGCTCCACCTAATCATCTTAATGACTTCCCCAAAGTTAATAAATGCTGGGATCCTAAAGTGAACCCAAAGTGAAAATAAACTGTTGAGATAAACAATTGGATTTAGCCTCCTACTCCATATATCCCATGGTTTTATTTTGAATGTTTTATTTTCTCTTCTCAATGGCAATCTATTAAGTGTCCCAGAGTTAAAATACATTAACTTTTGACTGCCCTCAAAAGTTGTATTCTACCTGGAAAACTTTTATGGCTGTAATTTGCTAATCAGTGATGTTTACGTTATTCCTGACAAGGTGCCTACAAGAGAGAAGCAGTTACTTGCATGCATGAAAATTAACTCTTTCAGGCTGCAAAATAAAAAAAGATAAACATTCTGGTTATTAATATGTTTTGCACCATATATGTACATGTTTATCTCATCATGTCACATGTCCTCTCGGGTACACTTTAAAGCCCCAAATTAAGCAGTAGTGTATACATTTAATACATTATTTAAAATTAATTATCTATACAAATTATTGGGGGAAAAAGTTGTCGTTTTAGCAGTTTAAAAAAAGGAAAATACCTGCTGCACCAATTCATCCTTTTGTCAGACACCTACAGCTCATAGGAAGTCTTGCTGCAGATTAACTGTGAGGTGGGCCGGGAGTAAGAAGCTGGAGGTTGCTGAGGTGAAAATGAGGCTGTTTTTACTTGGTATTTTTACTGTTCACGTGACATTGCAATTTTTGGAGGAGATCACCAAGTCGCTGGTTGGTGTCCAAACTCCTCCCCCCATCCTGGAACGGATCTGTGAGTCACATGTCTAAATCCTCCAAAAAAAAAAATTCTCAGGAATTGCTGCATGAGATGGAAAACATATGTGAATATTAACATTATCCCCAATTCACCTTTACTAAAAATGACTATAAGTACTATAAAAAAAAGTGTGCATAACAGTGGTCTTTAATTCAGTGAAGTTACGGGTTTGGAAAATATCAGTGCAGCTCTTCAATAAAGAGATCTTCACCAGCTGAAATGTGTACATTTTCTAACATACAGTAATGAGAAAATGAAAGTACACCCTCTTTGATCCTAAAATTTTTTGTATTAGGACATAATAAAAAAGCACCTGAAATTTCTTAAATGTAACTTCCTGTGTAAAATAACACGCAACACATTCTACCATATCATTATTTATTTAACAAAAAAGAGGCCAAAAAAAGAAAAGCCATGTGTGAAAAATTAAGTACACACCATGATTCCGTAGCTTGTAGAATTTCCTTAAGAAACAATAAGTCATCATTTTTTGTATGTGTCAGTTTTGCACAGTTGTAGAGGAAATTTGTCCCACTCTTCTTCTCAGCATTGCTTCAGTTCATCAAAATGTGTGGGCATGCCGTTATGCATAGCTCTCTAGATTATGCACCGGAAGCGTTTGGCTGTCTTTGCACATTTCTGGTTGATTATTGGTTGCTAGATACTGCAATAACGTGTCTATGGGGCTTCAAAACAAAGTTCCAAATACCTTAAAGCCGGAGGATCAGCCATACTATGCCAGGAAAAAAAACACATATAAGTAGAGAAATACTTGATCTGCTTACAAAACAGATGTATTGTACTATCCATGTTTTGATTTCAGTGAATTTTATATAGTAAATGAAGAGAATTCTGTTCCTGGCAGGGACCATGTATTTTTCCCATAGTGTAAAGCTAAATCCTGATGTCATTTCCTCCCTTAAGTTTTTTTCTTTTCTCCTCCACTCTGGTGTGTCATCTCTGGCTTGCTTGTAAACATGTGTGAGCACAGGATCATGTTGCAGCCTCAGCCTGTCACACTGAAGTGTGCTCAGACCAATCAGTGAACAGCAGGAATGTGGGATGGGAGATGACAAGCTTTCTCTTCGGGTGGCATAGAATAGAGGCTGGGTGACTGAGAAAAGATAAGTACAGCAGAGACAGTTCTAAATAGATTGGAAAACTTGCACTTCAGGGTGAGATTCCTAGCAGCATTACAAACCTATTGCAGTGTTTAGATAGAATTTGATTTTGTGGCTGACAATCCCACTTTAATATTGGGCATAAATAGTTGCAGTCACATGACTGATAGTGAACTTTTGTTCAGTAGTTCCAAAATGCTGTGCCACCCATGCAGTGTTCTCATAAACATCAATAGGCCACTCACCACTCTCTTCAGTATACAGGGAGCCCTCAGTTCCACAGGGAACCATCAAACCCATTAATCTCCAGTCCCCAATTAACTGAGGCTCAACTTTTCTGACTCTTTCCTTTATTGGCGCATGCCAGCAAAATACACAGTACTAGCAGGTTCATTTGGGCACCCAAAACCCATTGGGATGTGGCTAAGCGATAGCGTAATGCAGCTTCGTTCAGCGCAGGAAGCAGATTCTAATGTTAAGAACAGGATCTACTTCCACTTTTTACAAAAAAACCCCAAAAAAACAGATCCATTTGCTGCATTGCGGCAAACGGTATGCAGAGTCCTGACCTGCTCCGTTTTTCCAGATGAGCTGATGCGCTGCCCATAGCCACCTATGGAGCAACACATCCGCGCATGAATGCTAAAATGGAGCAGAGTGGACACCGAACTGTCCTCTCTGTTCTGTGCCAAAAGGATCTGCTACGAGTGGGAACAGAGCTTTACACTGATCAATAGCATCAGCCAAAACATTCCATCTTACAAAGAACCCAAACAGAAACATATAAAAACAAAACAAAAAACTACCTACTTTACTTGTGTTGTTTTTTGAGCAATATATATAGATAAACAACTCAACCCATCAGCCTCCTATACTGGGAAGCTACTTCATACTATACTGAGAGGCTATAAAACATACTGTTTATTTTTTCATAATCTTAGACTGTGATTGCTAGTCTAGAGGTGGAGGAAGTCCCTGTGCTATCTTGTTAATAACATTTTGGCTGGACTTCAGTCCTCTCTTGCTCTGCCCAAGGCTAAAAGAAGTTCTGGATAAAGTGTCATTTTAATTTAATTGTCTTTATCATTACGATTAGAGGAGTTTCAGTTTACAATAAATATTGGAGGCCTACTATGCGTTGTATTCTTTTTACAGTATGAAAATTAAACTTTCACAGAACATACTAAACACACATTCTTATCTTTGGTGATGATTATTTTACTTAATTCCAGGTTTGACCCAATTCGAGTTGTTCAGCAATTACGGGCATGTGGTGTGCTGGAAACAATTCGCATAAGCGCACAAAGCTATCCTTCCAGGTATTGTGCCATCTTAAGTTAACTAAACACCAAACTTTGCTTATTAGTACATTTTCATTGGTCTTTTTGTTTCCTTTTAGGTGGACATACATTGAGTTTTATGGTCGCTACAGTATTCTCATGACACAGCAAGAACTGGCCATGAGTGATAAAAAGCAGATTTGCAAAGTTGTGCTGCAGAGATTAATCTTGGTATGATCCCCATGTCATGCTTCTCAGGTTAACTTTTACTAGTCTGAACATAGAAGTAGGAAAATACTGTATACATGATACCTTTTATTGCTTAACTGAGTACATTATAATAGCAACCCTTCAAGAAAGCTCAAGTCCCTACATTAGTCATAATGTAATTTTACAGATCACACTATCATACCTGATGAAGAGATCTGAGCAGTCTTGAAAGCTTTATTATGAAATCTACTAAATTAGACAGTTGATAGTGTTATTTAAAAGGAACCCGAGGTGTGAGACCTATGGAAGCTGCCATATTTATTTCCTTTTAAATCATACCCGTTGCTTGGCAGTCCTGCTGATTTTTCTGGTCAGTAGGGTCCAAATCACACACCTGAAACAAGCAAGCAGCTAATCTTGTCAGATTTGCCATAGACAACTGATCTGCATGCTTGTTCAGGGTCTATGGCTTGAAGTATTAGAGGTAGAGGATCAGCAGGACAGCCAGGCAATGTACATTATTTAAAAGGAAACAAACATGTCAGCCTCCCTCTCACCTCAGGTTCCCTTTAACACAATATTTTCTACCACTTGCTAACATGGTACAATAATCCGTTTGTGGATTGCCAAGTAGAGTCCTGCAGCAGGTCGGGTACCCGCGGGTAACCCGAAATGCGGGTTGGGTTCGGGTACCCAAATTGATTTAAGCTGCGGGTGCGGGTAGTGAGTTGCGGGTGCGGGTAGGTTTGCGGGTAGCAGTCTGCGGGTGCGGGTCGGGTTGCGAGTATCAAATTCACCAGAAAGCGGGTCGGGTGCGGGTAGCGGGTCGCGGGTGCGGGTAGGGTGCGGGTATGAAAAAGTGGACCCGCACAGGCCTCTATTGCCAAGTAATTATAAAAGCACCAAATAAGATAACTAAATCATTCTTATGCAATGTTAATTTGCTCTCCACCTGCTGATAAAAAATCTAATTACACTTTCAACACTAAACCACTGTAAATAAATGTGTTTTTGTCAAAACAGAAGGTATTTGAAATTGCTCAGCTTTATGTGATTATGAATCACTTCTGCTCATTGAGGGAATATGAAAAACGCTCCTTTATGTACCTGAAAAGCCGCACAACTCATAGCATGTAGACCCAAGGCACCCCGCTTGAGGAAGAAAGCTCCTGTGAAATTGCTGCCTCCAACCTATTAACTCTACTACTGAATAATTACAAATACCTTCTTTTTTAGAAGACACATTTATATTTATCATCTTTAATGAGGCTTTTTGGTTTCTTTTATTCCCTTACTAAAACACATTGGTTCTGGTTCACCATACCTTAAAGTGAACCGAGCATCATATTTAGCACCCAGGGCATCTCAATAGCACATTAAAAATGCATGTCAACAAGGTGTCTTATTAATAAATAAAAAAAACTTCCATTTTACCCTTTTTTTTACATTTAAAAGCTTAGCTGATGTTTAATTAGCCTCTGCCTGACGCCAGAGGTTTCAGGCAGCTAAGGACTAATGTAATTGTTTTATTGCACACATTAACAAGAAGTAAACAATACCTTTCATCAACAGAGGGCGGGGGGGGGGGGGGTAATTAGGACGACTGCTTCAAAGAGTCTATCCAGAGGGAAAGTGTGAAGAAAGCATATGTGACTTCTATAAATAAGGACAGCAAGAAGGGGAGGGGGAACATGGTACATCCTATAGCTATTCGAAACCAGGAGAAATTCCAGGGTAAAAGGGTGCTTAGTTCCCTTTAACTAGGTACTCCTTAAAACTTCTTTTTTTATGAAGTCCTGTCAATAAAGCCACATTAATCCATGTCTTTGACTAATGGATGCCAGTGTTGTTGGAAACACTTGTTGGGTTAGAATGGCTCTGTAAAATGAATTGATACCAGTAGGTCTGGATGCGTGTAACCTTTTCAGATACATAAAGGACTGTTTTGTGTATTTATTCACCGAGCAGACATGATGCATCAAGGGGGTTTCTTCTTGCTAATATAAAGCTTAATAATTGCAAATACCTGTTTTGAAAAGGAAAATGTATAAATTAGTGGTTTACTTTTGAAAGTGTAACTAGATTTTTTTTACCAGTAGGTGGCGTGCACAGCAAAGTAATATTGCATGAATATGGTTCTGTCCTCCAATTTGGTGTTTTTATAATTACTTAATTAGCCACATTCCTCATTTGCATAAAAACATGACTCCAACAACTCCATTTGGGGCCTATTCAGTATTAGGGCACCTCAGGATGGGTTTTGTTTGTTGTGTTCTTAAAAAGGAAAATGTTCACCTTAGAAGTCCATGATTGACAGATGTTTTGAAATCACAGTTGCTTTAGTGTTTGGAAGGGAAAAGGGAGGGGATGATGTAGGTGGTCACAGCACTCTTGAACTTTTATGTTTGGCTAAACCACCTGATGCTGTTTTGGGTATCAGGCATGAAACTGGAATAATGATTGGTTGTGTATGCATCATTATGTGTGCATTTTCAATGTTGCAGTTTTGATTTCCTATGGAGCTCATTTATAAAGTATATACTGTCAGGTGTAGCAAGTCAGTTGGTCAATTCAATTTCCATAAAGCTATTGCTAATACCTCTATTCAATTGTATTTACTGTGGCTTCCCTTGATCCTTCTTGAGGTCCTTGGCACTGCATACTATACCGGTACATTTCTTGCACATGCTCTCCTGTTCCAGAACTGGAATGACACAGTACAAACTAGAATCCTCACATGGTCATGGCTAGCCACCCACCCCCTCCCCCCCACCCCCCACCCCCACACACACAAAAGTTATTTTAAACAAAAGATGAAATATTATCTCCTAGGAGGAAACTTAGGAGAAAAATTGAAGAAGGCCCGACATGAGGTGAGGGGATATCTCCTGGTATTGCTAAGAAATAATAAAAAAAGAAATAGGACACATTTTTTAGGCTTTTCTGTTTTAATCTAAACTAATAATAAAAAAATGAAAAAAGACAATGTTTTGCCTGTGGTATAAAAGATTTACTATGTGTCACATAAAACAGACATTATTATCGCTGCAATCTAGAGGCTTGATTCACTAAACCGTGATGACTCATATCACGGCTGCGCTAGCGTTTTTGCCCACGTTTTTGCGCGCAATCGCAAATTTGCAAGCGCAATCGCGAATTTCCGCATGCAATTGCGAATTCTTGCACGCGGAAATTCACAATTACTCACAGAAATTGCGTGCTAAAACCGCTAGCGCGGCCGTGATATGCATTATCACAGTTTAGTGAATCAAGCTCTTTATGTGATATTGATATATGGTACATTTTTTTTTACTTTACTTTTCCAGGATGCCAACCAGTATCAGTTTGGAAGAACTAAAATCTTCTTCCGGGCTGGCCAGGTGGCATACTTAGAGAAACTGAGGTCTGATAAGCTGAGAAATGCCTGTGTCATGATCCAGAAGAATATTCGAGGCTGGGTCCAACGCAAGAAGTTCCTGCATGCAAGAAATGCCGCCATTGTCATTCAGCAGTATTTCCGAGGACAACGGTCTGTAAGGTATACTATACTGTGTAATATAAATGATGGTACACTAGCACAAAGCCAGTGGTACCGATCTAGCATTATTAAAGTGAACCCGAGGTGAGAGTGATACGGAGGCTGCCATATTTTTTTTTCTTTTCCACAGTACCAGTTGGCAGTCTTCTTTATCTTGAGTCACAATCCTGAAACAAGCCCGTGGCTTGTCCAGTCAGACTTGAAGCACATGATCTGCATGCTTGTTCAGGGTCTGTGACTAAAACTATTAGAGACACAGGATCAGGGGGATAGCCAGGCAACTTGAATTCTTTAAAAGGAAATAAATAATGCAGACTCCATATCACTATTACCTTGGGTCCCCTTCGAAGAATACTGCGGATTTGTTTATGATGTGTCTTTCTTTGTAGGCAAGCAATAACTGCAACTGCTATTAAGCACACCTGGGCTGCGATCATCATTCAGAAATATTGCAGAGGCTTCTTAGTCCGACGCATCTACCAACTTATCCTAGTAGCCGCTGTGACCATACAGGCATTCACGCGAGGATATCTCGCCAGGAAGAGGTTTAAAAAGGTATGTTCATCAACACTTCGATGTGGTTTGGTTAACCTTGTGTTTATTTCTACACAGAATACCAGTTCAGATCGTTATCGGATGCTAGTTGTGACATATGAAGTACAATAAACAAGAAGAGTAATATCGTTGCTTATATGCCGCCCCTAAGATTAGATATATAGGTGGGTGGGGGTAAGGAAGGTGTAGGTCTGAGTGTCCTGAAGAGGTGTGAAATCACGCTAAATAGCTGTTGACACAGACTTCTTTTACCTTTTTGTAACCTGCTTTTGTACCGTGCTTAAATAAAGAATCCTATTTTGGAGTTCCGGAATCCGCATCTCTTTTTGTCTTAATTGCTTATGTTCATGTCTGTGTGATGTAATTGTAATATGTGGTACAGCAGGAAACTTGTGATTGTAATCGTTCATGGGCTACAAAGACACCTATTAGGCTGACCCTTATTAGTAGAACATTATGATTATGAAGAGAGTAGCTTTTGTGTGATAAGCAATGGATATCTATGTTGCTATGTTGACTATTCAGAAGATTCTTTTTTGTAAGTCATGCTGTAGCCATACCATAGCTAAATGAATCTTTATGAACCTGTAACCTTGATTTGTCACTAATGTCATGAGGTAGCGCTATATTTATGTAGTTCAGTATTCATTTACAGTATTTTCATTTTATATTCATTCTGTTATGTTTTGCTTAAAGCGGAACTTTAACCAAGAACTTAACTTTATCCCAGTTAGTAGCAGATATTACCTATCCCATAAGAAATCTTTTTCCTTTTCTCAAATAGATCATCAGGGACATCTGTATGGCTGATATTGTGGTGAGACTCCTCCCACGGTGTGATATCATAACCATGGTCCTGACCGTTTGCTGCCTGTGAACCTCATTGCATTGTGGGAAAAAACGTCTTTTTCCAACTGCCAAGCAAGAAATATCTCCCTCTTTGAGAGATCTCTATAGAACACTCAATAACGAACATTCCACAGAGATCACTTGACAGGACTAAAGATGTCACCATGTGATAAATTTCAGAATGTAAATCAGGGAGAGGAAAGATTTTACAATGGGCAAACACTGACTAAATAATCTATAAATTAATATTGTAAAAAAATAAGCAATTTTTGCTTTACTTTATTTTCACTACATTTCCTCATTTAGCTTTTTGTTAACAAATTATAATTGACTTGCCTCTTAATAACCTTGTCTTACAGATACGTGAGGAGCACAAGGCTTTGATATTGCAGAAATATGCTCGCGCTTGGCTTGCACGCCGCAGGTTTCAGAACATCCGGCGCTTTGTAATGAACATTCAGCTCTCCTATAGAGTGCAGAGGCTGCAGAAGAAGCTTGAAGACCAGGTCATTTTTCCGTCTCTATTACAGTCCATCAGGCCTTTGTGCTGTTAATGTCACCAAACCAGTTTCTCTACATTTTCTAGTGAATATCAAAATAAAGGATAAGGATTTGCATTTAATAAAGTTCCAACAATCTAAAACTAGCAGTCATGGTACTGAGGGCCTGTAAATTAGTCTGAGCAAAGCGTTTTCCTAATGTGGGGACCAACTGATTACAGCATATTTTTGAGCAAACCAATCATTGTTTGAGTGCAGCATCTAAAAACAAGAAAGAGCTGAGGCACAAGAGAACTTGACATCAAACTGCAGGTGTAGCAGTGCTGCAGCACATTATTGGACATTGATGTTGTTAGTCACCTACAGCCTATAATCGTATATGCTTTACATGTCATGACTCATGGGGTACACGTTATCCCGGTGCCAGGCAGTTCAGCGCAGGGCAACCCGAATGACAGCTCTCCCAGCTGCCACTAAACTCCCCGGTGGCAACGTTACTAATACTAATCCCCCTCCGAGTTGTAGCAACTCAGAGGGAGATGTAATTCGGGGTCTGGCAACTGCCAGAGCCTCAAATTACCGTTACACGGGGCATGCAGCATAACATTGCTGCTATGACGGCGCCCAGATTTGCCGCTCAGTGCCGGGAGCGGAAATTCACTGCTCCCGACTTTATTTACCAAGGGCACTGTTAGTTTGTATTTGTTACATAGTCTCCTCATGCAGAATTATTATGATATACTGTAAGACGTATCCACTCAATGCATTGTCCCCTGATCTAACATCAAGACATTGCAGTGTAGATGGGCACTGGGGCTTGCGTATATTGCTTTATTATGCCTATCTATAGTAAGTCTGCTAAGGAAATACTGATAACCTGTTTTAACCTTCACACTGTTCCTGTATACTGACTATATTTTGGAAGTGCTTGGCCTATTGCATTAGCCATAAAGTGTTTAAATACTGCACACTAATACAAGAAAAATGCTAGTTTAACAGGTATAACTACAAGTCTTGGGCTACCCAGCAAAACTTGACAGGCCCCTGCAAATGTATCACCCCCTTCACCGTGGTGACACCACGCCCATAAGGCTAATCTGCCAGGTATTATTTAGCATTAATAAATGTGGTCACAACCCCACCTGAATTGGAGGTGCATCCCCTGTATCTGAAGGAGGAAGGCAAGAAGTACGGCCCCCTTGTGGTTGTAGGGGCTTCACTTCCTATAGCTACCCCTAAGGCTAGGAATTCTGTGCTTAATTATAGTGTATGTTTTAATATTGCCATAGAACAAGGAAAACCATGGATTACTGGAAAGACTGACTGGATTGGCATCAACTCACTCACATGATGTTGACAAACTTCATAAACTAGAATCAGACCTGGGAAAATCTATCACACAGCTAAAGTCGCAGGAAGAGAGAGGGAAGAAATACAGAGATGAGACTGAAGAGGTTGGTACCCTATTATGCTTTCCCTATATTATAGTCAGCAATTTGGCAGGATAAGGGGGGCTGACATAGATTCTTCTTTATGAATATTCATTATTTGTTGTTAATGTAGTAGCCAATGCTGGATAGATGGATCGATAGATAATTTCCGACAGGTCCAATCTGATTTCCAATCCTTTTTCTGATCGATTTGTATAGAAGTGAAAAGAAAAACAAACAAAATCAGATCTGATCTGTCAGAAATTATCTATCGACCCATCTATCTGACAGAAAATTGCATGGTGTATTCCCAGCATAATTTACTAGACTAGAGATGACACTTTATTCATTGCAAAAACTGTGGTTGGCTGTTTTTTAATTGGTTTGACTAAAAGGATTGAATTGCGTGCCCACCACATGTTACATTGTTGGTTAATGTTACGAAAATAAATAAATAAATAATAAATAATAATAAATATAGATTTCCCATCAAAGTTAGTTTTCTGAGATTAGTCAACAAATGTTGGGAAACTGCATCTACAAACATTTACTTGACATTGATTTCTTCAGGCAGGGGACACACTTGTCTTTCAGTTTTCCGCATGTGTTTTTCTGCATACTTTTTCTGCACACAAAGTATGTTTCTATGCAGGAAAACGCACACGTTTTTTCACAGTAATTGATAGAGAAAACTGACAAAATGTGCAGTTTTTTTCTGCGCAAACAATATATTAGGTGTGAACTAGCCCATTGATTAACATGAGTTTTCAATTTTTCTGTGCAGAAAACACAGTTTTCACAGTCAAGTGTGTTCCCTGCCTCAGGCTGACTGTGTGAATGTTTTGGAAGGCCATAGTTCAAATATAAGACTGATTTCTGTATTTCCGAATCTTTTAAATCTTGCCACATATGTGTATGGCTGAAAAAAAGTGTGTGATTGTGCTAACTGCGCAGGCGCAGAGCACTCCCGGCAACAGGAGCCTGATGGGGGCGTATGCACGGCTATGCCGCACACGTGTACTGTAGCACGGCTAATGCCGACTGGAGATATTATCGGGGAAGATTGTAGAGGAACCAGACAGTCCTCAAGGTGGCGAGGGAGCCCCACGGAAAACGTGGGCTGCAGGATGCCCCACATAAATATAAATTCTTCTATTTATAATGTTTCAGGTGCACTTTAAGCATAGCTCCCAACTGTCCCTTTTTCGGAGGGACAGTCCCTCGTTGGAAACCAAATCCCTTTGTCCCTCTTTCTCCCTCATTTGTCCCTATGTCAGACCTAATGTAGTCATTTATGTAAATATATGTATTTTTCAACTGAAAAATGTGTTTAATTGCCTTCACACTATATGCCCCAACGTTAAATTGATATATTTCTTAATTTCAAGTATTAATATAAAGAAAAACTAGCGATGTTAGAAAGGACCAGTGTGGTAGAATGTCTACCAGTGTGGTTTGTAGATTAAAGTAACATCTTTTGCTAATTAATAATTTGTGGTATGCATGGTGGGGGCGGGATTAGAGGTGTGACCAGGACATGTCTTAAAGTGTCTGCCTTCCTCATCTAAAAAAGGTTAGGAGGGATGCAAGTTCCATAGAGTGTTACATAATTTGTATAAAGCTTGGTAGACTTTATATGGGCTGCCTGCAGACCTAACGTTTATCAATGTATAGTATAGTGTATATAATCCTTTATATCCACACGAGTAGGTGGGACCTTGTTGTTTACAGGAAGTAGTTGTAAAAAGTTAAACAGAAAAAAACAGGCAGGGAATAACAGGCAGTAGAGGTCTTAAGCCTCTATGGATGGGTTTCACAGCTACACAAAGGAATTTTCAATCTGAGAAGTTAATTTGCAAAGGTAATATTTATAATTTAGACTATTCAGCAAATTTGTTTTCACAGTTTTCTTTAGTCAACTTAAGGTTTAGTTGGGTTTTAATAAAAACAACCATATTAGTGTTTTGCCATTTATGTCCCAATGTAATTAGAAATAATAACCAATGTCTAAATCAATTGTTGTATATACATTTTTTTATATTAGAAATTATCCAAACTTCAAGCTCAGAACAGTGAACTTCTGGAGCAGAAGCAAAGGCTGGAGTCTAAATTAGAAGAAAAAAACCAAGAGATGAAGGGTATGCATTTTTTTTTATCTTTTCTTCACAGTCCAATTGAAATGGTCAATGAGATGCAAATGATTTTGAGTTGATGCAGTATTATGCACATTTTGCATGCAAATTTAAGCAGCTTGAACATGATCCAGTGTTTGGGCCTGATAATTTGGGCTGTGAGATCTTTGTCATATATATATGTTTTACATGTTCACTGCAATTACTTCACAAATAATAACTCAGTTTTCCATCTTCTTTTTTTGGCACAGATAAAATGGATCAGCTTACAACCCAGCTGTTTTCAGATGTTGAGAAGGAAGAGAAACATAGAGCGTATGTATAGTTTTATATATATCATAGAATCAAGATAACGCACCATTGGAGCGCTTCTGTTCTTCTTTTTGTTCTATACAGTTAACTGGCACCACCCAGTCTTTGGTGCAGCGCCTAGGAGCAAAATACCCTACACCCCGCCAGTATAGTGAAGCAGAGTGCAGGACTTAAAAATATATGAATGGGATGTTACCCTTTGGGTTACCCAAGTTGGCAACCCTTGGTTGTTAGATGTCACCCAGCTTGAGTACTTGGGAGCTGTTGGTGAGAAAGTCTATGATCCATAGGCATATGATGGGGCAGACTTTGAGTGCTACAAGATTTTCCTGTAGTATGCAGCGGCAGATAATATTAAAAGCTGAGCTGAAGTCCAGAAGGAGGATCCTGGCATACGAGTCCGATCTTTCCAGATGATCACTGATTAGCTCCAGACAGATATTGATGGTGTCATCAGTTGAACTGTTTGCTCTGTACATGAACTGAAACGGGTCCAGTTGGGCCAAATAGAGAGCTTAAGATAAGACTTACTCTTTCAAAGGTCTTAATGATGACTGATGTAAGGGCCACAGGCCTGTAGTTGTTGAGATCAGAGACTCCATACTTTTTAAGGACAGGGATGATGGTGGATCTTTTGAAGCACGCAGGGACTCTGCCTTCTTGTAAGGACTTGGTGTAGATAGAGGTGAGGATGGGAGCGAGCTGCCGTGAACAGGTTTTCAGGCAGACTGGTGACACATCGTCAGGGCCGGAGGCTTTCCTAGAATTCAACGCACACAGACGCCACAGAACATCGGCCACGCACACAGCTGGAGGGGGTGAGCTAGCCCTTTAGACCCTTTCCTTGGAGGCAGGGGTGGGGGTGGATTGTGTCATGTGCCCCACAGGTGTTGGTTGGCTTTGTCTCAACCGTTCAGCTTACTTCCTTTTAGCGACTCTCAGTTCCTGCCAGGTTTGGTGCAGGCTTGATTTAGAGCTTGGCCTTGCTTGATCACACTTTGGTGGACATTAGAACTAGTTTCGCTGATACCATGTGCGTCCTGCAGGTGTTGACCAGTTGAATGAGGCAGTGGTTGGAGAAACCAAGTGTAGCCCATGGGATGGCCTTGTATGCGTCTTTCAGGACTATGTATCAGTGGTCAAGAGTGTTCAAGTTCCTAGTTGGGTAGGCAACATGCTGGTGGAAACGTGGTATCTACTGGTGGAGGTTGGCCCTTCTCGACATCTCCCACAGCGATGAACAGTGAGTCCGGATGGGATGTCTCCCACTGCAAGATGGTATTACTGAGGTCGTGCAGGGCAGTTTTGACTTCAGCGCCAGGTGGAATGTACACACCAACAAGAAGGTAGGAGAACTCCCTGGGTGTTCAAGATCCTGGGAGATGTAGGGCGTTATCTGGGATGTATTAATGTAGCCACGTGTCTGTGACGCAGAGGACTAGAGTATTACTGCTGAGCTCCCTCTTGTTGTGAGGAGACGCAGTTCATCCAGCTTGTTGGGGAGGGAGTGCACACTTCCCAGGAGGACCAATGGAATGGCTGACCGCAGACCTTTTTTCTTTTGCCTTCCAAGGGCACCTGCTTATAATTGTGTCCAGGTAGTAATAGTTACCTAACATGTGCAGCAGTGTAAAATGTTGTCATGGTGACACTCATCATGTGAGCAGACTAGAATTGCACTCATTACATGGGGGATATATAATAAATGCAGCGCAAAGCTTGTAAATATTCTGAGTACATAACAACATTTTAATAAACTTACTATAGAAGTATTTATGGTATCCAAGAGGTACGGTAATTACTGAAAGTGTTGTTTCCATAGAAACACCTCTAATAACAGCACCAGAAATAGTGTTGTTTAGAGCTAAACTACAAGAAACTACAAGTTAGTAATATGATGATATACATATAATTGCATCAAAGTAATAACAATGTCCGTGTTTACATGCACACAGTAACTAAGCTGTGCTTCAATGCATTGCAGTTTTCTCAATAAACATGGAATTCCAGATTAAGTTCCAAAACATTTTAATGGAGCCAATAGGCATTACTTATTGGTCTTTTCCTAGACCCTGAAATTGTTTCCAACGTAATAATAATCTTATCCTTCTTTTCCATAGGAAGCTTGAAAAACATTTTGAAATCCAAAGAAGGGATTATGAAAACCAGATAAAGCAGTTAAAGGAGGAGATTCGGAGCCTGAAAGAGAAGAACAAACAGCTGGTGAAAAAGATAGAGGAACAGACAGCACTCAATGATGGTCTGCAGCTGGAAGTAGTCCAGCTCTCTAACCAGTCAAAGGTAGGGAAGGAAAGGGTCAATTCCTCATCCTGGTGTGCATGATGTACGTTACAGCAAATTCAACACACACTTATTTCATTTACAGTGTAATAAACAACCTATTTGGTGCATTCAAACTCATGCCATTCAGTAACTATATAAACAAATGTGCCTCCTATTACGCACTAGAATTTCTATTGGAAAAGTGCAGCGTGCATGTGTCTATCGCACTTATCCTATCATACGCCCACCCAAAGTGATTTAATATGTTTCTAATCTAAAGAAGCCCTGTTCGCTCATACACTCATAGCATGAAAGCAATATAAAGGACAGTATTGTCATCTTTGAACAGAAAGTAATTGTAGCTTAGGAAATGCTGCTTGCATCTACGAAAACAAGAATGATGCACAACTGGATAGAGCCAAACAGATCATTCCTTTTTATAGCATACCTTCAGGCCTTTAGTTTACAGTCATTTATTCCAACTTGCAGACCATTTCTCCATGGCTTAACTAGCAATCATGTATCAGGAAAACATGTGACGTGGAACTCATTTATTAATGTAATTTGAGCTTTCTATTTTTGGTTGATTTATTACTGGCACTTTTCCAAGATAGGCTAATTATGTCAACTCTGTTATATCTCAAATGTGGACAGCATAAAAATGATGTCAAAGCACATGAATATCAAGTGTCTGCAAGTGCCTGTAATAATCTACAAATAGATTTCTGTGCACTGTGGTCTAATGAGGTACATGCTGTGCAAGAGAGTTGTGTGCGCTGTACTATAATGGGGTACACACTGTCCAAGAGATTTCTGTACACTGTGGTGTGATGGAGGACACTCTGTGCAAGAGATGTAAGTGTGCTGTGATATAATGGAGGATACTCTGTACAAGAGATGTAAGTGCACTGTGGTGTGATGGAGGACACTCTGTACACGAGACATATAAGTGTGCTGTGATATAACGGAGGATATTCTGTACAAGACATGTAAGTGCACTGTGGTGTGATGGAGAACACTCTGTGCAAGAGATGTAAGTGCAGTGTGGTGTAGTGGGGGACACTGCACAAGAGATGTAAATGTGCTGTGATATAATGGAGGATGCTCTGTACAAGAGATGTAAGTGCACTGTGGTGTAGTGGGGGACACTGCACAAGAGATGTAAATGTGCTGTGATATAATGGAGGATGCTCTGTACAAGAGATGTAAGTGCACTTTGGTGTGATGGAGGACACTCGGTGCAAGAGATGTAAGTGTGCTGTGGTGTGATGGAGGATACTCTGTACAAGAGATGTAAGTGCACTGTGGTGTGATGGAGGACACTCTGTACACGAGATGTAAGTGTTCTGCGATATAACGGAGGATGCTCTGTACAAGACATGTAAGTGCACTGTGGTGTGATGGAGAACACTCTGTGCAAGAGATGTAAGTGTGCTGCGATATAACGGAGGGTGCTCTGTACAAGAGATGTAAGTGCACTGTGGTGTGATGGAGGACACTCTGTGCAAGAGATGTAAGTGTTCTGCGATATAACGGAGGATGCTCTGTACAAGAGATGTAAGTGCACTGTGGTGTGATGGAGGACACTCTGTACAAGAGATGTAAGTGTGCTGTGATATAATGGAGGATACTCTGTACAAGAGATGTAAGTGCACTGTGGTGTGATGGAGGACACTCTGTGCAAGAGATGCAAGTGTGCTGTGATATAACGGAGGATATTCTGTACAAGACATGTAAGTGCACTGTGGTGTGATGGAGGACACTCTGTACAAGAGATGTAAGTGTGCTGTGATATAACGGAGGATATTCTGTACAAAACATGTAAGTGCACTGTGGTGTGATGGAGGACACTATGTGCAAGAGATGTAAGTGCACTGTGGTGTAGTGGGGGACACTGCACAAGAGATGTAAATGTGCTGTGATACAACGGAGGATACTCTGTACAAGAGATGTATGTGCACTGTGGTGTGATGGAGGACACTCTGTGCAAGAGATGTAAGTGTTCTGTGATATATCGGACGATACTCTGTACAAGAGATGTATGTGCACTGTGGTGTAGTGGGGGACACTCTGTGCAAGAGATGTAAGTGTGCTGTGATATAACGGAGGATGCTCTGTACAAGAGATGTATGTGCACTGTGGTGTGATGGAGGACACTCTGTACAAGAGATGTAAGTGTTCTGCGATATAACAGAGGATATTCTGTACAAGACATGTAAGTGCACCGTGGTGTGATGGAGGACACTCTGTGCAAGAGATGTAAGTGTTCTGTGATATATCGGACGATACTCTGTACAAGAGATGTATGTGCACTGTGGTGTAGTGGGGGACACTCTGTGCAAGAGATGTAAGTGTGCTGTGATATAACGGAGGATGCTCTGTACAAGAGATGTATGTGCACTGTGGTGTGATGGAGGACACTCTGTGCAAGAGATGTAAGTGTTCTGTGATATATCGGACGATACTCTGTACAAGAGATGTATGTGCACTGTGGTGTAGTGGGGGACACTCTGTGCAAGAGATGTAAGTGTGCTGTGATATAACGGAGGATGCTCTGTACAAGAGATGTATGTGCACTGTGGTGTGATGGAGGACACTCTGTGCAAGAGATGTAAGTGTGCTGTGATATAACGGAGAATACTCTGTACAAGACATGAAAGTGCACTGTGGTGTGATGGAGGACACTCTGTGCAAGAGATGTAAGTGTTCTGTGATATATCGGACGATACTCTGTACAAGAGATGTATGTGCACTGTGGTGTAGTGGGGGACACTCTGTGCAAGAGATGTAAGTGTGCTGCGATATAACGGAGGGTGCTCTGTACAAGAGATGTAAGTGCACTGTGGTGTGATGGAGGACACTCTGTACAAGAGATGTAAGTGTGCTGCGATATAATGGAGGATACTCTGTACAAGAGATGTATCACGCTAGATGCTATGTGATACAATACACAACAGACACAGTCGGTAACAGGCTATGGTCATACAGGTTAGATCAGATGGCTGCAGTACAGTGGACTAGACAGAATCAGATTCGGTAACAGGCTAAGGTCATACACATTAGATCAGATGGCTGCGGTACAAAGGACTAGGCGAGAGAATGGTCAGTAAAGCTAAAGTCGTATCTAAGTCAGTCTGGCAGTCGCATTGAAATACAATAATTGAGTAATGAAAGTCGCATTGAAATACAATAAGTTTATCACAGAGTGACAAAGTGCCCAGGAAAATCAGCGTACTGATTGCTATCATGGGCAACGAGAGAGTGCAGCAACGGAGTTTAAATACAGACAGCAAGGAGCATAGACCAACCCCCAGGAGTAAACAACCAATCAGAGCAGCACACAGAACCCAGCTGACCATACGCAATCTCCTAGCAAGATGTCAGCTGACTCTAATTACCCGTGGCCCATCTGAGAGTATAAGAACCTCTCAGAGAAGTGCGTGGTCGCCTGGAGAGACTGGAGGAGCGTTCAGCCACGACCGCAGAAGAGCCGGGGATGCCACTGCAAGAAGAAGAAGACTGTGAAGCTCTGTGTCCAGAGCTGGCTGCGACCTCGCTGGAGCCACTGACAGGTAAGATCGTTACAAGATGTAAGTGTGCTGTGGTATAGTGGGGGGCATTCTGTACAAGAGATGTAAGTGCACTGTGGTATAGTGGGGGGCACTCTGTACAAGAGATGTAAGACACTGTGGTATAGAGGGGGACACTCTGTACAAGAGATGTAAGTGCCATGTGGTATAGTGGGAGGCACTCTGTACAAGAGATATAAGACACTGTGGTATAGTGGGGGGCACTCTGTACAAGAGATATAAGACACTGTGGTATAGTGGGGGGCACTCTGTACAAGAGATGTAAGACACTGTGGTATAGAGGGGGACACTCTGTACAAGAGATGTAAGACACTGTGGTATAGTGGGAGGCACTCTGTACAAGAGATGTAAGACACTGTGGTATAGTGGGGGGCACTCTGTACAAGAGATATAAGACACTGTGGTATAGTGGGGGGCACTCTGTACAAGAGATGTAAGACACTGTGGTATAGAGGGGGACACTCTGTACAAGAGATGAAAGTGCCATGCGGTATAGTGGGAGGCACTCTGTACAAGAGATGTAAGACACTGTGGTATAGTGGGGGGCACTCTGTACAAGAGATATAAGACACTGTGGTATAGTGGGGGGGGGGGGGGCACTCTGCACAGGAGATGTAAGACACTGTGGTATAGAGGGGGACACTCTGTACAAGAGATGTAAGACACTGTGGTATAGTGGGAGCACTGGGAGGTACTCTGTACAAGAGATGTAAGACACTGTGGTATAGTGGGGGGCACTCTGTACAAGAGATATAAGACACTGTGGTATAGTAGGGGGGCACTCTGCACAGGAGATGTGAGACACTGTGGTATAGAGGGGGACACTCTGTACAAGAGATGTAAGTGCCATGTGGTATAGTGGGAGGCACTCTGTACAAGAGATGTAAGACACTGTGGTAAAGTGGGGGGCACTCTGTACAAGAGATGTAAGTGCACTGTGGTATAGTGGGAGGCACTCTGTTCAAGAGATGTAAGACACTGTGGTATAGTGGGGGGCACTCTGTACAAGAGATGTAAGTGCACTGTGGTATAGTGGGAGGCACTCTGTACAAGAGATGTAAGTGCACTGTGGTATAGTGGGGGCCACTCTACAAGAGATGTAAGTGCACTGTGGTATAGTGGGAGGCACTCTGTACAAGAGATGTAAGTGTGTAAGTGCACTGTGGTATAGAGGGGGACACTCCGTACAAGAGATGTAAGACACTGTGGTATAGTGGGAGGCACTCTGTACAAGAGATGTAAGTGCACTGCGGTATAGTGGGAGGCACTCTGTACAAGAGATGTAAGTGCACTGTGGTATAGTGGGGGGGCACTCTGTACAAGAGATGTAAAACACTGTGGTATAGTGGGAGGCACTCTGTACAAGAGATGTAAGTGCACTGTGGTATAGAGGGGGACACTCTGTACAAGAGATGTAAGTGCACTGTGGTATAGTGGGAGGCACTCTGTACAAGATATGTAAGTGCACTGTGGTATAGTGGGAGGTGTGGTGATATATTGGGGTGCTGATAATGTTAAGGATAATAACAGAACATATTTCTGTCTTTTTTCTGTCTACTGGGTAAAACCTCAGATGTGTATTGTGCTTGGTAGTAATTGGTCACCTGGCCAGAGTAAACTGAAGGATAATGTAAGTCTGCATGTAAATGTACATTACCTCTGCCCTCATTGTCCAGCTGGGGAAACTGTGTGTACTGCTAATTAGCGGCCAATTGAGGAAGAATAGGCTGGTCGGCATGGCTTTTGAACTGGAATCAGCCATTGTCCCATCATACAAAGCAAGCCTGCCAGAATGTTGGGGATGGGATGCTGACACCTGAAGGTTGGAAATTTACATGGAAGGGGTTGGAAATTTCTACAGACTTTAAAAACGGAAGTGGAATTGCTTTGAAATCTGTAAGTGTAAACAGGATTACAGGCAAACTGCTACCTGTAACCAAAATTCAATCTTTTCATGGATGTGCTAAAATACACTTTAACCAAGGAAATAATGTGGAGGAAGCTTTTTGATGTCTGCAGAGTTCAATGGGTGAGATTGTATCCTGCCAAACTTCAAGAAGCTAAAACAGGAACCCCCTTTGAAGTTTGCATATCACAAGAAAGATTATGACAAGCGTTCGGTGATGTCACAAACGGGGAAACTGCATTAGTTCCTGGGGGCTGGACATTAAATGCCCCAGGGGACACTTTGGACTATTTAAGCTGGCCCAGGACAGCCACCGGTATCTTCTCTCGGAGGTAGCGAATAGCTAGGGAGGATCGCGACTCCTGGTCGAAACGGCGTCCTCCCGTCAAACAACGTTCTAACCTAAGCTGGTAACGTTCTTTTTTCCCCCGTTTATTTTTACGCAAATATCCGTGTGTGTTATCTTTGTAACTTTTATCTTGTAACTATTTTTACTTTGTTTTTTGTAATCTTTTTGTATATATTAAGTTCTGCACTGTTCTATGTTTTTCTGGAATATTAAAGTATTATTTAATAAGCTTGACTTCTGCCGTACTAAACTAACACTCATAACCTAGAAGAGACTGAAGTGTAACCGTGTATAAGTTTCATGCTTAATTGTACGCTTGAGCAACACTACCGTATGAAATTGTAATTGCATTGTGTGTGGGGGCGTTTGTCATACGTTGGCCTAAGCGCGCAGCTGACCCAACGTACGAACAACGCCAGTGCGAGTAGCGACAGCAGAGTGGCTAACAGTATCGTTCGGAATGACTGTTAGTGGGTCTTTGCTTCACGACAGTGTAAGATTGCAACTGTGTGTGTGTGTGGGTGCGTGGCGTTCCCGTTTTTGGCCTAAGGGCAAAGCTGACCCAAATACGAAAACGCGGAGTGTGCGCTGAGGACTCGACAGCAGAGTGGAAGTGTCTAGCGAACCGCTAGTGGTGGCAGTGAGAGGTGTTCTGAGGGGTCCCAGCCTTGTTTTAGCTTGACTAAGGCTGCTTCCCCTCTGTCTGGTCAAACCCGCAGTCGGGAACCGTATACGCAGGCGTGCCGCGGTCCGGTTCCTGACAGGAGGCACTCTGTACAAGAGATGTAAGTGCACTGTGGTATAGTGGGGGGCACTCTGTACAAGAGATGTAAGTGCACTGTGGTATAGAGGGGGACACTCCGTACAAGAGATGTAAGTGCACTGTGGTATAGTGGGAGACACTCTGTACAAGAGATGTAAGTGCACTGTGGTATAGTGGGGGGCACTCTGTACAAGAGATGTAAGTGCACTGTGGTATAGAGGAAGGCACTCTGTACAAGAGATGTAAGTGCACTGTGGTATAGAGGGGGACACTCTGTACAAGAGATATAAGTGCACTGTGGTATAGTGGGGGGCACTCTGTACAAGAGATGTAAGAACACTGTGGTATAGTGGGGGGCACTCTGTACAAGAGATGGAAGTGCACTGCGGTATAGTGGGGGGCACTCTGTACAAGAGATGTAAGTGCACTGTGGTATAGTGGGGGGCACTCTGTACAAGAGATGTAAGTGCACTGTGGTATAGTGGGGGGCACTCTGTACAAGAGATGTACGGTAAGTGCACTGTGGTATAGTGGGAGGCACTCTGTACAAGAGATGTAAGACACTGTGGTATAGTGGGGGGCACTCTGTACAAGAGATATAAGACACTGTGGTATAGTGGGAGGCACTCTGTACAAGAGATGTAAGACACTGTGGTATAGAGGGGGACACTCTGTACAAGAGATGTAAGTGCCATGTGGTATAGTGGGGGGCACTCTGTACAAGAGATGTAAGTGCACTGTGGTATAGTGGGAGACACTTTGTACAAGAGATATAAGTGCACTGTGGTATAGTGGGGGGCACTCTGTACAAGAGATGTAAGTGCAATGTGGTATAGTGGGGGGCACTCTGTACAAGAAATGTAAGTGCCATGTGGTATAGTGGGAGGCACTCTGTACAAGAGATGTAAGACACTGTGGTATAGTGGCGGGGGGGGGGGGGCACTCTGTACAAGAGATGTAAGTGCACTGTGAAATAGAGGAGGACACTCTGTACAAGAGATGTAAGACACTGTGGTATAGTGGGGGGCACTCTGTACAAGAGATGTAAGACACTGGTATAGTGGGGGGCACTCTGTAGAAGAGATGTAAGACACTGTGGTATAGTGGGGGGCACTCTGTACAAGAGATGTAAGTGCACTGTGGTATAGTGGGATGCACTCTGTACAAGAGATGTAAGACACTGTGGTATAGTGGGGGGCACTCTGTACAAGAGATATAAGACACTGCGGTATAGTGGGATGCACTCTGTACAAGAGATGTAAGACACTGTGGTATAGTGGGAGGCACTCTGCACAGGAGATGTAAGGTACTGTGGTATAGTGGGAGGCACTCTGTACAAGAGTTGTAAGTGCACTGTGATATAATGGGGGGCATTTTGTGCAAGAGAGGTAGGTGCGCAGTGATAAAATGGGGGGCACTCTGTACAGGAGATGTAAGAACATTGTGGTATAGTGGGGGGCATTCTGTACAAGAGATGTAAGTACATTGTGGTATAGAGGGGGACACTCTGTACAAGAGATGTAAGTGCACTGTGGTATAGTGAGAGGCACTCTGTACGAGAGCTGTAAGTGTACTATTGTATAGTTGAGGGCACTTTAACCTTCTGGGGACCGCCTAACGCCGATTGGCGTCAAGTCCTGGGGCTGCAGTTTCCCAGCGAATGGCTGCGCACATGCGCGATCGTTCCCTGCCACTTCACGGAACTGAGTTCCGTGAATAGCCTGCTAGCCGCTGATCACGGCTAGCAGGCTGTTTGTAAAGCGCTGTACGAGATTGGCGATCCCCGGCCTCTGATTGGCCAGGGAGCGCCATCCTCGCATAAGCTGATTTTTATGAGAGGCCGAACAGGACGGATCGCCGTCCTGTTCCATTTTAGATACCGGAGGGGAGGAGGGAGAGCGGGCCTCATAGAGGCTGAAGAAAAAAAGAAAAAACTGCTGCAGCGATCGGACCCCTCCGGCGGCATGTCCCCTTAGGGACAAAAAAAGGAGGTGAGTCCGATCGCTGGGCTGTGCAGTAGGCTGAAAAGCCTGCACAGCCCAGTGCAAGAAAAATGAGCCTGGTCGTTAGGGGGGTTAGCACTATGGTTGTCAAGTGGTTAAAGCTTTAAAGAGACTCTGTAACAAATTTTTCAGCCTTAGTTTTTCTATCCTATAAGTTCCTATGCCTGTTCTAATCTGCTCTGGCTTACTGCAGTCTTTCCTAACTGCACTGTCTCTGTAATAAATCAATGTATCTTTCCTCTGTCCTGTTTGTCGGGCTAAAGGCTTGATTGTGTGGAATGTGCAGGGCTGCTTGTGATTGGTGGAAGCAATACACACCCTCTGCAGGCCCCCTGCACACTCTGAATGACTCACACACTATGCTTAGCTGAGCCTATTAGAAGCTGGTTAGTTTGTTTGTAAACACTGCCTAAAACTGTTAATTACAAGCCAGGATTGCAGCAGAGAGTGGCAGAAACAGCACAGAGGGGCACAGGAGAAAATAATGAATAGAATGGTATGCTTTTTATTGTAAGAATATTAGAGTACAGATTATCTTTAAGTACACTGGGGTATAATTGGGGGCACTCTGTACAATAGCTGTAAGTGCACTGTTGTATAGTTGTGGGCACTCTAGAGATTTAAGTATACTATGGTAAAGTGGAAGGCACTCTGTACGAGAGCTGTAAATGTCCTATTGCTTAGTTGGGGGCACTCTAAAACTTTAAGTACACTGTGGTATAATGGGGGGCACTCTGTATTCAGTCCTCTCTAAATCCGTTTTGGTACTTGTCTCTGTTTCTTGTTTGAGCCTGACTATATGCTCTCTTTTTGTCATGCATCATGACTGCACAGTTTCCAAGACTTCATTGCGAAGACTCTGAATGCAGTATGTAGTACAAATATACTGTATAACTGCAGCTACTACATGTCCCTAAGGCCTAGCACACTAGGGCTCACAGTCTGCATCCTCTTCCACAGAAAATACCAGAATTTCAATCCCAAATTGAACTTCTTGAGGACCAATTGAGGGAGACTGAGCACCAGGCACAGCTACAGAAACAGGAAATGCGAGGTATGATACTGGCTGAGAACTATATGCCATATAAGAACAGTAATGTATATTAATGGCCCATATGCAATTCACTTTTTATTCTGAGTTTTCTCCTAGGTGATATATTTACACCTTGTCAATAAAATGCCCATGAAACAACCAACAAGCAAGACAATACTACAAATAATGCTGATAGTACTTTTTCACTGCTAGTTTTTTAATTGCAAAGTGCTGAAAAGTTATTTTAAAAAGAAGATAAAAAATTATCTCCAAGGAGAAAACTCAGAAGAAAAAATAAATTAAATTAGTGCCATTGGCCCATATGCTATTTATTTTTTCACTTGAGTTATCTCCTAGGTGATAATTTTCATCTTTTCTTTGAACTAATTTTTCAGAAGTTTACAATTAAAAAGTACCCAAAAGTTGTGAAAAAAGTACTATCAAATTTATTTTGAGTATTTTCTTGGTTTAAAGGGCATTTTTTGACAAGTTGTGAAAATATCACCTAGGAGAAAACGCAGGAGAAAAAGTGAATTGCATATGGGCCATTCGCTCATATGCAATTCCATTTTTCTCTATTGGACCATATGCAATTCCCTTTCTCCCGTCCTAGGTGATATTTTTCCTCTTCTCTTTAAAATAACTTTTCAGCACTCTGCAATTAAAAAAAAGTACCACAATCAGTAGTAAAAAGTACTATCAAAATGGTTTTGTGTATTTTCTGGTCTAAAATGCATTTTATTGACAAGGTGTGAAAATATCAACTTGGAGAAAACTAAGAAGAAAAAGTGAATTGCATATGGACCATTGTGTTAAACATTCCGAAGGTGGGAATTTTGCATAGTAGTGATGTATTTCTAAGTGAATTAAGATTTTAAAAGTACTTGGTTTTCTGCACTCAGTATTCTATTAATAACTACACATACTGTAATGTATCATGCCAAAGAACTGTCTCCAGAAGAACAGAATATCGTCATTCAGTTGCTAGTTCTACAATTTATTCTTGTCTTTAGACTGTTTACAGTTTTCTATCATACAAACACTAATTGAATAATCTTCTTTCAGATAAGATGTCTGAAATGGCCAAACAGCTTCTGGACGGTTTTGAAGTGGAAGATGTTAAAAACAGGTATTAGAAATCATACCAAAATTATCAGTAGTTTTTTTTAACTAATGTTGCACTGTTTTTGTTGTTGTTTGTTTTGTTTAGTTTTCTTACTGCAGAGAATGTAAGTATGTATGACAATCTGTTTTCTGTAGAGAGTTAAGATACTTACAGACCTTATGCTAGGCACACGCAAAACAATTTTCTGGCAGATTTACCTGCTAGATAGACTATTTCCAACATGACCAATCTGATTTCCGATTCATTTTCAGACCTTATGCTTATGTGTTGATACACTGCCCGGCCGCCAAGGACCCCTTTCGCAAAGCTGGCAATGAAACGGACACCTATTGTTGTCCATTTCTATGGCAACCCGACCGGCTTCTGAACTGCGCAGTCCTTGGCGGCCGGGCAGCGTATCAACACACAGCGCACACAGCCAGCGCTGTATGGAGGAGGCTGCGTCCTACGCTTTACGGCGGCTGCTGTGAGCTGAGTAACTGCACGTTAGTGCAGTTACAAGGTGGAACAAGGTAAATGAGCTGCCCAGAGAGGAGGCAAATAACGGCAGCTCTACCACCCATAATAGATGCCTCCGTACTATACAATGGAATAGTCTGCATTGGCGTTGGAAAGGTAAAGCTACTGACATGACTGCCTGGCTATAAATCATTATTGGCAGTGAACAATTACATTTATATTAGACTATATACTGTGCAATAACATTACTCCAAAAATACTTATGTATGTTAAAGGGTCTAAAAAAGATGAAATTAGCAATAGTACCCCTTTAAGTGTCTCTAAAACTGACAGTAACATTTCTCTTCATTGCCACTTTATCAGCATTACTCTGTGCCCTCTGTTATCTGATGGTGCAGAAAATCCCACCTGGCTGCAGTAGTAATTCACGGCAAAAGGCAGTTGCTCCTTCTCAACACCTCCACTAAACAATTGATGATTTTAACACATGTGTCTGCCAGCTTCTGTTATAAATACTGTGGAATGACTGTGTCTTAGATACATGCAAACCCCAAAGTAATGAAGCTTAAATCATCTATTTGTCTTTAGACTTGCCCAAGAAGATTTAGGAAATATTAATGAAGATGGAGAACTTTGGTTTGCTTATGAAGGCTTGAAAAAAGCTACTAGGTAAGGCATTCTGGATACCGGTATAGCTTTCATAAAATTCAGAATAAATGGCCTGCACTCTCACACCATACAAACTGTAAACCACATGCCAATCGTATTGCCAGAATATATGTGATATCTACATTACAGTGTTTGACCACCCTATCAGAGGTACAGATAGAAAGCTTGAGTTCCGCTGAAGTAGAATTTACAGTATATAGGAGAAACTGATCATCCCTTCTAATAAGCTCAATCTAGTTTACACTCTGCTTGTATCTTTCCCTTGATAAATGTGGGAATATTCATTTGACTAGTCTATCCAATGGCAATAGGGACAAGTTTTATCCGATATTAACTGAAACTAAAAGTTATCTGACTGCAGAATCTCTTTCCCAGACTGCAACTTTTGGATAACCCAAAGAACTGTGGCCACAAATGTTTCAGACGTCATTCACACCTAAAATCGGAAAACGCAAGCGTTTTGCGTTTTTGTGCGCTTTTTTCCGCCTCCCGGCGCTCCACTGTGCGCTGTGTTTCTGGTAAAAGCGCTTTTCTAAGCACTTTTCCAGAGCAGTTTTGTAATTCACTCCCTGACGCAAGTCAGGAAGTGAACTCTTTGACCCGGAAAAGAATAAATACAATGTATTTATTCTTAAAAACCCTCACGCAATCGCTGCACAAAGCAATTTTGTGAGCGTTTTGCGTTTTGCCTATACCTTCCATCTCTCTCATAGAGAATCACTGCACAAGCGTTTTTAGGCCTAAAAAAGGGCAAAAGTGCCCTTAGTGTGAACAAGCTCTCACAGTGTTTAACCCATTAGCAGCTTCAATAGAGTTATCTCATTTGAGATAAATGCACTGCTTTTGAACTCAGTTGGCAGAACTTGCTGTACTGTAAATTCTTGGAAAGCTTTGAGCTCTCTCTTCTAGGAGAAAATATAGAAACTGAAAGCAGAATTCCTCTGTTATTGTCTCACACTGCCTCCTAGCACTTGCAAGCCTTTAAATAAATTGGCTGCTAAAGGTTTAAATTGTCTCAGAATGTTCAATGGGTATATATATGGGAATATTTAAGGCAGTTTTCCATTGAGAGCATTTCGATCCAACGTTCGAATCACACATGATTTGCCAATCGCAAAGACACCAGCAGAATTTATGAATATTATTTTGCACCTTTTCTACCAATGGAATTATTTTTGTTTCACAAATGCAGATGCAGTGCATGCTGCATCCCCCCCCCTCCCCCCCCTAATTATGTTTGAGTTAAAGTCAAGAGGAGCGCAGAAAAATCTCATCCCAAACATCGCTTGTGGTTTTCTTTCTTTTGCTATTGAATCATCACAAAACCACAAACCCAATCTCACTGTAAAGAAAAAAAAACTGCACAAAAGTCTACACGTTAAACAAGAAACATGTACAATGATCCCAAGGCAAAAGTACACCAAATAGCTATTAAACTGACTTCTTCATAGAGTAAGTTGTGTACACCATTAATTGCATTTTCTGTGACTTGTGGAAGTTTTTTTCTGAATATGTGTCTAATCCGTTAGAATCCTGGAAAATCACTTTCAGACTCAGAAAGAAGGTTATGAAAAGGACATTCAAGTGTTGAACTTTAAAGTAAACCATTTTAGTGATGACATAAAAAATATCCAGAAATCAGTGCAAGAAGAGAGAGACACAAATGATGCCCTGAGGCAAGAGATCACAAGGCTGACATCTGAGAATAAGGTGTGTCATCATCATTATTATTATTATTATTTATTCCTCACATAACTTCCACATCAAATTCTCAAAAACGACATGGTCTATGTTTGAATAAAAGAAATTGTGACATGTTCCTACTGTTGACCCTGATACATTTGGTGATGATTGCATGTTTGGGGGTGGGTAGGAGGCCTTGCAATTAATTTGGAAAGTCAGCACTCAGAATTTGTGAAAATTCAATGTTAAATTTGAAATTTTAATCAGAATCTCAGAATGCCAACTAATTTGGAATGAGGCAATTCCAATAGTTTCATAAAAACAAAATATGCAACTGAGACAGCCTACAACTCGGGTTCCAAAAAAGTGCCCCTGCAGTGTAAAATCTTACCTGTCCTGTTACCGTGACTTCCTGCCTCCTCCGCCATCACCCCTGTGTATACTGTAGGCATCTCCCCGGGCTCCCCCACGCATCTTACTGGCAAGCAGGCGATTCACAGGTAAATGGCACAGTATTTATTGGTTACTGAAAGTGTAGGGAGGGATTGATTTATTCCTACCATATGTGAATGATTTGGTTTGCACATATGCAGTTTTGCACACATCTTGTAACTTTTTTTTGTGTTTGTGATTAGTTTGTATTGCACATATTGTTGTGGTTTTTTTTTGCAATTGGGGACCGGTGTGTATGCACATGCCCAGATTTTTTGTGCTGGGGGTAGACATGCACACATGTGCCCCTTTTCTCTTCCTTTTTTATTAATTGTATTTTTGTATATATATCACTGATGGTATGGTAGTGTAGGTATTGATTCATGCATATGTGTGTATGCACACGCCCGCATGGTTTTGTGGGGGCGTGGGCATGTACACAAGATTGCTGCACCTCCTGTATTAATTTATTTGAAGCACTGGCACTTTTGTTATTAGCACTCTGAGCACTTTTAGGGGTCTTTATTGGTCACGTTGAGCGCCTGTAGTGACCAGGAAGATATATATACACTTCAAATTTATTCAAGCACGCGCTCTGTATAAAAGTTAAAAAACTCTTTATTAATTCAAATTCACATAGAAACCATTAGTAACGGAGTTTCCTACCTTCTCTCACACTCACTTCAACCTTCATTCATCCACACCATAGAAGGGCCCTTCTATCAAATATAAAAAATAAATAATATAAAATTAATAGAAAAAAGGGGAAGATATTCTCCTATATATGCAGAAAAAATGAATGAATGAAAAATCTAAAATTATAGAACGTTCATAACTGGCAGATAAACAGGCTGTCACTTAATCCGGAATACGGACAGCACAAATGAACGGAATAACAGCCCGTTTTCACTGGATTGCTTTCCACTATTGAACAATGTCCCATATGTTCATTCCATACCTCTAATGGGTAAGGGCTGTCCGGCTTATTCACACTAAAATGCTATTCCAGTTCTTCCAAACTTTATAATTGTCAGCTTCCCCTGGACATTGAACAAATGCAGGGGATTGTTTACTCACAGTCTATCCGTGCGTTTTCACTAGCGGTGCTCACAGCTGTAGATCCTGAGCTGTACGCTCTAAGGTCATGTGTGTACCGTACTCCCGCTAAGCTTCACGTATAGCCGTTACGTCACTTCCGTGTTGAAGATACTAGACTCGCCCGGCCACACTTCCGTACTACTTCCTCTCACTCTATTGATTTTCGGGTGACGTCACCACTCACGGGGTTGCTGGAACTTGGTTGCTAGGTGACTGCTGCGCGCTCCTTACAGTACACCTATATTCCTCGCTCTCCCCCAATCTTATTAAGAGTTGTCAGGAATAAATCCTCTACGCGTTTCAGCCACTAAACGGTGGCCTTCCTCAGGAGGGGTTTCATCAGTCATTGACGTGACGTAACGGCTATACGTGAAGCTTAGCGGGAGTACGGTACACACATGACCCTAGAGCGTACAGCTCAGGATCTACAGCTGTGAGCACCGCTAGTGAAAACGCACGGATAGACTGTGAGTAAACAATCCCCTGCATTTGTTCAATGTCCAGGGGAAGCTGACAATTATAAAGTTTGGAAGAACTGGAATAGCATTTTAGTGTGAATAAGCCGGACAGCCCTTACCCATTAGAGGTATGGAATGAACATATGGGACATTGTTCAATAGTGGAAAGCAATCCAGTGAAAACGGGCTGTTATTCCGTTCATTTGTGCTGTCCGTATTCCGGATTAAGTGACAGCCTGTTTATCTGCCAGTTATGAACGTTCTATAATTTTAGATTTTTCATTCATTCATTTTTTCTGCATATATAGGAGAATATCTTCCCCTTTTTTCTATTAATTTTATATTATTTATTTTTTATATTTGATAGAAGGGCCCTTCTATGGTGTGGATGAATGAAGGTTGAAGTGAGTGTGAGAGAAGGTAGGAAACTCCGTTACTAATGGTTTCTATGTGAATTTGAATTAATAAAGAGTTTTTTAACTTTTATACAGAGCGCGTGCTTGAATAAATTTGAAGTGTAACTTAGTTGAAAATTGAGGGTTGAAGGGATCCCTCACTCTTGCACGCTGCTGAGCAGACAGTTATTCCCCTCCAGCGCAAGGTAATTGTTTAATTGTTTAATTTTAAGATATATATACAGTCTGTATTGTAATTTCTATTTTTTTAATTATTCATAGTGGGGGGTGTCACAGGAGCCCTAGTGGTCAGACCACAAATTGCCTTCCAATCGGTTTCAGCACACAGACCATGCAAGCTTTGGTCGCGATCTTTGCGCAGAAACCGACAGAAATATGGGCAGCAGCCCGACCAGAAGGGAGCCTGTGGGGTTACGGACATACACACTAATTCAGGGTATAACTGCCACCACCTTTGTTTCCTGAGACAGAGGAACTCACTAACTGGCTATTCCTCGACCTGCAAATAAAAAACGGTTAAACACACTCTATTCTGTGTGGCTAGTAACAACAGTAGCGTCTCTTCAGAAGTCTGAGTTCAGTTTCTGTGTATGCTGAATAATAGGGTAGCGGAACAGTGAATGACTTTGATAAAGTCTTTTATTCACGGGCAATATAAATAATTATTATATACAGACAATCATTAAAATCAACAATTATTGAAACATTAATAGCCAGTATGAAAAATAAAAGAAAGGGAGAAAAAATACTTAGTTTCAAGGAGAAATGTCCTTTTGTGGGAAGAATCATAAAGTCCTTGGTAAAATCCTTTGTTTCAGCTCAATTTAAAATCCAAGCAAAATGGTTTCAAGTTCCGCAAAGTTCTCTGTTTCAGAGCAAAATTCAAAGTTCAGCAAGATGGCCGCCAACCATGTGTCCTCTGGCTGGCAGCAGACCGTTCTCATACAGATGGAATGTGGAGGACTGAGGGAAGAGCCCCTCGCAGATTCTTTTGATGAAGCTGGTTTGGGGGTGTGGCAGTGCCGGCCCCCTCTGAATTACCAACCAATGACAGTTCATTTCCTCTGAGAGATTTTAGGTTTTAAACTTATAAACTGCCGTAACTCACAAACGATACAAGTCATATTTAGGGGGGTAACAGATTCATACTTGTCGGAAAATACAGATTAATATGACATCAGACATGGCTAGTGCAGCGGACCCAGTTCTTGAGAAGGGTCTTACCTCAATAACCGGATGGGCTATCACAATCAATTTCATATCAGCACGATGGCCAGATTTTACCAAATAAGACTATATGAATTTTATAGCTGTGCGATGTACAGTTGCCATATAATCAACAGGAAACCATACATCATATGCATTCAGATGGCCCGTGGTCGGTGCCGGATAGTCTGGAGTGAAAGCAGGTTTTGAATAGCCCCCTGCTGGGATTAGCTTCCTTGGCTCTGAAAAGACTCCTGGTTTGTTAATTAACATCTGAGTGTTACACCTCTGGCTTAATTAGCAAGTCGCAGGGCCAGGTTTCCTGCCAGCTGGTAAAGGGGGGAAAAAAAACTGCCTTTTTAAAAAACCAGGAATGTCAGTCTCTGATTGCTTGCCCGACTACAATCAATGGCAATCGGCGCAATAGACCGATTGTGTTCTCGTTTCTCGCGGCTGTTCCGTGACAGGGGGTTTTAACAAACATTATAAATAGCAGCCTCTGGGGGGGGGGGGGGGTGTTAACTTTTTAAATGGGTTTTTAATTTACCTAGCTTGTTGTAATAAAGATTTGGATAATTTCATTGGAGATCCGATTCAGTGTTTATTTCTTATTTTTGATTATTTATACTTTGCCCTGGATGGCTTTTCTTTTTCTTGGAAGGTGAAGTGTATATATGAGTGATTGCCACAGGGCCCAATAGAGGTGCACATAGATGCAAAGATATGGTAGTGCTCATTTTCTGGTGTGTAGGCACAGATGAGAGGGAATTAGACAGGCTGAACTCTCTAAATACATACAGGGTGCATTTATATGTTTCCTTCTGTCCTGTGCAGTTCAGGTCCACTTTAAATTAACACCCACACCTACTCTAGGCACATATACCTGCTCATACACCACAGACCCGATTCCCAATTGATTTCAGCATGAAATCTATGAGGAATCGGCCTAGTGCAGCCACCTCTGCTGTTCCCCTGGCTGCTCCCCAAATGTACATGCCCCTCCTAGTGCCCCTGCAGTGTAAAAACTTACCTGTCCTGCTACCGTGACTCCCTGCCTCCTCCACCATCACCCCTGTGTATACTGTCACACACACACGCCTGGTGCCACACGGGGGTGACGGCGGAGGAGGCCCGGCTACATTTTACACTTCGGGGCAGCCAGGCAGGCAGCGCCCATCTCATTCCTTGTTTGGCACGATATTGAATGCTGTTACTGCCGCACACCTGATCGAGCACTTTGGACAGAAATCTTTCCAGCATTTCCATTGATGCATTCAACCAATTTCAACCAAAAATCGGTCGAATCATGAATCAAGCATGCTTGTTGCAGGTAACACCGATTTCTATCCAATTATCCAACCTATTGATAGTTTTATCGTTCATGCCGCAAAATCAGTAAATGTGTGGCCTCCTTAAAGAGAACCCGAGGTGGGTTTGAAGAATGTTATCTGCATACAGAGGCTGGATCTGCCTATACAGCCCAGCCTCTGTTGCTATCCCAAACCCCCCTAAGGTCCCCCTGCACTCTGCAATCCCTCATAAATCACAGCCACACTGCTGACAAACAGCTTGTCAGAGCTGGCTGTGTTTATCTCTATAGTGTCAGTCTGCTGCTCTCCCCGCCTCCTGCAGAACTCCGGTCCCCGCCTACATCCCTTCCCTCCCTGCTGATTGGAGGGAAGGGATGGGGGCAGGGACCGGAGCTATGCAGGAGGCGGGGGAGCAGCTGTGACTGACACTACAGATGTAAACACAGCCTCACAGCATGGCTGTGATTTATGAGGGATTGCAGAGTGCAGGGGGACCTTAGTGGGGTTTGAGATAGCAACAGAGGCTGGGCTGTAAAGGCAGATCCAGCCTCTGTATGCAGATAACATTCTTTAAACACACCTCGGGTTCTCTTTAACATGTATCTTTATTGTACAAAAGCAAAATATTCCATATTTAGTTATTTTGTATAAATACAGTGAATGAATAACCATATCCTGCTATGTTCCTTTCATCTTATAGATTATAGTATCTCTTAATACTAAAATTTCTGAGCTTGAAAAAGAAAACTTGGATCTGCAAGGCTGCATATACGAACAGAGCATGAAGATGCCAGGTACGTTCAGTAGCCAGGTGTAGATTTCAGAAGTGATGCCCACATTTTCTTAACACCTCTTTCTGGACTTATTAACATTACAGTAATATACAATATATATCTAATAATAAAATGCACACATAGCTCGTAAATCACTTAAAGTGAACCCGAGGTGAAAATAAACCAATGAGATAAACAATTATACAGTATTTATCCTCCTACTGCTAAAAATGACTTTTTTTAAGTATCCCATGTTTTTTTTTATGTAAACATTTACAAAGTAGGTTGAATGTTTTACTGTCTCTAATCAGTGCAGCCTATTAAAGGGAGGGTTCACTGAGAAATAAAAATACTAATCCACTTACTTGGGGCTTCCTCCAGCCCGTGGCAGGCAGGACGTGCCCTCGAAGCCACTCCGGAGGCTCCCGGTCTTCTTAGGTGACTCACCCGACCAGGTCGGTCTCTTAAACGTTTCAACGTGCGTCTAACGCGGTTGCGCTGATGTCATCGGACATCCTCCAGGTTGTACTGCGCAGGCGCAGTAGTTCTGCGCCTGCACAGTACAGTCCGTAGGACGTCCAATGACGTCAGCATTACCACTTGAGATGCACGTTGGAGTGCAAGGAGAAGCCCGACCAGGAAGCTGGCCTGGCCAGGTCGGGTGATTCACCGGAGAAGACCGGGAGCCTCCGGAGCGGTGTCAAGGGAATGTCCTGCCTGCCACGGGCTGGAGGAAGCCCCAAGTAAGTGGATTAATATTTTTATTTTTTTAAACAACTCCGTGAATCTTCCCTTTAAGTGTCCGAGACTTATTCTGTGTTTTATTTTTTTATTTAAAATATTAAATATTGTTACCACACAAGTAATTTTATAATTAAAAATGTTTCGATTTCAGTTTTCTGCCAGCTATGGATGATTAAAATTGCTACCTTCCTATATTTGTAATTGGCCATGCACGTAATAAACTCTTGTAAAGGGGCCCATACACTGGTCGATTTTAGCCATCAATCGTTCGGTCGATTCTATTGAATCAGTCGATCGCAAATCGATTCTATCAGCCGATCAATCGATTTGCAGGCGATTTCGATCGATTTGATCAATCTGACAGGATGGAAATCAAGGTCGATTTTGCTGCTGGCAGCAGATCGATGGCCCGTAGAATTGCATTGAATCTAATGGTGCAATAATGCATTTAGATCGATTTTCAATAGATTTCATTCTGAAATCAATTGGAAATCTGTTCCTAGTGTGTGGCACACATAAAAGCGATTCCTCTCAGATTCGACTTGACAGGCATCTGACAGAAATCTACCTGATGGTTAAATCTGCTGCAAATCTATCAGTGTACGGCCACCTTTACTCTTTTCTGAACTTGAGCTACACACACGACTGAATGCAAGAGTTTAGGTGGCCATACACTCGTTAGATTCGCAGCAGATAGATCATCAGATAGATTTTCTGATCTATCTGATGTGTTTAGGAACATTTTTTACTAGGAACAGATTTCCAATAGATTTCAGTATGAAATCTATTGAAAATCGATCTGATGCCATTTTTTTGCCATCAGATTTCCATTAGGTCCAATGCAAAATGATAAGCAATCTCAAGAGATAAGCCTAAATTTTCCAACATGTCAGATCGATTGAAATCGGCCGCAAATCGATCGATTGGTCAATCGATTTGCGATCGATCGGCCAAAAATCGGCTGAGTGTATGGGCCCCTTTTGACACTACAGCAGTTTCATTTTGTAGCCCTTTAAAATAGCTGTGTTTGAATACATGGAAAATATGACCAGTATAAATTCAGCTGAAGCATTTAAAGTGAATCCGAGGTGAGAGTGATATGAAGGCTGCCATATTTATTTCCTTTTAATCAATACCAGTTGCATAGCAATGCTGCTGATCTATTTGGCTGCAGTAGTGTCTGAATTACACCAGAAACAGCTAATCTTGTCTAATCTGGTAATATTGTCATAAAAACCTGATATGCATATGCTTGTTCATGGTCTATGGCTGAAAGTATTAGAGGCAGAGGATCAGCAGAACAGCCAGGCAACTCTTATTGGTTAAGAGGAAATAAATATGGCAGTCTCCATATCCCTCTCACCTCAGATTTACTTTAAAGTAAACTAAAATGAAGTGAGACTTATGGATGCTGCCATATTGATTTCCTGCCTTCCTTTTAAACAAGACCAGTTTCCTGGCAGCCCTGCTGGACTGTTTTGCTGCAGTAGTGTTTGAGTCAGACCAGAAACAAGCATGCAGCTAATCTTGTCAGATCTGACAATAATGTTCAGGGTTCATGAGTAAAGGTATTAGAGGCAGAGAAGCAGCAGGATAGCCAGGCAACTAGTATTGTTTAAAGAGTACCTGAGGTGGGTTTGTGAAATCAAATTATGACACAAAGGCACATTCTGTATATAATCACCTGTCGCCTGCCACCCCCCCCCCCCCTTCATCTCTGCTGCCCCCCATTTTAAAAAGAGCCAGGCTAGCTACATGCAGATTGTCGCTAGCCTTCTATTTACCTTAGCCTGCAACTCACCGGGGAGGGAAGGGACACAGGCGGGGGAAGCAGGAAATTTGGGCGCATGAGGCTAGTGGACAAAAAGGGCGCTGCCATTCACTCCTATAGTAAGTATCGTTTGATGGGCGCCGAACAGGAAAAAAGGGCGTCCGGAGATTATTAACGTGTTCAAACGGCGCCCGGAGATCTTTAATGTTTTCTAACGGCGCTAGTGATGATTTAGGTTTACAAAATGCGCCTGTGACGAATAACGTTTACAAAAATACTAAACATATTTATCGTATTTAACTAAAACATTTTATCCCTTACTGTTTGTAAAACATTATTATTCACAAAATAAAGCAATCAGTACGTGACGTAAATTGTAAAGTATTTTTTACAGTCACTATTTGTAAAACATTATTCTCCACACAATAAAGCGATCACTAAGGGGGGTCTTAGGGTTAGGCCGGGCGGATCGCTCAGAAACAGCCGTACCAGTCCGCCGACAGTGCGTACACACGCCGGACTGTCGTTGGAACGCCCACCCAGCGGGAGGTGACGACGGACTCGTCGTTGCCTCCAGTCCGGCGTGTGTACGGACCTTTAGGCACCACCTGGGGGGTCTTAGGGTTAGGCACCACCAGGGGGGGTCGTAGGGTTAGGCACCACCTGGGGGTCTTAGGGTTAGGCACCACCAGGGAAGATTTAGGGTTAGGCACCACCAGGGGAGATTTAGGGTTAGGCACCACCAGGGTGGTCTAAGGGTTAGGGATAGGTAAAGGGAGGGTTCTATATGAGAGTAGGATTAGGTTTAGTTGTAGTAAAATGTCAGTAATATTTAGTAATGTTTTACAACAGTTATTACGAACACACTTATATATTTTTTTTCATCGTTCTAAACAATATTTTCAGATTTTATTATATGAAGAAACAATAAATGAAGGTTATTGACCATAATATACAATTATAACAATTAAACATATATTATCGTTTTTTTTAACAAACGTAATTATAAGTTTCACTTTTAAAACAGGGAAGATTATTGTTTTCACAATTTACGATTTCATACCCATTATTAAATGTTTTTTATTTTGTAAACAAAATACAACACAATATTTTTATAAATGCTATTACCGCTTATTGTTTACACCCCATGCCCTTTTTTCCCGACGCCCTTTTTGCATGTACGCCAGGCAGGGAACAACGCTATACAGGAGGCGGGGGAGTGGTGGTGATTGGCAGCCTGAAGGTAAATACCAGGCTAGCGACAATCTGCGTGTCGCTAGCCTGGTGCTTTTTTTAATGTGGACAGCAGAGCTGGGGGGAGGGGGAGCTAGAGGCACAATGCAAGGACACAGAGGCTGGTGATTGTATACAGAACATGCCTGATTTCACAAACCCACCTCGGGTTCTCTTTAAAGGGAAATAAATATGGCAGCCTCCATATAACTCTCACTTCAGGTTGCCTTCACACCTTTCTCGCTCTGAAATTTGTGAAGATATATACCGCGAGGGGACCATTGGTGTAAGTGATTTGGTGCAAGTGCAATTTGTTGTTCTGTTTTGGAAGCTGTAAAATATTACAACATACGTACTGCTGCCATTACCCTGCCTGTCATCAGATTTACTATAGTAACAGGAGGATTTGTATCATTGAAAAAATATTTAGAAACCTCGGTATAGTCTGTACTCTGTAATATGATATATTTACACACAGTTTGTGAAAACATTTCTGTTTCTTTATGCGTTGTTTACATGTTATATAATATTTTGTTTGTTGCAGACAAAGGAGACAGAATTACTAACCATAAGTACTATCTGGAGGATGAAGCAATGCCACCTAAGTAAGTGACTAGGAGACACTCCCTGACCCACCCTGCCTCCTTCATCCACACATTGCTCATAGCTCCATATACTCTACCTGTTTACTCATCTGAAACCGTGTAAATCAGACAGTATCTATAGCCTTGCCTAGGCATGTTCTTTAACAGTATTCTGAAAAAAGAATGTGATGCCTAACTGACAGGGCATCTCTTTAATCTTACTATTTATTATAATTTCATCTTTTTTAAGCACTGTACAGCGTTTTTATCAAATTGGTAATTTTATGTTTTTATTGACTTTGACATTGACTTTGACATTTTATCTAACTTCTCAGTTTTCGAGCCTGTGCTTTACAGTTAAGCATAATGCTGGGAATACACGGTACGTTTTTGAGGGTCGATTATCCCGCCCAATCGATTCCCCGCTCGATTTCGCGCCCATGTCTCTTATCTTCCGTTCGTTTTTCTTATCTTTTCCAATTGTTCCCTATTCAAAATCGAGCGCGGAATTGATTGGGCGGGAGATCGGACATGTCGGAAATGATCAATCGAGCCATCTAAATGGCTCAAAAATGTACCATGTATTCCCAGCATAAGTCTTCACATATCAGGTAACCATGATGACAGGGTATTAAAAAGACACAGGATGGTAACTTCTGATTTTATTACTTTACAGCAATTATAGCTGGAACCATTTTGACCACTATATGCATCACAAAAGTGCAATTGAAATATTTTATGCACTATCAATGTCTGAAATAATTGTTAAATATTATTTACTCTTACAAACCTATACAACACACTATGGGGTTGATTCACTAAGAAAAATAGTGCAAGTAAACTCCTGTCACTTGCACTATTTAACCTTGCGCTCCTTAATGCACACGATGTGCACTAGTGGCAGCATAACATGCATTATTACCTTTAGTCAGAGGAGTGCTCGCTATGCACAGCATAGCGAGCACTTAGCCAAAAGCAGGCGCTCCATTCATCCTGCCCTGGACCCCTGCGGGTCCAGTAACTTTAAAGGTAGTGATCCCTGCACTTTGACCCAATAGGCTGCCTTCCTGTATAACTGAAAAGGCCAAGCCTCCCACAACCTCAGATCAAAAGGATCCAAAGACTTGACCACCCCCAGAGTCCAACTAAAAACCTTTTGGAGCCAGAGCTATCTGTCATGCTGCACACACTCTATGTGGAATGCCTTGCCAAATGTAATCAAGACAGCTCCAACCCTGGAGACATTTAAATCAAAACTTAATGCGCTTTGAGTCCGATGGGTGAAAGGGGCTTCACAAACATCTCATTGTGGTTGTTGTTGTTGAGATGATTTCCATATGTGCAGAATGGGTCCATAATATATCACAGCAGGATGGTGGACACAGTCCTGTTCACCCAGAGCTGTGTAGTGATGTATTTTGGATGCATGATAGTGATATATTTTTAAATAAAGCAATTTTGTACTTTTACAATAAATACCAGTAACCTGCTGACCCATTACAAAAAATCTTTGTAGATCTGGCTGTCCACAACTTAACAATGTTAGTACCCTGCCAGGAAAGGGGTATCAGAATAAGGTCTGCATCCAGAGTGGGCTTCAGAGAGAAGTGTTTAGCTTTGGTATGGGATCCTGTAAAACCCTGCTATGCTAAAAATGAAGACAGTGTGATGTGTGTAAAGGTTACTTTTCATAGTTCTGTATGTAGAAGTTTATGATAGTTTTTTCTTATGATATTATTAATATTGATCAGAACTTGGCTGTAGGAGTTGCACAGTTGCATACTTTTTAAATTCCATGTATTCTAAGAATCCTTTGCTTGTGAGTGCTGCCAAGTAAACTTTGTAGTTTGTGATTAAGCTTTTTTAGATTGTATTCAAAGAAGTGAAATATGACAACAATCCCTTGTTTCTCCTTCCTTTAGACTTCACAAGAGGCAGAGAGAGCAGCATGAAACGGAGGAGCTGGATGGCAGAATTCAACAAATCCAGGAGGACAATGATCATCTAAAGGAGCAACATGAAATGGATAGCCAGGTATGGAAATGTGTTGTGGGAAATATACTTCTGGTTATGCAAACCCACAACAGCTAAAATAATCAAGCTAGGTTTTAGGATCATGGCAAAATATTGTGGTTGATAAAGAATCCTGCCCAACGGGGCGAAATGAATCAGAACGATATGCATGATTTCAGGAAACATTTTCCTTTGGGAATATTATGTATTATAACAAGACAAACACAAATCTGATGTAGATTATTAAGGCTGGATTCACACTGTGCCCATTGCGTTACTGCAATGGACACTTGTGCACATTATAACACACACAGGCGTTATTTCAATGCCTGGTCAATCCCTATGGAATATGCACATATTCATACACCCTATCCAAAAACCTACTGCATAAAGTGAGTTCAAATAACGCGATCCATTACAATTCAGAAATGCCCCATAGAACTGTATGGGCAGTGAGTTGATATGCAGAACTATTCTACAATTCAGCGGCTATAGTGTGAAGGCATCCTACAATTCCAGAAAAGAGTGTACTGAATATTTGCTTTATGTGTCTACTGAAACTGTTTCATGTAGTATAGCTGTTCATGTATGTGTGCTACTAGCCTGATGCTATGGGGTCTGTTTATAAAGAGTGGGCCATCTGACACGTTATGGTTCTACGATTGTCACTTTTATAATGCTACATTTTTTATAAAGGGTGAACAAATTTTGTTTCTTGGCACGCTGGATCTTTAGTGAGAACTGACCACATGGTCTCAGTCCATTGTTCTTCTTCACACACCTACCGGTGGAAGCCCTTCAGTCATGCACCATGCGTTGTCCCTCTGCCACCCTCCATAGCAACAGCCATGTCCTAGCCTCTAACTAGGGATGCCTCTGTACAGTGACCTGACCACACTTTCAGCTTGGGAATCAGGTGCTTGTGGGGGAGGGGGTATTTATTTTATTCATAAGGTAGGACTGTAGTGGGATGGTACTGGGCTAGCTATTGTTTTATTTATTGTTGCTGAAGAGCAGCCTCCTATATTTACACATTACAACCCATCATCATGTTACATCAATGTTTTAAGATGCTATGAGACTTTTTTTTTCATATACTGTAAAGGGTTTATTATTTTATTTGCTTTTATGTAGAGCTTTGAAGAACAAGTAGATAAAAAGGACAGAATTATTAAGAAACTCCAAGACCAGATCAGAGCTCTTACAAAAACCATGGAAGAAGGTAAATATGTTGGACAAACACAGCGAAAACAAGGAATAGCTCTGTCCACATGACAAGCCAGGTCTGTGCTGCGCTTATCAAAACACTGGATTATTATTATCATCATCATCCTTTATTTATAAACCAACAATAAATTACTCTGTAGCATAAATTAAAGGACACCATGAAGTGAGAGGGATATAGAGGATGCTATATTGATTTCAGTTTAAACCACGAGTCATGCTAATGGCGTAACTCACGGTGCTGCAGTCAGAAGTGAAGGTAATATTGCCATGCACTATGTGTGCACCACAGTATTACCACCATTTAATGCATCAACCCCATAGAGAGCTGTAAAGAAGGCAGTGCACCCTGCACAATGGAAAGTAATCTATGTACTTTATTGCCATATAAAATAGGTGACTTGCTTTTTTTTCCAAGTCTCCTCTACTTTGCTTCTGTTCCACCCCATGTCTCCAGTTAATGAAAATAGAGCTTCTTGTTTACCCAGATCTTGGCCTACATTACATAGGAAAATTGTTGTGTTCCTGAAAGATGTTTTGTCCCAAAACTTACTTTTTCAGTACAGATGAGGTGATGGGGGGAAAAAACCCTGAAAAGTATCTGTACAGATAATTCATTTCCCTTCACCATCTGTATAATGAGATATGTTAATATGTCAAGAGTTGTAGCTTTCTGGAGTAAGTGAATTAGATGTACGGGTAAATGAATTCTTCCATCACCTCACTTGCACTAAAGAAATTGCTTGAAGTTGTGACAAGATGTCTTTTAGAATACAGCTGAAACTACCATATATTTTTACACCCCCACCCCCTTCCCCCTCCCCGGATAAAAAGTGGGGGCTGGCTTATCAGTGCATTCTATTGAGGGCCTCAGTACCCAGAGTTAGAAGCATGCCCATACCTATAGTTACCAATCCCAAATCTGGCAGCAGTCCTTGCATCTCCTTTGCAGCTTTGAACTCTCACAAGACCTCTAAGTTTCACTGCGGTCACATGACAGTGGGATTGGAGCTCTATCGGCAAGTTACAAAGCAAACACGAGGACTGAAGCTGGTTTGAGGAGAGGTAACTATAGCTATGAAAAAAATTCTGGGGAGAACACTGGATAGCATTCACTTCCTATGAACTTTGACCTTATAGGGAAGTTATGTTTTTAACCTGCTGAAAAGAGTTTTAGCCAATCACTGAGGCTACTAAAAGGGAAGTGAGGAGGGCAGAGGGAGTGGTGTCAATGGGAGTAAACTCTCTGCACCAAGTGACAAAGAATGTCTTTTGTCTTCTGCTTGGGCTTCTGGAGGTGATCCTGGCTGGGTAAGATGGTATGGGTGGGTGTAATGTGGGCTGTACTTTAGAAGGTTTTGGGAAGCTGCACTAAGGCTAAGAAATAATGTATTCATTGTGAGAATTGTTTTGTTTGTTTTTATATTGTTGAATTGTTCAATGTTGCTTTCTGTAGTTCATCAATGTCTGTACATGCATTGCATGTCTCCCATGCAATATGAGTTAATCAAGCAGAGTTAGTGGGTTGGGAGGGAGGAGATGGTTTGGGCATCAAGTAGGGGAATCCTAAAAGGACTTTACCCTTCTCTTCTTCCTTCTCTTTTCCTCTTTCTTTTCTTCCCTGTTGTTTGTCGCTCAACCTTCTTGGCCTTCTGAGGCCTGATAGCATTTGGCAAGATCAAGACCCGGATCCCTTCAATTTTGAACCTTGGATGTTATTGTTTATTCTCTGTTAACAAGATACACAAAGCGAGTATAATAAGGTACTCCACCTTTATGCTGTTTCTCATGACCTCTGTGATATGCAAAGGTTCTGTACTATGTTAAAAACCAAATAAACATTCTGAAAGAGAAAAGGAGCATAGTGATAGCAGACCATGGACCCTGATTAAATAAACATTTCTCCGGAATCCTCCCACAAGTTGTTTTCCCACCTTATCACTAAAGTACCTTTTGAGCTTTCAGCATTCAAAAGCAAGTATTCAAAGTAAGCTGTCCCAATCACTTTTCATACCTAGCTCCAGTACTTTCCAACTGAAAAGATATTTTGTAGAGGAGAGGACCTTGTGAGAGAAAAGTCAGGAGAAAAGTTTATTGAATCAGGGCCATGATTGTTTCTCTCAGTCCTAATACTGTGATTAACAGTGAAAAAGTACTAGAATAGATACTTTCTGGTTAGAGGAACATGGATGGTCCTATTGCTGACCTTCTTTTAAAATTATTACTGGCTGTTAATAATCTGTATTTAATACTTTCTGAATATCTGAACCAGAATAAGTTTGCCAGTCTGGTGTTGTTGTATCTGTCTGAATGCTTGTTACAGGCAGGTGACTCCCAACTACTGAAACAAAATGATCATCATGACAGTGAGGTGGTTATTAATCATATGGCTCCTCTTACCTTGGGATTAATTTAATTAGCATTTCTTGTCATATGCACCTATGTATCTAATTTATTCTTTCACAGAAAACCAGACTAGTGTGCCAAGCGTTTTCAAAGATTATTTGGGGATGTTGGACTTTTCACCAGAGGAAGAAACAAAGCTTGTTACTAATCTTATCCTGGGTACGTAAAGGCATTGTTTTTTTAATATTGTTGATAATCTGACATTTAGTAACTTTCATTTGTTAGCATAGCTTCCACTCCCTAGATGAGTGGAGGTTTTGCTTATCTGGATACATATCACCTTATCGTCATGAGGACATTTTCCTAGCAGATTCTTTTTAAAAAGCTGTCTGCAGATTACACAACCACTAATGGTGACGAGCTGAAAAATATATATTGAGTTATTTTAACATTGTCGGATATGTACTAATCCTGGGGTGCAAATAATTTCCCTATACTCCCTATACATTTTAACATATTAATTGTAGCGTGCGCTCTAGTTTTTTTCTTGTTTGCCAGTAGTAAAGATGATGAAGTGCAGAATCATTGTGTTTCAAACAACATGAACAAATTATATGGCGAATATCAATCATTTCTTGAACTCTCTTTTATTTTTTAACTTCGCACTTTGCAATGTATTGATTTATTTTTTCTCATTCTCACTAAAGTTCCTCTTTAATTTGTTGTGACAGATCTGAAGCCACGGGGAGTTGTGGTGAATATGATCCCAGGTCTGCCCGCCCACATCCTCTTTATGTGTGTTAGATTCACAGATTACGTTAATGATGCAGAGAGAATCAAATCTCTGATGAACTCTTCCATTAATGGCATTAAGCAGGTTATTAAGGTAAGATAACATTTCTACATATCACAAAAGGGTTTGCTAATTATGTTTATAGTAGAGAAAGGAACTTAAACCTACACAGGTGAAGACATGTGTATATGTCTTGAGCTACATACAAATGTTAGATTTTCCTCAGCAGAAACTTGTTCATGATCACCTTGAACAAAAATATAGTGTGTGTAACATGCTTAAAGGGGCACTACAGCGAAAAACTGTACAATTTTAAATATGTGCAAACATATACAGTACAAATAAGAAATACATTTTTCCAGAGTAAAATGAGCCATAAATTACTTTTCTCCGATGTTGCTGTCACTTACAGTAGGTTGTAGAAATCTGACAGAAGTGACAGGTTTTGGACTAGTCCATCTCTTTATAGGGGATTCTCAGGGATTTATTTATTTTTAAAAGCACTTAGTGAATGGCAGTTGCTCTGTCCAACTGCCAAAAAGCGGGTGTAGGGAGCAGGGAAGCTGGCCAGCATCATTGTTTAAATCCTTTTTAGGGAACATCTGAATAAAAGCCTTGCTGAGAATCTCCTATGAAGAGATGGACTAGTCCAAAACCTGTCGCTTCAGTCAGATTTCTACTGCCTACTGTAAGAGACAGCAACATATGAGAAAAGTAATTTATCGCTCATTTTACTCTGGAAGAAACGTGCTTCTTAGCTGTTTATATTTACACATATTTTAAATTTTACAATTATTTCGGCATTGTGCCTTTTTAACTACCTGCGGACCGAGCGAGTATAAATCTACGGCGGGCAGGGGGTGCTGCGGTCCTGACCGGACGTAAGCTCTACGTCCCTTTGACCGCGCGCCCGTCCCCGTCGCTCGGTCCGCTCTGCCCCCGCCGCGATGTGCTGCCCTGCCGCCTCTATGACGGCAGAGCACTGTGAGTCGGGCAGGAGCCGTTTTCATTGGCTCCTGGCCCTGTCATTCATGTAAGCCGTTCCCATTGGCTTACATGAAATGACAGGGTCAGGAGCCAATGAAAGCGGCTCCTGACCGGCGCACAGCGCCCTGCCGTCATACCGACGGCAGAGAGAGCAGCCTGCGGCGGGGACAGAGCGGCGTGTTCGTCGGGAGCGACGGTAACTTGCGGTGATTCGTCGGGAAGCGACGGTTTGCTGGACCAGCATCCTCTGGTCCTTAAGGGGGCAGAGGGTGCTGGTCCAGAAAGGGTTAAGTGAGGCTTTGTTTGTATTTAAAAAAACAAACTGGATTAATCATAGGCACTTTGCTGCATCTCAACTTCCCCTTCATTAGCCATTTAGTAATTTTCAGTATAATCTTCTATGGTCCACCTTCTAGTAGCAGACAATTCTGTAATGAGTCCAGGCCCGGTGAGCTAGACAAGATAGCATCTCCATTGTTTTCCACAGTTATCCAGCCTTAGTGAATCAGGACCAGTGCCTGTTTAAGCAACAATGGGGCTCCAGGGCAAAGTAAACCTGGGGGGCCCCCCAACAGATACCTTGGACCAAAAATCGTCATTAAGGGACTTTTTTGCAGCTGGTATAGTCAGGGTGTGAAGCCCCAATCGGTCGGAGATCCACATTCTGGCTATCCCAGCCTGCATGGGGCACAAGTTTCAGGAGGGGAGACCCTACATCATTAAAAAAAAAAATTCCCACACTCTAAACATAAAAAAAAAATTGGGAAAATAGGTAAAAATGCCAGGGATCTTCATACAGCCATATTGCGGCTGTATACCGATCCCTGGCCAAAGCGCTGCGGCTGCATATGGACCCCCTCGAAACCCCGTCAGGAAACTCATTGCTCTTTCTTTTGATACATGTAAAATTACACTACCGTTAGGTTTGCTACTAAAAGTGACATTTACCACATTTAAAAGTATACTTTTTTCCTTTGAAACATTAAAAATCGATTTTCCCAAAAACTATAAGGTCTTTTTGAAAAATAGTTTTTTCCTCTTATTCCCAATGATCTCCTTAACATATCCTGCAAATTTAGGGTTTCTAGCATTTAAGGTGGATTTGCTATTAACCATTCAATTCGGCGGGTTTTAAAATGTGTATTTTATTTCCTTTGAAACTTTAACCGGTTCAGCACCGCAGTCCGAAAATCTCATGCATCCGAGCAACGTTCACCTCCCATTCATTCGCCTATAACTTTATTGCTACTCATCACAATGAATTGATCTATATCTTGTTTTTTTCGCCACTAATTAGGCTTTCTTTGGGTGCTACATTTTGCTAAGAATTATTTTTTTCTAAATCTATTTTAACAGGAAGATTAAGAAAGAAATGAAAAAAAATCATTATTTCTCAGTTTTTGGCCATTATAGTTTGAAATTAATATACGCTAGCGTACGCTAGCGTAATTAAAACTCATGTATTTTATTTGCCCATCTGTCCCGCTTATTACACCATTTAAACGATGTCCCTATCACAATTTATGGTGCCAATATTTCATTTAGAAATAAAGGTGCATTTTTTCAATTTGTGTCCATCACTGTTTATAAGCTTATAATTTTAAATAATATAATAACATATTCTCTTGACATGCATATTTAAAAAGTTCAGACCCTTGGGTAACTATTTATGTTGTTTTTGTTTTTTTTTAATTGTATTTTTTATTTTTATTTTTAATAAAAAAAGTGTATGTGGGTAATTTTTGGTGTGGGAGGGAAACTGTTAATTTTAAATGTAAAATATATATATTTTTTAATTAAAAATGAACTGTGGTGCAGTTTACTATTCGGCCACAAGATGGCCACAGTGAAAAAAGTCCTAGATGCGAACGATTTCGCATCTAGGAACTTAAAAGTAGGGGAAATGTTTCCTGGGGGCAGAAATACCACGCTCTCTGGAGAGAAAGCGTCGGTATTCCTGCGGGGAAGATAGATCGGTGAATGGGAATTATATTCCCATTCACTGATCGGGGGGCTAGCGGCGGGCAGCGGGAGCGCGCGCGGGGGCACGCCCGATCGCGCGCACGAGGCGGCGGCAGCAGCAGTGCCTATCTGGACGAGGAAGCTCGTCCAGATAGGCCGAACTGGTTAAAATCAATTTTCACAAAAACTATAAGGTCGTTTTGAAAAAATGTTTTTTCCTCTTGTAGCCACTGCAAGCTCTGGGGCAATTGCCCCACTTTGCCTCTATGGTAGCGCCGGCCCTGATCAGGACCAGTGAGTGTCCTACAGTGGTGTACCCCAACCCTGTCCTCAAGGCCCAACAACACTGCATGTTTTGTGGAAATCCACAAAGGTAGTCAGTCAGCTTTGGCAATACAAAAATGATCCCCCCCCCCTTCCCCATTTGATGGTGTGTGGATTCCTGCAAACTTGTACTCTTGGTGGGCCCTGAGGACAGGGTGGGGGAACTCGGATACCCCCAATCACGTATTCATGTGATCATGAATTTGACTCTGCCCACTTACGAATTGACTCGTGATCACGAATAGAAACAGATATTCGACTCGAGTACAGCTTTGAGTCGAATAACTGCATATAATCACGAATCATGAGTAGTGATTCGTGATTAAAAACCCACCGACTTTAACGGTCAATAGCAATGCCCCCTTTATGGGAACAAGAGGGAATTTTTTTTTCAAAAAAGTTTTTGAGAAAATCAATTTTAAAGTTTTAAAGGAAACCCATTGTTCTTCTTAACATATCTGGCAAATTTGCTGTTTCTAGCATGTAAGGGGGATTTGCTATTAACCGCTAAAGAAGACTATAGTAGTTAACGGGGGTTGGATGTTTTGTATGCATAATTTAATAAAGTCATGTGTTATTAGAAGACCATTGTGGAACTATTTACTATATTAACAGCTAAAATCGGTAGGTTTTTAATCACGAATACCGACTAGTGATCACGAGTTGGGTTACGAGTGCAATCACGAGTGCATTCGTGATCGAGAGCCGATCGATCACTAATGCCGATTATGACCTCGTAATCATTAAAGACGGCTCGTGATCATGAGTTACTCGTGATCACGAGCTCGTGATGAGCACCACTGATGCCAGTGGATGTTTTAGTGGTCTTATTTTCCATTGGACATACCACCAGGACCTGAATAAAAGAAAACCTTCATAGACATCATGCAAGGGGGGACTTGTAGTAGGTGCTCGCATTGTAATTTGGGCTAAGCAGCAACAATTACTAAATATTACACTGTTGTTTTGCACAAAGTATCTTTTTCTGACTCTTTGTATATTTATTTTTGTTAGGAACATGCAGATGATTTTGAAATGTTGTCGTTCTGGCTCTCCAATGTCCATCATTTTCTCAACTGCCTGAAGCAGTACAGCGGAGAGGAGGTATTTCTATACTTTGGGGTTATGCAAATGTTATGGTTTCAGGTGTCAGGAACTTGCCTCACTATACAGTTCAGTGGTCTTTTTTTAAATCCAACTGACTGTTAAGTGTTTGTACATCTGCCTGTGCCACAGGGGACTGGTGTGTCTTGTCAGCTTTGTAGAGATGGATAAAAGTGAAGTAGAACTCCAGGCAAAGTAGCAGCTTTGGCTTTCTCTTGCTTTCCACCTGGCATTTGTGGTAAGATGAGGTGTTGCCAGGAAATAAGAGGAAGTGGCAGCTAAGCCTATGGACCCCCACCAGGCCATAATGTCTCTCTCTGTAGCAGAGGAAGCAGGTCATAACACACCTCTACCAAGGTGGACAATTATAAATGAAATGATTGGTAAACAGAGGTGCCAACAAGAATATACATTAAAAACAGTGTAAAAAGGAGGTTGTGGTAGACTTACCTCTGAATAGATCACACTGTGGATCTGTGTCAGAAAAAAATGACTTTATTGAAAAATAACTCAATTTGTGGGCAGTAAATTTAAATTGAAATCCATCTTTTGTTCAGAAAAAGTCAGTTGTTTTCAGTATGGTTTTCAGTTTGGCTCTGTATTTTGCAAGGATTAAAAAAAAATATTTTTCAACTTACTTTATTTTTATGTGCATATAAAACATAAGCATGTCAGTGCTGATGTCAGTCAATGGATTAGTGCAGGTGTGGAGTAACAAAGCCTCTTGCCCTGTGCAACTTATTACTTTTGCAATAAGGTGGCAGTTTATGTACAGCCTCACAGTGCTGTTCAGACAGAGCACTGTTGTGAAGGCTGCCCAGAGCAATGTGAGCTTACTGTCATTATAGAAACGTTTAGCTGGCTGCAGATTGACAAGGTATAAATGTTTGCATGCCTGTAGAATCAGGTGACTGCAGCAGACCGTGGAACACCCAGCCTGGTATTTACCTGTAGGGAGCAAGAAATGGATATATTTGTCTTTTACTTATAAATCCAGGTAAGGGGTCATTCACACTTATCACTGCAAATTTTGCATGTGGTTTCCTGCATGCACTAATCTGCATTTGTGATTTTGGGGTATTTTTTGTGCATGTTTGTAGTTGCATGAAAATACGTGGAACTGACATCAAAATTACAAGCTGTTTTGTGTATAAAGCACAATTATTCTGTGTTGCCATTGACTAGCATGAAACTTGAATTGCAATTTGCACACAAAAACAGCAGACTTGCAGCACGATTTTAAAACGCAGAAAAATCACAAAGCACAGGAATGCGCAGATAAAAATGTGATGCAGTTGAAATACATTAGATTCCCAGTTTTGAAAAAACAAGTACAAATTCAAAGAAGTGTGAGTGGCCTCTAAGAGAGCTGAAATATTGTATGCAAAAGTATTTGTATGATATTTAAATTAACTTTTTTTGTTCATGACTAAAGTAGAGTTTCGTAGTTCAGCATAATGAATGAATTATGACCAAACAAGAAAACCCATGGTAAAGCAAAGTTTGAAATGAAATATTTAATTTCTAAAAAAAATGTATTGAAAGAAAGGCAATAAAATATATAACATTTTTCAGCATTGTCAATGTGAAAAGACATTATTACTATTTGCCACTAATCAATTACCATATTTTTTCGACTATAAGATGCTCCTAACTATAAGACGTACGTAGGTTTAGAGCAGGGGTCCCCAACCTTTTCCGGCCCCAGGACCACTTTCTGACCAAATTTTTTTCCGGGGACCGCCGGGTGGGGGGTGGGGGGGGGGGGTGTTTGGACGTTGGGTGGAGTGGAAAGTGGAGCGGTTTACGGAGGGGGGGAGGTTGCTAGGGTGCAGTGGCGTAGCTAGCATAGTTGCCCCAGAATAGGGAGTTTAGTTGCCCCAGTATGGCTAGTATAGTGCCCAAGTATAGTGCCCAAGTATAGCTAGTATAGTTCCCCAGTATAGCCAGCAAAAGATGCACAAAAAGAGATAGGAAAATATATATATATATATATATATATATACTGGTTTGCTGTGCCTATACATGCATGTTCATTCTGCTTTGCAATATATATATATATATATATATATATATATATATATATATATATACATACACACACACATACTGGTGTGTTGTACATACAGTGTCAGGCTCCCAGCGTCAGGCTCCTAGTCTCCCAGCGTCAGGCCACCAGTGTCTGGCTCCCAGCGTCTGGCTGGCTCCCAGCATCTGGCTGGCTCCCAGCGTCAGGCTCCAGGCTCCCAGCATCAGCTCAACCCTCTAATGGCGCCCTGCTCTGCGACCAAACTCGCCGCAGTGATGCCGCTTGAAGAAGAGTGTGAATGGCCACAACTATGGAGGGGGCGTGACTGAAGGCCTACGAGCGCTGCGGTGATTAGCCCCACTGATGGAGGCAGGACTGGCGCCTCCGATATGCAGTTCTTCGCCGGCGCAGGAAAGGGGTTGATTGGCCACATATTGAGGGGGTGGGACTGGCGAACCATGACGTGCACGGCTGTGGCCGTGCATTACAACTAAAAATGACACTTTTGAAGTAAAAAATCGGTCTGAAGCCACGGCCCACTGTAAAATGTCCTGCGGACCACTAGTGGGCCGCGGACCACAGGTTGGGGACCCCTGGTTTAGAGGACAGAAACCAGGGGGAAAATATATATACTAAACCTGGTGCATCCATGGTGAAAGGTCATCTTGTGGATTATGCCCCCTTTTGTACCTCATGCCCTTTTGTACCTCTTGTGTTTCCCTGTGTCCTCCTTTGTCCTCCTTGTGTCCTCCTGTGTCCCTCATGTGTCCGCCTCTGTCCTCCTCTATGCCCCTGTGCCCTCCTCTGCATGGGCACAGTACAAGGAATCTCCGACATTACAGTAGGTTGTAGATTCGTATTGGCAGGCGTTCACAAGTCAGGAACTCCCTGCATTTGGACTATAAGACACAGCGACTGTTTTTCCCCATTTTGGGGGGAGAAAAAGTTAGTCTTATAATCCACAAAATACATTATTCTCTACGTGTTGTTTCTTTAATTAAAAGCTTTTTGAAATGTCCGTGGACTTGTATTCTGACATGTTTTCCCTCTCTGGATCAGTCCACCCAAGTGTAGCTTCTCTATCCTCAGTGATGTAGATTTTAAAACCTTCTACCACCTTCCAATGTTAGAATTGGATCATTTCCTTCCAACCCACGAACTCCATCACAGTTTAAAAAGATAAATTGTATAATTTGTTTCTAATGGATTGGATAGAAGCTTCCTTAAATACAGAAGAAAAAATGAATAAGTTATTTGAAATCTGTTTTATTGATACTTTAGAGACACAAACTAAACAAAGAATTATGAAACCACATTTTTTACATAACTTCCTCTGTACCTTAGCATCAGTTCTCTTAATCACAGCTAAATCTCTTTGTACCTTCATTTTGCAGGAGTTCATGAAGTACAACCTGCCACTTCAGAATAAGAATTGCCTGAAGAATTTTGATTTGTCAGAATATAGACAGATTATCAGTGATCTGGCAATTCGTATTTACCATCAGTTCATAACTGTGATGGAGAACAATATCCAGCCAATGATAGGTAAGATAGAATTGTGAAAGAGTGTCTCATTGGAGATGGAGAAACCATTCCAGTAGGCCAGGCTCTCTTGCTGCTGTTTGATTGGTTACTGTGGTACTGCCTTCCTTGCACTGATTCACTGAAAACACAGGTTGCTTGATTCATGGGCATTCAAACCCACCACACATTTTTAAAAATAAACAAGGCTTTATTGAATATGCAAAGGTTTCATACAGTGTTACAGAAAAGAAAAGCTGAGGATAGTATTCCTACAGAAAATCAACTACACAATGGATCCAAGTATAATAATCAGATAAGACTATATAACGTGGTGTTGTTGGGTTAGTAAATGACCAGGGCACCAGAAAATAGCATGAATAGAGTACTACAGGATTCCATTTATGTAAAAGCCTTTTACAAAGATCATTACAGTGTATAATTTCACCCTCCTAACCCCAAAATTGAACAATGCAAATTCTGAGAGCAGTTAGGAAAATAAGTGACTATAAAGGTGGCCACACACGATACAATAAAATGATCCGATTTTACGGCAATTCGATAAAAACGATCGGATCTCCCGAAAAAAGCTTTTTTTTTCATTTGACTGAAAAAATCGATCGGATTTATCGTTTTCTTCTATTTTAATCGATCCGGAATGACAGATATTTTTCTTCAATCTTTGTAATATACACACCCTAGCAATTTTGTCAGAGTTTCCAATCATTTTTATCATAATTGGGGAAAATTGTAACATAAGTGTGTGGTACATTGGTCATATTTTTGAAATGTTACTATCAGTCAGAAAAATTGATTGCAATTCTTAAATTGAACAGATATTTAAAAAATTGTATGGTGTGTGGCCACCTTAAGGAGTGTTCAGAGGGGTTAGCAGGATAACTGTTAGAAGGGCCAAATCTTCTTAGAACTGCAGTACAAATGTATTTTGTTTTCGGCACCTGCAGAGTATTTGCTGTGGAGCCAATTCACCTATCTGACTGGCACGCTCCTCCTTCAGTCTGTGTGCTTCTGTCTTCATCCTGTGATGTCACGGAGAGGAGGCGGTCAGAGAAGATGTAGACGGAAACACATAAACTGATAGAGAAGCAGGTAGACTGGTTAGTTAGCTCAGACTGGAGATCATATTTTGGGTGCAATACTACCTGTTAGGTTTAAATTGAAGGTAGGGATAGTTAGCATTGGAGAGTGGTTTAACGTTTGGGATACATATTTAATGATTGGAAATATGCATTATTAATGTAAAGTTAGCAGTAGGGTTGGTTAAATGTTTAAAGAGGAACTCCAGTGAAAATAATGTAATAAAAAAAGATTTTTTACAATAATTATGTATAAATGATTTAGTCAGTGTTTGCCCATTGTAAACTCTTTTAAATCCCTGATTTACATTCTGACATTTATTACATGATGACATTTTTACTGCTGGCAGGTGCTGGCAGGTGATGTAGCTGCTGCTTGCTGTTTTGGCAGTTGGAAACAGCTGTAAACAGCTATTTCCCACAAGGCAACAAGGTTCACTGACAGGAAACTGCCAGGAGTACCATGGTCCTCAGAGTTTCTTGTGTGAGGGGTTTCACACAATATCTGTCATACAGCGCCCCCTGATGGTCAGTTTGTGAAAAGGAATAGATTTCTCATGTAAAAGGGGGTATCAGCTACTGATTGGGATAAAATTCAATTCTTGGTCGGAGTTTCTCTTTAAGGCCTCGGTCACATCATACGCACTTCTGTGTGCATTTTTGGCGGCGCGTATGATGTGCGACACACAAGAATGGCAGAAGTGCATAGACAGCACTTCTGCCGTTCAGATCATATGCGCTACGCAGCAGTGTGATGCGATATCACACTGTTGCATGCATTTTTCGGCCAAGCCTGCATTAACAATGTGAACAAGGTCTTATGCAGCGCCAAAAATTAGCAGTACCACAAATCAATTATACAGCAAGGCCGAAAGCTTGCTTATTCTTATTCATTTTTAGTTAGCCAATAAATGGTATCAACCTGATTTAAAACTTACAGCCTAAGTGCCTTTGTTAGCATGTAACTTACCAAAAGCACTGGAGTATATTAGTGTGACTGAGCATTTTATTCCATGCACCGGTACTGTATTTCATAAAGAAGAAAAAGTAGAGAACTAATCATTTCTGAATATGTCTCTCTATAAGACAGGGGGTCCTTTTTTCTAATTACACACAAGTGAATTGTACAAGCTAGTGATTCTCTAGTTTCATGCAGAGGTTGTGTTGGCGCTGATATTGGTGTGAAGTAAGTGTGATCTAGTTTGGTGACATACTGCATCCACCATTACTATGGCTGTCGGTCTGCACTTGTGAAGGCTTATGAAGCTTTCTCAAGCATAAACCTAATTTGTGTCCCCTTACCCAATAATTGCCCGTCATTGGTGTTTTCACTTGGGCTCCAGGAATAGCTTTACCTCCTTAATGCTAATAGCATGTGGATAGGACTTTTTTTTATCTGTAATGCCTCTGTGCCAAAAGCTTGGAAATGTTATTTTTCCCAGAATACTGAATTGCACTGAAATGTCGTTTGATGCATTATTCTAGTTCCTGGCATGTTGGAATATGAAAGCCTCCATGGAATATCGGTTGCAAAACCCACAGGATTCCGCAAACGCTCATCTAGCATCGATGACACAGATGCGTATACCATGACTTCCATTCTCCAGCAGCTGAGTTATTTCTATACCACCATGTGTCAGCACGGCATGGACCCGGAGCTTCAGAAACAAGCCGTCAAGCAACTGTTCTTCTTGATCTCCACCGTCACCCTCAATAGTCTTTTCCTGCGTAAAGACATGTGCTCATGTAGAAAAGGAATGCAGATAAGGTATGTACATTTCTCACATCCAATGAAGAGTGTGACTTCCAGACTTCCAATGCATAACCTCTGTTACATAAACTTACAGAACACTCTCCTTCAGTAACTTTTGAGGGATAGAAGAACAAAGTATTACATGCTAAGCACTAAGATGGTCATATGCGGGCAAATAAATGCTATCATATTACTGCCTGGAATTCATATGCCCAGCACAAGTGGATTAGGTACTCCATCTATTCATAAAAGCCTAAGGCAGGGTTCCTAACCCATATGCCATTACACATTTGTGTCGCGGCAGCCTCGGTTATGTGTCACCGTCCGCTGCCCCCTGCCCCGCTATGTCTCCCTCCCCTGTCTCCTGCTTCTCCGATTTGCCTCCGCTCCATGTATAATTAGAGCAGGGCTACAATAAAATGGCCTCCGATGTCCACAAATGTGGACATCAGCTGCCATTTTGTTGTAGCCCTGCTCTGCTCTATATAACTATAATAAACATGGAGTGGAGGCAGAGCACAGAAGCAGAGAGGGAGACAGAGCGGGCCGCTGAAGAGAGAAGTCAGCGCAGGAATCCACGAAGCTGGTGAGTGATCCACGGCTGCCACCTGCACATTTTACTGGGTGCACCTGCCTTCCCATCTTGAGGGCTGCTACACCTGACTTTCTATACTGGGGGACCTATGTTTGACTACTTATGCTGATGCCACCTACATACCTATTCTGAGGGCACCTACATACCTACACTGAGGGCACCTACATACCTATTCTGAGGGCACCTATATACCTATATCGAGGGCATTTACATACCTATACTGATGGCACCTACACCTGACTTCCTCTACTGGGGGCACCTATACCTGGCTAACTAACTACCTATACTGAGTCTGAGGGCGGGTTTTTTTTTTTGGGGGGGGGGGGAGACACGGTCGCACCTCAGCCAAAACGCACAGTGCAAATTGTCGTGCTGTGCGATCGTTCCATATGGGGGGAAGCCTAACTGTCCCACTGATCAATTTTAAGTGTATTTCCATCTATTTAGTGCTTATTATTAGTATTTTTCTATTATACATATGTGATGTGTCATGAAGATCTGAGCGTTTGGTGTGATATACGACTTCACAAAAGGTTGGGAACCACTGGCCTAAGGCATGCTGTCAATGAGCAATGGCCTGAGAAGTTGGCCCAATGTTCCAACTCTGATTGTAGAGGCTCATTTTTCTATACTGACCAGTAATCACCGCATGATCTTTTCATCACACGTTGGGGGGTGAGGATGCATAAGGTCTGAAGGTGCAAAAATAGTACCCTTCCCCTCAGTAAAGATAGCCAGAGAGCCCCCATCAGAATAGATCGCCAGAGAGCACTCCCCCCCCCCCCCCCAGCCCGTATAGATAGGACCCACACATTGCCCATCCTTTTCCTCTTAGGCATCCTATCTCATTGGTAACAGCGTCCCCTGGGGTGACGCCGCCTGCTCTGTACCAATAAGACGAACTCCTGGGAGGAAGAAGTGTGGTAGTGTGTGGATCCTGGAGAGGTGAGTTCAACGCTTTCACTGCGCACTTTGCATGCGCCCGTATTCCCTCGCTGCGCCCACGTGTTGCCTTCCCCACAAGCATGTCCCTAAACATGGGTCTGCTTCCAATCATGAACATCTTTTCCAGGCAGAATTTGTGATATTCTTCCCTCCTTCCCACTGATCAGCCAGGTCTAATGATGCTTTCAGCACTATGTGACCCAATTTAACCAGTTGGGGGGGGGGGGGGGACTTTTTATGATGTGCTGTGATGTACATTATATCTAGCCTAATCCCTGCCACTCCTGACCCTTTTTTCAGCAGCCTGATTATGTTAAGCAATAGAAAACTATGTTTTTTTTCTGTTTGTAGATGCAATATAAGCTACTTGGAAGAATGGCTACAAGGAAAGAATCTACAAGGAAGTTCAGCCAAGGAAACCCTGGAACCCCTTTCCCAGGCGGCATGGCTGCTACAGGTGAAAAAAATCAAGGATGAAGATGTGAAAGAAATATGTGAGCGCTGCACGTCCCTTACCCCTGTTCAGGTACTACAATCCCATCAGTCTTATAGTGTACTCACTTGTATGGACTTCATTCTGTATTTCACTGTAATGTTTTATCAGTATGTTATACAATCACCAGTTTAGTTTTGTTATTACTTAATTTACTATATGGTTGTGAAAGGTGAAGAGTGTACTCTTTATTAATATTTACTTTATTAATATTTGCCCTAGATTGTGAAGATCCTGAACTCTTACACTCCTATTGATGATTTTGAGAAACGTGTGACTCCTTCATTTGTTCGCAAAGTTCAGGTAAGTGCAGTTTTATTTTATATGCATAATAATATATCAAAATGAATAACAAAGTAAATGAATTAACATCTGAGACCAATCTACACAGTTCTTGCGATTGCTTGGCTCTGCCAAGAAAAGAAATGGTAGCATACCTGTAACTGTATACTGTATCAGTGACCTCCACTGTAAACTCTTAAACTCTTGACCTGAAAATTTCTCACATGTTGATACCATTTAAGAAGGAACTTCCATGGTAGCTTTTTTTGACGTGATGAGGTTGCATAAAAAATGTACAAACAGGCTGCAAAATGAGTAGCAGGATGTCCTGTTGTGATATCTGTTTCTTCTGCTCTGTTGATGAATCATTTAGTGGTACTAATCTATAAGTCCTGCTTATGGAAGACAATCGCCCTATTTATAAATGAGTGTTATCGATGAGAAAAGTAATTTTGCATTGTTAACACAAAAATTACTCTGCCTTCATTTTATAAAGAGATGAGGAGGTTTATTACTAATGCTACATCGCATATTTTCTTCACCAAAATAGCTTCTCCACATTTCATATGGTTAACTCTATTCAAATCTATGGAGCCACAGAAGATCTTGCTTATTGGGTATGGGCCTTAAGCCATAAACCTTGAACAAACATCTTCTGGGAACATAAGTCCCCTTCATTCAGGGCTATTCTTCTACAACGACACCACCAACAACAAAACATTTGTAAAGCACTTTTCTCTTGTAGGACCCAAAGATCCAAACAGGGCAGTTTCTATGCTACATAGCTCCCAGGACAAGAGTGTAAAAATCAACCTCCCCCATAGACTTACACTGTTGCTTTGACAAGCAAACTGCAGCGAGTCCCTGTGGAATAGACCTAGTCAGGTCTATGTAGCCGGTGCACAATCCCTCTGTGGGTCACCACTCCACACATGGTTCAATGAAGTAAATATGAAGGGGGCACTTAATTGGCTTCAAATTTGCGTTTTATCAAATCCCAGTAATACACAACATGTTTCAGGGCATATCCCCTTCATCAGGTGTACACCTGATGAAGGGGATATGTCCCAAAACATGTCGTGTATTACTGGGATTTGATAAAACGCAAGTTTGAAGCCAATTGAGTGCCTCCTTCGTATTTACTACACTGTTGCTATGGGGTAGCAAGAGTTGCTCCCCAATAGTAATAGGTAGCCAGAGGTAGTCCCCGGTACTAGGTAGCCAGAATTACCCCCAGTGTAAGTAGCCAGTGGTGACCAGAGCATCCCCCAGTTTAAGGAGTACATATTATTTGAGCGTCGGGCAGCTCGGCACAGGGTGAGCCGAATGACTCCCATCAACACTAGAGGGCAGCAACAGGTCTGTGCATCAGAGACCAGTTCATAGTGTAATATTCACATGCAGCGGAGATAAACATTCATGATCAAGTTGAGTAAAAATATATTGCACTCATGTATAGGGATAGTCAATGAGATGAAAATAATTCTGACTTGATGCAGGATTATATCATTCTCTATGCAAATATATGTGGCTTGCAAATTGACCTTGGTGGGACTTGATTGGCCCATTTCAAGCTACATTCATTTGCATCCAAGGTGTACATAATCTTGCATCAAGTCGCAATTATTTTCATCTCATTGACTATCCCTATTCAGTTATCCCTGAAGCTATTTTCCCCTTGGCAATACCCCACGTTGATTTATACTCAGCTTACTGCATCTCCCCTTTGTCCTCTACATAGAACTGAACAGGTTGCTCAGTTCCTACACTCTCACCTGAAATGATCATAAATTATATTTTTGGGTGACAATAATAAAGTGTGTGCACATAACGTAGATTACAGCACTACAGCTCCTTCCTAGAGGAAATCCACAAAATCCCAGACGTAACCAACAACAGGCAGGCAGGTATGTTTATTAATTATTTGCAGACACTGTTATATCTGCTGAAGTGTGACAGCATGTAAAGCAGGTGAACTGTCTTGACAGTTCTGCATGGATGCCACAGTTTATTCATTGGTGTGTTTATAATATCAGTTAAGGTGAACATGTGCAACAAACACTACTCAGAATCCATGCAGCTCAATTCAGATGGGCCTCTGTCACACACAGAGAACTAGCAGCTAATTATTTTTCATATCCTATATTTTACCTGCTCAAGACTGCAATAAACCCTATTTACAATTTACTATTTCTAAATGTATAATTTACTATATACTCTTTACAACTTATCCAGGGAATAACTTAGGCAAGGGTCACACTTGAGCCCGTGGAAACTGCAGTGGTTTTTCCGCTGATGAATCTGCATTCTTGGGCAGTAGTGCCAGCCTTTTTTTTGCCGCTGCTAGAAAAAGCACAATGCTCCTACTGCACTGCGACTGTGCATTGGTACCGTAATCATTAGCCATTTTATTTTAAACAAGACAAGACAAATAACATTTATATTGCGCTTTTCTCCTTGCGGACTCAAAGCGCCAGAGCAGAGCAGCAGCCACTAGGGTGCGCTCTATTGGCAGTAGCAGTGTAAGGGAGACTTGCCAAAGGTCTCCTACTGAATTAGTGCTGGCTTACTGAACAGGCAGAGCCGAGATTCGAACCCTGGTCTCCTGTGTCAGAGGCAGAGCCCTTAACCATTACACCATCAGCCAACTGAACTGAACTAAACAAGTGTGACCCCTGCTTAAATGCTTAAGGCAGCTCAGCTTTTGGTTTATTGTATTCTAGGGCTGTGTAAGTCTGAGCTATTATTTGAAATTACACATATTGAATTCAATAGTTGCACTCATCCACATTAAGCACTTGCGGCGGTAGCGCCTGTCTCTGGCCCCCATAATGCATGCCAGGAGATTTGTTGACCTGCATTAAGGAATAAATACTCCTGCAAATCTACTTTGGTGTGCTAACCGACCATGGACTTTGCTACTTGTACTAGGTGTTTTGCTTTGCACCTTCGTTATGCATCCAATCGGCATACGGTAAGTGTGCCACTTCCAAAGTTCCTACTACCATAATACATGCCAGGAGATGTAGTCCTTGTCACTCCCCTCCCCCTTTCCCATGGTGCAAAACCATTTACATACCTCCCTCAGGGTAAGTTTTATTTCATATATTTTATGAAAACTGTGATCAGGTCCCTAAACGTCACTGGCCTGGTCACTCACATTTCAAGTTAGCTTGGATAACGTGTCATTTTTTGGAGGTTTTACTGGTATTGTATGACCTTGGGCCTTAAAAGGATTTGAGGTGAGAAATATATGGAGGCTGCCATATCTATTTCCTTTTAAACAATCCTAGTTGCCTGGCATCCTGCTCATCTTTCTGGTCAGTAGTGAATCATACACTTTAAATATTGATGCGGCTAATCCAGTCAGACTTCAGTCAGAGCACCTGATCTGAATGTTTGTTCGGGGTTTATGGCTTGAGGCCCATACCACTAACCAATTTTCGCAAGCGATTTTGTGCAATGAAACTTATTTTTTGCAATATTGCTCAACAACATATAACAAAAACTCGTTAAACGATACTTAATGCCACACGCCACACATGGCGATCGTTCGTTTTTGAACAATCAACATGTCCAATTTAGTCATTGAGGATTTCTCCAATCCTCGTTGATTTGCTCAGGTTTTGCCGCGATCGTGTAAATGATCGTTTACATGATCGTTGGTTTCCCACACTTGCAGATTTGGCTAGATGGATTGGGGAAATGATTGTTCGTCAGTGGAGATCCCCGATTCATTTGGCTGTATCTGCCGGTGGGTACTCTGCTTAAAAGTATTACAGACAGAGGATCAGCCTAACCACCAGGCAATGTGCATCGCTCAAAAGGAAATAAACATGGCAGCCTCCACTATTTCTCTCACCTTAAGTTCCCTTTAACCACTTAAGGACCACGGGCTTAAGCCCCTCTAGTGACCAGGCTATTTTTTACAAAATAAGCCCCTGCAGCTTTAAGGGCTCGCTGCAAGGCCATACAACTCAGCACACAAGTGACCCCCCCCCCCTTTTCTGCCCACCAACAGAGCTTTCAGTTGGTGGGCTATGATTGCTCCCCCAATGTTTGTTTATTTTTGTACAAATATTTTTTTGTTTATTTTTTAAATAAATTGTTCTATTTGTTTTAGTATTTTTTTTACCTACCCTCCCTCGCCGCTGGGAGACTGATGGTGGAGCGGAGCTCCGTCATTCTAGCGGAGATGCGCGTGCAATCCAGTGTTGCCAACTCATCCCTTCAATTACTGAAACATCTAAGATATACAGGTTCTGGGGCTATTTGCACATATTCAGTGCCTTAACTGCATCTACCTAGCCACAAAACTTGTATAATTCATATGTGTCAGTAATTAAAGGGATGAGTTGGCAACACTGGTGCAATCTCCTGCAAAACCCCACCCCAGGACTTCACGCCAATTGGAGTGGTCCTGGGGCTACCGCCATGTTTACGCTGATTGGCGTGGAGCGGTCGGAAAGGGGTTAAAGTATAGCTTTACTTATGCACGTAGCACAATACACAACCTGTACACTAAATAATTTATGCACATAGCACACTGCATAACAATGAGAAGAGGGGTTAAAGCACTACACCAGCTCTTTGTAAATAATCTGTGATATAACTTAAAGAGAAACTTCAGCCTAAACAAGCATACTGTCATTAAGTTACATTAGTTATGTTAATTAAAATAGACAATATAATCTCTTACCCACCCTGTTTTAAAAGAACAGGCAAATGTTTGATTTCATGAGGGCAGCCATCTTTTTGGTTGAAAGGAGGTGACAGGGAGCATGAGACAGAGTTCCAACTGTCCTGTGTGCTGATCACCCCTCCCAGTTGCTAGGCAACGTGAATAACAACATAGGAAATCCCATCATGCTTTGCACAGCATCAGGGAAAAAAAGCCCGGGCAGTTTTCTTTGATGGGTGAAACTGTTAAAGAAACACCAAACCTTTTCAGTTCTGCTGAGTAGATTTTTAGTCCGGAGGTTTACTTTAAGTACAAATGATATGCGTGATCTGGCAGAATTACTGGTGTAACTGGTTGCAAACGTACATGCTGTGATACCTTTCACAAGGAAATATCTATATATTTGTGTGTAAAAGGCGTGATCCCTGTTTCACATTACTTACAGTAAAGGAATCAGGAAATATGCAGTACATATCATACATAATGATGCGAGTAGTGCAAAAAACCCAGGCTTAGCAAAGAATCTTTTATATTCCCTACCTATTTACACTCCTGCAGGGGCGGACTGACCATTAGGGCACTCGGGCACGGACCGAGGGCCTGTGGTCAGGGGGGGGGGGGGGGGGGGGGCCGCCACCCGCCAGAGAACCCTGAGCAGCCAGGAGGGGAGACAGCCAGTGAAGGAGGGCGATGGGCATAACAGCGGAGAAGGGGGGAAGTTTCCCCCCCCTTCTCTCACCTTGGGGCCCCCCTTCCTGGCTCTCCCCTCCGTAATCTGTAATGTGTCGGACAGCTGGAAGCGGCTGACAGCGGGCGGAGACGCTGTTCAGCCACCGGAGGGATCGCTGATCTGTGTGCAGCTAGTGTGGGCTTGAGAAGCCCAGACTAGCTGCACACAGATCAGCGATCCCTCCGGTGGCTGAACAGCGTCTCCGCCCGCTGTCAGCCGCTTCCAGCTGTCCGACACATTACAGATTACGGAGGGGAGAGCCAGGAAGGGGGGCCCCAAGGTGAGAGAAGGGGGGGGGGACTTCCCCCCTTCTCCGCTGCTATGCCCATCGCCCTCCTTCACTGGCTGTCTCCCCTCCTGGAGACACCTACATGCCTGGCTGCATATACTGGGGGCACTTACAGACCTGGCTATACTGGGGAGACCTATACACCTGGCTGCATATACTGGGGGCACTTATACACCTGGCTGCATATACTGGGGGCACTTATACACCTGACTACATATACTGGGGGCACTTATAGACCTAGCTACATATACTGGGGGAACCTATAAACCTGGCTATACTGGGGACACCTATACACCTGGCTGCATATAATGGGGAGACCTATACACCTGGCTATACTGGGGAGACCTATACATCTGACTGCATATACTGGGGGCACCTATACACCTGGCTGCATATACTGGGGGCACCTATGCACCTGGCTGCAAATACTGGGGGCACCTATAGACCTGGCTATACTGGGGACACCTATAGACCTGGATACCTGCACTGGGAAAACCTATAGACCTGGATACTTCCACTGGGGATACCTTTTGACCTGGTTACCTATACTGGGGGCACCTATTTTGGGGGAACTGCTGCCAGATTAACTATTTTTGGGGAACTGCTGCTGCCAGATTAAGTGTATTTTGAGAAACAGCTGCCAGATTATGTGTATTTTTGGGGAACCGCTGCCAGATTGTGTATAATGGGGGAACTGCTGCTTCCAGATTCTGTGTATTTTGGGGGAACCACTGCTGCTACATGTATTTTTGGTGATCCGCTGCCAAATTATGTGTATTTGGGGGAACTGCTGCTGCCAGATAACGTCTATTTTGGGGGAACGACTGCCATATTATCTGTATTTTGGAGGAACCTCTGCCAAATTGCATGGATTTTTGGTGAAATGCTGTCAGATTACATGTATTTTGGGGGGGAAACACTATGGCAGAGTTCAAACTTCCCCGGCAGACCTTTTACACCACTGCTAAGGTCATGTATATTTTGCCCCACCCATGACCACGCCCACATTCTGTTGCATGACCACACCCATTTTTTGCTACGCACGGCGCAGGGGTTTTTGTCACTGTGTAGTATCTCAATATAACATATTTACTGTTGTCAATAAATGATTACATCTTAGGCCTCTTGCACACTGCACGCGATTCCGATTCAGATTTTTAATCTGTTTTTACATCCGATTCAGATTCCGATTTGCAGTGTGCAGGGAGCAAACTGCAAATCTGAATCTGAATCGGATGTAAAAACTGATTAAAAAGCGGAATCTGAAACGGAATCGCTTGCAGTGTGCAAGAGGCCTTAGTCTGTAAAAATATAACGTGAAAGGTGGGAAACACTGGTATGGGGCCCCATAATCTCCTATTGCCCGGGGGCCCCATGAGTTGTCAGTCCGCCCCTGCACTCCTGTATGAACTATCCACATTCCTGTATGCAGGATATAAGTGAGATGAATGCTGCAAAAAATGTAAGCTATATGGTTCACACAGTTCAGGTTCTCTTTGGTCTAACAACAACTGATCACCTCGTGCTGACCCCTCGGGACACAACACTGCATATATTGACTCGCCAATAGTCTCTTTTGAGTTATAGGCTTCCCCTTACCCTTTAGGCAACGCTGTCTGCTAGTGGTAATAGGTTGGTGTTCATGTCAGTGCTGGGATCAGTGTATGTATATACCATACCTTCTTTGGATGAACTTTAGGACAAGTGCTCAGATTTTCTTAAAAAGTCATAGAGCTTGATTCCCTAATGGTACGCCCTGAAGCAGCACAAGTTAAATGATCTTACATGCTGTAATGATACCAGCACAACTTAATTACAGAGCATGCACATTACGCACGCTACAGGCAGCGTAGCTTAGCATGCGCTACTTAGCAACGACCACTCCATGTGAAGTCCCGCGAGAGTAGTGGCCGTTACTAAGGAGCGCACGCTACGCTGCCTGTGCAAGCTCTGTGATAAAGTCACGCTGGTACCATTACAGCACGTAAGATCATTTAACTCGCGTTGATTCAGGGCACTACCATTAGTGAATCAAGCCCATAGAGCCATATCAATCCATACCATACACGAATGAGGACCAAAAAGTCTGAAACCCGCTGTATGCATGATGGATTGATGTGACTCTGTAAAATATATTAGCCACAGCCTCACTATACACCAGTGGTTCTGGATGTGCAGCCTTGCTTTCAGCGGCATAAAGAGATATATCACTCTGGCATATTAAAGCGGACCCAAACCAAACATTTTTTTATTTCAAACTATTTAGTTGCACCACTCTGAGACATACAAAGATGAAAAAACACTCCTTCAAGCCTATGAGCATTTCAGTGCATGCTTTTCACCCTTTTCGTTTCATAACTAGGGTTATACAAGTGGCAGCCATTAGCAATTCCTCCTTTGTCCAGACACCTACTCCACCAGTCTGCCGGATTCTGTCGCGGCAATATGAAAGGAAGGGAGGGGTTCCTCCAATAAATGTAAAATATTATATATTTGTCATCATGCAGCTGAAAAAAGGCTGCTATTTATTATTATAATTTATAAAATAGATTTTATTTCTGAAATCTTGTATTTTTAATTTGGGTCCACTTTAAGGATTGATTCATCATGGGAAACCACAAGGCAAAATTGCATTTAAAATGTCAATGACCCTCAAGGTAAAAATACATAAATGGTAGGGATTAGATTGTGAGCTCCTTTGAGGGACAGTTAGTGACAATATATATATATATATACACTGTACAGCGCTGCGTAATATGTTGGCGCTATATAAATACTAAATAATAATAATAATAATGCATCATCCTTTATTTTTGCATAAAATAATTTAAAACATCCACTTGCTCAGTGACAGTGAGTATGTAAGGTATGCTGAGCTACCTCCCGGGCATTGTGGGCTTCCCTGCAGCGAACCTGCACTGGAAACACATGTATAGTGATACGTCCTCCTGGCTAGCATGATCGCATGTAAATATTATGATGTCACCCACTCAGAATGTATCCTCCATGGCTCAGGCGCACTCAGCTGGTAGACTATGATAGCAAATTACAGGGCAAGGACACTGAAATTACACAGCAAACTTTCAAACAAATTCTTTATAAGTTTGTACAGTATGTCTCAAACATGAGTACACTTCTCACATTTTTGTGAATATATATATATATATATATATATATATATATATATATATATATATATATAGTCATATATTTTCATAGGACAACACTGAAGATATGGTACAGCTTGATCCAGCCAGAGAGTTTTTGTGGCTCTCTGGCCTAAGGCTGAACTTTATGGACACGTCTTTTTTCAACTTCAATATCTATGTAGCTATGTCATTATTATTTGTAAGGACAGATACTGTATTTGTGCTGCAAATACAAATCTTTTTCAGTCTGTGAAAAGTATTTATGAGTCATATCATCATTAATTGTCCTGTTTAATATTTCAGGCAATGCTAAGCAATCGTGAAGATGGGTCCCAGTTAATGATGGACAGCAAATATCTTTTCCAAGTGACATTTCCATTCAGCCCATCTCCTCATGCTCTGGAGATGATTCAGATTCCCAGCAGCCTCAAGCTCAGCTTCCTAACAAGGATCTGAAGAGTAAGAAGCTTGTGGTTCTCCAATCACAGACACAAGGGACTCTCATAGGAGCTCCTCTGGCTGAACAATCAACAGTCTTTATTTGGGTCCATTCATTTTTGTTTTGTACGTCAGGGTCATTTATTATTACTGAAGGGTTTCTGTGACAGTGCAGCTATACTCTCATGCTTTAGCTTTGTTATAGTAGAGATATTTCTTATCCTGAAACAAGACGCACAGCTGCTGCAGATCACACTGAGAGCCATCAGCTGCTGGCTGTTACTGACTTTACTATGTATATGTGTTTTAGGACATAAAATGGTTACTTCCAGCTCATTTCTTTATTTTTGTTTGTTTTGCTTGTAAGGAAATATTGTTAAAATAATTATAGGTGATGTTATTTGTACATGTGAAAGAGATCAACTCTGTGTAGATTATCTTACAAATGTATGTTTTTGTTTATGTATTTGTAAATATCTGTGTACATGTGGGCAGCCAAATTTGTTGGTTACCTTCAGGCTTTTCATTGTTGTGCCTTATTACTCTTAGCTCACTTATTGCACATCCTATCTTACCTGCACTGGGTATGTCTGACCCATAATGTCTCTTCCGTTGGTAAGTGCTTTCACAGTCTATCTCAGACTCCCTTGTATTACAATGAAGCTTGGGAAGAATTTCATCTGAGGCCTACTTTACGCATTCATTTGCCAGTATTAATATGCCACATTTTTCTGCCCATTAACCATTTTTTGCATACATTCTCAATCCATGTCAGTGTCCTGTTGATCTTGCACTGTTGAAGGCCATTGGGCTTCTCTAGGATGTTTAATCTAAGTGCCCACTGATCTTTGACAGAGCATCCCGCAACGGGGTGATTGACCGTCCTGCTAGTGGCCACCAGGTGGCGGCCCTCAGTGTTTCCCCCAACAGTGACTGCAAGAACAGGAGGGCCAACACTACAGTGTATGAGGAGAACTGTCATGCCAACCACACAGTGTAGAGAAGGACATGGCAACTGGTGCCGACAAGGTACTGGACTAACGGGCCTAAAAGAGGGAAAGGGACTCCCAGGAAAATAGGGACAAGGAAGACAGTCTGTATACTGGGTTAATAGGAATCAGAAGGACAGGTTGCAGATTGGTTGGAAGGCTTAGCAGAATAACAGGACTGAAAATCTTGAGAGACAGGATAGCAGGGCTGATTGACTGCTAAAGCAAAGGCAAGGAGCAGACTGAAAGGGCAGGTGAGGATGACTGGAATTCAGACTGACTGGCTGGTAAGATTGACAGACAGATCACAGCACTGGAGACAGTGTGTCTGAATGATAGCATCTGATTTTTTTTATTATTTCTTTCCTAGCAACCAACCAATGTTTCCCAACATGTTCTACCTTGCCCTAGTAACAGGAAAGCGTGAAGCTGGTTGGTTTCTAGTAGAGCAGGAGAAAATTGTCTACAGTCTGATTAAAGGAATACTATCGATTCACATTTTTTTTTTTTAATTGACACAGGAATTGTTTGGGAAGTGCTGCTAAGTACTGGTGTATACATTTTAGTAGCAACTTCTTTGTTTACTGTTAGCAAAATACATTCAAAGTTTACTGACGCCAAAACTGACGGCTGACTGAGCCATGAGGAGAGGGGAAATTACCCTCACATGGCCTCAATTCACCAGTGGTTACCGACCTATTTATCTCATGGGAGGTAATTTACCTCCTGTGATATCTCCAAATAGCAATTCTCCACAAGTATAGGGTGAAATATCGACAGAGAGAAATCCATGTGATAAATGTGTGATAAATGTGCGATAAATAGGCGATAGTTGGTCGTTATTTTTTCTCAAAATCACAATTCACTAGGGAAAAAAGGGTGTGTGGCCATTCGTTATTTTTTCATCTATTTATCCCCTGAATGTACCTGGAGATATGTGGTTTTTCTCACAGCTGCTGCAGCTCACTCTGCAGCTAGTTTACTAGCAGCACACAGTAACAGCCTATACTGTACATATTTCAGGCACCAGAGAGCAGCTCACTCTGCAGCTAGTTTACTAGCAACACACAGTAACAGCCTATACCAGGCTTTCTTAACCAGGGTTCCCTGGAACCCCAGGGTTCCTTGACTACTCTGCAGGGGTTCCTTGGCAATTTTTCCCATTGTGGGGGAAGTATAATAGAGCACATTATAATAGGTGGTACTTCAACAAGAAGCACTAAATTGAGGGGTCAGGAGACAGTATAATGAGTGGCAGTGTAATAGGAGGTAGTGAAATAAACAGCCACACATACTTTTAAAGACCATGCCTCCTCCAAAATAAATGCAGGGGTTCCTCAAGATCAAAATATTGTTTGCAGGGGTTCCTTGAGATCCCAAAGTTATTTGCAGGGTTCCTCCAGGGTAGAAAGGTTGAGAAAGGCTGGCCTATACTGTATATATTTCAGGCACCAGAGAGCAGCCTATTTACAATATTAAGCAATATTAAGTATTTACAATATTAAGTGGATGAGCGAAAGGAAGGAGGAATCTGGATACATTTTTCATCAGGAGGGAGTGTGAAAATGTATCCAAATACCTCCTCCGTTTCACCCATCCACTTAATATTATAAATGCTTAATATTGCTTAATATGCAGAACGGAGGGAGGGATTTGTAATGGAAGGAGAGGGTCAAAAACAGGGAGGGAAACCCTCTGCGGTCACATGCTGGTAATAACCACCTCCTCCTACCCACAATCCTTTACTTCCAGCATCCAGAGAGGCAAAGTATCACATGCAAATCACTAACACCGCATAACTATCGACTGTTTATCGCACGGTTTTCGCATCCATATCGCTCCATTATCGCACCATTATCGCCTGCTATCGAACACTCCTCTTTCTAGCCTCTCACAGTGGTGAATTGCAAACAAAGTGTTAAAATACCGCATGAGATAAAATACCGACCTTTTATCTCTTACTAACTTTTCTCTGGTGAATTGAGGCCATATGTGACAGAGAGAGACAGGACACAGGAGCTGCAGCTGTTGGGAGCTCTGTTTCTGACTGAAGTGTCTGAAAAGAGCAGATGAAATGTAACTAATTATCACAGCTTTTTCATATTGTTTTTGCTTTCAGAGTTTGATATGTTTGATATTTGCTTTCTGTATTCTGATATGCAACACTGGCTGTGCATTGAAGCAGACACACCTTCTGCAATTGATTTGTCCCAATATAGCTAAATCCTACCCTCAATAAATTACAGCTTTTGCCTCTGATACTTAACATGAAAAGTAGAAAAATGTTTACACAGCTACTTAGACATTATTTGTACACTGTCATTTTAGAACACTTGGGTATCGATAGTATTCCTTTAAGTGATTCAAACTTGAGCACTAGCGATAATGCAAAGTGTGATTTTACTGATACATATCTGATTTTAAATGAGAAGGTCCATGGTGAAGAAAAGGAAGGCATACCCATGGCCACCATTAAAGAGGGAATCTTAGCAAAAAAAAAGTCTTAGAAAAATATAAAATAATCTGTTTCCCTCGCTATTACCTGACACATTCAAATTGATGAGTAAGCCAGCTGGCTAGAGAAGGTTGTAATGACTAATGTAGCCTCATCATAACTTTTGAAGGACAACAAATTTGGAGATCTCTTTTGAATTCCCCATCCATTTTTCCTTAAGTATCAACTGTCATCAGGCTTGAGATGGCCACTAACGGTCCAATTCCTAGCAAAAAATCGTTTGAGTGATCAGACATTCTGATTGGATTGGTTGTAAATAATGACCATTGATGGGCCCAATCTATTACAAATGATTATAAAAAAAGTTGTCTGATTGAATTTTCATTAAATGAAAATTTGGATTTTCTTGTCTGTTGTGATAGATAAGAAGCAAAGATTGGTTTGTTGATGGTGTAGTGAACGATTTTACTTCTGATCAGAATTATCTGATCGCTTGAACTTTTTTTTGCGCTAGAAATTGGATCATTAGTGGCCACCTTAAAAGTGCACCTGTGAGTTTAAAAATGTCAAAAGATACATACTTACTGGTACCTTAGTACAGGGGAGTCCCTGGATAATCCCTCTTGAGCTCGCCATTCCAGCGCTGGGTACTCTGAACCTATTTGACAAGGGTTTGTTGAATATGTTATTGCAGCCGTGCTCCCATTTGTGTATGAGCGCAGCGGTACTGCGTAGGCATGGGCTGTCTGTGCACCTGCAGCTGTGAAGAAGAAGCTGTGGTATCTAACTTGACCATTTTTTTCCCTCACATGTTTACTTTAGCTGTTGCCTGGCTGTGATCGGGATTCGATCCCCTGAGCAACAGTTCAGGGCCAACTCTGTTCAGATGCATCTCAACAGAACGATGCGCTAGCCTGTAGGCCAGTGATGCATTCTGTTGAGATGTAGGGAGCGGAGGGACAATGTACAGTGTAGAATGGAACAGGATGGAGTGGGCAAGGTGAATGGGAGAACAATGCACTCTAAGGTTGTTCTAAAGAGCTGTCATGCTATATCTTTAGGCGACGTCAGGGTGGCTCCTGTACACACGCTAGATTCTCGCTCGAGGTGGTCTTTATCAGCCACACTGGTCAAATTCAATTTACCATCTATAGTAGCTTTAGAGGAGGAAGCTAACAGGTTAGAGCTTGTCTGCTATAGGTTGACATTATGTTACTAAAATAGTTGTGCTTACAGTAAGAGAGAGCTAAACTGCCTAAGATAAGTTTCTGTTAACTACTTTTCCAGTTTAGTAAATGAATTATATTTTTATATTTATGATTTCACGGTGTGTACAAATCATGTGCTTTGAAACACTTTGTCCCTGTATATTTTTATATATTGTAACTTCATATGTTTTTAGATAATCAAAGTAGAAAACATATTTTATAAATATATTTAGTCTGGATTCTTTGTTAACAGTCATATTTTGATGGTGGTGTACACACATGGAAGAAGAAGCATTACAAAATAGTTGTATATATATTGACTTAGTTTTTTAAAGTGGTTCAAGAATGCCCTGAGAACATCAGCATACAAACATAAGGCAGATGCCATGTGTTCCCTTACAGTTACATTGTAGTGAAAGGGATATGGAGGCTGTCACAATTTTTTTCTTTTTTAATAATGTTGTTTGTCTAGCTGTCATTCTTATCCTATATCCACTAATCTAGAGCCAGTATGCAGATGAGATGTTCTATCATTTGACTAAACTATCTGTGTAACTGGTAAATACAGTATATGTGGCAGGCTCCATATCCTTTTCACTACAGGGTCATTTTAGAGTGGAATTACAATGTAGTATAACATAATCTAAAAATCTGTCTTCCACCTCATTTTTGACTTTGCAGTAATCCTATCTGCCTTTGTCCCAAAAATGTATTTTTTAGTAAAATCTCATGCTTCATCTGTGTCTTCTCTACATCACTGCTGGGATGCTTGTACCCCGTGACCCGATGGCACATGCCTTACCACATACATGATGTCAGGTCACGGGTATAGACACCCAGCAGCAATGGAGAGAAGATGCGGGACACAGGAGGAACGCACCATTGGACAGGTGAGCTTCAACCCAATGGAGGGAGGGGGGGGACACATTACACATGGGGAGAAAAGGCACTCGTCCGGAAATCGAATGCCACTACCACCGCGCACCCAAACGCCCCTTTTTCGCATGCCGGATCGATAGTTTTGATCAATTTTGTTCAGAAATCAGTCAAAAATCACAATTGGGCGGCCACTTTAGGACATTGATCTCTGGCAAGTCCCATCTTAATGATGCTCCCACAATCCATTATTGACCAACTCTCCCTCTGCTCCCTCTTCCAATGTGTGATTCCCCCAGGCTGTCCCCTTCACATCCTGAGTCTCCTACCCACCCACTGCACCCCACTCATTCTGTGTGTCCCCTGCTGCTTTCTCTCCCATCCTGTGTCTCTCTCTCTGCTAGGTCACATTTAAATCGGTGTGTTTCTCTGCTGCTCCACCTTACCGCCACTGTGTCCCCTCTGCAGCTCCCCACCATTCACTTCAACTTGATTCTGCACCCCCATTATCAGCCTGATGTAGTCTACCCTAATCTCCCCATCCCCATAAATGCCTCCCGCTGCTGCCCTCCTGCACAGACAGAGCAAGGCTACTTTAGCATTATATTGAATGCAGCAGTGTAAAGCTTGGAGCCGTGGCAGTGATATTAGATCAAATCTCTGCTGTTGGGTTTATCTTAAAAGTAAAGTGAAAAGGTTCTATTTATGATATTTGGCTTGTAAATCTTTTTTTTTTTACGTTAATGTTAGATGTTAGTGTTTAGTGCTCATGGTAACACCCTCTGGCCCATGTTTAAATATAACAACATCACTATTATTTTATAGATAAATATAAGCTACTAAAACACTGATGACGTAAAAACTGGTGCTTTTCATTCTTCCTGTTATTTTTGAAACATCCAAAAAACTATACAAAGGATAAAGGGAAAACTTCTATATTGTATGGATATTCTATCCTGATCCTAAACTGTATCTGAAAACACTGAACCATTGCTGTTTAACCATTTGCATACCAGCAGTCAGGGCCGGCCTTAGGTTTCACAGCGCCCTGAGCGTAACCAGATTTTGGTGCCCCCCCCCCGTTCATCCTCTCTACACACACCACACACTACGCAGTGCATTGGGAAAAAGATTTCAGTTGAAACGCGTTAAGCGTGAAAGGAGCCATAGGAAAACATGGGACTTACTTTGAAAATCAGTTTTCTTTCCGTTTTAACTGAGAGCAACTGATTTTGTAAAAGGGCCCCAAGTGTATATAAGCTGCTAGTCTTGTATATGTAGGCAGATCCCCCTTTAGTGTATATATAGGCAGATCCCCCTTTAGTGTATATATAGGCAGATATATACACCAAGGGGGGATCTGCCTATATATACACTAAAGGGGGGATCTGCCTACATATACAAGACTAGTAGCCTATATGCACTAAGGGGGGATCTATCTATTATAGGCAGATCCCCCCCCTTCCTTAGTGTATATAGGCTACTAGTCTTGTAGGCAGATCCCACCTTTAGTGTATATATATTAGGCAGATCCCCCCTTAGTGTATGGGTAGCACGGTGGCGTAGTGGTTAGCTCTCTCGCCTTGCAGCGATGGGTCCCTAGTTTGAATCCCGGCCAGGGCACTATCTGAAGGGGTTTGTATGTTCTCCCCGTGTCTGTGTGGGTTTCCTCCGGGCACTCTGGTTTCCTCCCACATCCCAAAAACATACAGATAAGTTAATTGGCTTCCCCCTAAAAAATTGGCCCTAGACTATGATACATGCACTACATAATACATACATAGACATATGACTATGGTAGGGACTAGATTGTGAGCCCCTCTGAGGGACAGTTAGTGACAAGACAATATATACTCTGCACAGCGCTGTGTAATATGTCGGCGCTATAAATACTTAAATAAATAGTGTATATATAATATATACACCAAGGGGGATCTGCCTACTATATATACACTAAAGGGGGGGATCTGCCTACATATACAAGACTAGTAGCCTATATACACTAGGGGGGGGGGGGAATCTGCCTATTATAAGCAGATCCCCCCATTAGTGTATATAGGCTACTCGTCTTGTAGGCAAGTCCCCTCCTTTAGTGTACATATTTTAGGCAGATACTTAGTGTGTGTATATATAATATATACACTAAGGGGGATCTGCCTATATATACACTAAAGGGGGGATCTGCCTACATATACAAGACTAGTAGAGCCTATATACACTAAGGGGGGGATCTGCCTACTATAGGCAGATCTCCCCCTTAGTGTATATAGGCTACTAGTGTAGGCAGATCCCCCCTTTAGTGTGTATGTATATAGGCAGACCTCCACTTAGAGAGAGTGTGTGTGTGTGTGTGTGTGTGTGTGTGTGTGTGTGTACTTAGGCTAACAGATCCCCCTTTAGTTGCCTATAATATGCATGCAGCAGCCAGCAGATGAGATTCCCAGCTGAGCTGACCGCTGTATGATCAAAGCTATATATATATATATATATATATATATATGCACACACTTGTGCTGTCTGTTGTGTTACATTTTGCTTTGATCACAGGGTATATATATATATATATATATATATATGGGATGGGGAGCGGAGCCTTACTTTTGCTGGTGACGTGGTCTGTCCAGTCAGTTGGGGTCTTGGGGCGATGGCCAGCCCGGGTCTCGGGGTCTCGAGGGACAGTCACCCACTGCCACACACAGCCAGGTCAAGGCAGGGAGGCTGGCACACGGCGGGCTTCCATCCTCCTCCTATCATGCACGGGGCCAGCAGCGCGGGGCGGAGACTATCACAGATACTGCCTCCAAGAGGCTGCAGGCTCCAGCACTTGTTTCTGGTCTTCGCCCCCATCACCCCCAGCGGCACAGGGGGCGGAGCCAGAGGGAGACAGTCGCGCGGCGCAAGCCGCCGCAAGTGAGCAGATAAAAATAAACAATATGCGGCCGGGGGGCAGGAGAGCGGAGCGGCGCCCCCCCTTGAAGCCAGCGGCCCGGCGCCCTGAGCGATCGCTCCGGTCGCTCAGGTCAAAGGCCGGCCCTGCCAGCAGTCTCTGGACACTTATGGACCAGAGACTTCTGGCACCTGGAAACTGAGCTTAGTGATGAATCGCTGCACTGACTGACCCGCCACTCTCACCAGTCACACCGCTCACCCATTGCCGCATGGTCCTCGCTCTGTCATCAGTGTGAGCCAATGCGATGGGCTCACAGTGATCATGGGATCAGGAGCCAAAGAAATCGGTTCACAGTGATCATGGGATCAGGAGCCAAAGAAATCTGCTTCTGACAGGCTCACAGAGCTCTGCCGTCATAGCGACGGCAGACTGAGGGTCCTGCAGTGGGTCCATGCAGCGCAGTAATTGAAATCTACGCCCTGGTAGAAATAAGCCACAAGCAGGGCGTAGATTTCAATTACTGCAGTCCGGAAGCTGTTGAAGTGCACCAAAATATGTCTAAAATTGAGACACAACACACTTTGTTGCAGTGATACTTCTTAAAGGATACCCGAAGTGATATGTGACATGATGAGATAGACATGTGTATGTACAGTGCCTAGCACACAAATGACTATGCTGTGTTCCTTTTTTTATTTCTCTGTCTGAAAGAGTTAAATATCAGGTATGTAAGTGGCAGACTCAGTCCTGACTCAGACAGGAAGTGACTACAGTGTCACTCTCACTGATGAGAAATTCCAACTATAAAACACTTTCTTAGTAGAAAATGGCTTCTGAGAGCAAGAAAAAAAATAAAAGGGGGAATTTCTTATCAGTAAGGGTAACACTGTAGTCACTTCCTGTCTAAGTCAGGACTGAGTCAGCCACCTACAGTACATACCTGATATTTAACTCTTTCAGGCAGAGAAAAAAAAATAGGAACACAGCATAGTTATTTGTGTGCTAGGCACTGTACATACACATGTCTATCTCATCATGTCACTTCGGGTATCCTTTAATCCTGTTTTTATTATTATTATTATTTATCTATATTGGGGAACCTTAACCAGGCTACCTATACTGGGGGCACCTATACCTCAATAACCTATACTGGGGCACCTACGGCTGACTAACCTATACTGGGGCACCTATGGCAGGCTAACCTATACTGAGACACCTATACCTGGCTACCCAAAGTGGGGCACCTATACCTGGCTATCTATACTGGGGCACCTATACCTGGATACCTATATTGGAGACACCTATACCTGGATACCTATACTGGGGGGGGGGGCTAAATACTGCATCGCAAATAATGTTTTCAAGTCCTTGTGTGGGAGGGCAAACATTTTACACCCTCGCCCTGGAAGCAATTTAGCCTAGAAACTGCCCTGGTCCTGGTTCTCCCCACCGTTAACAAACGTGGCCGTGCTGTGCCTGCAAGAGTACATGCCAGTGCAGTAAGCTCGTCCACGGTGGTGGTGGTCTCAAAGAGGCGCTAGGGGCTTCCCTATTCTTAGCTAAGTATCCAGCTTTTCATTAAAAACACCTCAGGTGTTCTTTAATATTTTCTTGATAGTAAAAATAAAAATATATTTTATTCCTAAACCTATTCACCCAATGGACTTATGTGTCCTTATTTTTTTATAGCAGCTAACCTGCCCTTACTGTTGCATACTTCACGTGAGCAGCTATATCTCTGGTGTTTTCATGAGCCTTGACTTGACATCTCCATATCTTGCTACATTTGTCCTCTGGGTTTTATGACCACAGTCTTGAATCTCTTGACATTGGGTTAAGTGACCTGACACTGAAGTTGTAATACATTGCTAAGTAGATTAGCAGCATAAGGTCTGCTAGTCCCAGTCTGTTTACAGAAAGTACCCTTCTACATTCTGCAGTCATTCTTCCCATCAACTCGCTGTAAGTATCCCGATATATCTCTAATTTATGAGCACGCTACTTGTTTAGCTCTATTGTATTGGTAGTCATTTCACTTTATCTGTATTATTAGTCCGTTACAGTCATGGGAAGAAAGCTTTTACTACAATAAGTAGAGCAGTTAAAAATGAACGCCCTGTACAAATGAATAAAGTTTTCCATTTTCTTCATTGTGGTACCTATTTCTATGAAATAGTAGATTGTGTAGAATGGTCAGCCATAGTTCAAACAATACAATGGTTTCATGCTTGTATTGTGTCAGCACCTGGTGTGACGTATTTTACTAATGCAGCTAACCTCATAAGAGATACTCATTGATGTGGCTTGTATTTTGTGTGACATATACTAGATTATTAATGCCCTTGTGATAAATCCAGTGGCTGTTCTGGGCTTTTCCCGAAGCCATTGCATGACATATACAGTATGTATATTATTATTGTGCATTTACTTAGTGCCAGCATCTTTCAAAGCACTTTGCAATAAGGAATACACAACACAGACTCAGTGGCGTAGCTAAGGAGCTGTGGGCCCCGATGCAAGTTTTACAATGGGGCCCCCCCAAGCACTCTATACATAACAATTGCTACGGCGCACCAAAACCTGCCAATGGCAACTACCGTGTCAGAGGTGCAAGAAGGGAATGGGGAACAGTTTGTTAATGATTACCACTATTCAAAGTATCTATAGAAGTGATTATTAGGAGCACAGGACCAATAGAGAGCTAATACTGTAGTTGAGGGAGGGCCCTTCGGGGCCCCTCTGGCCCAAGGGCCCCGATGCGGTCGCTACCTCTGCACCCCCTATTGCTACGCCCCTGCAGACAATAACAAGGTAATGATTTACAGAGAAACGACAATTGACCAGGTCAGAGATGCATCATACATGAAGATGGACAAAATGTAACCGGGGGCGGCACTACACTGGGGCACTGACACCCCCCCCCCCCCCTGGGATCACTGTGTTTCCGAGTGCCCCCCTGCACAGTAATAATCAGTTAACTATTTTCAGGCTCCAGCAGCGTACAGTGAACAGGATAGGGGCTGTAAAAAACTCTCTGTGTCAGCCTGAGTCTATGTATGCATTAAATAAACAAAGGCCCTTATCTATTTGCCATAGATACCTCACAATCCTTGTAAGATCCCTTGTAATTAATGTATCTGGATGATTCTTATACTTGCAAAAAAAAATCTCTACCTCCTTAAATTAGCAAATAAACTAGAGCTTGTATCCTGATTCAAAACTTCCTGTCTGTAAAATACAAGCTCTAGTCTCCAGCAATCAGGGCTGGCGCTACCATAGAGGCAAAGGAGGCAATTGCCCCAGGGCCCTAGAGCTTGTAGGGGCCCCCAGTGGCTACAAGAGGAAACATTTTTTTTTTTCAAAAAGACCTTATAGTTTTTGAGAAAATCGATTTTAAAGTTTCAAAGGGAAAAAAACACATTTAAAAACCCGCCGAATTTAACGGTTAATAGCAAATCCTCCTTAAATGCTAGAAACCCTAAATTTGCAGGATATGTTAAGGAGATCATTGGGAATAAGAGGAAATTTTTTTTCAAAAATACCTTACAGTTTTTGAGAAAATCAATTTTAAAGTTTCGAAGGAAAAAGTATACTTTTAAATGTGGTAAATGTCACTTTTAGTAGCAAACCTAACGGTAATGTAATTTTACATGTATCAAAAGTAAGAGCAATACATTTCCTGACAGGGTTTCCAGGGGGTCCATATGCAGCTGCAGCGCTTTGGCCAGGTATCGCTATACAGCCGCAATATGGCTGTATAAAGATCCCTGGCATTTTTTCCTATTTTCCCAAAAAATTTTTGCATGTTTAGAGTGTGGGAATTTTTTTTTTTTTTTTAATTATGTGGGGTCCCCGCTCCTGAAACTTTTTAACCCCTTGTCCCCAATGCAGGCTGGGATAGCCAGAATGTGGAGCTCTGACCAATTGGGGCTTCACACCCTGACCATACCAGCTGCAAAAAAGGTCCCTTAATGCCGATTCTTGTTCCGGGGTATCTGTTGGGGGGCCTCCCAGCTTTATTTTGCCCTGGGGGCCCCATCGTTGCTTAAACCGGCCCTGTCAGCAATGCTTAGCTACTAAGGACTAGACACACAGCGTTTCTCTCTATCCTGCCTGCCTCTATCCCCTCCCCTTGCTTGTAGAGTTGTGAAGCTGGAGCCGCCACTGTATGTTACACAGCATTAATAACACACACACACACACACACACACACACACACACACACACACACACACACACACACACACACAGGTTGAGGCTGCGCAGATCCTCCTCAAGCCCACTGCTGCTGTCATGGTCCTGCCAAAGTATAAGCTTGAGAGGATTCATTCTACTGGGCATGTGTGGACCATACTCATGCATGCGCAGTAGAATGACAGTAGCAAAGCCACAATATCATATTTTACAAGCTTTTGTAGCATATGCTTAGAGGCCCAGTGCTAGAACCGTGTGCTACAACCGTATCCAGAAAGCATCTGTACTATCTCTAGAGACCTTTCTCTACTGAGGTAATTTTTTGTCTCGCAGTACAAAATACACAATTTGTCAGTCATTTCAAGGGAAAATTCCACTTTTTTTGAGAAATTGCTTTCAGCTAGGGGCTTTATAATTGCAAGGATTAACAGTGTTTCAGCATCTGCATAATGACATATGAATAGCAACTGTTGATTCCTGAATAGATAGCATACTATAGTCTTTTAGGGGTACACTTAAATAAAATAAGTGATCTCCTTTTCGTTAAGACATAACTACTGTACTTGCTCTTGCTCTCAGCCTGTATTGATATTCTGGTACTGTTCTTTGGCTCCTGACTGGTATATACCAAATATTAGAAATTGACTAACCGAACCTATATCTTATTACTTCTGGCTCCCAATGGCGTTCTTCCAAATGCTATAATATGTGACATGTAACAATATTGTACATTTCTTCTTGTGGTGTTTTTCTTCCCTGTCTCCTCACCTGTGTGTGCTGGAGCTCAGGGCTGTTCTGTTTATGTTTGTTGCTTTTTGTTTAACCTAAAAATTCAATAAAAAAGAATTTTCACCCCCCCCCCCCCAAAAAAAAAACAGCGTGATTATATTGTTTTCTTCAGTGAATAAAAACACATCCATTCCACAATGTGTTTGACAAGCTGGGAGATAGGACTGCCAACATGTTTTGCTACCTGTCAATGTCAACAAATTAGTCCTGCTATTGAAAACAAGTTGTGATGTGTGTTGCCCTATGCAGCTTATTGCTCCTTCATTGAGTTTAGACTCTGGACAGTCTTATGGCAACTGTCCTAACAGACTACACAGAGTGCAGGCAGCAAAGAAGAGCAATTACTGTTATGGTGTCACCGTACCATTTTAGTAAACGATTGACTTTCCAATCCAATGATTGAAATTAGATCGGTTGAAATTAGAGGATGTTGACGTTGCTTATCAACAACAAACAATTGTATTATCAATTGACTTGTAGATCTCTTCTGCGGACCAATTCTATCTGAAATTGATTATAGTTTTTAATCCCATTCATGGGGGTGTTCGATGATGATCAGAAGGCCGATCAGAACAGAACATTTTTTTTATAGGGTTTTGGGTCACATTCTTATACAGTGAGTCCTGTTACTCATGTTAGTCAATAAAAAATATCCTGTTTTTAATGCAGCTTTAAAGAGAACCAGAGATGAAGCACCCTTTTGTATTTTACCTTATAAATCAGTGGGAACTTGACAGTAAACACCTAATCTGCTCTTTGTTTCATTGTTCTCTGTTTAATCTGACTGTTATCACCTCTGATAAGAATCCTCGATTGAGCATTCAGTCTAGGTTTGCTACGGAAAGATTATAGCTGAGTCTGTCTTCTCTGGTGTCTTTTCAAGCCCAAGCCTGCCCCCTTGTGGCTCTGCTATAATGACTCAGCTATAATTATTCCCTGCAAAGCTAGACTGAATGCTCAGTCCGGGATTCTTATCACAGCTGATAACAGACAGGCAGTGAGGATAAAACGGAGAGCAGGGTAGGTGTTTTCTCTAATGTTCCCACTGATATATATAGCAAAATACATGAGGGTGCTTCCTCTCTGGTTCACTTTAAGCACCGTATACATTATTTTCTCTTTACAGAAAATTGTACTGTTGGGTACCTTTAGTAATGGAAAGTGTAAGCTGGCTGGCTGCACACTGAAATGAAGAGATAAGTTTAATAACATTCTATAGCAAAAAATAAATACACAGCACCACTCTATACTGTATTTATTGAAAAATTACAATGAAAGTGGAGTTTTTCATTAAAGAACAACTGTAGCAAGAGAGATATGGAAGCTGCCATATTTATTTTCTTTTTAAGCAATACCAGTTGCCTGGCCGCCCTGCTGATCCTCTACCCCTAATACTTTTAGCCAGAGAACCTGAACAAGCATGCAGCAGATCAGGTGTTTCTGACATTACTGTCAGATCTGACAAAATTAGTTGCATGATTGTTTCTGGTGTTATTCAGACACTACTGCAGCCAAATAGATCAGTAGGGCTGCCAGTCAACATGTATTGTTTAAATGGAAATAAATATGGCAGCCTCCATATGCTTCTTGCTTCAGTTGTCCTTGAAGTGAATACAGTATATATTTTGCAAACGTTATGTTTTGGTGATGAGACTGAAATAATTTCTTCAAGGCTAAGTTTCCACTGCTGTGATTACAGTGCGATTTCCTGCACACGAATGCGGATGCGATTTGGCAGCCTACTGAAGTCAATAGGGAGCATGCGAATTAGTGTGAGGGGAAATATCTGACAGCATGCAGCATATTCTTGCGTCACCCATCCAAATCACATGGCATGGCTGGAGGGATTGGGCTGAGAGACGCATCATAGCTGTCAGTATCACCTCTTGCAAGATCCATGCCGAGCAGAGAGGAAATGTAGCCTTATTTCCTGGTCTGCATTCGTGTGAAATGCATAAGGGAGCATCCATTACTGTAGAGAGATTTGGAATAAGCTAACAGGGATTAGTTACAAGCAGATTATCTTGCCTAGAGCTTCCACAGCCTCTCCAAGCCATTAGCTGCTATGGGAATAAAGAGAAGGTGGTGGTATCTAATTCTGTGCATTTGTTTCTCTTCCAGCTCAACTGAAACCTGAGAGATGTGTGACCAAACCTTCCTGACTGTTTTGTTTGGTCCCTGTACCAAATGCAACAGGGAAAGGCCACTGCGCACCATTTACATCAAAGCTGAACCAGTGACAGCCTGTTCACTATGTGTGGAACTGGTACGGTAATAATGCAGTCTAAATGCCATCAATTAATAGAACAGCTGTAACCCAGAGAGGGACCTTTAATGTTGTTATTTATGTTGTTACTTACAGTGGCTTGCAAAAGTATTCGGCCCCCTTGAAGTTCTCCACATTTTGTCATATTACTGCCACAAACATGAATCAATTTTATTGGAATTGCACGTGAAAGACCAATACAAAGTGGTGTACACGTGAGAAGTGGAATGGAAATCATACATGATTCCAAACATTTTTTACAAATAAATAACTGCAAAGTGGTGGGTGCATAATTATTTGGCCCCCTTTGGTCTGAATGCAGCCAGTTGCCCATAGACATTGCCTGATGAGTGCTAATGACTACATGGAGTGCACCTGTGTGTAATCTAATGTCAGTACAAATACAGCTGCTCTGTGACGGCTTCAGAGGTTGTCTAAGAGAATCTTGGGAGCAACAACACCATGAAGTCCAAAGAACACACCAGACAGGTCAGGGATAAAGTTATTGAGAAATTTAAAGCAGGCTTAGGCTACAAAAAGATTTCCAAAGCCTTGAACATCCCACGGAGCACTGTTCAAGCGATCATTCAGAAATGGAAGGAGTATGGTACAACTGTAAACCTACCAAGACAAGGCCATCCACCTAAACTCACAGGTCGAACAAAGAGAGCGCTGATCAGAAATGCAATCAAGAGGCCCATGGTGACTCTGAACGAGCTGCAGAGATCTACAGCTCAGGTGGGGGAATCTGTCCATAGGACAACAACCATTAGTCATGCACTGCACAAAGTTGGCCTTTGTGGAAAAGTGGCAAGAAGAAAGCCACTGTTATCAGAAAAGTATAAGAAGTCCCGTTTGCAGTTTGCCACAAGCTATGTGGGGGACACAGCAAACATGTGGAAGAAGGTGCTCTGGTCAGATGAGACCAAAATGGAACTTTTTGGCAAAAATGCAAAACGCTATGTGTGGCGGAAAAATAACACTGCACATCACTCTGAACACACCATCCTCACTGTCAAATATGGTGGTGGCAAAAAGAGCAGCATCATGCTCTGGGGGTGCTTCTCTTCAGCAGGGACAGGGAAGCTGGTCAGAGTTGATGGGAAAATGGATGGAGCCAAATACAGGGCAATCTTGGAAGAAAATTTCTTGGAGTTTGCAAAAGACTTGAGACTGGGGCGGAGGTTCACCTTCCAGCAGGACAACGACCCTAAACATAAAGCCAGGGCAACAATGGAATGGTTTAAAACATTGACTGGGCCATGTGTTAGAATGGCCCAGTCAAATTCCAGATCTAAATCCAATCGAGAATCGGTGGCAAGATCTGAAAACTGCTATTCACAAACGCTGTCCATCTAATCTGACTGAAGTGGAGCTGTTTTGCAAAGAAGAATGGGCAAGGATTTCAGTCTCTAGATGTGCAAAGCTGGTAGAGACATACCCTATAAGACTGGCAGCTGTAATTGCAGCAAAAGGTGGTTCTACAAAGAATTGACTCAGGGGCTGAATAATTACGCACACCCCACTTTGCAGTTATTGATTTGTAAAAAAATTTTGGAATCAAGTATAATTTTCGTTCCACTTCTCACGTGTACACCACTTTGTATTGGTCTTTCACGTGGAATTCCAATAAAATTGATTCATGTTTGTGGCAGTAATGTGACAAAATGTGGAAAACTTCAAGGGGGCCGAATACTTTTGCAAGCCACTGTATTTATTTAAAGTTCTAAATACAACAGAAAGCATGAATACATAAAACATTTTTTATGCTATGTGCCCAATGGGAAGCCTTCCCTGGACTTTCAGTTGAACTGATATCCTGTGCACCCCAGCAGTGACACCACAAGTGAGCTAGCAAAACTGGAGTGGATTTATCCCAAATTACTTATTGAGCACTTTATACAGTACATGGAGGATTCTCATTAGTCAACTGAGCAGTTGACCAATGAGAATCCCCCTGGGGAGGGTAGATGCAGTGGGATGCAAAAGTTTGGGCAACCTTGTTAATCCTCATGATTTGCCTGTATAGATCATTGGTTGTTGCGATAAAAAATGTCAGTTAAATATATCATATAGGAGACACACATAGTGATATTTAAAAAGTGAAATTAAGTTTAATGGATTTACAGAAAGTGTGCAATAATTGTTTAAACAAAATTAGGCAGGTGCATACATTTGGGCACTGTTGTCATTCTATCGATTCCAAAACCTTTAGAACTAATTATTGGAGCTCAAATTGGCTTGGTAACCTCAGGGACCCCTGACCTACATACACAGGTGAATGCAATTATGAGAAAGAGTATTTAAGGGGGTAAATTGTAAGTTTCCCTCCTCTTTTAATTTTATCTGAAGAGTAGCAACATGGGGGTCTCAAAACAACCCTCAAATGACCTAAAGACAAATATTGTTCACCATCATGGTTTAGGGGAAGGATACTGAAAGCTGTCTCAGAGATTTCAGCTGTCTGTTTCCACAGTTAGAAACATATTGAGGAAATGGAGGACCACGGCTCTGTTTAAGTTAAGGCTTGAAGTGACAGACCAAGAAAAATCTTGGATAGTCAGTAGCGATGAATGGTGAGAACAGTCAGAGTTAACCCTCAGACCAGCCCCAAAGACCTACAACATCATCTTGCTGCAGATGGAGTCACTGCATAGTTCAATTATTCGCTGCACTTTACGCAAGGAGATGCTGTATGCGAGAGTGATGCAGAGGAAGCTTTTTCTCTGCCCACAGCACAAACAGAGCCGCTTGAGGTATTATAAAGCACATTTGGATAAGCCAGCTTCATTTTGGAATAAGGTGCTGTGGACTGATGAAACTAAAATGGAGTTATTTGGGCATAACAAAGCGTTATGCATGAAGGAAAAAGAGCACAGCATTCCAAGAAAAGCACCTGCTACCTACAGTAAATATGGTGGTGGCTCCATCATGCCTTGGGGCTGTGTGGCCAGTGCAGGGACTGGGAATCTTGTCAAAGTTGAGGGACGTATGGATTCCACTCAGTGTCAGCAGATTCTGGAGACCAATGTCCAGGAATTAGTGACAAAGCTGAAGTTACGCCGGGGCTGGATCTTTCAGTAAGACAATGACCCTAAACACTGCTAAAAATCCACTAAGGCATTCATGCAGAGGAACAAGTTCAATGTTCTCGAATGGCCATCTCAGTCCCCAGACCTGAATATAATTGAAAATCCGTGGTGTGAGTTAAAAACAGCTGTTCATGCTCGGAACCATCAAACCTGAATGATCTAGAGATGTTTTGTAAAGAGGAATGGTCCAAAATACCTTCAACCAGAATCCAGACTCTCATTGGAACCTACAGGAAGCGTTTAGAGGCTGTAATTTCTGCAAAGGGAGGATCTACCAAATATTGATATCATTTCTTTTTTGTGCACTTGCCTAATTTTGTTTAAAAATTATTACACACTTTCAGTAAATCCAATAAACTTAATTTCACTTCTCATATATAACTGTGTGTGTCTCCTATATGATATATTTAACTGACATTTTTTATTGTAACAACCAACGATTTATACAGGAAAATCATGACGATTAACAAGGTTGCCCAAACTTTCACATACATCCCACTGTAGCACTAACATCTTCTGCAGTGCTTTAAAGACTTCATAATCATGTCACTAGCCTTCCCTCAGAGGGGGCTTGCAATCTAATCCCTACCATAGTCATTATACTCATCATAGTCTAAGGCTAATTTGGGAGGATAACCAAATTAACGTATTTGTATGTTTGTGGGTTGCGGGAGGAAAGTTGCGCAAGCACGGGGAGAACATACAAACTCCATGCAGATGGTTTCCTGGCCCAGACTCAAACCAGGGACCCAGCACTGCAAGGGTATCTTTTTATTCAGCGTGGAATGTTATTGCAACTGCAATGTTATAAAAAAAAAAAAAAGCTACATAACTGGGAATAAAAACAAGACTATTTTCTTTGCTACTAATGTCCGCGTACATCAAAAAAGGGCGTGGGGAAAAAAGGGCGCGTGGTGTAAACGATAAACAGTATTATCGTTTATAGAAATATTGTGTAGAATTTCGTTTACAAATAGTGTTTTAAGAATTTATAAATCACTAAATAATGTGTATGAGATCGGCAATTCTTAAAACGTTAATCTTCCCTGTTTGTAAACTGAAACTTATAATTACGTTTGTTAAAAACCCTCCCTGTACCTATCCCTAACCCCTAGACCCCCTGTTGGTGCCTAAACCTAAGACCCCCCTGTTGGTGCCTAAACCTAAGACCCCCCAGTTGGTGCCTAAACCTAAGACCCCTCTGTTGGTGCCTAAACCTAAGACCCCCCAGTTGGTGCCTAAACCTAAGACCCCCCTGTTGGTGCCTAAACCTAATACCCCCCTGTTGGTGCCTAAACCTAAGACCCCCCTGTTGGTGCCTAAACCTAAGACCCCCCTGTTGGTGCCTAAACCTAAGACCCCCCAGTTGGTGCCTAAACCTAAGACCCCCCTGTTGGTGCCTAAACCTAAGACCCCCCTGGTGGTGCCTAAACCTAAGACCCCCCTGTTGGTGCCTAAACCTAAGACCCCCCAGTTGGTGCCTAAACCTAAGACCCCCCTGTTGGTGCCTAAACCTAAGACCCCCTGTTGGTGCCTAAACCTAAGACCCCCCAGTTGGTGCCTAAACCTAAGACCCCCCTGTTGGTGCCTAAACCTAAGACCCCCCTGGTGGAGCCTAAACCTAAGACCCCCCTGTTGGTGCCTAAACCTAAGACCCCCCTGGTGGAGCCTAAACCTAAAACCCCCCTGGTGGTGCCTAAACCTAAGACCCCCTATGGATAATAATGTTTTACAAACATTAATAAATAAAAAATGTAAATAAAAAAATGTAAATAATTTTTTTGGGTGGATAATAATGTTTTAGAAATGTTTTAATAGTGATTTAGTATCTTTATAAACGTTATTCGTCACGGGCTCATTTTGTAAAGTTAAATCATCACAAACATAGTTATAAAACCTTAAAAATCTCCGGGCGCCGTTTGTTAAAACGTTAATAATCTCCGGCACCTTTTTTTCCCTGTTCGGCGCCCATTAAACGATATTTATAATGGGAGTGAATGGGGCGCCCTTTTTGTCCACTTGTCTCATGCGCCCAAATCTCCTGCTTCCCTAATGTCCTATTAAGTATCCGTACTAAGTATACAATTCATACCATCATACTTTTTTTTCCACTTCAGTGTCACTTTAAAGGGTTACTAAAGCCCCCCGCCCCCCCAAAAAATAAAAAAAAAATCAGTTTAACTTACCTGGGTCTTCTTGCAGCCCCCTGGAGTCATCCTGTGCCAGTGCCATCCTTCCAAGACCCTCAGGTGAGCAGCGGTGTCCGCGTGAAAGATGGCCGGTCACAACCAGGCGGAGGTTACTGCGCATGTGTGACCCTGAGCCGCACGCACCCTGATTGCGCTCTTGCTGCCGGGACATAATGAGGAGGCTTGTGGCCGGAGGGTCTCGGAGGGACGGCGCAGGCAAAGGATAACTGCAAGGGGCTGCAAGAAGACCCAGGTAAGCTAGGCTCCCTGCACACTGCATGCGATTCCGATTCCGCTTTTTAATCTTTACTGCATGCTGCATTTTTTGATCCGTTTTTCTGTTGACTGTATTCAGGGAAAATTGGAATTGAAAATCGGAATCGGAAAATGCATTTGCAGTGTGCAGTTTTGTTTTTTTTTGTTTTTTTTTTGGCTTAGCGTCAGCCAAGTTTTTAATTTTCAAGACCAGAATTTCATGTTTGTATAAAACCAGTACAGAATGTTCTGTAATGACATTGGTGTTTCTGTAGATCACTTGAATAAACTTTATGCTGTACCATTATTCACAGAGCACAGTTCATGCCTTCAGCTGTGCTAAGGTAATGTTAGGATAACAAGAGTTATGTAATCAGCACAGCTCTGAATAGTATGAGTGATGTAACTTCTGTTTATTATCCTCTACTTGTGCAAAATCTGCTGCTGACTCACCTACTACTAGTAATACCTAATATATCTGGTATACAGTATCTATCTTCAACACATCTTACCTCATATCTGCTTGTGACCCGAGTACAGAGTAACAAGATGCTCCCTGTCACAGGTATTCCAGCAGCCCTGCTATCCCAGATCCCTCTCAATGATGAAATAAGATTCAAACCTCTGACTTTAGCACTGGAGGGAAAGTATGATAGATGTGCCACTCAGTTTTGTGTCTCTGCAATAGCTATGGCAGAATCAGTATGACAGACAAAGTCTCAGGAATTTTAGACAGGAGGACCTGCTACAAAAGATCCCATGAAGTAAAAGATTAATGAGAAGTTAAAGAAAAACCTAGCACCTTCTCGTTATTGAAATTGTAGGATAGGTTGGAAAAAATTCTTAAAGTGAACCAAGGTGAAAGTGATATGGAGGTTACCATATTTATTTCCTTTTAAGCAGGACCAGTTGCCTGGCAGCCCTGCTGGTCTACTTGGCTGCAGTAGTGCCTGAAACACACCAGAAACAAGCATGCAGCTAATCTTGTCAGATTTGACAGTGTTTTCAGAAACATCTGATCTGCTGCATGCTTGTTCAGGGTCTATGGCTTAAAGTATTAGAGGCAGAGGATCCACAGGTTAGCCAGGCAACTGGTATTGCTTAAAAGGTAATGAATATGGCAGGCTCCAGATCACTCTTACCTCAGGTTTACCTTAAGGCCAATGTTACACTTATTTATTATTTATTGGGGATGCAATGCGCCTGCCACATCCCATGACCCCATATGCATAGTGCTGCCCCCCTGCTCATTGACGGACTTGGTATTGGGCAGAAAGTATGTCGCTGGGATTCCTGTTGGACCACACATGCACGCCACAATGCGCCGCACTCCATCATTTACACTACTTGCGTCACCCATAGACTTACATTACCCCAAGCATCATGCATTAAATGCATGTGGTGCTTCTGGTAAGGCGCTGTTGCCCTTGCGTCAGATTGGATACTTCCGGTGCACCGCAATAGCTTTTGCGACCCATTGTGGCAAAATAGGGTAAAACATTGCAGGTTTAACCTGCATGTGTAAAAGGGCCCTCAATGTTATTTATCTGTTATCAATAATTTCACCTGCCTAATTCTAGGTAGAGGACCTGCCAGTGGCACTCAGGGCAGGGGTAACTCTGCTGCATAGAGCCACAAGGGCATATCCAAGAGTAAAGATGGCTGAATGTATGGTGGCTGCCAAAAAATATAAAGCAATTCAATCGAAGTGGAAGGTCAAGTAAAAATATATGTAGTAGTTAGACCCGCTTATCTTTTTGCTTGCAAAATTGTGATTCATTTCTCTTCTTCATTTTTCTAATTTTTGTGCATTTTGCGATTTTTCTATATTTGTAAATTGCGCCACAGTGTTGTTTTTTTCTGTGTATTATTCGCATTTAATGCAAATCAATGGAAACACTGAAAAATTGCATTTGTTTTGTGAAAATTGCTCCTGGTTTTTATGTTACTTGGAGGGTAGGAACACACTAGGCAGAATCGCATACGCGTTTCCACTATGTGCTATGGGGAAAACCCATGCGATTCTGCCTAGTGGAATGCAGAAAACTGTGTGTAGAATTTCCATGAAGGTGTGAGCACTGCCTTACATAATACTTTATTTGTACTGTCTCATTAACCCATTTTGGACTAACATGCTCTGGCCCCTTAAAGGGTACCACATATGAGGAATGAAAAAGATTTTATACATACCTGGGGCTTCCTCCAGCCCCATCCGCCTGGATCGCACCCACGCCGCCGCCCTCCGCTGCCCACAGCTACGAGACCCGGGTCCCGTCACAGACGTCATCGAGCCAGCCTACACAGGAGAAATGCACCCTCTACGTATCTCTCCAGCAGCTGCTGGAGAGATAAGCAAACAGTGCACTTCTCTTATGCTAGACTGGGTCTGACTGACGGAAGTGTGGGGAGTTGGTTCTCGTAACTGCGGGGTGCGAAAGACGGCGCTGTGGGAGCGATTCAGGCGGATGGGCCTGGAGGAAGCCTCAGGTATGTATAAAATCTTTTAATTCCTCATATCTGGTTACCTTTAAAGAGAATCTGTACTCTAATATTATTACACTAAAAAGCATACCATTCTATTCCCCTATTTTCTCCTGTGCATCTCTGTGCTGTTTCTGCCACTCTCTGCTGCAATCCTGGCTTGTAATTAACAGTTTTAGGCAGTGTTTACAAACAAACTAACCAGCTTGTGATAGGCTCACATAAACAGAGTGTGTGAGTCATACAGAGCGTGCAGGGGGCCTGCAGAGGGTGTGTATCGCTTCTATCCAATCACAAGCAGCCCTGCACATTCCACACATTCAAGCCTTAAGCCCAATCTACACGATACGATTCTTTGTGCGATTCGATTACGATTCTATTTACGATCCAATTAAATCCGACATGTCCGAACGGGATTCGATTCGATTCAATTCGTTTTGCCATTGCAAACAATGGCAAATCGAATTGAATCGAATACCGATCGGACATGTCAGATTTAATCGGATCGTAAATAGAATCGTAATCGAAACGCACAAAGAATCGTATCGTGTAGATGGAACTTTAGCCCGACAGACACGACAGAGGAAAGGAGATAAGATTTATTACAGAGACAGTGCAATTAGGAAAGGCTGCAGTATGCCAGAGCACATTAGAACAGGCATAGGAACTTATAGGATAGAAGAACTAAGGCTGAAAAAATTGTTACAGAGTCTCTTTAAGGATCAAAGCATTTTTTTTTAATTTTATACTTCCTGATCACTGTGATTGGCTCACAGTGAACAGGTGGTGGGGATGCACTATTGCAGTGGTCCTCAAACTAAGGCCCGCGGGCCAAATGCGGCCCGCCGAGGCTTTTTCACTGGCCCCCCAAACACATAATGTATTACTTATAGATGCAGCCCACTGCGCCTTTAAATATTGGTGGTCCGCATATAGAATAGCAGTGCTGGCACCACCCATCCACATGGAAGCCAGAAAGCAGTAATTTGCTGGCTTCCAATCCAATTTTGCATCAGGTGACACTGCTGTCCAACTGGATGAGCTGGTTGTCACCTGGGTATGCTTCACTGTCTTGTGCACAAAGACATTCTTCAGGCACCAGATGGCTGAATGGTTGCTGCTGGGAGTTCTCCTCTGACCATGATGGGGGAGGGGGGTGGGGGGGGGGGGGGGGGGGGAATCAATACCTAGTTTCAATGTCATGTTTTTCAACATCATTTTATGTATGTTCCGGCCCCCGAGCAGTCTGAAGTATGTTGTTCCGGCCCTTGACAGAAAAAGTTTGGGAACTTCTGCACTACTGTGTCCCATGCACAGGAGCTGATGGCATTAAAACTACACCACATCAGGCAGCCACAAGTGCGGCGTCAGGGTTGCCACCTTATCCCTTTAAATATCAGCACATATGAATTATACATGCCTTGTGGCTAGTTAGATGCAGTTTAGGCACTGATTATGTGTGAGTAGCCCCAGAAGCTGTATAACTTAGATGTGTCGGTATTTAAAGGGATGAGGTGGCAGCCCTGTGCGGCGTAGATTTATATTTGTGGTCCTGATTTAATTAAAAGACCTGAAAGATGGAAGAAGCAGAGGGACAACAGAGGGCTTTGCCTCACAAACCGGAAAATTCCAGAGTCACACAAAGCCAGTGGCCCCTGTGCACAATAAATGTAGGGGCGCCCCATGCGGGTGGGTGTGGTCATTCGTGGGTGGATCTGAAAAGTATCAATAACATAAAAGTATGTGAACCTAGGTTGCATTCTGTAGGCACTGTATTGATATTTTCTATATATGCAATGTCTCATACGTGACTGCACTACATGTAATTATCAGTGCTCTTTATGCAGCATTGTCACAGATGTAAACTTTAGATGGTGGTGGAAAAACTACCATACCATTATGTTTAATATTATTATTCTGCATCTACATACCTCCCAACTTTTTGAGATGAGAAAGAGGGACACTTAAGCCATGCCCCTGCCACATCCCTGATCACGCCCCATCACACCCCTAGTCACCAGTGGCGTAGCTAAGGAGTTGTGGGCCCCGATGCAAGTTTTACAATGGGGCCCCCCCAAGCACTCTATACATAAGAATTGATACTGCGCACCAAAACCTGCCAATGGCAACTACAGTGTCAGAGGTGCATGAAGGGGATGGGGAACAGTTTGTTAATGATTACCACTATTCAAAGTATCTATAGAAGTGATTATTATGAGCACAGGACCAATAGGAAGCTAATACTGTAGTTGAGGGAGGGCCCTTCGGGGCCCCTCTGCAACCCCTATTGCTACGCCCCTGCTAGTCACGCATACCATAAAGATTTTATAAGGAAAATATGTTGTTTTAGCATTCAAACCACACTGGTTCTTTCCATCCTGCTTCATTTTCCTTCATATTAACATTTTAAAATAAGTAATACATCATGGGAATAAAGTTTAGAGTCAATCAAAGACATTTTTAGTAGAGAAATACATATATTTACATAGAAAGAGGGACAAAGTCCTGAAAGAGGGTCAAATGAGGAGGAAAGAGGGACAGAGGGATACGGCTCCCAAAGAGGGACAGTTGGGAGCTATGCATCTATCTAGCACGGATATCTTCCACACAGTGCTTTTTATAGGGAACAGGCATGACAGACACTGACTGTCTTTAGAGGAGTTGACAATATAATCCCTACCATAGTCATAGTCTAATGTTCTACCTTTAGTACAGTATCTACATAGCACTGACATTTGCATAATGTTACTGTTTACAGTCATGTTTCTGCTTGTCCTTTCACTATAGCTACAGCTCTGCAACTGTTATCATGTGTTGTACAATGAATTATATAAAGCAAACAAACATGCAGATAATTTAATGCATTGGATAAAAGGGAAGCCTGACAGTAAGTTATAAATGAAGAAATGAGAGTTCACAGTAATGCAAAAAGTGCAGTGCTGTTTTGTTTCCGACCAAATAAAGCTATTCATATTGAAAAAAAACCTGATTGAGCTCCCAGCCAAGCAGAGTGTGCAGGCTGAGCATCCCTGATAGTGCAGCCATCCCTCCCCATCACCCAGTGCTCCCCTCCTCCTCCTCCCTTGCAACCCTCTCACTCTCTCTTATCTATCTCAAGATGGCAACCGAAGGCTTGCAGGAGAATGAAACCCTGGCCTCCCTGAAGAATGAAGCCGAGAGTCTGAAGGGGAAGCTGGAGGAAGAGAGAGCCAAGCTGCATGATGTGGAATGTACGTATGCTGCAGAGGATGAGAGCTCACAGTGACATCTGGGCTGGTCACAGCTGGGAGGTGGTGTAGTGGGAGCTGCTTCCTTCCTCTATAAACAGACAGGCAGCTGGACTCTGCTATGGTGGATGCAGGTTTCTGTAACACACCATCTATCCTCACATGATAAAGCAGTCACAGTATTATCACATGCTAAGCATTGTCACATTATTAGCCTGTGTGCAGTCATAAGGTGTATGGCCATTTCTGTTGTATTCAGTGCATGCACAGATCATAAGCAGTGTCATTTATATTGCTACTTTGTTTATACTTAAAGGGTACCTATAAACAGCAAGGTAGCATCTGAGTAAGCTGCCATGCTTTTTAAAGTGACCGTGAAAATGCATCAGATGTGAATACGCCCATTAATAAGTGTGAAAATGAAACCAGTGTAATGTGAATGAGGACTACAGAATTCTAAAGGCATTTTTGCATAATTTTGAGGCTAGGTTCACAGTCGGATGTTGCGGAGCTGCGATATAAAATTTTACAACGCAGCTTACTGCACTGCAATAAAAAGTCTATGCGACATTCACAGTGCGATGATAGCATCGCATTTTTAACGTATTGCGTTATGGTAACACACTGCTGCAGTGCATTACCTCTAAATGCACACGTTTCCAGGTACAGGAAAGCATACTTTTAATTGACTGTATGCTTTACTGTACCTACTTAATGCAATGGTAACAAGGCCTTAATCTGCGTTACCACTTTTTTGTTGCCTTGCGTTGTAATGTTGCTTTGCAACATCCCACTTATGAACCTAGCCTCAATTAAAAATGAAATTCCTCATTATGATGACCACTGTATACAATTGTGCTGTGCAGCCTCTATTTCCTTATCTCTTCAGGGAAAGGCATGCATGTGCATTGCACATATGTTCAGCGTATTTTATTTATATCTGTGTGACCAGCTTTATTCCTTAAGCTCGCGTAAGGCTGTTCGTCCCTTGCCGTCTCCCCGTGTGGCTCCTGTCACAATTCAGCCCGAAAGCCTGGGTGAGTCGCACAGGCCAGGTGCTCTCCCCCATCGCGCTCCCACCGCTGGGAGCGTTCTGCGCAGGTGCAGTGCATACCCAGGGATGGGAGTGCAACGGGCCATGCATTCAGGATGAAACGCGACTTGGCCAGGCCTTTGGGCTGAATTGCAAGTGACAGGAGCCACCTAGGGAGACCGCAAGGGAGGAGCCGCCTCAATGGGGGGGGGGGGAGGTGTAAGGAAGCCCCAGATAAGTATGGAACCTGAGATGTTGAATAGCTATGGGGGCACACTTTGCTAATTCATCTCTGCAGGAATACACATTACGAAACTTGCTCTGTTTTGGCTTGCATTAAAGCACACCTGAGAAGCAAATGCTCACTGCAGACAGCCTGTCATCCAATAAATGGTGCAAATACTTGCACCTATGTCTGCAGTACCAAATCTAGCAGGAGCTGCAATGACTCCATAGCCAAAGACAGGAGAGAGAGCTCGGTCACACATAGTCGTAGTATGAGTGACCAGCAGGGGCATCACGTGCAGTAGTCCCTCTCATCGCACCCTTCCCTATCACTGATTTGCATGCTAGGAGCTGCAAAAATAAAGAATAAAATCACAAAACACAGGTACATGAGAGGCAAGGCCCGAAGGGCTCTACCACCACCCGAGACCCCCAACACACATGCTACACCAAAGGGTGGAGGGCAGGTGGACCCCAGTGCTCACACCACCAGAGTTAACACCCACAACTGTCCCTCGATTGAAAGCCAAGCACAGGGGGCCCGATCCTGTATGTAATGCATTATACATTACCTGCTTCTGGAAGCCGGACAGGTCCTCTTCACTCCTCTTCAGTATACAAGCGCGTGCAGCCTGACTATAGTTGATGGAGCTGAAAACTAGATATATCCCTGATATTATGCCGAATGCAAAATACATTGTTCATTAAAATATGCATTTCATGTCAAATGTTTCAAAATGTCCTGCTTTAACGGATGGCTATCACGGTGCAATACTGTTCTGCTACTGCTAAGGGTCGGTTCACACTTGTTTCAAAACTGTATCCGTGGCTTCATTTTTTTGCCCTGGACAAAAACGGAGCCACGGACACCATTGTTAAAAATAGCGGCCGTCTTCACACACTTCAAAAACGGATCTGTGGTCTCCGTTTTAGAAAACTGAACAGAGAGTCCGGATCTTGCAGATTTTCACGGAGCCCGGATACCCGCAGAGGCAATGAAAGGCAACCCAAATAACGGATCTCCCTCTACATAGAGAACTTTTGCACACAAAAACGGATGCCAAAGCAGATTGCCTACTGCATGCTCCTCCCCTCAGCATCATCTTTGCGGACCTCTTTATCCAATAGAAACACACAGGAAGGAAGGACACGTTTTTGAGATATGTTTAAATAGACTGGAAACATGCTGCAAAAGCACATTTTGAAAAACGGATCAGTTTTTAGAAATACTGATCCGTTTAAAAGGCATTCCGATCTGCAGCCTGACAAGTGTGAACTGACCAGTCAAATGCCGATCTCCATTAGTTGTGAATAGTAGTTCTGACAATGTACTCTAGGTTCCCAAAACACATGAAGGTAGCCACACACATTGTGAGTGTCCAGTCTAATGTGCAGATGTTTATGTCTATATAGTTACGTGACACTGTGACAGTGTGTGGGGTGCAAGAAAAGCCTAGCCTCACTCAGCACCAGTGTTTCATTGTCACACTGCTGATTCTGGGTGAGATAAAGGATGTTCCAAGTGACTCATGTACTGCAAGAAATGAACGGAATGTCTTAAGCATGGGCAGGTATAATGTGTAATGTAGTGCACCCACCCCTAATGCTTACTGGCAACAATAGTTATGTAACAGCAGGGTAAGCCAAGTGTCAGCAGAGCTGGTGGGAATGAGCTAATGCTGGTGTGTGGAAAGGGAGCGCTCGCATGAATCACAACACAGATTAAATACTTGTACTGATATATTGTTGCCTGCTCAATGTCACCATCCTTATGCTGGGAATACATCGATGCTGAGCCATGTCCGATGTCTGATCTCCCGCCCGATCGTTTCCGCACTCGATTCCGCATTGAGGACAATGGAAAAATATAAGAAAAACAAGCGGAAGATAAGAGAATGCCTGCGGAATCGTGCGGGGAATCGATCGGGCGGAAGAATCGATCGGGAAAATTGAGCTGTGTATGCCCAGCATTAGGGCTGCTTCAGACTGACGTCTTAGGCCCGGTTCACATTAGCGTAAGCTATCCGGATTTTCCGGATCTGGTCCGGACTGTATACTGTACAAACGGAACGAACGTTCGGCATAGCAATGTAAAGTCTATGCGGACGTTCACACGCGTCCGTTCCATACGTACCGGAGCCGGATCGGATCCGGACTCCGGACTCTTTTCCAACATGTGCTATTTTTTGGGTCCGGATCTCCGGCCCAAGCACCCGGAGCGGAGCCGGACCTGAGCCTGACAGCACCATCCGGAACACAGAAACCAATGGGGAACGGAAGGCACAGAACACACTGCCTACAAAAACCTGACGTTCTACCCCACTTCCTATGCGTATCCAAGCGGCCATTTCGGATGGGGACACATGGGCCCAGCGTATCTGGAGTGGAGCAGCAGTGACAGACGTGCTGGAGCTGTTTGGCAGAATGTCGGAGGTGGAGGTGAGGCCTACAGCGGAGGAACCTGATTCTACAGGTGCACCTTCTGCTGACCCCAACATTTTTTTTCTTAAAATTTCGCTATTTTTGCCCACGGATCCGGATGGCAGCCTGATGCATGCCTGATGCAAACGGTCCGGATCGGATCCGGATCGGAACCGTACGGTTCCGATCTGGATCAGGTCCTGATCCGAACAGGATCCGATCAGGATCCGGTCCGTTTGCATGGCAAAACGCAAGAGTGAACGGGGCACCAGCTGCCCGCAGCAGCCCGGTGTCTTGTTACAAATGCTTTTCTGCAGGCGTACAGAAAAGCATTTGTCGGCTTTCCGCGCCCTTCTGTGCTGTTTTTCATCCCCGCAGGGGGACACAGAAAGATGGTGGTAAACAAATCCTGGAAACAACCTGTGGCTAAGAGCCGGGCTGACAAAGTCGAGAATTGGGATTGAAACGTGGCTTTTACGCAAAAGATGGTAGCCAGCAGTAAGCAATCATACCAATGGCTGTCCTTTCAGCTGAATGGACAGCATTTAGGCAACAAGCACCGCAGCCATCGTTTACTGCTGCAGAACCGTTTGTCTGAACCAAGCCTAAAGCTGAATACTCAGCTCGCGACAAAGGAAGATGGATCCAGCGACGTCTCCCTGATGACGATCCATCTTCCAGCTGGCGGGGTATACACGACGTTACACGACGGGTGAGAACGAGCCATCGCAGTACCTTGTGCGGGAGTCGTTGGGGATCTTAAGTGCCGGTTCACATAGATGCTTGGCAGCGTGTACCGGAAAGCGTCCGGGACTCGTCGGTTAAACATTCCCATTCAAGTGAATGGGAGGGTTTAACATCACACGGTTACTGTTGATTACCGACGATTGCACAAATGCGGCGTTCCATTTCCCCATCGTTTCAGGCGACCCTAGATGCCTCATGCGGCTTCTAGGGTCGATTCACCGCTGCGTCTTCATGTGCCACCCCCCCACGAAAACTGCCGATCGCAATGGTCGCTGACGATCGCTGCATAAAAGCCCCCGAACGAGACGCCGCCAGGCGAGACAAGAGGAGAAGCCAGAAGCCACTTGTCTGAACCGGCCCTAAAGATCTGATCTGCTGTGACAGTCATTATTGCCACGTGACGCTAAACGCTCACGTGATCGTGCGCCTGTACCCATGTAGTGAGATAGCAGAAAGGACTGCTCATCGCTCAAAAAATCGCAGATCGTCGGAAAAATCGCAAGGTGGGTACGGGCCAAATATGCTTGCAAGTTCTACTTGTGATTTAAATGCATACAAGCAAACGTGTAGCTGCTGGACACAGCACAGGTTGGGCAGGTAGGCAGATAATGTAACCTGGAGGGGAGGGGGAAGCAGCAAGGATGATTGGACAGGTAAGAAGCACTCTGGGAACATTCACTTCCCCTGGTGCCAAAGCTATGTATGTATCCCCTGAAATTCCTATTACCTAACAGCCTAAAGCCTGGGACCCACTTGCAATCACAATTGCTCAGCTTTTTGCTGGCATTTTGTGAAGCGATTTGAGCAGCGATTTCCAGCTTTTTTTGTAGCGATTTTATTTAATATCTAGCGATTGTGATTTTTGTTCTTTTAGTTTTTTGGTGTTTCAAGTAGTAAAATTGCTGCAAAATTGTATTTATACAGCAATTTTAAAGCCTGCACCTATTCAGCAAGGAGTCCTTGGGCAAGATTCCATAACACAGCTACTGCCTACTGAGCACGCCCTAATGGCTGCAACTTAAGGGCTTTGGGTCTACCAGGAGAAATGCGCAATATAAATGTAATTTGCCTTGTCTCTTTTTACTGTTTGCATGAAAGCCCCTGAAGGTATTGCAGGGTTTATCTGTCTGAGCTGTAGCTGATTGCACTCTGTGTCTGTACATAAGTATCCAGCCAGGTAGATTTTCTACTGTCCCAAGTTGACAGTATCGTTATGTAACAATATTATTATGCTTGTCTGTTTTTCTCGTGCTGCCAGCTGATCCTGTTCCAGACAGCACTAACTGGCATTAAACCATCATCATCTAAACACATGACCTGTATCATCTTGAGCAATAAATACACTCTTCCTGGAAATGGTGACCTATTGCCGTATGATCGCTCTTCCCATTAAGGATTACTTCACTGTTTTGCACAAACTTAGACCCAGTCATCTGACTCAAGAAATCATACTTCAAATGACTCTCTTTGTATAACTTATAGAATACATATAGCCTGTAGGTTGCAACACTTCCTCCAATTCCAGACTGGTACAGTATGCTTAATTACACAACAAAGTGTCAAAAACATGAAAAGCTCCTGTATGCTTCCATAACACTCAGTTCCCTTTCGAATAGTTTGATCGTGATTGGATAGTGGATGCTTTTTTAAACTTTGAAACCATGTTGCAAGAAATTTTAAGAAATAGGCCTTCCTGGTCCACAGGAGCTCTGTGGTGATTTCTATAATTACAAAGGGTTGCGATTTTCAGCGCAATTCCCAGAATGATCGGGATTTTGCCCATAAACGTCTTGAATATGATCGCTCAGGGAAAATCGCAAAAATGCTGCAGGACCTGCAATTTAGAGAAATCACAATCCCTCCTGTGGGTTCACCTCTATTCACTTTAATTAGCTTAGCCCCAGGCCTGCTTACCTGAAATATCATAATTCATATACTGGTTTATTCAGATTTTGGAACCAGGATCTGCCAAAGCAAGAACTAATGTATAACATCGGTGAAAAGTTCCACCAGTGTCTTAGGACATTAAAACATAACTAAGACGGCCTCAATTTACTAAGCTTATCTCCTATCTTTAATAACGTTTCTAGAGTTGTTACCATTGTGATGAGGCATGTCATATTCAGGAAACATTTTACCTCAGGCAAACCTAAAGTTAACTCTTCTGTCTTTAAGTTAACTCTCCAATCCTTAAAATAACTCCAGAGTTAAAGACAGGCTGTTAATTAACTGCGTGTGAAAATAACTAAAGAGGAGGTAAATTAACTACAGAGGAGGTAAATTAACTACAGAGGTGGTAACTTAAGGAATGAAGAGATAAGATAACTCTCTCACTGTGTGGAGGTAAGTTTTCTCTTGCCTTATTATCTCCAGCATGATCTTAGTGAATTAAGGTCTTTAACTGTGAGGCGTATCCATTCATCAGGTTTGTCTAGTTAGGTTCGCTGGCGCTCATAAAGCTGAAAACGTGATAACCCATAAATACGTCAGTGTTACAGAAAACAAAACATGGAAGGAATAAGTAAAAGAAAAATGGAGACGGAATAAAGCGGAGAATGGGAGAGAGGGAAGGACTCATTTAGGCAATATGACCCAGCTTTTCCTGTGGTTTTAATGTATTTATCATTATAATAAGTTCTGTAGCTTTAGAAGGAGAATTAAGCAATGTTGGTATTAATGCTTAAACTCCACAAAGGGTCCAGAAATTCCACAAAGGGTCCTGAAATTCCCCCCGAAAAAACCCCATTAAAGTTAACCTTCAACCACCAAGAGCCACTCATTTCTCTTTATGGCTACCAATTCAGTGATTTGGAGATATCTCATGTACCTTCAAAACTGGCAGTGGTTCATCAATGAGCCTCTGAGCTATATGTTTTTTGATAAGTTTGGAGACTGATGGAACTGGTTGAGCTAACAAAGCTGACAATGGACTTGTTGTCATATTCATAAAGGTCAAGAACACAGGAGGTGTTCAACTCCAGTCCTCGAGGACCGAGGTCCTCACACATTTTTGGAACAGCTTAAACTAATGGTTGAGACTTAAAGAGACTCCGTAACAAAAATTGCATCCTGTTTTTTATCATCCTACAAGTTCCAAAAGCTATTCTAATGTGTTCTGGTTTATTGCAGCACGTTCTACTGTAACCATCTCTTTAATAAATCAACTTATCTCTCTCTTGTCAGACTTGTCAGCCTGTGTCTGGAAGGCTGCCAAGTTCTTCAGTGTTGTGGTTCTGTGATGCCTCTCCCCCCTCCAGGCCCCTCTCTACACACTGCCTGTGTATTATTTAGATAAGGGCAGCTTCTCTCTTCTCTCTCATCTTTTACAAGCTGGATAAATCCTCCTCTGAGCTGGCTGGGCTTTCACCTACTGAGGAATTACATACAGGCACAGCTGTCTGCACTCTGCAGGAAGAAACAGCCTGACACTTCAGTGGAAGATAGCTGCAGGGGGAAAGAAACACACAAATGATCTCTTGAGATTCAAAAGGAAGGGTGTATACAGCCTGATTGTGTATGGATGTATTTTCTATGTGTGGACATACTGTACATCAACCTACTTCCTCTTTTGGTGGCCATTTTGTTTGTTTATAAACAAACTTTTTAAAACTGTTTTTAACCACTTTTAATGCGGCGAGGAGCAGCGAAATTGTGACAGAGGGTAATAGGAGATGTCCCCTAACACACTGGTATGTTTACTTTTGTGCGATTTTAACAATACAGATTCTCTTTAATCAAGAGATGTGTGGTTCATCTGGTAAAATACACTTCTCCATTTTCAGTGCATCAAAAACACTGGCATGGATTTGGCCCGCAAGGACCAGAGTTCGACACCTGTGCTCTAGAACTAACAACTACTCACTTGGGGTTTGATACACTTAACTACAAGAAAATTGTTGTGCGCAAACAGTGCATGGCAGTTTTCTGGTGTTTACGCGAGCAACATAATGTGCATTGCGCACATAGCACAACTTGCTGTATGTACGTAATGCGCTCATTGTTTCTGTTATACGCATTTGAGTTTTTGCATAATGCATGCTATATTGGAATATACTAGCAAGGTGTGCATTTTGTCTGCACTGCAATTTTACCATAGTTTGGTGACTCAACTCCTACCTGACATTTTTCTTGTTTTTGTCAGTTTGTTTTATTTTCAGATTTACAGCGCCTTATGTATCTTATAAGGTCTAATGTAACCCGCTTTCTACTTCACTGATTTGGCCCCAAAGTGTAAAGAAGGATAGTAAATATGGGCAGTGTATGCTGACAGTAGGTTTAAGAAATGCACAGCTGGCTACAAATGTAAAATGGAAAGGTCATTTCTGATAAGGTGTGCAGCACTGTCATGTGTTTATAACACATGCTTTGTGAAACTAGAATTCCACTCAAAGTCTTAATAGAAATGTTATCTTATGGTTAGTTTATTGTTTATAATCCTGTGTAGAGTAGGAAGGCACTAGTTGTCTCAATAGGATAACTGGACTGAAGAGAATGGGCAATAGATAACATGCTGTGTAGAATTTGTGTGAAAAGCTTCACATATTAGCTGAGTACTGATGCCAGACCAAAATTTCTCCAGTCACAGTACATGCACTGGTTTTTACTTTTAGAAACATATCTCCCTCTTCCAATGGGAGAGCCCCTGTTCAAGGGTCCCTCCCCTATGGCTGTCACTGAATATCATTTCATTCTAACTGGCCAGTTATAGACTTCCCACAGAGCAATATTCTGTATCTCTCATGAATACAGTCAGTATGACCTACTTACCTGTGTCCTATTTTTGATATCTCCTTTTTTTTCCTTATTCTTCTGTTTTGTTTTAATAGTTATTACACAGCAGTTGATATAGAATGTACTTCATCTGAATAGTGACACTAACATCTAGCATTAATACCACTCATACCAGGTGTTTTTTAGTCTAAATAATGTTGCAAAAATATAGCCTAAGGTGGCCATACATGGTACAATTTTTCAATTAGATAATTTAGTTCGATTATTCCATTAGATCGAATATAAAGATTTTTCCAGCATGTCCGATCATTTTTCCCGAAAAAACGGGATAATTGTTCGAATTTCTTGATCGAAAAAAAAAATATTTTCAACTTTCATTCAATTCGATCATTTAGATCGAATAAGCGGGAAAATCGAACGTTTTTATTGTACCGTGTATGGCCACCATTAGGCTCCTAGCTATCAGCTAAATACACACAGACACATGTATACGGGAAAAAATATTGCTATGCTTGCTAGCAGTCTATGAACTAGGTTCTCAACATGTGGTATGCGTACCCCGGGGGTACTTCTAATGATTGCAGGGGGTACTCAGGCTTGCTATACTTAACCAAGAATAACAAATATATTGTTTTAGAAAATGATAAAACTTATTTAAACAACACCAAATTAGTGTTTTAGCTAATTAAAAGCGATAGTAAATGCTTGGAAATTGTTTAGAACCAATTATCATGTACTATACTATGATTGCCAGTAAATATATATTTGTCAAGGGGTACTTGTGATAATGTTTACTATGCTAGGGTGAACTTGGTGAGTACAGGGTTTTAAAAGGGGTACATACCAATAAAATGTTGAGAAACACGCTATACACACTATAACAAAGCTGTGATGGGGACGTCACTGCTATCCATTACTGGTTAGAAATAAGTCCTAGCACTGCTGTACCTCAGCCTGCTACTTGGCATCACCACAGTGAAGAGGTGATCACATTGCTCCCTCTTCCCATCAGTAGGCTCACATACGGTATATAGAGTGACAACGCCGTGCATGCTATGGTGGTCTTAACACCAGGAATTATCTTTATTTACACAAACAAACTTGTGAGGAGAGCCACCCCTTTAAATGTCAATTGGTGCAACTTGTAAAACAAGGAGCCAGTGGCCTAATTCAATTGCAGCAACGATTCCATATAAAGGACCACTGTCTCAAAGCACATACAAAAACAATTTAATTACAGCCTTGGCTACATGAAAATCGCACAACATGATTAAAATCACCCACAACTTTAAAAACAACAGTACCTGGCCAGGATATGCGCGCTTAATCTAAGAGGGACAAGATCAGGTTTTATGCAAGGTGTAATCGCCCAGCTGCAGCCTATATGCAAAAAACACTCTGCTACCACGATCTATTTGTCCTCAGCCACCACCAGAACACCGCTCACACAGTGAGATGATCCTATTTCCGGCTTCCCATAGCTAATGAGACTGGTAGCTGCAGTACTGTATAGCCTTACCGATTTCACTGATGATAATTGGCATAAGACTGACAATCCATGCGATGACATAAGCTGGCAGGGGGTCACAGTAAACAAATGAGCTTCCACAACATGGCGATATCTTGTGGCTATCTGCCTATGATACTTGCGCACAGTAGTTGGTGAGCTCCAGCTCACAGGGCCCTCCGTTTTCCGCAATGCACTGGATATGTCCGACTGACTCTGCTGCTATATCACAGTCCACTTTCATCTGCTGAGGCCTCAGCGCAGCTTGTGTTACCTTTCAACTCCTATGTTAGGAGCCAGATCAGCGTGTGTCGGCGTTCACACGTGGGGACACCGCGTGAGCACTCCTGCGGTAGCCCCGCCCACCGACGCGTTTCACCCCGCCCACGGGGCTTTCTCAAGGTGTTGAGTGGCAGCAGCTCGTTTTCTTCCCTTATTATACCATTTCCTCCCAGCTCACACCCACTCAGCATCAGCGCTGCAGAGCCTTGTTGTATACACTATACACAAGAAGGAGGGAGGCTGGACTTCAGTGGGAAACGCATCACTGCTTAAGTATTCTCTCCACTATCTGATACATATCAGTAATTTCAGAGTGATCTATTTATTGTTGTATCGGCCTATGTACATAGGTATTTCTGGACTTTTACATTAAACATGCAAAGGAGTCAGTAATGGAGACAGGTTAATAGGGCACGCGTTCTTCCTAAGCAGCTGATAGCCTATAAAAAGTACACCAAGTTCAAGTCTGTATTTAAGCCTTTTGGGATAAGGGTCCCCAATCGATAGATCCACATCTGCTCAATTTTATACAGTTCTTTTTCTATGTCACCCCCACGGAAGGGGATCCGTTGTTTTATAATTCCTTTGAACCTCAGGCCATCTGGTTTCCCCCCATGATACTCCATGAAATGTGTCCCCAATGGACTGTCAAGGTCCCCATTTCGGATATTTCCAATGTGATCTCCAATTCGTTTACTCAGACGATTTTTTGTCTTACCTATATACAGAAGATTACAGGGACATTTTATCGCATACACAACACGTGTTGAGTTACAATTAATGTTTGCTCTTATCTCAAACGTTTTTGAACCATCAAAGTTCGTGAATGTCCTGCTTCTGTCAGAATTGACGCACGATCCACAGGGGAACATTCCATCTCTCCTGGGATAGCTGCCCAACCATGTTGATGGCTGTGTGGACTGAAATTCTGACCTCACTAGATGGTCCTTAAGGTTCTTCGCCCTACGGGCCGTCATATACGGTCTTTCACCAACATTTTGTTTAATTTTGTCGTCAAGCATTAAAATATGCCAATGTTTTTGAAGGATTCTCTGTAAATCGTTCCAATGTGGACCATATCCAGTTACAAACCTTATTGGATCTTTCTTCTTCCCGCCTGAGCTCTTTTTGCTGTGTTTTACAGACAGTAGAGACCCCCTGTCCTTCTCATTCAGTTCCTCTATTGCTCCTTCCAGCACCCGTGAGGGATATCCTCGCATTTTGAACCTTTGTCTCAGCTCACGAACCTCCTGATTATAGTCGTCTTCCCTTGAACAGTTGCGCTTTATTCGGGTAAATTGGCCTTTTGGAATTGCTTTCTTTTGAGTTGGTAAATGGAAGCTAGATTAGTGAAGCAAAGTGTTTCCTGCAGTGGGCTTACGATACGTGCTCGTCACAAGCCTCCCATTATCCCTTTTAATCAATAAATCCAAGAAGGATAATGCCTCTTTATCACATTGATAAGTTAATCTAATGTTCCTTGAGTTGCATTGCAACCCCTCCACAAACAGGGAGAGCTGTTTTTCGGTTCCCCGCCAGACCAGGAGCACGTCATCTATGAACCTAAGCCAGAGCACCACCTACTCCAGAAGAGGTCCAGGGGATACATGTCCCGCCGCTCCCACAGGCCCAGGTGGAGAATCACAGTGAAGAGGTGATCACATTGCTCCCTCTTCCCATCAGCAGGCTCACATACGGTATATAGAGTGACAACGCCGTGCATGCTATGGTGGTCTTAACACCAGGAATTATCTTTATTGTAGTTTTGGATAGTGTGTTAGGTTTTTAGCTTTTGGTGCTCCCATTGGCTACAGCCTCATTTTCTGACCCAGGGACCTCTATAGAGCATTTGGCAATACTGAAATATGAAAACTAGTAGTCCCAGAGGGGAGATGTGGGATCCCAGAAATACTTGACGCCTATATTAATTATCGGTAATCAGGTGCCCAAGTGGTGAGTAGGTCGTCCAATGCGGATAGTAGCTGATCAGCTACTATATAGGAAATAATGGTTGCAGCAGATCGGCTACGACTTGCAGTTATTTGGACGCTGGGGTTAGTGTTTTGACATAGGACTAAGGGGGGGTTGGGTTAGTATAATGTATTAAGTGTGTGTTGTGGGGGGGGGGAGGGGGGTAGTGTTAGGCACTAAGAGAGGGAGAATGGGTGCTGGGTAAGTGCATAGTAAAATATTACTGATGTAAATTACTGATATTTTTTACTAGCAGTACAACCCAGCCCCCAACTCATGTGGCAGTGATGCAACACCTACCGATACTCCTAACTCTTCCCTACTCTACAATGTTTTGTGTGATCCTGTTACTCTCACTCTTGGAGACATTTCTTCACTGTAGCTACAGGAAATTAGGATTATTATCATAGATGGAGGTGCAACACAGCTATAAATATATTAGAACCTATTACTACAGAGATGATTCCTGGAGGTTGATTTTAAGTAAGATCATATACTTATATTTGATGTATGTAAAGCGGACCTGAACTCAGAACTTCCTCTCTGCTGTAAAAGATAAGCAACAGTATAATAATGTTTTAAAGGATACCCGAAGTGACATGTGACATGATGAGATAGACATGGGTATGTACAGTGCCTAGCACACAAATAACTAGGCTGCGTTCCTTTTTTTCTTTCTCTGCCTGAAATAGTTAAATATCAGGTATTTAAGTGGCTGACTCAGTCCTGACTCAGACAGGAAGTGACTACAGTGTGACCCTCACTGATAAGAAATTCCCCTTTTTATCTCTTTCCTGCTCTCAGAAGCCATTTTCTGCTAGGAAAGTGTTTTATAGTTGGAATTTCTTATCAGTGAGAGCCACACTGTAGTCACTTCCTGTCTGAGTCAGGACTGAGTCAGCCACTTACATACTTGATATTTAACTCTTTCAGGCAGAGAAAGAAAAAAAGGAACACAGCCTAGTTATGTGTGTGCTAGGCACTGTACATACACATGTCTATCTCATCATGTCACATGTCACTTCAGGTATCCTTTAAGAAAAAACATTTCTTTGTTACAGCTCACAGAACTCCTGCAATAAATCTGCAGTGTCTACTTCCAGCTTTCATTGAAGCACACAAAGGGTTAACAACAGCTGAGATCAAATTACATTTGTGATTACTTGAAAATGAGGGGGAATCAGACAGGCACTTCTCTCTAAAAATACACAGTGTGCATTTATCTCTGTTTTCCTTGTGCCCTGTGCAAGAGTTCAGGTCCACTTTAAAAATAATGTTAATGACTTGATTTAATGATGTTGCTTCCTAGGCTGGAATATACAGTAGCTCTAATCCTTCAAAGCATTGTGCTGGCCTGATGAGCTCCCTGTAATCACACTAGTGTTCTCTGTGCAGTAATAACACAGTGATGTATGATTGTTGTGTCTGCAGTGCACCAGGTCGCAGAACGTGTGGAGTCCCTTGGGCAGTTTGTGATGAAAACACGGAGGACACTGAAGGGCCATGGCAATAAAGTTCTCTGCATGGACTGGTGTAAAGACAAGAGAAGGATTGTCAGCTCATCCCAGGTGAGGAATCCTCAGGCTCATGCAATGAAGGCTGAGACTGAGCACCATAAATGACAATAGAAGGGTGGATGCTGTGGTTTTTATTTTAGAGCGTTCTCAGTATTGGACAGCCATGATTCATGCCCCATCCCTAGAAAATGACTAAGTGACGCAGATGTGGGTTAGCTGGTATGTATAGATGTAGCTGTTTGAATATCTTAAGTCGCCAGGCAACAAGTAAAAAGCTACAAGAAACATTTTATACAGCAGCACTTTCTTCACTGCTATTATATGTACAGTACTGTAATGGTCTATTTATCACCACTCATATGTTTTTACATTATCAACTCCAGGCTGGCAATCAGGAAGTGCTCGTATTTACTAAGAGTGTCTGATTTTTATTACTGACCTTATATAGACTCATGTGGATTGTTCACCTACACTGTAGGGTCCCACAGTCATGCACAGTTTTTTACTGGTTTAGCAGTGACTCCGGTGCATAAGCTGGCTAGTATGCTTCATATGCCACATGTTTCAGGCACTGGGAGATGGACAGGAAGGAGTCTAACCAGCTTATAAGAAGAAAGCATTTCATTTAAAGTGTGCTGTAAAATATTATGCAGGGGGTGAGCTGTGAACTCTGGGCAAGATTGGTTTACTGGGAGTGTCTCTTTAACTTTTGCATTTATGCTGTGTCTTTTTTCATGCAGGATGGTAAAGTGATTGTCTGGGATGCTTTTACAACAAACAAGGTTAGTAATCTCTGTAGACAATGTGTATTCACCTGTAATAACTGATGTAAGATGGTGGAATGCTTGGAAAAATAATAATTACTGGGGGCTATATCATATACTGCTCTTCTTGTATGAATCAATGAGTGAAATCATCACCTTGTCCATAGCATACCACAGCTAAGTCTCTGCCATATTTATTTTCTTCGAAACAATACATGCTGCCTGGCAGCCCTGCTGATCTATTTGTCTGCAGTAGTGTCTGAATTACACCGGAAACAAGCATGCAGCTAATCTTGTCAGGTCTGACAATAATGTCAGAAACTTTGACTGTAGGGGCATTTGTTGTACCTGTGCTTTGTGGCCTTAATAAAGAAGCTTGGCTTGGAGAGTGCGGGTGTCTGTCTATTCTTTATAATCCAACAATGTCAGAAAAACCTGATCTGCATATGTTTGTTCAGAGTCTATGGCTAAAAGTACTAGAAGCAAAGGATCAGCAGAATAGCCAGGCAACTGGTATTGCTTAAAGAGGAACCGTTGCGAAAATCTTAAAATTGAAAACACATACAAATAAGAAGTACATTTCTCCCAGAGTAAAAAGAGCAATAAATTACTTTTCTCTTATGTTGCTGTCACTTACAGTAAGTAGTAAAAATCTGACGTTAACGGCAAATTTTGGACTAGCCCATCTTCTCATAGGGGGGTTCTCAGGGTTTTCTTTATTTTTAAAATCACTTACTGAATGGCAGTTGTTCCATTCAACTCCCAGAATAGTGTGCAGTGAGGAGGGAGGCTGGCTAGCATCTTTGTATTAATCATTTTCAGGGAATGTCTTATAAATAATAAAGGCCATGCTGAGAATCCCCCATGAAGAGATGGACTAGCCCAAGACCTGTCGGTAATGTCAGATTTCTACTACCTACTGTAAGTGACAGCAACATAGGAGAAAAGTAATTTATGGCTCATTTTGCTCTGGAAGAAACTCCTCATTTGTATGTGTTTTACATTTTTAAGATTTTCGCAACAGTTCCTCTATAAAGGAAAATAACTATGGCATCCTCCTTATCTCTCTCACTTCAGGTGTCCTTTAAGTCCGACAGGAGAAAAGCACTATGCAAATGTTAGCATTATTAAAACAAGCTGCTGTTGTGTAAAATTCACCAAAGGAGTGGTTGGTGGTATAGTGTAGTGGCCCGTTTCCACTACTGCGGAAATAGGGCCGGAAGCGCCGAGTTTCCCAGCAGGCAAATCGCGTGGGGAAACTCTGCTTTAGGGGATTATGCTGCAGCCATCCGAATTGCTTGCCATAGTGATTTGGCCGACACTGCAGCATTTTTCTGTGCGAGAGGCTGCGGATTCCATAGCCGCGCATGGCACAGCTTCCAGGATTCGTCTGTGTACCCGCAGAACAGGGAATGCCTCATAGGACACTCGACAGCTACTGGGAATGGGCCCTGTCTGTATAATCGTCGCACCTGTTTCTTTTAGCTGATTGTGCAACAGATAAATAAGTAACAATGAAGTACCCACATCACAGCACAAGCTGCGTATCACCTGCACACACCAACACAAACACTGCACAATCCATTCATGTATAGGACATCAACCACAAGAAAGTCTCAGAGAGAAAACCTCTCACATGAAACAATAACACCGCCAATACCATACTGCCTACAAAGAAGATGCAACTGTACACAGCCATAAGATAAAAGATCTGTAAATAAATGATTGTATCTTATCTCAGGAAAAATAAAAAAGATACTGCACCCTCTCCAGTAGTGCTTTTCATCATGACATTATAGGTCTAATTATCAGTTAGCTAGCAGAAAGATCAAGAGTAGCAATAAAACCCATACGTTCTGCATACGTTATTATCAGCATTTCTACTGATTAAGTAAATTAGCTAAAAAGATGTAAAAAAGGAAGTGAAGTAAAAGGGCATGGAGGGGGTGTAGTGTTTTACATTGGGGGTCATGTGTTGGCTGGCTTGACCATTTTCACTAGGGCTGCTGGAAGATAGTATCATAGGTGGGTGGGAGGGATCTGGCTCAGTAGGTGTGGTCTGAGAAGTCATGTGCTTGTGCCTATGCCTCTGAGCCAGCTTGTCCCAGTGCAGAGGCGTGGAGAGAAAGGGGAAATGGAGCACCAACTGCAGTACGTACAGTCCCAGCCACAATATGGGATCTTGTAGAAAGTGCTTCCCTGCTGCTGCATACAGAAATCAGCTACTACAGTATGAGGAGGAACAGTCACAGTGAGAGTCTCTCTGGCTATTTTCTAATTAGGAATTCAAAGTTCAGGGCTGCTCTATGTGTGGTTTAAATGTTTTAGAATGAGGCTCTGATTTGTGAAGTCCCATACACACGCTTGGCTAAAGTCGTCTGAGGCAGCCGCTAATGGAAAAAAGTCTCTGTTAAAAAAAAGTGTTCTAGTCTGTTCTGTGTTCCCTTTTGTACATTTTTTGTCTTGAGAAGATTCTTATAAAATTCAGCTCAACATTTTGAACGAGGAACTGTTATATTGCAATATAAAATGTTTGGGTGTGCCCTGTATTGTGTGCTGATGTGGTATGTGCTTCATCCTAGGAGCATGCAGTTACCATGCCCTGCACGTGGGTGATGGCCTGTGCATATGCACCATCCGGCTGTGCCATTGCATGCGGGTAAGTCCATCTTCATTTCTACTATTCTAAACATCATGCTGATGAGGATATTGTCCTAATAGATTCATATATTATGTTGCAAATAAAATGAAGATTTACAGTATTTATTGATAAAAGGCTTAATTGTACCGTATATACTCACATACAGTATAAGCTGACCTGTGTATAAGCCAAGGTACCCACTTTTCCCTCAGAATCCAGGAAAAGTGATTGAGCCCCCAGTGTAGCCCCCTCCACAGTAACCAGATGTGCCCCTAATACAAGTCAGCCCCCCTCCCCATATCCAGATGTGTACCAAGGATGATACAGCTGTGTCTCAAGACGCCACTAGATGGCGTCAAAGATATGAGTCACAGCGATTGACACAAAGGAAGAAGCCCCGATTATTGCACCGCTGACATGTTGCTGGCATTCTCCGCTCCACAAGCCAGATGACCCAGGTAGTCTTGAGCAGCACACTCTGCATACCATGCTGCTGGGGATGGGGGGCACGGACATAGCAGGAAGCCAGCTGGCAAGAGCAGGATCACTAGTGCACGATCGTTACGCTCCTCTGCCAGTAATAAAACCTGTTCCACCATCTGTTCTGCTACAATGACTCACACATAAGCCGAGGGGGTAACTTTTCAGCACATTTTTGTGCTGAAAAATTAGGCTTATATGCGAGTATATAAGGTAAATACAATTTGTGAACAGCTGGAGATAACAGTGGTAGAATATGTTCTGATTAGAGATTGTATCCCAAGATTACACCTGTAACCTGAAGAGGCATTTCCTTGCTCTGAGCAGTGTAGAATTGGGTGATATCCAGTTCTGGGCACCAATGCTTTTCCAGCATGTGCATGTTCTCTGTGCTTGATCTTGTCTGTGTATGCTGTAAGCTGTCTGATTAGGGATCAGATCTGATAAAGCATTTGCTACTGCAATAACTAGAAATGCAATTACAAAAGATTCCATTCATAATTATATTCCAAAAATATTTACTGCTGCAGCAGATCACTGGTGGCCAGGTTTTCATAGTAAACCACTTGCATTCTTCTCACACTACCTCTTCCTTCCTGGAGCTAATCTAGTTGAGTTGATCCACAGCTGCTTCCTGCTCGTGGCAATTTGCTCCCAACCACTAATTTGTTAGAAATAGGGGACCCAGTGGGAAACACTATTCATTAAATAATTGCTATAATTGCACACCAGGACCCGCGGCCGAGGACGGGCACCTTTACTAAACCTATTCGGTTAATGACATGGATAGTGTTTCCTGCTGGGTCCACTATTTTTTACAAAATGGTCACAACCAAATTACTGTGAGCAGAACTAAACTAGCTCCTCCTACCCTGGCAGATTAAACTTGGATCTCAACTGTGTCTACTAGGTCCAAGTTGTGTGGAAGACAAAGCCATTCATCCGCTATCTCCAGTACAGCCATACCTCGGCTGTCAGTCAGTAGGTGGGAGTATCTGTGGTAGGAATCACTGTTGGTCCCACCCCTCACGATGTGGACTGCATCACTGCAGGGTCATGTGACATGACTGGCTCCCGGGGAAGCTAGAGATGGTCATTGAGATGCTAATAATTCCAACGTGTATATAAATATAATGCAAATTGTATACAGCTTGATAATAAGACAATCAAAATTGGTAGGAGGTACGTGTGGCTGGCCCAATTACTGCATTAAAACTGCATGCAAGTCAGAATAATTTGCATCTCGTTCACCACCTCTAGTGAGTAGGAGTAATGCAAGGAGGCTGCAGTCTGTCGGCAGTGAAGATCTGACCACCATCAACAGGTTCTACTGGCAACTTTCCATTTTTATATATATATTTGATATACATTTTTCCCAATATAATTGCCAAAACACATTTTACATAACTGCATAGCATGTGATATGAGATCACAGATTAGCACACCCATTGGTGCCCCTGTGGACTTTCTGTGAATTGTGAGACCGGGGTTTTTCCTTCATTGCAGTAGATTGCTGTTTACTGCAGCTTTGTCAAACCTTCCCCTAAGTCTATGCAATGTATTTGCTGATTTTGCCTTGTTGGTTTTATATGATTGTTGTGCTGTGTCAGCTCCAAGCACCTGTCTGTGTTTGCTCCCTGCAGGGGACTGGACAATAAGTGCTCTGTGTATCCACTGACATTTGATAAGAATGAAAACATGGCTGCCAAGAAGAAGTCAGTGGCAATGCATACCAATTACTTGTCTGCTTGCAGCTTCACTAACTCAGATATGCAGGTAAACAGCCGGATTGCACGTGAATGATGAAATGTGCCTGTAATCCATCTTCTTCCCCATCTTTTCATCCCAGAGACATTTCATGTTGTAGCCACTCATAGGTTTGCATTTGCCACAGAGCGATGTCTTCCTGATGGCCTCCATCCATCTCTGTGATGAGTAGAGAGCTGCTGTACTCAGGCAGTGGAGATCGGCAGTATAGTAGGCTTGGCACGCATGAGGTTTCAACCCTGAAAGAGATAAATGCACAAATATGAGCTTCAGCTCCCAAGTAACAAGTGCAATGGAGAAACTAGAGACTTGGGCTTGCCAGATGTCATTAGATAATGCTTTATTCCACAAGCAAAGCCTTATGCAGCTTCCCAGCCAGAGCCTGGTTTACTAAGCATCAGAAAGTCCCACTGTAATCTTAAATGTTGCCTTGCCTTGTACATCTCAGCTGTGTTCTTCATTCAAACCACAGTGGTGTGTAGGGGTCCTTTGCTTTCAGTGGTAACCTGAATAGCAGATTTACTTTTATTGTATTTTTTATGTTTTAAAAGGACAGCTGAAGTTAGAGATAAATGGAGGCTGCCATATTTATTTCCTTTTAAGCAATACCAGTAGTCAGGCTGATCTATTTGGCTGCAGTAGTGTCTGAATCACATCAGAAACAAGCATGCAGCTGATTTGACAAAAATGTCAGAAACCTCTCATCTGCTGCATGCTTGTTCAGGGTCTATGGTTAAAAGTATTAGAGGCAGAGGAGGTGCAAAATAAAATGAAATAAATATGGCAGCCTCCATATGCTATACCTCTCACTACGGTTATCCCGTAACCACTTCAGTACCGGCGGTCTCTGGCCCCTTGTGGAGAACCTGAACTGAAAATAAAAAGTCAAAATAACTATACACAGGTCATACTTACCTCCTGTGTAGTCTATTCCTCAATCTCTCCTCCCCAGCGTCCCATTTGTCCACTGTGATCAATGGAATTCTCCTTCCTCCATTTTAAAAATGGCCATTACCCCATAACAGCTTCCTGGTCAGCACACTGTTAAACTGTAACATCGCCCACTTGAGCCATAGGCAAACATGGACATTACCTTGCACATTCAGTTGTAACTGACAGCTGCTGATCTATAACTGACAGTAACTGGTATATTTCAGTTCTGACAAAATATTGTCAGACCTGGAAGTGATCACTGTAAGAAGAAAATGGCGAGCTTCTGAGAGGAACTGATGGTGAGCTTAGTATGTAATATTCATTTACAGCTACTTCTTGTGTTTATTTAAAATAATTTTACTCACTTCAGGTACCCTTTAAGGTCAAAAACAGGGCCTCTTGATGTCACGCTGCACAGACCCGCTACTATCTCCGATCGCGCCGCTCTCCTGTCACTGAAGCTCAGTCACTCTGCCATCGCTATGACGACAGAGCCAATTTTATTGGCTCCTGACTCTGATCAATGTGAGCCAATGAAATCAGCTCCTGACTGGCACACGGACCTCCTCTGTCATACCGACAGCAGGGCGAGTGAGCTGCAGTGGCGGGAGCATGTGGTAGGGTAATTGAATGCCCTGGCAGGGGTAACAGGTCACAAACAGGGCGAAATATTTCAATTTGCAAGGTCCAGAACCAAAAACACATTTACTTTTGTATAGTACAACATTGCTAATTAATGCAAATTTACCATTATATACATTTAAAAATGGGAGGCTGAAGTAGGGCGTTAAACAGTGGTGTACCTGAGGAGCTATGGGTTTCAGTGCAAGCTTTACATTGAGCCCTCTTGAACACTATCTATACAGGAGAGGTGCAAGCAGGAGTGGAGAACCGCTTATTATTAATTACCACAATTCAAAGCAAGTATAGAGGTGATGGTTACCACTACCACTGATAAAGGTCTAATTAGAAGTGGCTGCTTCTCAGTACGCCCTACTAAGCTGTACACAAAGCATCTCAATATATAGTCACTGGTATATACGCCCCACTAAGCTGTACACAAAGCATCTCAATATATAGTCACTGGGATGTATGCCCCACTAAGCTGTACACAAAGCATCTCAATATATAGTCACTGGGATGTATGCCCCACTAAGCTGTACACAAAGCATCTCAATATATAGTCACTGGTATATACGCCCCACTAAGCTGTACACAAAGCATCTCAATATATAGTCACTGAGCTGTACGCCCCACTAAGCTGTACACAAAGCATCTCAATATATAGTCACTGCGCTGTACACCCCACTAAGCTGTACACAAAGCATCTCAATATATAGTCACTAAGCTGTACACAAAGCATCTCAATATATAGTCACTGAGCTGTAGACCCCACTAAGCTGTACACAAAGCATCTCAATATATAGTCACTGGGCTGTACACCCCACTAAGCTGTACACAAAGCATCTCAATATATTGTCACTGGGATGTACACCCCACTAAGCTGTACACAAAGCATCTCAATATATAGTCACTGGACTGTACACCCCACTAAGCTGTACACAAAGCATCTCAATATATAGTCACTGGACTGTACACCCCACTAAGCTGTACACAAAGCATCTCAATATATTGTCACTGGGATGTACACCCCACTAAGCTGTACACAAAGCATCTCAATATATATTCACTGGGCTGTAGACCCCACTAAGCTGTACACAAAGCATCTCCATATATAGTCACTGGGATGTACACCCCACTAAGCTGTACACAAAGCATCTCCATATATAGTCACTGAGCTGTAGACCCCACTAAGCTGTACACAAAGCATCTCAATATATAGTCACTGAGCTGTACACCCCACTAAGCTGTACACAAAGCATCTCAATATACAGTATAGTCACTGGGCAGAGATGATTGTGTACTGTCTGCCTTTCCCCTAATAATGCTATTTAGTTCATCAGAGCAGCCTGTTCAAAGCACATTGTACAGCAAGTCAGCCTCAATGTATACCAGCAAATTAGCTGCTTTTAGTGCAAATGAGATGAGGTCACTCTGTAAATAAGAACATTGCATTAATTCCTGACATTATGAGTCACAAGAACATGTTCAGTCTTGTTTTTAGAAACATTTTCCTAGATCAGAGACCATACCGCTCAAATTTTTGACATAAGAAAGAGGGACACTTTAAGACTCACACCGTGCCACACCCCTAATCACGCCCCAGCTACACCCCTAGGCACTGATACCAGAAACAATTCAGAAGCATAAGACAAAGTTTTAACATTCAGATCACACTGGTCCTCTCTATCATCATTAGTTCTTCATTTTAAAGAAAATCTGTACTAAGAAAAACATTCCCTGGGGGGTACTCACCTCAGGAGGGGGAAGCCTCCGGATCCTATCGAGGCTTCCCCCGTCCTCTTCCGTCCCACGGGGGTCCCGCTGTGCCCCTCCGAACATCGCGATGTAAATATTTACCTTCCCGGCTCCAGCGCAGACACAGTAGCGGCGCTGCGCTCCAAAGTAGGCGGAAATACCCAATCTCAGTCGGGTCCGTTCTACTGTGCAGGCGCAAGTCTCCGGCGCCTGCGCAGTAGAGCGGACCCGACTGAGATCGGGTATTTCCGTCTACTTGAGCCGAAAGCCAAAACAGCGCCCCTGCTGGAGCCTGGAAAGGTAAATATTGAACAGGCTGACGGATTTGTCGGGCCGGCTTTGAAGGGCTGCTGCGAGACCCCGAGGGACAGAGGAGGACGGGGGAAGCCTCATTAGGATCTTAATGCTGCCTCCTCCCGAGGTGAGTACCCCCCAGGGGAAGTTTTCCTTGTTACAGTGTCTCTTTAATATTTAAAAATAAGAACTATATCAATTTAAATAATACAATAACATTTAGAGCAGGGGTCTCAAACTCGCGGCCCGGGGGCCATTTGCGGCCCTCGATACAATATTTTGTGGCCCTCGCTGGCAAAAGCTTCCTTATAGTTCGCTTCAGTGCTCCCAAGTAATCCGCCGCATCCCTGCCGCTAAACGAGGGCTGCAGGGCCCCCAAATCGCCCGGGGGGCAATCCACTGCCATTTCCTGGAAGGGGCAGAGCTTTCAGCTTCAGCTCTGCCCCTCCTGACGTCAATCGCGGCGCATCGCCTCCTCTCCCTGCCCCTCTCTGTGAAGGAAGAGTGAGAGGGGCGGGCAGAGGCGGCGATGCGTCGCGATTGTGAAATTCCTTATGCGGCCCAGCCTCATCCTGACTTTGCCTCCTGCGGCCCCCAGGTAAATTGAGTTTGAGACCCCTGATTTAGAGTATATTAAACACATTTTTCAGTAGAAACATACATATATTTACATAGATCTGTACATGAGTCCTAAAAAGAGGGACAAATGAAGAAGAACGAGGGACATAGGGATTTAGTTCCCAAAAAGGGACTGTCCCTCTGAAAAAGGGACAGTTGGGAGCTATGCAGAAACTGTCTGCTGATTTCGGTCTATCATCTCTGTGAGTTGATGGATATGTGTAATTAGTCCTCCTCTCAAGATTACTGTGACAGGAAGTGAGGAAAGTCCTTCCCAAAGTGGAAACGCACTAATAAATCCATGTCTGTGTAGGGTAGGCATGGCTTACAACTCGTGCTAGAATTTTTTTTTGCTGGGAGATCTCCCACCACTTCCTGTCATCTCAGCAGGAAGAGAGGGGAAGCATTTGAAAAGCTGACACATTATTACACCAAAAGGTAAGGGGGAACTCTGGGTCACTCAGACCAGGTCTGCAGCAATATCTGTGAGCAAGTGCCGTTCATTTCACACACGTCTGCCTTCTCGGAGTGGCAAACAGATAAACAAATCAATGTAGAAAATAGAGGAACTCTGGATCACTGAAGATGAGTTAAAATGTGTAAACTACTGTAGTTCTATGTTGATTAAAGTGCATGGGGAGCTGAGGAGAGCATAAGCCACTTAGAACATGCTCAGCAAGCTACAAAGGTTGTGCTTATGTGCACCTTACTTACAGGGTCAGTTTCTTAAGAGGAAGCCGACGTATATACAAAACTGCACACCAGTAGAGTATAAGCTGGAAATTGAACCTGGCACGCTAGTGCTGTGAGGTAAGATTTCTGGCCATTACACCAACATGCTGTCATCCATGCTGGATCTGCAATAGAAATGGTCAGTGATATGCTTACAATTTTGAGTTTATGTAGTTCACAGTATACACGTTGCCATGCGCATTTCGTCAATACGTATAGCGGCTGACACACAAGAGTCAGAAGTGCATAGACTGCACTGTCTGATGTTCACACTACACGTGAAAACCCTAGGAGAAAGTACTATGGTCTCTTCCTTATAGGCCATGCAAGACAGGTCTGTTAGCCTGCTATAATTGTTAAAGGATACCCGAAGTGACGTATGACATGATGAGATACACATGGGTATGTACAGTGCCAAGCACACTAATAACTTTGCTGTTTTCCTTTTTTTATCTGCCTGCAAGAGTTAAATATCAGGTATGCAAGTGGCTGACTCAGTCCTAACTCAGACAGGAAGTGACTACAGTGTGACCCTCACTGATTTCCAACTATTCCAACTATAAAACACTTTCCTAGCAAAAAATGGCTTCTGAGAGCAAGAAATAAATAAAAAGGGTCAATAGTTCATAGATTTTAGCTCTGGCATAAGTCAATGAATGTGTCATTGAGGAAAAACAATAAAACAGTTAAAACTTAAAAAGTAGATTTAAACATAAAATAAAACTGGAATATCTTAAAAACTCACTTTTAGGAGAATGAAGATAGATACAATCGTTTATTTCATTAGTTTATTTTCACTTCGGGTGTCCTTTAAAGCATCCAAAGGTATGCAGGTGTGAGAAAAAAAATCATCTCTGTTTCTTTAAGATTAATGAGCTCTCCAAACGGGTCTCAGTAAACCAGAAGTTACAGCAAGTAATACTAATAGAGTACTTTCTGCTGTGTGCAGTTACTCACTCACAATGCAGGAAGATTTTAATTTGAGGGTGTTCTGTACACCCCATGGAGAAGCATACACTACATTAATATTGACGTGTTCAGAGATGTGAAATTTGACTGTTTTAGAAATTTTAGAAAATCATAGCTCTCTGCAAACTGAAATTGAAAGTGGAGTATCCCTTTAATTCAGTCTGGCAGCTTACTCTGAAGAGATGCGCTAGTTCTTCTATTCCGATGTTACTATATTTAGCTAATGACATGATTTCATTGCTAAGGGACACAATAGAAGATAGTTCACTTGGGAATTTGATTCATTTTTGTGGCAAAATCCCATCATTTGGAATGGAATGTAAACAATGGATGAATTGCTGGTAGCAGTAGTCTTGGAAATATTAATGACTTAATTATGTTCAGCCCCTAGTGTATTATAAGCATGCAGTGGAAATAGCTGGCTGTCTGGCTGTCCAGCCAAACATCTGTACAGCCGTCTGTAGCACATAGGAGGTCTGAAGAACTCCCAAATGATTGCCAGTGAAGAGGGATGGGATGCTACAGAGAGTTCCAGCTCATTAAAAAGAAGCTGTCTCCACTGCACTTACTAGTTCTGACTATCCAATGATTGGCATGGGAGATCAACAGGGCCCTTATAGCCTTTATTCATATGTGATAACTGTTAAACGGCCAGTGGCCAGTTTTTCACATATGGTAGTTAATTGCCCAGACATAAATAATTGTTGGAGCTCTTGTATCCCTAGTTGTAGACTTGCTGGAGACCAGTGGCGTACCTAGTGCATTTGACACCCGGTGCTGGGTATTAAGACACCCCCCCCCCCCTTCCCTGGCCATAAAAAAAGCGACTGTGTAGGCCAGGTGTAGGCTCCTCCCACCACCCTAAAGTTGGCCTCAGTATAGATAGCTAACAAAAATGGGTGTGGCTATAACCTGCGGCGCGCGAAGCATGGGTGTGGCCATGACCGGAGAGCTAACTGTAATTTAAAGTGAATCCGGGATAAGAGTGATATGGAGGTTGCCATATTTATTACCTTTTAAAGGGGAACTGAAGAGAGAGGTATATGGAGGCTGTCATGTTTATTTCCTTTTAATCAATACCAGTTGCCTGGCAGCCCTGCTGGTCTATTTCTCTGCAGTAGTATCTTATTAAAACCAGAAACAAGCATGCAGCTAGTCTTGTCAGATCAGACTTATAAGTCTGAACCACTGAAACACCTGATCTGCTGCATGCTTGTTCAGGGGCTATGGCTAATAGTATTAGAGGCAGAGGATCAGCAGGGCTGCCAGGCAACTGGTATTGTCTAAAAGGAAATAAACTTGACAGCCTCCATATACCTCTCTCTTCAGTTCCCCTTTAAACAATAGGCAGCCCTGCTGATCTATTTGGCTGCAGTAGTGAACTGAATTACACCAGAAACAAGCATGCAGCTAATCTTGTCAGTTCTGACAATATTGTCAGAAACCCCTGACCTGCTGCATGCTTGTTCAGGGTCTATGGTTGAAAGAATTAAAGGCAGAGGACCAGCGCGGCAGCCAGGCAACTGGTATTGCTTAAAAGGAGATAAATATGGCAGCCTCAATATTATTCTCACCTCGGGTTCCCTTTAAAAGTGCAACACAAAGACAGTGGGCCCAAGTTTTGGTGACCCTTTCCCCATAAAATTCACATAATTGTGCAGGTTTTCTCAAAAAATTACACGTAATGTGACCAGATTTGCCCAGAAATTATGTTCAATCATGTCGGCAGATTTGACCAGAAAACATGTTCCATCGTGTCGGCAGATTTGACCAAAAAACACATTCAATCATGTCAGCAGATTTGACTAGAAAATACATGCAATCATGTTGGCAGATTTGCCCAGAAAATACATGCAATCATGTCGGCAGATTTGCCCAGAAAATACATGCAATCATGTCGGCAGATTTGCCTAGAAAATACATGCAATCATGTCGGCAGATTTGACTAGAAAATATGTGCAATCATGTGGCAGATTTGATCAGAAAGTACGTGTAATCATGTCAGCAGATTTGCCCAAAAAATACATGCAATCATGTCGGCAGATTTGCCCAGAAAATACATGCAATCATGTTGGCAGATTTGCCCAGAAAATACATGCAATCATGTCGGCAGATTTGCCCAGAAAATACATGCAATCATGTCGGCAGATTTGCCCAGAAAATACATGCAATCATGTCGGCAGATTTGCCCAGAAAATACATGCAATCAAGTCGGCAGATTTGCCCAGAAAATACTTGCAATCATGTCGGCAGATTTTCCCAGAGAATACATGCAATCATGTCGGCAGATTTGACCAGAAAATACATGCAATCATGTCGGCAGATTTGCCCAGAAAATACGTGCAATCATGTCGGCAGATTTGCCCAGAAAACGCGTGCAATCATGTCGGCAGATTTGCCCAGAGAATACGTGCAATCATGTCGGCAGATTTGCCCAGAGAATACATGCAATCATGTCGGCAGATTTGACCAGAAAATACATGCAATCATGTCGGCAGATTTGACCAGAAAATACATGCAGTCATGTCGGCAGATTTGCCCAGAAAATACATGCAATTATGTCGGCAGATTTGACCAGAAAATACATGCAGGCAGGGCGGGTAGGCGGAGAATACTCACTACACTTCCGTGTTCCAGCTGCTGGAATGCTGCGTCGCCGTCACGTGCCTCTTCTGCACCTCCAATGCTGGTCAACCAGTCAACCGGGGCACCATGCCCTCCTGCGCCCAATGGTAGGAACGCCACTGCTGGAGACTCCATTACATACAGATGAAGAAAAATGTACACATTACCTGAGAATTGTATAACACGAATGAACTGTTCCTAGCCAGAAAGGCGATGGCTGTGAACTGGATGAAAGGTGTTGGTGGGTGTAGGTATAGCCCTCTAGAAGAGATTGTGTATAAAAAATAAAGGTTGTCTGCAAACATTTGGGGCTGTTAGGCCTGGGGCTCACTGGATCGGCTTCAACAGCGATTTGTGCTTTCTAGGAATCACCAGCGATTCCAAAAGCACTAGGCTAATGAAAGCCTATAGTAGTGACTCCACAGGAGCTTTAGTGATTTGCTGAAATGGTAATTGTGGTGCCTGCAGCATTTTCAGAGCGATTTCATTCAGGGAAGGCAGGGGCCTTACTAGAAATTGCTCTGGAAATTGCTCTATTTTTAGCAGCAAATTGCTCTAAAAAATCTAGTGTTTTTGAGCGTTATTTGCGATGTCTAGTGGGCTCCAGGCCTTAGTTTGATTCTGTAGTACGTCTTGACCCCTCTGTAAACTCCATAACCTCTGACAGAATGAGATTTGTGCAAACCTTACTGGTGCGCTTATATTATACTGTATATCTGGAAGTGACTTCCAGCACAGTGGCATAGTGACCCTTGCAGTGCTGGGTCCCCGGTTCTAATCCCAGCCAGGGCACTGCATGGAGTTTGTATGTTCTCCCTATGCCTGTGGGTTTCTTCCGGGCGCTCCAGTTTCCTCTCACATCCCAAAAACAGTATTGGCTTCCCCCTAAATTGGCCTTAAAGTAGGATACATACACAGACATATTATTATGGTAGGGATTCAATTATGAGCCCCCATGAGGAACAGTGAAGTGACAAGACAATATACACTGTACAGCGCTGAGGAAGATGCCGGTGCTATATAAATACTAAATAATGTACCTATCACCTTGCTGAACTGTATAAGGTTTTTGCGGGGGCTGCCCTGTTTGTACTCTGTTGATAGATGGATTAATGAAGTGAGTTAAAAAATGTAGTTTAGCTGAACATCAAACTACAGCAGTTACCTCTGATAATAAAGAAACATAAGAATAAAGATGGGTTGTAGATGTGGTAAACCAGTTACCACTTCATAAAAATCCAATGAATGTCACTGGCATTAGCAAAGCCTTGAGGTTTATACAGTTTGATGCAGTACAAAGCTAATGCAGTGTTGTTTCCATACTTCATGTGCCCCCCACCCACACGTTCTCAGCTACATGAATGTCCCACAGAATCAATACAATGGACTAACACTATTCAACTCTTAAAATGAGTGGACGCTGATAACACTGATGGAGAGGGCCTTATTTTTTTTTTTTTATTATTCAGGCCGTTTTAACACTTGTGGTGTGCGTTTCTGGTGCGATGCCCCGCCGCAATACACAAAACATATGACCCTGTGGCAGAGTGCGCTGACATGGTCATATGTATAGGGCTGCACGCCCCTCGCCGCGTGACCTACTACTTGCTGGACCGGAAGTACGTCACCGGGATTCCCGCGGTTTTTCACTCCTATTACCGACATTCTGCGTATGTGCAACGCACTGTCACTGCCAACATTTTTAAATTGTATGTGTCACCCATTAACTTCAATGCCTTCTGCTGCATCGCCACGGAAGTTGACCGGTAACATGCTTTTGACTTTGTGGCTAGTGTTGAGACGAAATTTGTGTAATTTCTCGTTTCCATAATTACGGATTTGCTGCTACGTAATTCCATCATTGCCATACAAACCGTAATTCAGAATTTCGTAAGCGTAATTTCCATTGCGTAATTTCACGTTTAACATGTCATTTCATGTTTTCTATAGAAACAAATTTTAATTGCAAAAATGGACGTAATTTCGTTTCTAATAGTACCGGTAATTCTGCAAATTTAATGACCAAACTCAGGAAAGTCACTCATTTAATTGCAATTACTGATAATGCAAAGGTCCCTGCATGTGCTGTCGCTTTAAATGTATCAGGAGGCTTTACCTGCAGTCACTTCCAAGACAGGTGCTCTTTGTCAAGGTGCACTTAGCGGCCATGCATACTGAGACACTTCGTTTTGGGCCTTGCAATATCTGATAATGCAAAGGTCCCTGCACGTGCTGTTAGTTTAACCACCCTGGCGTTCTATTAAGATCGCCAGGGAGGCTGCGGGAGGGTTTTTTTTTTTAATAAAAAAAAAACTATTTCATGCAGCCAACTGAAACTTGGCTGCATGAAAGCCCACTAGAGGGCGCTCCGGAGGCGATCTTCTGATCGCCTCCGGCGGCCAGAAATAACACGGAAGGCCGCAATGAGCGGCCTTCCAAGTTTTGCTTACCTCGTCGCCATGGCGACGAGCGGAGTGACGTCATGGACGTCAGCCGACGTCCTGACGTCAGCCGCCTCCGATCCAGCCCTTAGCGCTGGCCGGAACTTTTTGTTCCGGCTACGCTGGGCTCAGGCGGCTGGGGGGACCCTTTTTCGCCGCTGCATGCGGCGGATCGCCGAACTGCAGCGGCGATCAGGCAGCACACGCGGCTGGCAAAGTGCCGGCTGCGTGTGCTGCTTTTTATTTGAGCCAAATCGGCCCAGCTGGGCCTGAGCGGCAGGCTCCGGCGGTACTGGACGAGCTGAGCTCGTCCAGACCGCTCAGCTGGTTAAATGTATGAGGAGGCTCTGGACTGTAACACAATTCCGGCCAAATTTCCACCTTAAACACAAAATTCTCATTCTTTTCCGTTATGGAAACGATTGTAATCACGAAAAACAATCGCAATTACGAAATTTTGCATAAACGTGAAATTACGAATTTTCGATTGCGGCCATAATAGTAATTTTACAAATTACACGAAATTTCACTAAATTGTAATTAGGTTATTACGCTCATCACTATTTGTGGCAGATAGGGCACTCTGGCGTGACATGGAGAGTTTGTAAAGCCCCATTGCCTGGCATTGCCATTGCGCAACCTTGTGGTAACACAGGGTAACACAACGCAGGTTTTCAATACAAGTGTAAAAGGGCCTGAATGTTTTTATCCAATTTTCATGTTATCTTTTAAAAATATTGACTGTGTTTCTTAAAATACTTGAATCCTTTTCCCTCTAAACACACACCTGTGAGAGACCCCAGGGCTGTGTATAGTTGCAGCTAGACTGATGGCATTGTCAGATGACAGCACATGACTCTGTGACTAGTCACCTTCTGGAAGCAGAAACTTCCAGATCTGTCCAGTTTGGCCAAAGACTGTGAAAGCTGTTTATTGCTAGTACCATTATACACAGGGTTAAATAAGTTCTTTAATACAGAATATGTCTAGTGCCTTATGCTTGGTACACACCATGCAATTACCCATAAGAAAGATGGGTTGATAGATAATTTCTGACAGATCCGATTGGATTTCCGATGCTCGTTTTTCTGATAGATTTTCTGATCGCTTCTAGGCAAATCAATCAGAAAAACGATCGGAAATCAGATCGAGCCTGTCGGAAATTATCTATTCGACCCATCTATCTAATGGGAAATTGCATGGTGTGTACCAGGCTTTAGATATTTAATCATTATTGTGTTCAGAATAAATTAAGGGCTCTTGCACACTACGATTCTGATTTGTGATTTTGACACGATTTTACATGTGATTCCAAATTACGATTTTTAATCAGTACTGCATGCTGCCTTTTTCCTGCATTTTTCTTCTTGTGTTGATAGCATTCAGGGAAAATTGGAATCGCAAATCAGATTTGCAGTGTGCAGGGGGCCAAAGTCAATCAATGTTTTTATCTAATCTGTTAAAATATGGACTGTGTTGCTACCCTTAAGGCAGAGTGTATGCTTGTATCATTCGCACGCATTTTGCGGCATTACGGGAAACATGCACTGCTGCACATGTAATGAAAGTCAATGGGCCGATTGCGACTGGGGGGTCTTTTTGCAATCATCCTGTTCCATTTTCGCATTTTCCCCTGCGCTAAAAAAAATCAGACTGCATTCTGCTTTTTTCTGCATACCTCGTTACTAAGGCGAAATTGTAAAAAAAATAAATCAGAATGTGAATGAAAAAAATGTGCACAGAAAAAGCTAATGAAAATGTGATTTTTAAATGATGAAAAGCCACCCACAATATTCCAGGGTCAAAAGTGTGCCCTGCCTAAACATGCCTAAACAATGCTCCTTTTCCCTCTAAACACACACACCTGTGAGGGAGACCCCAGTGCTGTGTGTAGGTGCAGCGCAGGATGATGGCATTGTCAGATGACTCTGTGAACTTTGTCACAGCAGAAACTTCCAGATCTGTCTCGTTTGGCCACAGACTGTGAAGCTACTTATTGTTAGCCTTGTAATATGTAGGGTTAAATAAGTTCCTTAGGTTAACCGACGTGCTTACTGCATTAATAAAGGATGTGTGAAATTGAAATTATACTAAATCAAATCAGGGGCCTGATGCAGACAAACAAATGATCCTCAATAGAGTTCAGGAATCTTGAACAACCAAAATCATCATTTTGGTTGTTCAAGATTCCTGAACTCTATTGAGGATCATTTTTTTGTCTGCATTAGGCCCCTGATTTGATTTAGTATAATTTCAATTTCACACATCCTTTATTAATTCATTTGTTCCATAATTGCTTATAGTCAGCCGTGTGTACAGCGCTATGAAGGGTTTTCAAACGTGTCCACAATAGCACTTTGCCTACATCCTGCATTGTTTAATGATCCTATCGGTGAACAATCTTTTGGTATTTCGGTTGCAGTCGTCTGCTGTCATTCACATTAAATCACACAGGATCTTGGACATGGAACGATCGTTCATTGGTTGTTTTACACAATTCTATCTTTCGGTGTGTACGTAGCTTCGTGTGAATTATTTATTAAGATACAGTATCAGTGATGGACGATTAATAGCTATATCTCGACTTAACAACTGTGAATTTGGATGTAGAGAGATTATGTTTAACATGTAATACAGGGCAGATGAGGACTATACTCAGGTCAGGTAATAACATGCATGGCTCCGCTTAGAATTGTGCTTTTAGCACCAAACTGATATTTCAAAATGTATCTGTGTGTGTGTGTGTGTGTGTGTGTGTGTGTGTGTGTGTGTGTGTGTGTATATATATATATATATATATATATATATATATATATATATATATATATATATATATATATATATATATGATCTTTTATTTAGGAAATTAGTGGCTTATCCCCCTCCCCTTGCCATGGTCCGTGGCATGGGAGGGGCTCTGCAAAGCCTTGTTGTCCACGTCAAGTGCAAGGGGCCCGTTCTTCTATTACTTTATAGGCATGTTTTTAGTTGTTGTTTTTCTTCAGTAGAATCTGCCAGGGATTTATTAACCCCCATGTTGCTGACTGGTCAACCTGCTATTGATTTTTAACTGTTCATTGATGGAAAGTGTCAAAAGGTTAGCATGAGGTTTGGTAGCTGCATAGTTTTGTGTTGCATCTGCGCAATACAAAACTGGCAAAGTGATCAATTTCAGATCAGGCTTCTGCCAAAATGTAAACAAGATTTAGTGGTTCAAAGTAATACATTGATTGAAGAGTAATTAACATTTTGCATTATGGAGCTGGTATCAGTCCATATATGCCTACTTTTATGCTCTTCAGTAACACAAACCTTGGGTAGAATGTGGACCCTGTTTTGGCATGGAGCATGTCATTTGCCATATTTATTGTAAAAACTTTATTACAGCTAAACTGTTGTACACATGTATGTAGCATCCATCTCCGGTAAACTCCATACATGTAAAATGATGCTCTGGTAACAATCCATCCACCTAGCCCACCCAATGGGAAGCAAAATACTTGTTAGATTTGGCCATGCAAACTTGCCTATCCTTAAAGAGACACTGAAGCGAAAAAAAAATATGATATAGTGAATTGGTTGTGTACTATGAATAATTACTAGAAGATTAGCAGCAAAGAAAATATTCTCATACTTTTATTTTCAGGTATATAGTGTTTTTTCTAACATTGCATCATTCTATAATATGTGCAGATTACACAACACTCAGCATTCAAAATGATTCTTTCAGAGCAGTCTGTGAAGTAATGACCTCACCTCTAGCAGAGAAAAAGTAAACCGTTCACTTACAGTTGAGATAATAAAAGTCAGATAACAGCCCTCTCCACGACTAAGACTTAGTCGGAGAGCTTAATGGCTTGTTTGCATAGAGATAACAACTGGAATTTCTCAACTCGTCCTGTACTGGAATCAATTAGACTGATGTATGTGATCTTAATGTTTTATTTCTTAGCTGTACTACACATACAAATCATAATATCATCATTTTTTTTCCGCTTCAGTGTCTCTTTAAGTATTCATAATTTATGGGTGGCAGTAGGAGTGGATAAATGACATACGTATGACATATTTGCATAGCATTCCACAGTGACCGGATTTGAACACTGGTCAGTTTAGACCAGTTGGAACAATGACAAGCCATTGCTGTGGGTTGATGTACTTTTCAATATTGGACTTTGGCCTGTTAAATGGACTTGTTTATTTACGGTCTTACTGAATCATGTTCACATAGCTTGTGTGTCAGATAAATAAAGCAGTCAGAGTGCCTAATGGACAAGGTAAATAAGGTGGAAATAATATGTGCTGAGTGCTGACGCATGTTATGCTTGTCTCTTCATTCAGATCCTCACAGCCAGTGGAGACGGTACATGTGCTCTGTGGGATGTGGAGAGTGGACAGCTGTTGCAGAGCTTCCATGGACATGGTGCTGATGTTTTGTGTCTCGATCTGGCACCTTCTGAGACAGGAAATACCTTTGTATCTGGAGTAAGTGCTGGAAACAGTTTGTCTTCTTACATTAAACAGAAAGAAATCACAAACTTTTGTTTGACTATTCCACTGTCAGGACACAATCATAGCAAGAGTATGAATATAGTAGGATGAATCACAGCAACAATGTACCTTTATCTGCTGGAGCCTGTGTGACCACTGTGAGGCCTGGCGGGGGGGGGGGGGGGGGGGGAGGGATACACAAAACACAGCAAATCAAAAGCATTCAAGTTCTTTTTTCTCCACACATTGAATTATGTTTCTATATGATATGTTATAAAATCAGTCAACTCTTGCTTCTGCTTGAAAAGCCTCCTCAGACTCCTTTGTAATGTCTCTGTGAAAGCCCTGTGATCATGAACATGTCCATTCCAGTCATTACCCAGCAGTAGCTCAACCAGATGGTACTGTTATATCCATTGGTATATCCATTACTTTAAAGGAAACCTGAAACGAGAGGTACAGTATATGGAGGCTGCCATATTTATTTCCTTTTCAACAATACCAGTTGCCTGGCAGTTCTGTTGATCGTTATGGCATCAGTAGTGCCTGAATCACACATCTGAAACAAGCATGCAGCTAATCCAGTCAGACTTCAGTCAGTGCATCTGTTCTGCATGCTTGTTCAGGGGCTGTGGCGAAAAAAGTATTAGAGGCAGAGGATAAGCAGGATAGCCAGGCAACTGGTACTGTTTAAAAGGAAATATATATGGCAGCCTCCCTATCCCTCTCACTTCAGGTTACATTTGAAATGTAAGCACACTATGAAGCTGTCCTTAGTTTATGTATAGTCAGTGTCTAGAACTAAACTAATTTCATGTTATCCTCAAGTTAATGTGAATCATTTGAAGCTTCATTTGCCTTGTTGATTTCTGACTTGTGGGTAGAGCATATGTAAGTATTGAGCACCCCATTACAGCGAGTTCATGAGGACCCTGTGGCCGTATGGCAGAAGATGGGGGTTCTTTTTCTGCCTGCTTTTAGACCAGGGCTGCCCAATAGATCGATTGCGATCTACCGGTAGATCGCGACCGCCTTCTCGGTAGATCGCGACCTCTTGGCCGCGTCTCATTAAATTTTGCGGCCAGCAGCATGTTTAGCTGCCGGCTAATAAGAATGCAGGGGAGAAGACGCGGCGAGCAGAGAGGGAGGAGAGAGGCGGCGCGGCCGCTACGTCATGGCTGGGGGCAGCGCCGGGCAGCCTGCAACGTGCGTGCTTGTAACATGCCCGGCGCCGCCCCCAGCCATGACGTAGCGGCTGTGCCGCCTCTCTACTCCCACTCTCCTCGCCGGGTCTTGCCGTCTTCTCCCCGACATTCTTATTGGCCAGCGGCCTGCCTGCCGGAGGTTCCAGAAGTCCAGAGGACCCTGGCTAACCTACGCTGCAGGTACATATACCTGGCTAAGCTACACTGAGGGCCCCTATACCTGGCTAAGCTACACTGGGGGCCCCTATACCTGGCTAAGCTACACTGGGGGCCCCTATACCTGGCTAACCTACACTGGGGGCCCATATGCCAGGCTAACCTACACTGGGGGCCCATATGCCAGGCTAACCTACACTGGGGGCCCCTATACCTGGCTAACCTACACTGGGGGCCCCTATACCTGGCTAACCTACACTGGGGGCCCATATGCCAGGCTAACCTACACTGGGGGCCCATATGCCAGGCTAACCTACACTGGGGGCCCATATGCCAGGCTAACCTACACTGGGGGCCCATATGCCAGGCTAACCTACACTGGGGGCCCATATGCCAGGCTAACCTACACTGGGGGCCCATATGCCTGGCTAACCTACACTGGGGGCCCATATGCCTGGCTAACCTACACTGGGGGCCCATATGCCAGGCTAACCTACACTGGGGGCCCCTATACCTGGCTAACCTACACTGGGGGCCCCTATACCTGGCTAACCTACACTGGGGGCCCATATGCCAGGCTAACCTACACTGGGGGCCTATATGCCAGGCTAACCTACACTGGGGGCCCATATGCCAGGCTAACCTACACTGGGGGCCCATATGCCAGGCTAACCTACACTGGGGGCCCATATGCCAGGCTAACCTACACTGGGGGCCCATATGCCTGGCTAACCTACACTGGGGGCCCATATGCCTGGCTAACCTACACTGGGGGCCCATATGCCTACACTGGGGGCCCATATGCCTGGCTAACCTACACTGGGGGCCCATATGCCTGGCTAACCTACACTGGGAGCCCATATGCCTGGCTAACCTACACTGGGGGCCCATATGCCTGGCTAACCTACACTGAGGGCCCATATGCCTGGCTAACCTACACTGAGGGCCCATATACCTGGCTAACCTACACTGAGGGCCCATATACCTGGCTAACCTACACTGAGGGCCCATATACCTGGCTAACCTACACTGAGGGCCCATATACCTGGCTAACCTACACTGGGGGCCCATACACCTGGCTAACCTACACTGGGGGCCCATATACCTGGCTAACCTACACTGGGGGCCCATATACCTGGCTAACCTACACTGGGGGCCCATATACCTGGCTAACCTACACTGGGGGCCCATATACCTGGCTAACCTACACTGAGGGCCCATATACCTGGCTAACCTACACTGAGGGCCCATATACCTGGCTAACCTACACTGAGGGCCCATATACCTGGCTAACCTACACTGAGGGCCCATATACCTGGCTAACCTATACTGAGGGCCCATATACCTGGCTAACCTATACTGAGGGCATGTAACCTATGCTGCAGGCACATACACCTGGCTAACCTACGTCGGGGGGGGGGGGGGGGGGGGCGTGCTTAGCATTTGGGACGTTGGTAGATCTCCTGGCCTCTGCAAATTTTAAAGTAGCTCGCGAGCCGAAAAAGTGTGGGCACCCCTGTTTTAGACAATGTTTTACTAAGTTTGGAAAGCTGATGGGGTGAATTCAATCCTTTTGATATAAGACAAAAAATAGTAATATATAAATTAGTGATCGTGTGTTACAAGTAGATTATATTAGGATTGCTTTATGACACAGGCTTTTGTGTTGTTCCATATCTGTCAGCTTTATGCCGCGAGCTGATATTATGCCCTTTCTGGTGAATTTTCTATCGGTTCATATAGAGCAGTGTTCCTTATGAAGACTAGCAAGTACCCTGTGTTCTAGGTAAAATTATCTCATGTGCACCTTGCTTACATGTACATGGTACTCAGGGGCGCCTCTAGCCATTTTGTCCCTCCAGGCGAGAAAACCTGTGCCCCCCCCCCACCCCCCATGAAAATAATCGTAATGTGGCAGTGTTTCACCAAAAAATAATTGTGGTGCGGCAGCGTTTCACCAGAAAAAAGCATGTATTACGGAAGCGTTTCATCAGGAAATAACCATAATGCGGTAGCATTTCACCAGAAAATAACCGTAATGTGACAGCGTTTCACCAGAAATTACACTTATTGTGGCAGTGTTTCACTAGAAAATACACAATGCTGGTAACATTTCACCAGAAAATACACAATGCGGACAGCATTTCACCAGAAAATACACAATACAGCAGCGTTTCACCAGAAAATACACAATGCGGGTGACAGAAGAAGGCAAAGGGGAGGCAGAGGGGGACAGACAGAGCCACAGGGAGACAGAAGACATAAAGGGGCACAGAAGGAGGTACAGAGGAAGGCGCAGGGGACAGAGGTGGCACATGGGGACTGAAGAGGCACAGGGAGACAGAATGAGGCCCAAAGGGGAGGCACATGAGGACAGAAGGAGGCAGAGTGGGACTGAAGGAGGAATAGGGGGCAGAGGTAGCACAGGGGGACAAAGAAAGGCACAAGGGGACATAAGGAGGCAGAGGTGGCACAGGGGGACTGAAGGAGGCACAAAAGGGACAGAAAGAGGCACAAAGGGGGGGGGGATGTACAAGGCACAGAGGGACACAGTGGCAGCTGACTGCAACTTATGCTAAGCAGATGCATTAGAAGCAAGTAATCGAACACCCGTGGGGGCGTGGCTTAATCTAGCAACATGGCGCCCCTGGAACAATGGCACTCCAGGCAATGGCCTGTACTGCCTGTGCCTAGAGGCTCCCCTGATGGTACTTTCTTTTTGTAGGAAATCCTAAGGCCCCTTTCACACTGGGACATTTTCATTTTTACCTCAGGGTGACACTAGGGCAATGAAAGTCTATGGGCCTTTCACATAGTATGCAAGTGGCGTATCTGAAGCTAGACTGTGTGTTGACGTGCAACATGCTCGGCAATGTGTGTCGGACAGTAAGTCATGTAAGTCTATGGAGATGTAGCTTTTTAAAATGGTTTTCACGTTGGCGATGCGGCGCGCATGCGTGGAAGTGTATTTTTTTGATACACTTCTGTGCAATTTCTCATTTCTGCCACAGGAAGTGAGCGCTAGAGAGCCTCACTTCCTGTTTGGCTTTCAGCCAGAAGGGGGATTAATACAAAAAAGTCCCCGAAGGCTATGTTTTGCGGGGCAATGCGATCATGCGATCACCTCGCACCACCACCACCGGTTTACAGTGTGAAACCTTATTGTGTGTAAATGATTTCCAAGCATTCCCAAGGTTTTCATAGACTATATGAAATTATAGTGTTCTTCACCTCCTCTGAAATGTACACTGAGCCTGGCAGCAGCCCTCCTTCAGAAGAGGCAGGTAGGACTGAGTTCAGTTTTCCCCCTAGTTATTATAAATGACAATATTAATGAACTGTGAAATTCAAGGTCCAACCACTTAAGTCAGTTAATGTTTCTGCAGGCACATTGCCGCGGTGATGCCAGGAATCGGGACCTGAGAGAGCTGGTGTGGCTGACAAGTCTCTGGGAAGCTGCTGTGGAAATAGAGAACTGACAGTGACAAGTTAGAATCCAGCTGACATTTGTCATGTCATTTTGTTTCCACTTCAGTGGGTCCAGCATCCTCTCTATCCCCACCAGTCACAGAGCAGAGCTGAGACAGGCAGGGGAAACCTGCAAGTGTTACATTTCAGAAATCCTGCTAAAATAGTGATAATAATGAAACAATTGCCTTTCTGTTGCAGAATGCCCTCTGTTACATGTAATATTATAACAGGTCTAGAAGTGATGTAGTATAAAGCAGTTGGTCTCACTCGTGCCTTTTTTATGTTTATTTAGGGATGTGATAAGAAGGCCATGGTATGGGATATGAGGACTGGGCAGTGCATTCAGTCATTTGAAACTCACGAGTCTGATATCAACAGTGTAAGGTCAGTATAACATTTATGCCATGATACATATAGCTTGTGGAAGCACAGATTACTTGCACACAAATCATCTGTTCTTAGTGTTATAATGCATGTGGGAGCACAAAGTACCATATGCCTTGTTACCTGCAGCTACAAGCAGATATGCTGACAACAAGGAGATGCTCTGTAAGTCTAAAATGCCTGAATATTCGGAGTGTTTTACTTTAATGGGTCTTTTTACAAGTGAAATACAACCGTAGAATAAAATAAGTTGAAGGACAACTGAGGCAGGGGAAAAAGTTGACTTTTATTTACCTGGCGCTTCTTCCCCAACCCCCTCCCAACTGAATAGTGGACCTCTCCCAGCTCGTTCCTGAATTATTATGTAATTGATGATGGGATGGGGAGGAGCAATAAAACAGAAAATCTCATAGTGCCTAGTTCCCCAACCCTGTCCTCAAGGCCCACCAACAGTATATGTTTTGCAAGAAACCACAAACGTGCACAGGTGAGGTAATTAGTGCCTCAGCAGAGCTGATGAACTACCTCTGTGGATTTCCACAAAACATGCACTGTTGGTGGGCCTTGAGGATGGGGTTGGGGAATACTGTATAATAGTGTGTTCCTAGCATAAGCAGGAAATAGAGCTACAATTGCCGGCCAGCCTGGTACCACAGACAAATGTATTGCAAAATATACAGCCATGCAATTAACAAAATGATTAATGCAAATTTACTATGCATAAAAAATAGCAGACTACACTTGTGCTTTAATACAAATACCAAGGTGTTGACTCCATGGGATATTTACCTCACAGTATATAAACTGTACATATAAACTTGTTCAGAATGTCTTGCCTTTTTTAATGTACATTTTGAAAATCTTAATAAGAGAATGTTTCATCAGTAACTGGTAATAGGGATCCTTTATAAAGAATATTGTTATTTGGCTATTGGTGCATGTTATAAAGTGATAAATCAATGATTATTACAGGTACACCTGATTAGCAGATATATAATGACATCTGCAATGCATGGTCAGAGTGCAATATGTTGCATCATGGGAGATAGAGTGATGCTTGCCTTCTCTCTTCACAGGTATTACCCCAGTGGAGATGCCTTTGCCTCAGGCTCAGACGATGCCACGGTAATTTGCCGACACTTATGTGCTGCAGATGATGAATGGGAGCGCACGTGATGTGCAGCCCTGACTTGTGCTTTTCTTTTCTCCCATTACTCATATATTTGCTTATTTTTCTGGCAATCACCACCAGTTCTTAACCTCAGACAAATGTTTGTGTAAGATTATATGCACAGCGACTATAAAATCTGCTCATGTTTGTATATTTGCTGAGACCTTCCAGCTCTTTATAAATCATTGCTTTCTCCCCTCCTCCACAGAGTATGCCAATATCTGACACAACACAAATGATGCTTACAGTTGCACTTCACACAGGGGCCTGCAGCAACAGAAGCAGGCCACATTCTTGTGGAAAGAACACAGTTTATACTGAACTGTTTGTTAATGTTTTGCAAGCTGTTCAAAGCTTCCATAACTTCTATAACTGTGCATGTGCCGTTTTGCAGCAAACAATGTGCTGCAAGGCCTAGCATGTAAACTCTGACAGCTGTTTGTCTTATTACAAATCCTTTCAGCAGTATAGGGCATTGGTTCTCAGTACTTGCTCAAGGGGAACTGCTATCAGCAATGTGGGAAGCAATTACAGCCACGTTCAGATTTTTATTGCTGTCCTGTCTTATTACCTGTGAGAATTATATTAAACCACCCTTTTTTATAACAAAAAGAGTGGGATTCAATACAGAAAATTGGCTAAAATACAATAAACTGCACAAGAAGAGGCTTAGATAGAAGTTTGACCACAATTTACATCAGTGCTCTCAGTCAACATATAGCACTATAGGTGTGAGTATTTAACCCTTTAGCAGCCAATTTATTTAGAGGCTTTCAAGTGCTCAAGGCCAATTTATTTTAGCACATTTTTTTTCTTTTTTTTTAGATTTCCTAGCTTCTAATTAGTACTGCTGTAATGTGTATTTATGGACATGTTTTATGTTTTCTGCTTGGAGAGAGAGATCAAAGTAAGCCAAGAATTTACAGCACAACCATTTGGTTGGCTGAAGACAAAAGCAGTGCATTATCTTAAAGAGAACCCGAGGTGGGTTTGAAGAATATTATCTGCATACAGAGGCTGGATCTGCCTATACAGCCCAGCCTCTGTTGCTACCCCAAACCCCCCTAAGGTCCCCCTGCACTCTGCAATCCCTCATAAATCACAGCCACGCTGCTGACAAACAGCTTGTCAGAGCTGGCTGTGTTTATCTCTATAGTGTCAGTCTGCTGCTCTCCCCGCCTCCTGCAGAACTCCGGTCCCCGCCTGCATCCCTTCCCTCCCTGCTGATAGGAGGGAAGGGACGGGGGCAGGGACCGGAGCTATGCAGGAGGCGGGGGAGCAGCTGAGACTGACACTACAGATGTAAACAAAGCCTCACAGCATGGCTGTGATTTATGAGGGATTGCAGAGTGCAGGGGGACCTTAGTGGGGTTTGGGATAGCAACAGAGGCTGGGCTGTATAGGCAGATCCAGCCTCTGTATGCAGATAACATTCTTTAAACACACCTCGGGTTCTCTTTAAAGTGAGATAACTCGTTTGTGGCTGTTAACAGGTTCAAGTAAAGAACTTAGAATTGGGCAAATCTCTGAGAGTGGCAGAGGCAGCAACAAGTAAAACAATTTTGTAGCATGCGCAAGAGTTAGGGCTTGGAAACACAATACAATATTATTGTTTGGAGTTCTGCAGATCAATTGTAGAGTTTGAGGAAAAACGTGTGGATTTTTAGAGGCCCCATTCAGTTACAGTTTATGCATGGACTCTATCAACACTGCTGTGTATTAATTCAGCATAAAAAAGTAGGAAAACAGTGTTTTTGTACAATAAAGGGAGATATCTGGCACAATTCTTAGTGCCTCGTTTTTCTCCTCAGCAGCCTCCAGCTGCTGCTCCTGACATACCCTCCACATCCCAACCAATGTGAAGACATAAGTGGCTGTTAGTTAGCAGGGAGGAATGGCTTCAGCCTACAGAGCAATGACTAATGCGGAGTGATTTAGATTGGGCAGACTGCTCTCAATTACTGAGTATCCACAATCTGGTTCAGCTTTTTATTTGTTGTTTTTTTGTACAGACCTTAATAGGAATAATCCATTCAGCTATTTATTGTTTTATTGACATAAAGACATTTGCTAAGTGGTACCTGGTAAATATTTGCTGCAGTAATGGGGAATGTGATGAGGTTAAGAAGCCATTACATAGCACTGCAATAGGCAGACACTTTGCTGCCACAGTAACCATAAATAGAGTGAGTATTGTCCCATCGACCCCATCCCTCCAACAATAGGTGTGGCCAGCCTAAACTTCTCCCCCGTTCTACTCCTCCAAATTAAGTTACCACATTCCCATTGGACTCGATGGGGCTCAGGGTGGGATGAGTGGTCGGGACTCAAGGCGGGATGAGTGGTCGGGCTCAGGGCAGGATGAGTGGAGTGGCTGTTATGTGAATGGAGAGCACGTAAGAGTGTTACCTGCTTCAGTGCTGCATTGGATCCACTCCCCTCCTCCTCCTTACCAATTGGTAAGGCTGGTGAGTGTTCAGCATCAGGTGACTTGCAGGAATGTCCACCAGCTGTAAGGAAGTACCAGCACAGTGGGCAGCCATTGACTGCTGAGAGGAGGAGAGTGGACCTGATGCAGCACTGGAGCAGCTAATATTCAGTCTTACTGCTCTACTCTGTTTATGGGCAGAACAGACTACCAGCGGAGCACTGAAGGGGGGAGACAAATACCTCCCTGGCTCCTAGGTCCCTTACTGCTGTGAGGGTTACTCTACTGGGCAACACTGCTGCAGTTACCACACAGTCTTTATTCATTCATTTATAAGACTGCAAGGATTAACCCACTCTTGATTTGTTCAGTGTCAGTTTAAAGGCCCTCTAAAGCCTGGCAGCAAAATTACTGGGTCGGAGGGAGTTCTCTGCACTGATGTAAAAACACACTACCAGTCTGCTGTTTATGGGAGATTGGTTAGCGAGAGAGGTGACTTTTTCATGATACATCAACCAGTCAGATTTTTTTATTTCAAGATTCCGTTCCAAAATTAACTACAAGCTGACTAATCCACTTTTTATCCAGTTTTATGAAGTTTAATTTAATATGCAATCAAGTACAGCCATTTATACACATTCCCTGGTGAGCCGTGGAGTGGGGTGATTAGATCTTATAAAAATAGGAACAGTCAGAGGGAAAGCTGCCACTACGATATCTTAACAGCATGTCCTTATGTGCACTTATTTATTCCAGTTTAACATAAATCCTGGCTGTGTACTCGCTTGTGTAGGTTTATGTCTTGGGCCAGGACAGGAAGGTGTGATTTCACTAAGCAGCTGCTAGGAGCACTGCAGATCATATCACACATCACAAGTGACAGTCTTCTGGGCAGCCATGTGTAGAAATGAAGACTCTCTTCTGTTGCTGGAATAGAAAGGCTTGTAGAAAAGACATTTTACTGCAATTGAAAGTAAATTAACAAAAAGGAAGAATTAAATGGGCAGGGTATCCGTACAGTAATGCAGCTGCCGTGTACAGTAATGCAACTGCCGTTTGACCTTCCCAGAAGGAAAAACAGTTTACAGCTTTAGCTGAGTCACATGATCTACTAAGCAGCCATTGGAAGCATGGGATGAAAAAGAGGCGGGGCCTTCCACTCAGAAAACAGAATCTGATTGGTTAGTCATTGTCCAAAATAATAACTTTCTAATCTACAAATAATTTGTTATTGCGTGCTGCTAATCAGATAAGAATCAAGTCATACAGAAAGTGTACTCTGCTGTGGTGCAGACCATTGTTTATTTTGTTGAAAGAAGTGGCAGGACTACTCTAAAACATAACATAATGGCTGTTACATATCTATTCCCCAAAGTACATAAAAAAAAAAAAAAAAAAACTAAATGACCCTTTGCCCAGGATGTCAACATAAGTGATGTTATCTACTGACTACCAAAAAAGCTAAGAGGTAGGCAGGAAATAGTGCTTTCGTTGGCAGTGGTGGGGCAATGGTAGTCATGACTTCAATGATGGAGGCATAGTTGTCATACGTGTTATGGCCCATACACACGGGCTACAACTGTCGCCGCAACCACGTGACACGTGCGTGTTGCTGCGACAGGTCGCCCGTGTGTATGAGGCGCGCACCCCGAACCATCACTCGTCGCTGCTGTAGCCAGGCAATCGCCGGCAACAGCTGTCGTCGCAACTTCGCCGCAACATCGACGCAACTGTTGCTAGTCCGCCGTATGTATGCGGACTAGCGACAGCAACTCCATACACAATGTATGGAGCTTCCGGCGGGTGGGAGGAACCTTCGGCAACAGCTTCCGCCGAATTTGTGTCTCTCTGTGCGCCGTGTGTACGGCTGTTGCACAGACGGACCTGGCAACGAGCTGTCGCCGCTTTTTTTTTTTTTTTTTTTTTTTTTTTTATGGCTCGAGCCACCGCTGTGGCTCATGTGTATGAGCCTTTACTCAGGTAAAACGGGTCACACATATTGTGCAATGCACTGTCAGGATTACCGGTATAATTGCTGTGCGCTCGCTGCAAATGGCAACCTTACTGTGGATTAATGAATACATTCCATTGTACTGACACTATGACCCAAAGTATATGCTCTATCCCTCATTTGTGCTACCACCACATTGTATGCTATTCCCCACACTGCTCCTTTGACTTGCCGACACTTTATTATACTCCACCTACAGGTCCTGCCAATCTTTCTATGTGGTTTGCTCCACCTCACTCACGTGGCATAATACTCTGCCCCTCACTTGTCCTACCTACTTGTGTGTTCTCTACCTAAGCACTGGTTCCACCCAACCCTAATGTTTACTTTTCCTCTGCTGCTTCTTTCCCCAATGTATGCTACTAAGTCAATTCCTTACAATGCTGGTTCAATTCAACCTCACTATCTGCTCCATCCTTACTCACCGTATCTCATTCACCTGCCCCATCCACTACTATTGGACAACTTTTGCCATGCTTAACCAGCAACAGTTTTCTAGTAAATGATAAAACCTGCATGGCATAATGCATCTATTAACACTTTGTTGCAGTGAAAAGACAATTTTTATTGCTTCTTAGAGTGGTACAATTTTGAGAACTTTTAACAGCTGTGGTTTTCCATATAAGATGTGGTGTTGACTGGAATGGATGTTAATGTAAAATAGTCAGAAAGCTAACTAAATGATCGCTAAAGGCTAAAACACACACAATGCAATTTTCACTCAGATCGATTGATCGATAATTTCCAACATATCTGATTTGCTTCTAATCGAGACCGGAATAGAATTTGAGATCAGTACTGCAGAAAATCAAACTCTTTCTCGATTGGAAGCAGATGAGACATGCTGGAAATCAGTCAATCGGATATAAAAATTGTTTGGTGTTAATAAATCTTTTTCATTTTGTTCTGCTTGCAGTGCCGTCTCTATGATCTTCGGGCAGATAGAGAAGTAGCCATCTATTCTAAGGAAAGCATTATCTTTGGAGCATCGAGTGTTGATTTCTCCCTAAGTGGTAAGAGTTTCCTTCTAATATTCCAGTATATCATACAGTATATCATGCACCTCTAATAGGGAGTTACTTGTAACATCCTATTTCACTTAAGAAAAATGGAAAAACCGGCCAAAAAGATTTTCCAGTTATGGATGTGTGCAGACAGTGTAACACAGTGGCCTCAATTCACTAAGTTTTATCAAACACTTTATCAAACGTTTGATAATTTACCTCATGGGTAAAGTCTAATTTTGAATTCACTAAGGTGTTATAGATTTATTGAATGTTTTATCGATAAAGGCCTCAATTCACTAAGCTTTATCAAACACTTTATCAAACGTTTGATAATTTACCTCATGGGTAAAACCTAATTTTGAATTCACTAGTGTTATAGATTTATTGAACGTTTTATCGATAAAACATTTGATAAATCTATAACCCCTTAGTGAATTCAAAGTTAGATTTTACCCATGAGGTAAATTATCAAACGTTTGGTAAAGTGTTTGGCCTCAATTCACTAAGCTTTATCAAACACTTTACCAAACGTTTGATAATTTACCTCATGGGTAAAATCTAACTTTGAATTCACTAAGGGGTTGTAGATTTATCAAATGTTTTATTGATAAAATGTGCAATAAATCTATAACACTAGTGAATTCAAAATTAGGTTTTACCCATGAGGTAAATTATCAAACGTTTGATAAAGTGTTTGATAAAGCTTAGTGAATTGAGGCCTTTATCGATAAAACATTCAATAAATCTATAACACCTTAGTGAATTCAAAATTAGATTTTACCCATGAGGTAAATTATCAAACGTTTGATAAAGTGTTTGATAACGCTTAGTGAATTGAGGCCAATGTCCCTTTTTGTATCATCTGGCAGCTCCATTCACAGGATCTCCCTGGAAATAGAAATTCAGTGAAATGCTGCAGTTACCACCAGGTATAAGATAGCAATGGATGACTTGGCCTGCCTTTATATACAGGTTTTTCCAGTGTTTTTGACTAAAGAGCACCTCTGGTGGACACAAGCTTCTATCAGGTGGTCCCACATAATGGGATCACGTCCTATAAAGCCACTTGACTTGATGGGTCTCAGGGTGGGACGAGTGGAGCTGCCGTTATGTGAATGGAGTGCTTGTATGTTACCAGCGCACACTACGCTACACTACGCTGCACTACGTGCATAGCGTGCGCACAACTCGCGTTCCTCATATTAAGCTTTAGCATAGTATAGATCTCCAGCATGATTTTTTCCCCCCATTGAGCTTATTCAAAGTATTTTTAAACATTGTAGTTCTAGTATTATGTAATAGCATATAGATATGAATGCATAAAAAAGCAATGGGCCATATGCAATTCACCTTTTCACCTGAGTTTTCTTCTAGAAGATACTTTTTTTTATTTTGGATTTTAAATAACTTTCTAGCACTTTTAAACTGAAACAGTACCAAAAATTAGATGAAAAAGTACTGCCAAAATTATTCAGGGTATCTTCTTGCTTGCTGGTGCTTAACCACTTCGGGACCAGCACCCTCTGCCCCCTTAAGGACCAGAGGGTGCTGGTCTAGTAAACCGCCGCTTCCCGATGAATCGCCGCGAAAATCCGCCGCTCTGTCCCCACCGCAGGCTGCTCTCTCTGCCGTCGGTATGACGGCAGAGCGCTGTGCGTCGGTCAGGAGCCGCTTTCATTGGCTCCTGACCCTGTCACTCCATGTAAGCCAATGGGAACAGCTTACATGAATGACAGGGCTAGGAGCCAATGAAGGTGGCTCCTGCCTGGCTCACAGTGCTCTGCCGTCATAGAGGCGGCAGGGCAGCACATTGCGGCGGAGATCGAGCGGCAACAGCGGCGGGGATGGGCGGAGGCGCGCGGTGAATGGGACGTAGAGTTTACGTCCAGTCAGAACCGCAGCGCCCCCTGCCCGCCGTAGATTTATACTGCGGCGGTCCGCAGGTAGTTAAAAAGGCATTTTATTAACAAGTTTAAAAATATCACCTAGGAGAAAACTCAGGAGAAAAAGTGAATTGCATATGGGCCAATGTGTATAGAAAGTAGTTAACCCAGGCAGTAAACAGATATAGAAACTGGAACAATTGATCCTGACATTGTATTGCTGCATGCAGCGTCATGGGTTTTACTTGAAAGAACTGATCCTGCTATGTGTTTTGTTGGAAAATGACAGCAACAATTAACCTGCTTTTGTGAAGCGAGTCAGCTGTTCTGCAGCAGGAATTTCTCGCCTGGCTTTTCTGCTGCCCAGTAATCTATCTTTAGCGCCTGCATGCAATCAGCACTTCAGTTCCAGTTATGAAAGCATCTGTCAACAGCTTCAGCAGTACAAGGAAGCTGCAGCTGCCAGGAAAATGATGTATATGTGGAACTCTAGCTGATCTTACACACAAGCTTTCAGGAAATGTGGCGCCCTCCAAGCAGTGCAGCCATTGGACCAGCGTGCAGTTACCGCCATGGTCACACTATGCACTGCTATCGGACAAGTGATAGAAACCTTATATTGCTGTAAAGAGATCATAGAAGAACATTTATGTTTGCTATAAACTTGCATCTTGCACTATACAGTCTCACATATCATAATTTTTTAGTGGCGTGATAAGTGTCTTTATGGGAGGTTCAGTTCAATTCCCAGTGGGTGTGCAATCTTCAGATGGAAGCAATGAGAGAATACTCTGCAGGGCTATGTTGTCTTGTGATGGTTGGTTTGCTGAACTCTGCAAAGCTGAACGAATGGAAGATAGATGAAGTTTCTTAGTAATCTTAGTAATCTTTATATGCATATGTAGTTTATATAAGTAACTGGTTACCTGCATTGCACATTATTACTGAATAGTTTGCCTGGATGTCTACTGTAAAGTGACTCTGAATGTTAAAAACAAGGCCCTGCCTGCCACTGTTACCAACTTCCATAACCTAGTTCTTAATACACAGAGTTTGCAGTCTTCCCAACGACTTTCCGAAAATTGATCAGAAAAACGATCAATCATGTCGGACCTGTCTTAAATTATCTATCGAGCATCTGTCTTCCCCCCCCCCCCCCCAAAAAAAAACCCTCATCGTGTAAGGTGGAACTCTTTTCTTCCCCACTCAATGGAATTATTGAGGTCACCCCTGTGATAACTCATATTCTGTGCGACATAAGCGGTTTTAGCTGTCAGGGGGTGGCTACCTGTCCTGCTAGGGGAGGAGATACCTACAGCAAATGAATTACGCGGGAGGCGTTTTGGATGCTCCACCTGGGTGCGTGTATCCTGGAGGGTCACAATGCCCGGTGGTTCTTAAATCTTGTATACTGATATCCTTGTAATACCTTGCTTTATATTTTCTTGCTTGATTTTGTCTGTTAGTACAATGTGCTTGCATCGTAAACCTGCACGTATCTGTCACTTTAAGAGGCAATGAATCACCTGCTTACACACCTCTCGTCGGTCTCTGGTCTTTTTGTTTAAATATGTGGATGGATGCCTGTATTGCAGGCTATAAGGGCAGGTTGTCTGAAAACTTATTCATTTTATCAACCTTGCTGATGCCTTAATAAAACTGGATTTTATATGCCACACTGCGGGTTGGGGACCCTTCCAACCACGGATTACGCATATGCCAGTATTGTTCTGCCTACTGGATTATACCTAGCAAAAGCCAATCGGATTTATTCATACAAAGTAAATTAGAAAATATCACCCCAGAGCTGCATGTTGAGTGTAACATCCTAGTTCTCATTCAGTAGTCAATAAATAGTATGTACATTCTTATGTTGTTTATTTTTAGGTCGCTTACTGTTTGCTGGATACAACGACTACACAATCAATGTCTGGGATGTCCTGAAAGGCAGCAGAGTGTCCATCTTGTTTGGACATGAGAACAGGGTCAGCACTCTCCGTGTTTCTCCTGATGGCACCGCCTTCTGCTCGGGCTCATGGGATCACACTCTAAGGGTGAGATATATTCTGTCTTGTGCATAAGCCCTAGTTTATGGCAATCAGAAGGAAACAGCTGTGATTCAGAACATGGCTAGATTGGAGGGACCTTTGTCTCACGTCAACCATACCGGTAATCAAAAGAGGTTTGTTTATTTATTGCATTTCATCATAACTTAGATGTAGACATAAAAGAGATCTTCAGAGACCCACATGGCCGCTTTATGATCATAACATGTGAAATTAACAAAATGCTGCTTGCTATTGTCAATGCATACGCCCCCAACTCTGGCCAACTAAAATGCATAAAATCTCTCATGCGTAAGGCCAAATCCCATTTAAAAGGAAAACTTATAATAGCGGAGATTTTAACATATGTATTGACCCCAAACTAGACTCTTCACACCCAAACAGAACCAAAACCCCCTCCCTACAAAAAACACTTTATTTAGAAAATCTATACGACCCCTGGAGAGTACTGCATGCCAGTGAGAAAGACTAAACACATCACTCCAGTGTTCATAAATCCTGGTCTCGGATTGACTTCTTCCTGTTAGACAGTCCCACTCTGCAACTCGTGAAAGAAACTATTATTCACCAGATCACTTGGTCGGACCACACCCCTATTTCACTAGTACTACAACTTAGAGATCAGCACCCCACTTTCAATTCATGGAAAATGAGCTATTTACTCGCCTCCCCGGCTGATCAACATTTGCTAAATATGGAGAATAAGTTCCGCCATCTATCGGGTGACCATAGCTAGAAACGGTCAGTGAACTTGTGAATTTTAATATAAGGTACGATACAACCTTACGGTAACCTCCTCAGTGAGTACACCTCCTAACCTATTGTCTACACTAGCATGTTTATATCTTTCTTGACTTCTCTCTCTCCCCCTTTTTTTTTTAAGCGGATTATCCAGAGTTTTAGTCCACAAACTTATTTTTCAATTGTCTACTTGACTCTGTGTTAGTAATGATTTTCTCCCTGCACACATGCAGGTTTGTTTTGGTTTTGTATAAGCTTGTATAAGCACTTATATTTTATAATAGCTCAATGTCTGTTCATGTTATGCATTGTTGGCAATAAAAACTTAATGTAAAAAAAAAAAAGAATTACCGGTAATCAGTGAATTTATGTACAGTTGCCTAGATTGTTGGTTGGTGTAAATGATATCACATTTACAACTGAACTTTTTAAAGTTAAATTGTCTTTGTAGCTATGCTTGCCTGCAGAGGTACCCCTATACTGTACATACAGACACTCTCACAGAAAACTGTAATTTAACCTCCTTGGTGGTAATCCTGAGCTGAGCTTGGGCTATGCCATGCAGGAGGATTGCTCAAGCCCCGCCGGGCCGATTTACATAATTTTTTTGTTGTTGCACACAGCTAGCACTTTGCTAGCTGCGTGAATTTACCGATCGCCGCCGCTCACACGGTTAGAGAGTGCCCCCCCCCCCCCCCAGGACCCCTGCACAGCCTGGACAATCAGTGCCAGGCAGCACTGAGGGGTGGATCAGGACTCCCTCTGACATCACGACGTCATCGCGCCTGGGGAAGCCCTAATGGAAATCCCGTTTAGAACGGGATTTCCTGATGGACCTGATCGCCAGAGGTTGCTGCGGTGCCCCCCTGGCAAATTAATTGTAACGCCAGGGGGGTTAAAGCGGAAAGAAACCCAACATTTCTTCTTTGCTCTAAAACATTATTTACAGTATATTATATACTACCACCATTTTTTTTTTTACTAGAACAGCATTTAAAGGGTTACACACAGGACTTAGAAAGTTCAATGCAGAGAAATCTGGATGCATCCAAAGTGGAGATAATGTTATCTTGTGTTAATTGTATCAAGTGAGGAATGTGACACATTCTCTGACTGTGCAGAAGCTCCTGGGCACAGACAGACACTCAAAGCTTTTCTGCCTTCAATACATAATGAATAAAACCAGTTATGAATAAAATGCAAAGTCAGCTCTCAAAGCAAAAAACTGTACTGTTGGGAACTTGTAATTTCTAATAATACTTATGCACAAATGCAAATATGATAACCATATGGCATATAAAAAGTAGAAAAACATGTTTTTATTGAATATTATGTCAGGGATTTATACCGCTTTAAAATACATGTGCACACATAAATATAAAAAGGACATTGTGCCAGAGTAAAATTACTTTTTCCTTTGTAGGTGTCATTGATGTCTCTGAGCCTCTTACTGACAGGTTATGGACTAGTATATATAACTCCCTGGAAGGGACCTATACAAGGATGCTGGGCTGCCTAGTTGTTTGTCACAATGCTGACAGTTATACTGTGCCTCTGTTGTCCAGGGAATGCCTTTGAAAATAAAAGGAGTCCTGAGATTTGAGGAGATCTGTAAGGGCATACTAGCATCACTTTCAGGGCACTAGCAGATCACTGGCAACCATGAAAGCACTAGTACATTGGAAACCTATGGGGTTGATCCCACAACAGCTTTGCAATTTGTTTTAAAGTGGACCTGAACTCTTGCACAGGACAGAAGGAAAACTTAGAGAAATGTACCCTGTACGTATTTTAGAGAGTTTAGTCTGTTTAATTCTTCCTCATGTGTGTCTAATCACAAGTTGTAATTTGATCTCTCCCCTGTGTCACATGACTGCCATGGCAGAGATGGCAGATAAGCTCATTTAAAAGCACAGGATGTTAACAATATGTCTGCTTCCACGAATCAGGAAATAGAAACAATGCAGATTTATATTAGAAGTTGTATCAGGTGTACCAAAGAAATGTTTTTTGTTTAAAGGTTATTATGCTGTTGTGAATCTTTTAGAGCAGAGAGCACTTCTGAGTTCAGGTCCACTTTAAATTGCATTCGTACTACAGGCAGCATTTACTGAGCGCTTTGTACAATGTTACAAAATTGCAATAGTTTTGCGATTTGCAGTGTGAACTACCAACTGTAAGTGACAGCAACATAGCAGAAATCTTATTTACAGTTTTACTATGGGACAGTGGTCTGCAAACTTGGCCCTCCAGCTGTAAAGGAACTACAATGCATTTGCCTTTATGAATCATGACTGTGACTGTCAGACTCCCTCAATGCATTGTGGGACTTGTAGTTCCTTATCAGCTGGAGAGCCAAGTTTGCAGATCACTGCTCTGGGAGAAATATAACTCTTCTGTATGTGTACACTTTTTATTTTACATTTTACAATTTTTTTGTGGTAGATTTCCTTTAAGAACTCTTGTGCCTGCCAGCTTCTTGTTAGCAAATGTCAGTTTTTATGGTTTCTTACCCCCTGCGGCCTGTGAATTATACAGTCCTGCCTCCTCATGTAGACAGGTAGGCTCGGATAAAAGTGAACCCGAGGTGAAAATTAACTGATAAGATAAACAATTGTATTTATCCTCCTACTCCTAAAAAGTACCTTTTTTTTTTTTTTTCGTTTAACACAAATTTTTATTGATGAAATTCACATAGCTTAACCACTTGAGGACCCACCCTTTACCCCCCCCTTAAGGACCAGCGCTGGTTTGATTGATCTGTGCTGGGTGGGCTCTGCAGCCCCCAGCACAGATCAGGGTGCAGGCAGGGAGATCAGATTGCCCCCCTTTTTTCCCCCCTATGGGGATGATGTGCTGGGGGGTCTGATCTCTCCTGCCTGCTGTGGGTGGCGGGGGGGGGCACCTCAAAGCCCCCCTCCGCGGCGAAATTCCCCCCTCCCTCTCCTACCTGCTGCCTCCCCTGGAGATCCGGGCTGCACAGGACGCTATCCGTCCTGTGCAGCCAGTGACAGGACGTCCCCTGTCACATGGCGGCGATCCCCGGCCGCTGATTGGCCGGGGATCGCCGATCTGCCTTACGGCGCTGCTGCGCAGCAGCGCCGTACAAATGTAAACAAAGCGGATTATTTCCGCTTGTGTTTACATCTAGCCTGCGAGCCGCCATCGGCGGCCCGCAGGTTATTCACGGAGCCCCCCGCCGTGATTTGACAGGAAGCAGCCGCTCGTACGAGCGGCTGCTTCCTGATTAATTAGGCTGCAGCTTTGCCGACGCACGTTATGAGTGTGCGGTCGGCAAGTGGTTAAACAACTGAATAAGAGATAGTGCATGATCAATGTATTTTAAACACATACAAATGTCTCTTATGAAAAACAAAAGGGAAAGCAATGTGAGTAGTAAAAAATTATGACATATTGGTATCATTCTAATAGTAATTATTTCTGCTCATATCGAAATGATATTTAAAGCTATGGAGACTTATAGTACTCTAGCTCAAGGGAGAGCAATATAGAAAAATAGAAAACTGAGTAAGAAGAAAAAAAAAAAAAAAAAAAAGGGGATAGAGAGATAGGTCTATTTATGTGTGTCTGTCCATTTGTCTATTATCTGGTATTTTAAGACGTAGTCTCTTCAGGTCCTGGTTGATAGAGCAGATATCTATTATAATCATGGAGGGTTGTAGTTCAGGAAGTATGTTTCCCATGGATCCCATATTTTATCATACTTGGATTCTGTGTCTCGCAGTATAGCTGTTAAAAGTTCCATCAGTTTAGTCCATCTAATTTTGGCCATAATTTCGGTAGTTGAAGGAATAGAGAGACTTCGCCAGTGTGAAGCCAGGGCGAGTCTGGTAGCCGTCAAAATATGGGTTATTAATCTCATGGTGTGTTTTTTGGTTTTAGGAATGGGTTTACCTAGCAGCATATATATAGGATCCATGGGAATATGAGTACCCGTTACGTTTAGGATCAAGGTTTGAATTTCTATCCATAGAGGTTGAATGACAGGGCAGGCCCAGTAGATGTGTTCGAGTGTGCCTATATGTCCACAACCCCTCCAACAAGTATTAGGGAGTTCATGGTAGATCTTAGCCAATACTTCAGGGGTTCTGTACCATCTAAACAGTATCTTGTAAATGTTTTCTTTTATCTGTGTGCACATAGAAGTATGTTTGGCGTTTTCCCATATAGAGGACCAATCCTCCAAGCTTATGGGTCGGCCTAAGGCTTTTTCCCATCTTGTCATGTAAACATGCTTGGGTTTAATGGAGCCAGATTTATCAAGTAACAGAGTGTATATTGATGAGATGAGGCCTTTTTGATGCCCTTTGTGATCACATAGACGTTCAAATGGGGTATATTCGAGTAAGGGACTTTTGCCTTTGGAGAGGGATCTTAGAAAATGATAGGTTTGATTATACTCCATAGTGAGCTTAGCTGTGAGTTGTATTTTGTCTTCTAGTTTTTCTTTAGTCACAATATTTCCCGATAGTACATCTATCCAGTTGCTGAATTTAGTGTATTTAAGAGTATACCATCTAGCCATAAAGTCTTCTGCCATCCCAGGGATAAAGGCTGGATTTCCCAATATGGGATATAGTGGAGATATGAGGGATCTAAGATTGGCCGTTTTTGCAGTTGCCCGCCATATTTGTAGGGTAAATTTGATGGTAGGGAGTAGCTGGTCGGTAGGGATCTTAGGTGGAATCTGGGGCCAAATTAATGCTGGGAGGGACATTGGGAAGATGCTCATTGCTTCAATGAGACCCCATTTGGTATATACCTTAAGGTCGGACCATTCAGAGAGTTGCCTTAAATGAGCCGCCTGGTAGTACAGTTTTAGGTTGGGTAATCCTAGACCTCCTTGCTCCCGAGATGCCATTAGAATAGTAGAGTTAATTCTGGGATGGGAATTGTTCCAAACAAAGTTTAAAAAGGCACGTTGTAGTATTCTGAGTTGTGAGGGTGGTACTCTAACAGGGAGGGTCTCAAATAAATATAATAGCCGTGGTAATATGTTCATTTTGAGGGAATATATTCTGCCAATCCATGATATTTTAAAAGCAGTCCATTTGTGCAAATCTGAGAGTATAGACTGAATTAGAGATGGGAAATTCGCTTTATATAGGGTAGAATAAGAGTGGGTTAGGTTGATACCTAAATATTTAATGGCCTGTGTCTTCCAATTATAATGGAAAGAGCTTTGTAAGATATCAAGTGAGTTTTGTGGGATCTTGATAGGGAGAGCTTCAGTTTTTTCTTGATTGAGTTTGAAGCCTGAGATGGACTCACATTTCCTTAGTATAGTATGTAGTATGGGGAGTGAGGTGAGAGGCTGAGTCAAGGTTAACAGGATGTCATCCGCGAAAAGCGAGATTTTATATTCTCTGGTTCCTTGTTTAACTCCTGTGATGTCTGGGTTCTGTCGTATTGCACACGCCAGTGGTTCGATACTAAGGGCGAATAATAAAGGGGAGAGGGGGCATCCCTGGCGTGTACCATTAAGAATGGGAAAAGGTATTGGGGATGCAAAGGGTAGTTTAACTGAGGTGGATGGGGAAGAATAGAGGAATCTTATTAAGGTTAGGAAAGGTCCGCTAAATCCCTGATGTTCCATAACTTTGAACAAGAATGACCAGGAAAGCCTATCAAAGGCCTTCTCTGCGTCCAAACCCAGGAGCAGAGAGGGCCGGTTGGACCTGTTCATTAGTTCTATCAGATTGATTGCTTTCCTCGTATTATCACCTGCTTGACGGCCCATTATAAAGCCCACTTGGTCATTGTTGATCATAGTTGTGAGGATCGGGTTCAGGCTATTAGCTAAAGTTTTTGTAATAATTTTAAGGTCAGCATTCAAGAGGGATATTGGGCGGTAGCTTTGTGGGAGTTGTGGATCTTTCCCTTCTTTAGGGATCATAGTGATTAGGGAGTTTAAGAATGACTGAGGAACAGTTTGCCCATCCATAAGTGTGTTGGCTAATATGGTCAAATAGGGAGCAAGGATGTGTTTAAACTTTTTGTAGTAGGAGTATGTTAAGCCGTCAGGGCCAGGAGCTTTAGAGGAGGGTAGGAGTTTGATTATTTCTGAAATTTCCTCTGTTGTAATAGGGGAGTTTAAGAGCCGGATATTATCTTCCGTTAATTTTGGTAGGGACAGTTGGCTTAGGAATTCATCAATTTTAAGTAAATGCGTAGAATGGTTGGGCGGTTGGGGGAGATTATAAAGTTGCTGATAATATTCTGTGAAGATTTGAGCAATCTTTTGAGGATGAAAATGTGTAATTCCCTGAGGGTCTTTTACTGAGTGAATGAGTGGTTGGGATGATTTCGGGTTGAGTTTCCTAGCAAGAATGGTGTGGGGCTTATTGCCTCGTTCAAAAAAAAGTTGTCTGGTCCATCTCAGGCTTTTTTCTAATTGTGCGGATTGGAGAGTTTGAATTTCATATTTTACAGTTTGTAAGGCAGTGTAATGTGTTTGGGAGGGGTCGGCCCTATAGAGGTTTTGTGCCTGTTTGAGTTTTGAATGAAGATTTAGGAGTTTAGATGACATTGTTTTTTTACGCTTAGTAGCTTCTGAGATGAATAACCCTCTAATAAAAGCCTTATGTGCTTCCCAGAGTGTCCCTACAGAGGAGACCGAACCATCATTTGTATCAAAGTATGCTTGCAGTAAATTTGGATAAGAGTTCTTTGACTTGTAATAGGGTTTCGTTTAGTCTCCAGAAATTCGGCTTGTGACTATAGGAATATAAATCAATCTCTATGACAACTGCTTGGTGGTCTGACCATGCAATGGGTTGTATTTCAGCTTCTCTCAGCAGGGGCAATATGGTAGCTGTTGAGAACAGGTAGTCCAGTCTGGAATGAGATGCATGAGGTGGAGAGAAAAAGGTGCATTCTATAGAGGTGGGATTGGAGATCCGCCATAAATCTAAAAGTCTATATTGTCTCAAAAGTGTTCTAAATTTGCGGGAGTTACGGCTATGTAAGGGTATGGTAGTTTTATTGGGAGGGATATGTCGGTCTTTTATATCCGAGAAGGCTAAATTAAAATCCCCTCCTATCAGCAAAGTGCCCTGAGTTACTTTAAATAGTTTCCTAAAGAAAGTTGTTAGGAATGATATTTGATCCTGGTTAGGGACATAAACGTTAGCTAGAGTAATGGGTTTTCCTAGCAAGGTGCCTGATAGAATTAAATAGTGGCCTTTAGGATCAGGGGTGATTTTAGAAATCTGTAGAGGGAATGTTTTTTTGTATATAATGGCCACCCCTGCTTTCTTCTTAGGACCTGAGGCTAAACACACCTCAGAGTATAGTTTGTTATAGAGACGTGGTGGGTCTTTTTTGCATATATGAGTCTCTTGTATAAAAGCTAGGTCAATATTTAGTCTCTTTAAGTCTTTAAATAAAGAGAACCTTTTCTGAGGTGTGTTTAGTCCCTTAGTATTCAGAGTCAGAAAATTAACCATAGTCTAAGATGATGTGAAAGATTGCCGATAATCCAAGGACAGACCTAGTAGACCTAAAAACATAAACTAGCATATACGGAGAGATAACAATAATAAGAGAAACATTTAATATAACAATTGCAGTGAGCTGGTAAGAGATGCCACCGTTGTTCCAGTGGCGATGTATAAGGGCAACATAAAACTGTTGCCTATATGGAGACCTCTTCAGGTTGACCAGCCGCGGGGGCGGTTGATCAAATTGAGGAAGGGTCCCCCGGAGGTACATGAGGAGTCCCAGAAGAAGGCAATAAACATCAGTCATTATCAACACAAATGGAAAAGAAATACTCATTCCACCGCCTGCATAAGAAGCATAATCAGTTCAATGTGGAATTTGAGGAGTAGACATTTAGTTAAGGTATAAAAGTCATAAAAGGGGGAGAACAGGGAGCCCAGGTATAAAAAATAAGTGGGCATGGTGAAGATATTTTCATTTCTTCTATGAAAAACATATAGAGTGGAAAGAGGCTGAGGCCTTTGTTCAAGTTCCAGATGGTTGGTCTTCCATGTTGTCAGCTCTGTCAGGGTAGGTGATACTGCGAACTGGAACTTTCGACCATTCTGAAATGTGTCGCACCTTCCGTGGGGGTGAAGACGTAGGTGATGAGCGAGATGTAGCTGTGGTCGGAAGTTTTAGCCCCATTTGTTTGAGGAATAGAGGGGCATCATCAAAGTCAGATAAAGTGAGGATCAGGCCCTGTTTGTTTACAATCAGACGAAAAGGAAAGCCCCACTTATATGGGATATTAGCGTCTCTGAGAAGTTGTGTAACCGGTCTGAGGGCTCTGCGCTTTGCCAAAGTAATCAGTGAGAGATCATTGTAGATGGAAATATCATCTCCTTTAAATGAAATAGTGGCTGTATTTCTAAGGGCTCTGAACAGGGCATCTTTAGCCTCATAATAATGTAGTTTCGCTATGATGTCTTTAGGCCTTTGAGTGCCAGGGCGTCGTTCACCTAGAGATCTATGGGCTCTGTCAATCCTCCACATTTCCTCTGGGATGTCAGGAAGAATGGTGTGAAACAGTTCTTTTAAATGGGCCTCAATGTGTTCACTTTTCAGAGACATGGATACCCCTTTAATGCGAACATTTTGCCTCCGTTCCCTGTTTTCCATGTCCTCCTGTGCTGTGCGTATTGATTTTATGTCATTCTGCATAAGTTGCTGCTCCTCAACTAAGTCGGCTTGCTTTAGAGTTATGGCTTCCATCTTATCTTCCAGTGCCTGTGTACGCTCCCCCAGCCCTGATATGTCAGCCCTCACCTCCTGTATAGCAGAGCGGATAACGTTTTGTAGGGAATCATGGAGGCTGTGGTAATGTCTGGCCAGTGTTTGTTCCAGCAAGGCTGCTGTGAGAGGCTGTGTGTCCCCCCCTGCACTTGCCTGATCAGAGGGATGTGCTTCTGGGAGGGCTGCGTGCTCAGCGCCATCTTGGTTGGGAGGAGGGCGGAGAAATTTCTCCATGGTCCCCGCTGTGGTCGCGGTTTTCTGGGCCCCTTTGCCGGCCATGTGGTGCTGGAGGTGTTGCGGGGATCGTCCCCTACGAAACCGCCCGTCTGTGAGGCTGGGGGAGCGGAAGGAATCGCTGTTAGCGGCGGCGGTGGACGGAGCTCTCGTCCTATGCGGCCATCTCCCGCGGCTCGCGCATGCGCCTCTCCTTTTTTTGTTTTTTTAATATCACCTGGTTTTATTTTATATTTAAATATTTACGAAGTAGGTTTGATGTTTTGTTGCATCTGCTCAATGGCAGTCTATTAAGTGCCCAAGAGTTAAAATACATAAACTATTGACCTTTTTTTATCACCTTCTGCACTCAGAAGTTGTATTCTGCCAGGAAAACTTTTATGGCTGCAATCTGCTTATCAGTGAGGTTTTACTATATTCCGACAAGGTACCAACTACACAGAAGCTGTCACTTCCATGCCTTAAAATTAACTCTTTCAGGTAGCAAAATACAACAAGTAAAACATCCTGGTTATTTATATGTTTTGCACTGTACATACACGTGTTTATCTCATGTCACACGGCGCCTCGGGTACACTGTAACTAACCTGCGGTACGCCTGATACAAGTTCAAAATATGTAATTGCATATTCAAAGGAGGAGTGTCTATTTGCAGCGCAGCTTTGCTTTTACTTCTGCTTTCAATTCTAGTTTATTATTTTCAAGAAAAAAATGCCTTTGATTCTATGCTGAAACTGTACAGTTGTGAATGAAACCTAGAAATAGTGGTTTCACGTGGTTTGTGTTTCTTTCTCTCCCCAGATCTGGGCGTAGTATACAGTATTAGAAGAATGGTCTGCAGTACACGATCTGGTGATGGTATCACAGCTCCCACTTTGTAGTCAGTTGAAAGATATGAAATATAACAACAGCGGGTGTTACAGAACTATATAAAAAGAATAGGACAGATGCTACCAATATGGTTGCTTCTAATTAAAGACATTTTTATTTGTTGCTGGTTAAAAGCGAAGAGGAGTTCAGTTGCTTAGTTTTCCACATTTCTCTGTAAAACCTTAAAGGGAATGTGCTGTATAGTGTTTTATATATTTGGTTAATTTATTAATGATAATTGTAAAGAAATGTTTTCAGGAACATATAAAATACTACAAATGAGTGATGAATTCTAGTAGCTCCTACTAGTGGTATAATTGGAAGGGTGTGTAAGCAGGCGAACATCCTGCTTTACTGAGGTGCTCAGCACATTACTAACATTACACTTAGTGACTGATAATTGCCTAATGCTGGGAATACACGGTTCCTTTCTGGCTCTCGATTCTCCTCTCAAACGTTTTTGCCACTCGATTCTGCAGTCGATTTCCTTATCTTCCGCTCGTTTTTCTTCTCTTTTTCCATTCACTTCTATCAGAAATCGAGCGGCGAGAGAATCGAAAGGGAGAACGGACATGTCGGAAATTATCTATCGAACCATCTAATCACCTCAAAAACGAACCGTGTATTCCCAGCATTAGGGTTCATACACACCTACCAACTATCTGTCCAACTATCTGCCAAACTTGTCTGTTACACGCTCAACAGCGGCCTTTTATGCAGCACAATTGTCAAACAGCTTTTGTTGCAAAACAAGTTGAAGCAACTAAAAAAAGTATTTTGCTATTGTTCAAAAAGCTGATAAGACGTCAATCCAACAGCTGGATCGACATCTTATCAGCTGTTTGAACAATAGCAAAATACTTTTTTTTTTAGTTGTTTCAACGTGTTCCACAACAAAAGTTGTATGGGGCTTAACAGACAAGTTTGGCAGATAGTTGGTAGGTGTGCATGAACCTTAACACTGATCACTATATACAAACAAGAACCTTCGCAGTCAAACCAGGAAGTGACACTGTAAAAAACATAAAAAATGTCATTTGTAATATTACATCACTTCCTGACTTGAAAAAGCAGATTTTTATAAAAAACCTTAAAAGTAAACATTGAAAAAGTTATACATTCCCTATAAAAGTGGGTTTTTCACTGCAAAGGGCTGTGTGCTCTCAGAGTCCTTGGAAGTGTTGGCAAGCATACACTGACAATTTACTAAGGATTTTCTAATCATTGTTTTCTCTAATTCACTACCGGCTGGATATGAAAGGCCACAGGTCCGCTGGTCTGCAGTTTTGGTAAAACCTCTTATCAACAAAGATTAACACAATTCAATAGAACACTCTTGTGTTTCTTTAAATCAAGTAGTCAGCTACCCATCAACATGCATGAAGGATCCATAAAAATAATATATATATATATATATATATATATAATATATATATATATAATATATATATATTTTTTTAATAAAGCGAAATGACAAAGAGGACTTCCATCTTGGGGACAGTGTATATTCCACAAGCATGCTTGCTTGCTGCTGACCAATGTGGACTTGGACCATTTGGACCCTCCGACCACCCTTACTTGTTTTCATGGGTTTTCCACTTTCTACCTGTAAGCAAAAATCCTAATTGATGTAGGATTGATTTATCAAGAAAGGGACTGAGAAACTGGAGCAAAAGTGGAGCAGCAGTCCAAATCAACCAATCACAAGCCTTGTTTAAGCTAATAGCTGAAATCTGATTGGTTGTTCTGGGTATTTGTTTGTGTTGCCCTAGTTTTCTTTGTCTCTGCATTTATAAATCAGATTCAGCAGTGCAACCCTTTACTAGTCTCTCTCAGAGCTGATCTACACAGTGCAGGGGCCACTATTACATGCTAGTCAGCTCCAGTACTTGCAACCTTCTTCTGACTGACAGTGGGAGGGATTTCTCCATTAGTCTGTAGGTAGTATCCCTGGATGATCACCAGTAGGAACAGCAGTAGAATTCCCTCTTGAGGAGTGTACACACCACCTTTGACTAATGTCACCAGCCAGGGATCTGGACTGCGGTCCCTTGGGCAGCATTGCTGGGCCCAGCTGTACAGACAATAAGAAAGCTGTATAGCTGTCAGCTCGTTTTGTTGTCATGCGCGTGGGGGGGGGGGGGGTGCGGTGCATGGAGAAAGTTGTATCCCTTTTGCATCAGATGCACTTTTGTCTCCCCCAGCACATATTATTGCAGAGATGACTGATGTTCACAGGCAGCATGCAGCATTATGTAGCTAGCATATAATATTCCGTACTGACGTATATGTTACGGCCAAAACCAGAAATCGGCCAATTCTAGAATTGGCCGGCCGTTTCTAGAACTGGCCGATTTGACGTCGGCCAAAGTCCAAAATGCTGGGAATTTCTGACATTGGCCGGCCAGTTCTAGAACCGGCCAAAGTCAGTCGGCCAAAGTCCAGAAACATGAATGGCACTTGGAACTATTTGTTAGTTAAAACTGATACAAATCCTGCAATAAATCTGCAGTGTGTCTACATCCTGCTTTCTTGGGAGCAGGCATATTGTTAACATCATGTGCTTTTAAATTAGCTGCTTTGTTGTGGCAGTCAGGTGGGTGCTATACGTGGCTGGAGGGGGGGGGGGGGGAAGCTTTGCTGAGGGGAGGGGGGGCCTTTGCTGGGCGCTTTGCATGGCTGGGGGGAGGGATTTGCTGGGCGCTTTGCATGGCTGTGGGGGGGGGAGGGGACTTGCTGGGTTTTTGCATGGCTGGGGTTTGATATGCTGGGCCCTTTGCATAGCCAGGGGGGGGGGGGCTTTTCTGGGCACTGTGCATTGCTGGGGTAGTTTTGCATGGCTGTGGGGGGTGGGGGCCTTTCTGGCTGCTTTGCATGGCTGGGGGGAGGGATTTGCTGGGCGCTTTGTATGGCTGAGGGGGGGGGGGGGATTTGCTGGATTTTTGCATGACACTTTGGATTTGCTGGCCGTTTTGCATGGCTGGGGGGGGGGGATTTGCTGGGGGGTAAATGCTGGGCGCTTTGCTGGGCACTGTGCCTTGCTGGGGTAGTTTTGCATGGCTGTGGGGGCTTTTCTGTATGGCTGAGGGGGGGGGGGAATTTGCTGGGTTTTTGCATGACACTTTGGATTTGCTGGCCGTTTTGCATGGCTGGGGGGGGGGATTTGCTGGCCGTTTTGCATGGCTGGGGGGGGGATTTGCTGGCCGTTTTGCATGGCTGGGGGGGGGGATTTGCTGGCCGTTTTGCATGGCTGGGGGGGGGGATTTGCTGGCCGTTTTGCATGGCTGGGGGGTAAATGCTGGGCGCTTTGCTGGGCACTGTGCCTTGCTGGGGTAGTTTTGCATGGCTGTGGGGGCTTTTCTGGCTGCTTTGCATGACTGGGGGGGGGGGCAGCCTGCGCTATTTCCAGACCCCAGATCAGAGCGGCGGAGAGGAGCTGAGCAGCGCGCACACTACCCGCCCTGACCCATACACTTCACATGCGGAAGTGAGCAATGACGTCACCTCTGCATGGAAGTGTAAGCGTCTTTGCGGGTCGCGTGTGCGGCGCTGCTCTGCCTCTCTTTACCTCTCCGGTCCGGGTCGTCCTGATGTGAGGTCTGGCAGTGACTAGCGGCATCAGGGGAGGGAGAGGTGAGCGGCAGATCGGGACTTGGCCGGCCACACTTAGCCAGAACGCGTTCTGGCCGGCCAAAGTCCGGAAGAAACGTTTATTTCTAATATTGGCCGCATCAGCCGGCCACTTCTAGATTTGACCGGCCAGAACCCGAAGTGGCCAGACTTCGGGTTCTGGCCGTAACATATATAAGATATAGATTTACCTGTGTCATGATATATATTGATGGTGCTTGGTCATTTGTTTCTTAGAGTCATGTGGTTGCTTTATGTTACAAGCCAAGTATGACAGAACTGTATATCAAGCCTATTATGTTCTGCATTATATTTTTACCATGTATATAGGTAAGGGCACACTGTGTGTAATTTACATGGTGATAGCAGTCCCTGTTGTTTAAAGTTTATGAAGCCCGCTGTCAGATGTATCCTCCACTGCACACCCCATCACTGGATGTACCAAAGAACAGACCATTCTGAGCCTCAGCTATGAACTGCTAAAGTCACCCTCCATTAGGAGATATATGGTTTGCTAATGTGCTGCTGAAAACCACTGTCCAGCAATTTTTTTCTATTTAATCCTATGGTCTAACCCAGGGCTTTTCAACCCTGTCCTCAAGTACCACCAACAGTGCATATTTTGTGGAAATCCACAGAGGCAGTTAATCAGCTCTGCTGAGATGCTAATTACCTCACCTGTGAATGTTTGTGGTTTTCTGCAAAACATGCACTGTTGATGGTACTTGAGGACAGGGTTGAAAGCCTGGTCTAACCTACCTCAATAGACTATTACAAAAAACCTCACAAATACCTTAATCCAGGGATAAACAGCAATGATCACATGACTGTCACTGCAGCTCTGCCCTAACAAAATGACAGGTAGGCTGTCCATGTGAGACTCAACTTGCCTATCTGGCTCAACCACCCCCTCCATTATGCCCAGTGGGATGGCGGAGGAGTTAAAGCTCAGCCATATTCACATAATAATTGGGAAGGATGTGTGTAGCAATTGGGAAGGATGTGTGTAGCATCTTGGCCACACCTCCCCTCTCTGCTAGCTCACAAACGGGGGAACTATCATGTAAAATGCTGTTTAGCTCTGAATTGAGCATTTCTACGCTGTTTTTGTAATATTACAGTGTTATTGCTTTTCAGTTTGGGGGGGGGGGGGGCATTAATAGAAAAAAATATTTGCTGGACATTTACTTTGAACATGCTCATTCACTAACTATCATCTGGATCTTTGCTCTTCAGTATTCTTTGAGTCACTGAACTAGAATGAATGTGTGATTGAGGTTATCTGCATCCAGCTGCATATTTGTTCCAAGCCAGTGACAGAGAAAGTACAGAGCCAAACGACCAGCCAGTAAGCAGCATTTCTTAGCAGTAGCAGCCTACCTAGTTCTCTCAGCTTACGGTAGGTTCTTTGCAAGCAAATGAACAATGATTGCAGTGGCCCTAGCAGCCAGTCAGGTTTTAGTTGTCATGGTTATAGTATAAATTAAAAATAAATGGCTAAAGTAAACCTGAACTTTGAATGATATAAGAAAAAAAAAATCTGCACCTAAAAACAGCACAATAATGCTCTGGCTTGTGGCATTACCTACCTTGATTTCTGAGCATAGGAGTCTACGCTCTCTGCATTACCAAGAGGTCACTTCCTGTTCCTGTGCAGCTAGGCTTGCCCCTCAGCTACCTGCTGTGCGACCTTCCAGATTGTGATGTGGGGATGAGGGGTCCATGCTATTTCCTGTAGAAACACTGACACAAAGGCTCTCTGTTCTGGTCCAGCCTCAACCCCTCCGACAGGATATAACATACAGCATATACAGTGTGGAATAATGTTCTCAGTATCGCTAGGAGTCTAGTCTAGTAACAGAGTTTATATATATATATATATATATATATATATATATATATATATATATATATATATATATATATATATATATATATATATATAAAGTCATAGAGTTAGAGGATCACTGCAATGGATTTCAGATTATTACTAATTCTAGTGATATTTATACAGTACATTATATTAATATTTAAGTGATCTCTTAGACATACTCAGGCAAATAATAATGATATTCTATTACACTTATATTTTAGCTACCTTTAAGTTGTGTAAATGACATTAAATCATGGTACTACAAGAAAAAAAAAATCTAGAATAAGATATTTAACATAGGATTGTCCTTCTCTGTTATCTGCAGTTCCAGTTTAGAAGATATTTATTGATGAACACAGATAATGTAATGTCTGAGCCGTATACACTCCTGTTTCTCTAGTTATTGGTTGTCATGGTTATGGCATGCCCTCTAGACCTGTAGATGTAAGATCAGTGCACTTTTCCTATTGGTATTATGTGAGTATCCATAGATGGGGGAGACATGTGTACAACACCTCAGTAAGAATGATAGAATAAATTAGAATGAGGACAGAATAAGTTATAAGGGTCGGTTCACACTTGTATTAAAACCATATCCGTAGCTCCATTTTTTGCCTGGGCCAAAAACAGAGCCACAGATACCAATGTTAAAAATAGCCACCGTCTTCTCACACTTCAAAACACAGACCCCTGTGATCCGGTTTAAAAAACTGAACCGATAGTCAGGATTTGCAACATTTTCTTAGAGCCCGGATACCCACAGGGGAAATGGAAGGCAATAGAAAAACAAATCTCCCTCTACACAGACAACTTTGGACACAGAAGCGGATACGTTTCCAGTCCGTTTAGGTGTCCCCAGCCCTACTAGTGTTGGAAACACAAGTGATCCGGCAAACCTGAAATAGATTTGCTAAATATCTGCTATTAGGTGGAAAACCTTGCCTGGGTCTTATGAGATCATAGGGAAGATTGCTGATAGGTACGTATATAAATTCAACACAACCTAGATTCATCAAATCAGCAAGTTCTCACTTCAGGTGTGTGCACATGATTGCAGCTGTACAACTGCTAATGCTGACCTTTCAGTTATGCCACCATATTCTTAAATGACCCGGTCAAGGGTTGCAAACTTTTTCCAACCAGTCTAGGCCTGCTGGACACACACTCTCTCTCGCTCTCTCTTTGGTCAGTGCTGTTGTCACTTATGCTGACCATTAGTCTACTGTTTTATACTGTATCATGAAAGGCATTATTTTATACTGTATAATGAAAGGCAGCGTTCAGTTTCTGACGCTGTCTCATAACCAGTAAAATATTAACCACCCAGCAATACTTTACTGCAAGCATTGCATTTGTGCTGAACAGCAAATAGATCTTGCTTTTGGTGATGACTTTAAAAACAGGTGCAACTTCACCATTGACAAATATATCTGGTGTAAATTGCCGCCTATACTGCACACTATTTGGCAATCCTCTAACATGTATGTATGCCTGCTGAGTCAGCTAATTACAGTATTTACAGTCAGTTCTTTCCATCATGCCATGGAAACAGTTGTCACGACATCTGTTTCAAGGGACATGTTAGCTGTAAGCAAAGACAAACCTGCACCTGAGCTGAGAGCCCTATGCAGCTTATGCATATTTTTAGAAGTAGGGAAAACACAACTTCTCTTGCTCTTTTGGATAATGATGGTATTTTGTCCTGCCAATATTTGATGTTAATTATAATGATAATATAATCCATAACAGCTATGGATGTTGTAGGATAAATATCATAGGAAAACAACGGCACAATCAGGTTTATAGTGTACTGAATATTTATTAGTCTAATTACAGAATGTAGAAATCACCAAATATGGTATTGCACTAGAAATTGTCTGTCTAGTTAATTTATTATTCTGAGTTCATGCACTGCTGTATAAATGATAATATTTAAAAGTATGATGTTTTTATTTCCCTGTTTTTCTTTTGGAACAATTTGTTTGTGACCTTAGATGTAGATATGTCAACAAATAAATATAAGTATTTTACAAAATCATTCCTGAGCTGCTTACGTACTTCTTTCTTTATTCGCTTTAGTTTATACTAGCCGACCTGCGGCGTAGCATACGCCGCATAAGGGGGTAGCGGACAGTAAGGGGGTATTCGGACCCCCCCTCCCTCACCTGGGTCCCTCATGTGCGCTCCCCCTGTAGCTTAAATTTGCGGCAGCGAGGGGGTCGGCCCTCCCCTTCCTCACCTGGGTCCCCCATGTGTGCTCCCCTTGTAGCTTAAGTTTGTGGCGGGGAGGGGGGTTGGACCCCCTCCCTCATCTGGGTCCCCCATGTGCGCTCCCCCTCCAGCTTAATCGGCGGGGAGGGGGGTCTGACCACCCCTCCCTCACCTGAGTCCCCCATCTGCGCTCCCCCTCTATTACTAAGAGGCAGTGGGCGGGGATGACTCACCTCTTCCTCGTTCCAGCGTGCGTTCCACTGTCATCACTTCCTGCAATGCCGCCCACTGTATTGTAAGTGGACGGCATTGCAGGAAGTGACGATAGAGGAACACACGCTGGAAGGCGGAAGAGGCGAGTCGTCACCGCCCACTGCCCCTTAGTAGTAGCGGCGGCTGCTGCTAAAGTTAAGCTTGAGGGGGAGCGCAGATGGGGGACCCAGGTGAGGGAAGGGGGGTCCGACCCCCATCCCCGCCGCTGTGCACAATACCCCCTTCCTGCCCGCTACCCCCTCGAGCTCGGCGGCCCCCCACCCATGGCTGGGGAGGGGGGGGGGGCGGCAAAAAGTCTAGAACTGGCCCTGGGGGCGGGGAGCTACTTCTTTTTGCTCCAAGGTTGAGGCACTTAGCCTATTATATATATAGATATACAGTGGGATGCGAAAGTTTGGGCAACCTTGTTAATCGTCATGATTTTCCTGTATAAATCGTTGGTTGTTACAATAAAAAATGTCAGTTAAATATATCATATAGGAGACACACACAGTGATATTTGAGAAGTGAAATTAAGTTTATTGGATTTACAGAAAGTGTGCAATAATTGTTTAAACAAAATTAGGCAGGTGCATAAAAAAAGAAATGAAATCAATATTTAGTAGATCCTCTGTTTGCAGAAATTACAGCCTCTAAACGCTTCCTCTAGGTTCCAATGAGAGTCTGGATTCTGCTTGAAGGTATTTTGGACCATTCCTCTTTACAAAACATCTCTAGTGCATTCAGGTTTGATGGCTTCTGAGCATGTACAGCTCTCTTTAACTCACACCACAGATTTTCAATTATATTCAGGTCTGGGGACTGATATGGCCTTTCCAGAACATTGTACTTGTTCCTCTGCATGAATACCTTAGTGGATTTTGTGCAGTGTTTAGGGTCATTGTCTTGTTGAAAGATCCAGCCCCGGCGTAGCTTCAGCTTTGTCACTGATTCCTGGACATTGGTCTCCAGAATCTGCTGATACTGAGTGGAATCCATGTGTCCCTCAACTTTGACAAGATTCCCAGTCCATGCACTGGCCACACAGCCCCACAGCATGATGGAACCACCACCATATTTTACTGTAGGTAGCAGGTGTTTTTCTTGGAATGCTGTGTTGTTTTTCCTCCATGCATAACGCCCCTTGTTATGTCCAAATAACTCAATTTTAGTTTCATCAGTCCACAGCACCTTTTTCCAAAATGAAGCTGGCTTGTCCAAATGTGCTTTAGCATACCTCAAGCGGCTCTGTTTGTGCTTTGGGCGGAGAAAAGGCTTCCTCTTCATCACTCTCGCATACAGCATCTACTTGTGTAAAGTGCACTGAATGGTTGAACGATGCACAGTGACTCCATTTTCAGCAAGATAATGTTGAAGGTCTTTGGTGCTGGTCTGTGGGTTGACTCTGACTGTTCTCACCATTCATCGCTTCCATTTATCCGAGATTTTTCTTGGTCTGCCACTTCAAGGCTTAACTTGAACTGAGCCTGTGGTCTTCCATTTCCTCAATATGTTGCTAACTGTGGAAACAGACAGCTGAAATCTCTGAGACCGATTTCTGTATCCTTCCCCTAAACCATGATGGTGAACAATATTTGTCTTCAGGTCATTTGAGAGTTCTTTTGAGACTCCCATATTGCTACTCTTCAGAGAAAATTAAGAGGGAGGGAAACTTACCACTGACCCCCTTAGATACTCTTTCTCATAACTGGATTCACCTGAGCATGTAGGTCAGGGGTCACTTAGCTTACCAAGCCAATTTGAGTTCCAATAATTAGTTCTAAAGGTTTTGGAATCAATAAAATGCCCAAATTTATGCACCTCCCTAAATTTTAACTAATGATTTACACAGGAAAATCATGACGATTAACAAGGTTGCCCAAACTTTCGCATCCCACTGTAGCTTTCGAAGTACAACCTGACCTTTGTGGAGAAAAAAATAGCTTACATCTCTGCAGCTTGTGAGTCAGAGGGCTTGATAGTGAGTGCAAGTTCTAAATGGGAGTGTCTGTGTAAGATCCACACACAGGTAGGAAACACTAATTAAAGAAGAAAATAATTCATTAAAAAAGTGCTTCATTTTTTACAATAATTATGTATAAATGATTTAGCCAGTGTTTGCCCATTGTAAAATCCTTCCTCTCCCTGATTTACATTATGACATCACATGGTGAACTTTTTACTGCTGGCAAGTGATGTCGGTGGAAGGAGATGCTGTTTGCTTTTTTGGCAGTTGGAAACAGCTGTTATTTCCCACAATGCACCAAGGCTCCCACAGTGTGATGTCTGAACCATGGTCCTGACATCACACTGTGGGAGGGGTTTCACCACAATATCAGCCATACAGAGCCCCCTGATGATCCGTTTGTGAAAAGGAAAAGCTTTCTCATGGGAAAGGGGGTATACGCTACTGATTGGGATGAAGTTCTTGGTTACGGTTTCCCTTTAAGTCGCTCTGGGAATTGGCTGGAGTTTAGGTAGAAAAGCAGATAGATGCCTCCCCAGAAAGGCCCCCACTCCTCTATTTTATAGTGTTCAGAGAGCACCTTCATCCTCCAATCTTCCCCATCACATTTGGTCAAGGAATTGGAAGTGGACGCTACTCTGTTTATCAAAACTACTTCTTTTACCTTCCCATAGTACCTGTTACCAGAAAGGGCTTGGTGTGACAATCATGTAGAAAGATCCAGCTTGTGAATGTCCAGCATTGTCACAGCTGCAGTGAGGTAAAAGACATGCAGGAAAGATGAGTAAGACTTGGTACCAACAGAAGCTTACTGGACAGGTGAGAATATTGTCTTCCCCTGACAGATGATTTTTTTCCCCTGATGCTGGAGGTTCTGCTTTATCTGAGATAAATACATCTCAAGGATTTTAACTTGCTTGGGGGCTTCTTCCCCACTGTAGTCTATTTGCTCCCTCAGTGTCTGTTCAATCCTCTCCGCTCTCCTACTGTCAGACCTGGCAGTTGTCTACTACTGCACATGCCTCCTTGATTGCTCTCCCATTTCCAAGAACATTCTTACCTGTGCAGTTTGTTGAGGCTTGTAACTGCTCAGGAACAGAACACTCCCAGCCATGGCAGCACGATCAAGAAGGTGCACAAATATGCATGCACAGTCGGGGACTTTACCCGGAGGATACAGTGGTGGAACGGAGGGGACCAGTCAGACACCAACAGACTACAGCGGGCTGGAGGAAGCCCCAGGTAACTATAAATCTTTGTGCTGTATTTATTGTAGGTACACTTTAATGGGAACCTGAGATGAGAATAATAATAGGCTGCCATATTTATTTCCTTTTAAGCAATACGCTCTTGTGTTTGCAAAAACTTTAGCTATGGTTTAAAGAGTCAGTCCTCTCAGGTACTGTACTTCAGCTACCTTGTAAGGGTGATGAGCTAGATCACCTGCTATTTTCTTATAGGTTGTGAACTTTTGCAGTACCCTGTCCCTTCAACCATCTTGTACAACATGCAGCCTTTCTCCTTTAGCTACAAAGTGACATTTTCCAAGTTCATACGGTCATTCTGCTTTCTGTCCATTATAAAACATGCAAACCCATGAAATGTGACCAGCAGAGCGCCGATGAGCAAAATTAACCCTCCACAACAATTATTAGTACTCCATAACCAAAAACTTCTCCATTCTGATCAAGTCCAGCAAAGCATGAAGGACCACAAGACACCAAGTCACATGGAACAGTAAAATACGGCTGACATGTTTAGAGCCAATTCTGTAGTTGGAAGCTTCTGGATGGTTTAGCCCACCTTTCCAGCGCAGGGTTAATCCTTTAACTTTGCTCCCACCCGTAGATAAGCCCATCCAGACAGGGTATGTGTGAATAAGTTGAGGTCTGGGCAGCTTTTAATTACTGAGGTGGGTATTGATTTTTTTGTTGTTGTTCGCTGCGGGTGTGCTTTTAGATAATCCAAATACGCAGAACTTCAAAATTCTAGTTTGACAATTTCCTAATTTGATGCTGGCTATTAAAGAGAACCTGTACTGCAAAAAAAGGGCCCCGGGGGGTGCTTACCCTGCAACATTTAACTTCCCCGGCTCCAGCGCAGTAGCGGCTCTCGGCTAAGATCAGGTGGAAATAGCCGATCCCAGTTGGGTCCGCTCTACTGCACAGGAGACTTGCGCCTGCGCAGTAGAGCGGACCCGACTGGGATCGGCTAGTTCCACCTGATCCGAGCCGAGAGCCGCTATTGTGCCTGCGCTGGAGCCAAGGCAGGTAAATATTTACATGGCTGCCGTTTGGAGCGGCTTAGAGAGATCACCGTGGTATGAGGAGGACGGGGGAAGGCTCAATTGGATCCAGAGGCTTTCCCCTCATGAGGTAAGAAACCCCGCTGCCCCCCCCCCCCCCCTTGCCCTTTTTTTCAGTACAGGTTCCCTTTAAGGTAAGTCACCATAGGAACCCATATAACATAAAATAATCCTTTTACAGTTGGCAATGTTATGCACTGCTGCTATGCACTATCCTGACAGTAGATGGCAATATGAAGTGTTCGGCTGCTCTGGGTATCTATCTGGATCTGCTGAAATCTATTCAAAATGTGTGTGCACTACACTGGCAGCAATAGAACCCTCTCTCATCTGGTTCGATCAGTTCTTCTTTTTTAGCTGAATAGTCATAAATACCTATTTTTAGAGGGCAAAATTATATCCAGTGTTGCTTATTAATAAGCTTGCTTTTTGGTCTCTTTAAGGGCTCTTTTTCACTATGAAATGCGATCGCGATTCCGATCGCAATCGCGGTTCAATTTCCACCATGCGATTGCGATTGAGCTACTATACTCATTATAGTACAGCTCAATCGCATACAAAACGCGGCAGAACGACGATTTCGATTTGACCAAAATCGCATCGCAATCGGATCGCACTAATGGAAATTGCTGCTGCAGTTTCCATTAGTTTAATGTACCTTGCGATTTGCGATCAGAATCAAATCGCAAATCGCAGGCTAGTGGAAAAAGGCCCTAATACTTCCTAGTGGTTTAGGGTCACCATAAGCTATCCGGGTAGTCTGTAGAGGGATCTATGTGATGGTCAAATCTGCTGGCCATCTGCCAGTGTATGGGCACATTTATTATTTTAATCAACACTACAGTATATTGATTCTATTTGATCGACCACAAGTAAATTATATCGAGTGTGGAATCCTTGATCCGTCAGGTTGAAAAAACGTAACCACTTCACCACTGAGGGGTTTTACCCCCTGAGCACCAGAGCAATTTTCACCTTTCAGCGCTCCTTCCATTCATTCGTCTATAACTTTATTATTACTTATCGCAATGAAATGAACTATATCTTGTTTTTTTCGCCACCAATTAGGCTTTCTTTAGGTGGGACATTATGCCAAGAATTATTTTTTTCTAAATGTGTTTTAATGGGAAAATAGGAAAAATGTGGGGAAAAAAAATAATTATTTTTCAGTTTTCGGCCATTATAGTTTTTAAATAATGCATGCTACTGTAATTAAAACCCATGAAACGTATTTGCCCTTTTGTCCCGGTTATAAAACCATTTAAATTATGTCCCTATCACAATGTTTGGCGCCAATATTTTATTTGGAAATAAAGGTGCATTTTTTTCAGTTTTGCTTCCATCCCTAATTACAAGCCCATAGTTTATAAAGTAAGTGTTATACCCTCTTGACATAAATATTTAAAAAGTTCAGTCCCTAAGGTAACTATTTATGTATTTTTTTTAATTGTAAATTTTTTAATTTTTTTTTATTACAAAAAAAAAATGGGGAGTGTGGGAGGTAATGAGTTAATTTTATGTGTAAAAGTCATTTATTTGTATGTGAAAAATGTGTAGGGTGTAGTTTACTATTTGGCCACAAGATGGCCACAGTAACTTTTTGTTTTAATGCGACCTCCAAGCTTCCTTCCGGAAGCTTGGAGGAAGAATAAGGAGGCTGGACACGTGAGTTTTTTCTCACAATGATCGCGCTGCCCATAGGAGAGCAGCTGATCATTGCGGGGCTTAGATCAACAAACGGGAATGGATTTTCCCGTTCATTGATCTCTGGGCGAGCGGCGGGCGGCGTGTTTACGAGCGGGAGCGCGGGCAGCGTCGGGAACGCGGAAAGTACGTGTTTCTCCGTCCCTGGTTTTTAAAGGATGGAAAAAGGGGCGGAGAAATACGTACGCGCGGGGGTAAAGTGGTTAATCATGAGTAGGATCCCTGACACACCAAATAGTGTTTTGCGGGTCATTTTAGTTTTTGAAAAAGAGCCTCCATTGACTTACATTAAAATCTTGTCTATTTTTCAGCGATTTTAATTTGAGTCAATGGAGGTGTTTTTTTCAAAAACAAAAATGACCCGCAAACGCTATTTGGTGCGTCAGAGATCTAGCTCATAAGTAATTTTACCTCTTGATAGATTCCTACTCAATCCTTCTCCTTTTGTGTCCTACCTGATCACGCACCTCCATTTCTGTGCACCCATGCTATGCATCTGAGTGAACCTAACTTGCCTAACTCCATATGCTCCCATCCAGTGACTGACTAAGCATTACCTGGTACTCCTACTGTGCTGTGTGATCTGGTTTTTCTTGTAATCCTGTATTGTCTTATTGCTGTTTGTCACCCCTAAATATTGTCTGTAACCTAAACTAATGTCCAGCGCTGCGTAATATGTTGGCGCTTTATAAATACAATAAATAAATTATTGAATTATGAAGCATACACACATAAGGTGGCTATCCACATTTACAGCTGAATCTGATCAGATGATTAAATCCCCCGCCACACACTCACATATGAATCAGAACAAACACACACACACACACACACACACACACACACACACACACACACACACACACACACACACACACACACACACACACACACACACACACACACACACACACACACACACACACACACACACACACACACACACACACACACACACACACACTCACACACACACACACTCACACACACACACACTCACACACACACTCACACACACACACACACACACACACACACACACACACACACACACACACACACACACACACACACACACACACACACACACACACACACACACTCTATTGAACTGCAGTGCAAAACACACACACACACACTAAAACGCGATCGCACCGCGGATCTATTTTTTGCCGTGATTTTGCTATGTAGTGCATTGCATAGAAAAATCACGATCCCATTCGCCAGGAAAATTTAGGACTTTGCAGAATCGCAATCGCTAGCGTTTAGTGCAAACGCTAGCGATTGCTAGTGGAAAAGGAGCTTAGTATGACTTTAGCTTCCCATTTTTGTTTTTAATTAAAGAATGATTGAGAGTAATCTTGATTTAAAAAAAAAAAAAAAAGTTCTATCAAAAGCAATAAAGAAAACCCTTTGTACGGGCTTGTTTACACTGGAGGTGTTTTGTGATTTTTTTTTTTTAAGCGCTGGAGATTTTCAAAATCGTCCTGAAAGCACTTGTGCAATGATTCTCTATGAGAGAGTTTGTTACCGATCCGCTCAGCAAAGCGCTGCCTGTACCAGTTTTGAGGCGATTCCGCCTCAATGAAAGGTATAGGAAAAACGCAAAACGCTCACAAAATTGCTTTGTGCGGCGATTGCGTTTTTAAGAATAAATACATTGTATTTATTTTTTTCCAGGTCAAAGAGTTCACTTCCTGACTTGCGTCAGGGAGTGAATAAAAAAAAACACCTTGGGAAAAACGCTTAGAAGAGCGCTTTTCACAAAAACTCAATGCCCACCCAAGCGCCGGGAATCGTAAATAAAAATTGTGTCAAAAATAACAAAAAGCTAACACGAACGAGTCCTTCAATTTTGCATACTTATCCTTTTTTGCTCGGCTGGGTACTTGGCTGTTTTTTTCATGTACATACAAACAAGTTTATTCTAACTTTACTCATTATGTAGGTTTACACGTAAAAGGTGTATAATTCTGTTCCAGTCTTGTCTAGTTCTGTGAGTTTTATATTTCTATGGCTGATGCTACGTACACACATGCGACAACGATCGTTCGTTGAGGACGACGAACGAACTTTTAATTGATAAAAGAAAGACCTAAGTAAAGTTAGTTTTAAAAGGTGTGTAACAATCTGATCGTTAGAACGAACGTTACATCACGTAAAGCAACTATTGCGCCTGCGCATAAAAATGAGAAGTTTCACGGAGAAATTGGGAAATGCGCATGTCAAGCCTAGTACGAACGACCGTTTCCAACGATGTACTACTTTTGCAAACGATCGTCGTTGGTTAAAATCCGCCGAGACAGAACTTTCTTTTGTAGCGATTTGGCTCCTTCGTCGTTTGCCTTAATAGTCGGTGGTTCGTTTTTTGTAACGATCGTCGTTGGTAAAGATCGGGGAACGATCGTTACAAACGACTATAGTCGCATGTGTGTACGCACCTTGACGAGTAGTGTAGTGTAAAGGTCCATTCCTGTCAAGTAAAACTGAAACTGACAGGACTGGAACGGCGGAACTGCAAAGCTTCATTAGTGAACCCAGCCGAAGACTGTAGGAATCGTGCGTGTCCATCAGGGTCGCTGGTCAGATTATGGGCCAGAGAGCCGTGCAGGAATGCCCAGGAGAAGGCCTTTCCGTGCTGGTGTCTCGGCGGTCATTCCCTGCGGTGTCACACATGACATGTACTTTTTCTGATATGACACCAGGCAGAGAGCGGAACACGGTGTTCCTCAAATGAGCACAATAGTACATTCACAAAGAGTTCCCCAGAGCTTCCGTGACATCATGTGCCGGGGGGAGGAGTGACAGCAAGGAAACGCTACTTCCTGTTCCCTGATTGTACAGGATCGAATCGATAATATTGTAACCTCTACAGAGAAGGGGATGTGGCCTCTACCTGGAATTGCCATATCGTATCTTAGATGGGAAGGAAGGCTGCTGTCGTCACACCTTGTATGGGAGCGGCTCTAGCCAGCGCCTGATGCAAGTTTCATGAATGAGAAGGGGCGGGGCCGAACTGTCAGCCTAGCACTAGCCTATGGAATGCCGGGGAGGGAGGCACGGTATGAACAAAAGCAGGGGATGAAAGAAGTTATGAAAGCTTTAAAAGAATAGCATTGAGCAGCAGTCGTGTGACTCGGCAGAGGGACAGACCGTGACCAGAGGCTTTCTGCGGGAGCACCAGGGTGGGCAGCGATCCTCAGACCGCTCACTAGGGGGCAGCAGCAGCGTGTGGGCGGGGCTTTCTCCTGCCTGTAGTTATATGGAGTGATCCTGTTCTCTCTCTGTCTATCCATCTCCTTAGTATGTCTGATCACTCCCCGGTGGAGACCTCTGCTCTGTTGGAGGATTACCTCAGGCGATGCCTCAGCAGGGAATGCCAGCCTCCTGCGGCCGCCGTAGCGCAGACTCTATGGAGGGTGGCCGCGGAGATGCGCAGCAGGAATCGGGAGTTCTTTGAGTCGTGCGAGCAGCTGGACGGAGACCCCCGGAGCACGCTGGAGGGGGTGGCAGCGCGGCTACCAGAGGAAGGAGGACTGAACTGGGGCCGAATCATAGGACTCATCGTCTTCGCTGGGGTCCTGGTCCAGAGACATGGAGAACACAAGTCTGGGACCCCCAAGTCACTGGCCGAGGTGCTGACCCAATTCCTGGAGGTGGAGCACCGAGAATGGTTCCAGAAGAATGGAGCATGGGTAATTAGCTTCCTCTATCCTTCTGACATACCCTTCATGTACAACTGTAATGTTATAGCGTTTCCAGGAAATGGAATTGGCTTTAGGTGGGCTTTAAACCAGCACCTATGGATTTATGCCTGGTAGTTCAGGGACATAAAACAATGCATAGCTTAAAATGCTTTTTAAGAGAGACTTTTTTTAGTCTCTTTTAGGCCTGTCTCGCAATGGCATAAGAACTGGTCTGTTCAGCAGACCGGGTCCAAAGGAACGTGAATGGAACCTATGTTAATTAATAGGATCTGTTCACATTGTTCCGTTTGAATGGATCCGTTCTGCCGAAAGGACCACAAGTTTGTGGTGGGAGCAATTGTTCCGGAACGACGGATGCTTTGCATTTATGGAACGCTAACAGAATGGAGGGTCACTGATCAAATACTGGTACCCAATAAATAATGATCCTTTGACAGATCACTCTTTGCATGGATCGTTTTTTGATCCGTCTAGAGTGAACTGGCTCTAAGCACTTCATACCTTCCAGGTAGTATTGGCTCACCATGAGCTGGCTGGGTATTCATTAAAACTATGCGTAGTCACTCATTGCCCTGAACTGGATTGTGGCAGCAGCTTCTTAGTTATAGGACTATTTAAATGCAAAATCATTTTAAAAGGTTACGACTGAATACTTGCAAATACCTCCTGTTTTAGAAAAGGTGTAATCGCACTTGGCATGGAGTTTTTATAGCTTGCAGGCAGCATCGTTCTCTACAGTCCCTTTGGCATTGTTGTAGAATGATTACTACTCACTGCTGTCATATGGCATAACATATGGTAATAAATTGATACAAGAGCTGTTGCTACAGTGTGGCACTGTCCATAGCTGAACAATGCCTATGTGCCCGCCCCTAGCACGTTTCCTAGCCATAGAATCCACTGACTAATGTAGATGGTGGGTGGATGTACATCATTTTCCAGTCTAATGATCTGCTGCCCTGTGTGCTGACTGCTGCTCTGAGTCATAGGCAAAACATTTCTTGTGGAAATTGCTCATCTTGACTGCAATCTATAACACTTTTATTTGTTTGGATCTCATTTTCTCTAGAAAAGGATGTTCTCAGGAAATGGACTTTGACTCATATAAGTCTGTCTGTCAACTATAATAGTAATCATATATAGTAACCCATAGCAACTAATCAGATTCTAGTTTCAGGAGCTTAGCTTAGTCATCCTGAGATCTAATTCTGGTGTGATTACCATGGGTTGCTTTATTACATTGCTGGTCATTATTAAATAAATACCTCTGTGGCATGTTTGTTTAATTCAGATATGCTTTCTCCTGGAAACCAGACAAAAGCGGTTAGTGCAATATGCTAGCTATATATTGCAGATCATATTCCACTTCCTCAGATATCCTGCTCAAGTACAAGCATTACTTAGCGAGTCATGCTTCAGTGTGCTCTGAACCATTTGTATCCCTGTCCCTGAAAGGGATCCAGTATCCCTACCACACATTTGTTGGCGAGTCTGGGGAAGCCAGTTGTAACAGATGTGAACAGGTTTCAAGGAATGTGATTGTTGGAAATCTTGGTGTATGCTGATAAATCCTTTAAAATTTCCATCTCACTATCAGAACTGGGATCTGCACAGATGCTGCCGACAGCCCATATATGGCCTGATTATTGTCAGTTCTAATACAAGTTTTTTTTCTTAGCACGTAATCTCTACAGTCTGAGCTACTTGCCACTAATGAAAGTCGATCTGCAGATTACTGCTATGGGTAACAAGAAAAATTCTGAAAACCTGCCACTTGCTGGCAAATTTCCTGGGGATCTTTTGTGCTGTCTATTAATTTCCCATAGAAGGCTACCCGCTTACTTGTGATGTAATATCCTGCTTCCTGTTAGTGGTGGTCCATACAAGCTGCTTCTTAGCAGGCATGCTGTGAAGAAAAAGCTCCTCCACAACTTGTACCTTGTTAAGCAAAGATTTATCTAGAGCTGAGTAAGGGCTGGTTCAGACGGACGTTTGCAGAGCGTTTACTGCCAGCGTTCGGGGCTTGGTGTTAAACGCTCCCATTCAAGTGAATGGGAGTGTTTGTACCAAGCTTTTACGCGCGTTTGCACAAACGCGGCGTTCGGATCCCGATTTTCACTGGCGTTCAAGGAGCCCCTGGAAGCTACATGTTGCTTCCAGGGGCGGTTAACCGCGACGGGTAATGTCTCTCTAGGGGAAGAAAAACCGCGACCGCATCTGAACGCAATGCGAACGCTGCTGAAAGCCTGAACGCGACGCCTCCAAACGTCCGTCTGAACCAGCCCTTAATGCTACTCTACATTGGGAGTCATTAGGCATTACAAGGAACCGGGTCATTGGGGTTCAGGCCTGGATAACCTACACACTAGTGCTGCAAATGGACTCCTGTTCATTCAGTGTGTATGATTACTTGCACTGTAAGACATTCTTTGCAGTGTAAAGGCTCGTACCCTTGTCATGATTTCTTGCAAGATTCTTCTGATTACCAGCTTTTATAAAAATTTAATAAAATGTGGTTTGTGAGAAGCGATGGTTTCCGTAGCCTCATGACAGGGGTATATGCAGGTCATTATGACTGTCACATCTGATCCCCGATGACTCCTGTGCAAAGTACCACCATTTACCTGTCGTTTGTGCCGGTTGAGTGCCATCACGTGTTCCCATGGGTTGGAAGATGGATCGGGGAACCTCACCGCGAAACCACCCAAAGAGCATTCCCCCGATCCATCTTCCAAGTCATCGGGGATCAGATGTGACAGTCATAATGACCTGCATATACCCCTGTCATGAGGCTGCGGAACCCATCGCTTGTCACAAACCACGTTTTTATAAAAGCTGGTAATCAGAAGAATCTTGCAAGAAATCATGACGAGGGTACGAGGTGAGTATTCAGCTTATTAGTAGTGTTTAAAGAAAATCTGTAAGAAAAAAAAACCCTCTGGGGGATACTTACCTTGGGAGGGGGAAGCCTCTGCGTTCTGAGGCTTCCTCATGCTCCTAAGCCTTTGGTGATCCAGTGCTGAAAGCACCTGAATGTCGGCAAGGTAAATATTTACCTGCCGCGATCCTGTGCAGGCACAGTATCAGCTCTCCGGTCTCCTGTGCAGTAGAATTGACCTGTTCTGGCTCGGCTACTTCCGCCGGAGCTCAAGCGGATAGTTGCTCCTGCGCCACAGGCGACAGAGGTCAGCTGTGGTTTTGGGGGAGCCAGTGCTGGATTCCTGAGGTTTTAGAAGGATGGGAAAGCCTCCTTAGGATCCAGAGGTTTCCCCCTCCCAAGGGAATAATCCCCCCCCCCCCCAGAGGATTATTATTATTATTATTATTATTACTATTATTATGTCTCTTTAAAGGTGGACGGATTATGTTTGCTGGTCTTCAAATCTGCCAAACATTAAAATTTGTGTTTTTGATTTCTTATAATTTAACAATTTGATTGACAGGAAAAGCAGTAAACTTGACAATAACTAGTATTCATTGGGTTGATTCACTAGCAGCCACTAATATACAATGCATACAACAGAGTACCATGTGTTGCACAATTAGCACTTGTTACCATAGCAATGCTCAGGCTACTCCTGATACTGGTCACACTGATAGCAGTGTTCTCCCCAGCCTCTTTTTTTTTTTTAGCCGGGTGCTCCACCCAGCTAGTTTTGGTGAGCACCCGGCTGTTATCAGCTCACTTCCTCCTATGCTGTAAGCAGAGTTGTGCACAGAAGCACCAGCCTTGCATTCTCTCATCTTGCCCCACCCGGCTACTTTTTCATGCCACCCACCTGGAAATAATTTCTGGGAAGAACACTGAATAGCATAACCTGTGGCTCGGCTCAACTCGTTGTCTCCAATTTCCTATTGTCCTATATAGTTATCCTACCTGCCTTTGATCCAAAGTAATGCCATCTGTGTACTAAAAAAAGATTTCCATGCAGTTAGTGGAGGAAGCTGCCATATGAATTTTTGTGATTTGCTTGGCAGCAGACAGGAAAAAAAAAATCACTGGAATCAGCTAGTCTCATAACTGGCAGATTTCTCACCAAACTGCATCATCTCTTCTCTTCCCCATGTATGAAAGTGAAATCTCCTGAGAGTGAGAGGTGGAAGGTGTAAATTAAGCTGTGGCACACTTCCTGTTGGTGTAATCAAATAAGTAATATTGAAAATGCATCTAGATGAATTTTATGCATTGTAGCATGCAACCTGCAGTGTGAATGGCACTGTGAAGGAGGTCCCCAGGCAGCATTGGTGATGTAGTGTAGAGAGATATGCACCATTCTGCACTTCTTCATATAGTGTGAACAGGCCTGTAAGCAGTTAATATATTCAGGCAAGTGTATCTTATTTCTGTCTTGAGCCTAAAAAAAGAAAGTGTATGTTGCCAAAACAGATCTGTTTGTAAACACTGCTATATTTCAGCCAGGGTTGATGTTACGTAACAAAGCTGTCCTTGCATACTAGTGCTCCTTTTGCAGGTTAATTCCTTTTAGCTAATTACAGTAAATAATTATATCTAATTCTCTTGAGGAAAGGGCAAAGAACAGACTTTCCTGTACTATCTTTGGTAATATAGTTCACATTTAGTTAGATGTTAGTTTATGAGCCAATGGCTCTGATTCCAGTAATTGTTGCTCATGGGTTTTCTTCCATGTTTTTCTATTATTGGCTACAAAATCCCTTTCAGCACCTAAAAGTTTACAAAAAAATGGGCAGCACATTGGCGTAGTGGTTGGCACTCTCTCCTTGCAGCGCTGAGTCCCCAGCTCGAATCATTGCAAGGGCACTATCTGCACAGCGTTGTTCTCCCCGTGTTTACATGGATTTCCTCCAGGCTCTCCGACATTCCAAAAACATACAGATAAGTTAATTGGCTTCCCCTAAATTTGCCCTAGAGTATGATACATAGACATATGACTATGGTAGGGATTAGATTGCGAACTTCTCTGACAGTTAAGTGGGAAGATTATATACTCTGTACAGCGCTGCGGAAGATATTGGCAAATGTATTAATTTTTTATTCACTAAATAAAAATTGACTATAAAATAATTAAACATAGATTCACTTGGGGCATCTTATTTGTACACCTATAGAGGAATAGAGGTGATAGAGGAATAATTTGCTCATTAGTTGCTATGGCTTTTAAAGATCCAATGACCCAACCTTTTCTTAGCTGTGGAAGCTATGCCAAGTCCTGGGTTGAACTTACATCAGCGCAATGTATTTGCATGTATATTGCTTTATATGAGGAGGAAGCTTACCTGTAACCTTTGCTTTGGGGGCACCTCCAGTCTGAAATAGGCCGTACACCCAGTGAATTCTATATATCATTTTTTTTTTTCTTTTGTCCAGTCCTGTCAGATCCAGTTGCTCTGATCATTTCTATTAGAAATCTGTAGCACAGCTTTTCACAATGATTGGACAGAGAAACTTGGTTGGTGATGGTAGATCCATGGCCCATAGCGTATCCATGCATCGAGCCGTGCAACACTGGTTTTTAATACATTTCATGCTGAAGTCTTTTGAGAATGAATGGATTGTGTGTGTTTGTGTGATAATAGGCCCCTCTCTGATCAGATTCAGAACAGATTGGGATCAAACGTCTTGCCAGGTGGTGGCAATCTATATTTTGATGGGAGGTTTCATCTGTGTGATGAAATTCCTATGCCTAATCTTGTTTTAGTGTTCTTCTGGTTAGAGTGGCCATTGACAAGTGTCCTGTGCTGCTAGTGGATGTGGAGGTTAGGCATTGTTAGGGCCATATCTATGGTCACCTTTTTATCTTGTGGTACGTTGTTGTTGGTATTAAAGAGAACCCGAGGTGGGTTTGAAGAATATTATCTGCATACAGAGGCTGGATCTGCCTATACAGCCCAGCCTCTGTTGCTATCCCAAACCCCCCTACGGTCCCCCTGCACTCTGCAATCCCTCATAAATCACAGCCACGCTGCTGACAAACAGCTTGTCAGAGCTGGCTGTGTTTATCTCTATAGTGTCAGTCTGCTGCTCTCCCCGCCTCCTGCAGAACTCCAGTCCCCGCCTGCATCCCTTCCCTCCCTGCTGATTGGAGGGAAGGGACGGGGGCAGGGACCGGAGCTATGCAGGAGGCGGGGGAGCAGCTGAGACTGACACTACAGATGTAAATACAGCCTCACAGCATGGCTGTGATTTATGAGGGATTGCAGAGTGCAGGGGGACCTTAGTGGGGTTTGGGATAGCAACAGAGGCTGGGCTGTATAGGCAGATCCAGCCTCTGTATGCAGATAACATTCTTTAAACACACCTCGGGTTCTCTTTAAGAAGTGAACGACTTATTCATTCAGTTTGGGGGTGTCTATTCCTGGTCCTTGAAGTTTTGTTTTTTTTCTCTTCAAAGCAGAAAGCCCTTGGAAGTCTCAGGTCATTTTGCCTCCCACTCAAACAATAAAATCCTGATAAGCAATGCATTATTTGTTCATGTCTAGTGTAACTGATCTTATTGGTTTTTTTTTTGGTTTTTTTTTATCTTGAAGGCCATTTAGTATAATGGAAGTGACTTCTGGGTAGAATCCAGCACCGGAGCTGTGCATTCTTAGTTGGGAATTTCCTGACTTCTGCTGTGTGAGAAAATATTAACTGTATTGGTTTCCCATTTCTCTTGACCTGATAAATCTGTAAGTTTCCCTTTTTATGCTGGCATGTTTGGGTTTTTCCATCTGTAGCTCTAGTTTTTAGTAACCGAGAAGTTTCATATGCATGACTACAATGTATGGTTTTGGTGTTCTACAGATGAGTTTTCAGTTGTCAGCTTTGAATACGTATGGCCGAGGCAGCTCATGCACTGTGGTTAGGACCCTTTCATCGCAAAGCTGGGGTTCCAGGTATAGTTCCCACAACAGCACAATCAACTTGGGGTCAGCATTGTTTATTCTAGGGTGCTCTGGTTTCCTTGCACAGCTCAAAAGCTTACTGGCAGGTTATAAGGTGTTTGTAGTCGGCTCAATGATTCAGTATTAAAGCCCTCTGTGAACTGTCTGTTTATAAATGCAAGAAACAAAATTCTTGTAGTTCAAGCAGAACATAACTTCAGAGTAGCACACTTATAAGGCCCTGTCTCCAACACGGGTCACATCTGCTTATGCTGGAAAATAGGACCTTGCTGGGGTTTTCAGGCAGGACTGTGGCTCCTCCGTTTATGAAGCCTCCCACTCCAGGAACCCAGAATTGCTCTGACTCCACAACCCTTACAGGCCTATGGAGTGGGTACATGGGCTTGCATACAAGCAGGCTTTTATTACCTGCTTCCCAACACTGTCAGTGATCTATTGAAAGTGTGATTAATTGGCCCTAGCAGTAAATTTCTCAGGTGGGGAGTAGCAGAGCTTCAGCAGATCAATGGTAGTATTGTTGGTGCTACCTGTGTACAGGTGACCCTGGCGTCAACTAAAGATCTGCCGTGCCAGGTCTTTAGTGACAATGATGCTCCAGGGACACCTGCCGTGCCAGATCTTTAGTGACTATGATGCTCCAGGGCCACCTGCTATACCAGATCTTTAGTGATGATGCTTTAGGGGCACCTGCCGTGCCAGATCTTTAGTGACAATGATGCTTGAGGGACACCTGCCGTGCCAGATCTTTAGTGACAATGATGCTCCAGGGACACCAGCTGTACCACATCTTTAGTGACTATGATGCTCCAGGGCCACCTGCTGTACCAGATCTTTAGTGATGATGCTTTAGGGGTACCTGCCGTGCCAGATCTTTAGTGACAATGATGCTTGAGGGACACCTGCTGTACCACATCTGTAGTGACAATGATGCTCCAGGGATGTGACTGTGAGGTCCGTGGCAGTAGGAAGGCTGGGGACAGAAGGGAGGTGTGTGTGTGTGTGTGTGTGTGTGTATATATCTATATCTCTATCTATATCTCTATCTGGATTAAGGTTACATGGCTGTGAGGTCTGTGGCAGTAGGAAAGATGGGGACAAGATAGACTGTGCTTGTGCATATGGTAACAATGTGTCTGGAATTGCATTGCCGTGTTGACAGGAATAAAGTTTCTTACGTATGGGTTTCTATTTTTCAGATTTGCTGGAGTGTTATACAAGACACTCAGCCATACGTTAAAGCTTGTGTTTCTCAGGCCAACTGTTCCCAGTAAATACTTTTTGAGACAGAGGCTCCAGTGCAGGATAAAATGTCTTTCTATGACATAAAATGTCTAAAATTGCCTGAGGAAGCTTGCGATAGACCTGTGAAATGCGTTGCCAGAATTGTTGGAGTAAGAATAAACGTTTTTCATGATACACAACTGTTGTGTCTTCGCTGGGGAGGGAAGTCCACCACTACCACCCCCTCCCCTTTTTTTTTAAACTATTTTTAGCACCTTTTTTCCTGCATTGGTGCCTCTATCTCTCACAAGTACTTTATATATCCACCTGGTGCATGGGTGTGATCACCACCCTTTGCTTTCTACAGAGAGCAACTTCTTAACCTGAGTGGGGACAGGTTTATTCTCCCCTCATGTGCATATAGTGGTTGCCTGTAGCGGCAACCCATACTTGTGAGTATATCACTGTTTTTCAATTGGTCATCTTACCTTTATCATTAATGCGCTATTGGGGCTCTCTATTTTTCCTTTTTGTCTCTGTTGCAAGTAAATGAAAGAAAAGTCATTAGAGAAGAGGTTAAACAGACTGACAAGAGACACGTTTGAGCAGAGAGGTTCCCTCTGGCCTGTTGTAGGAAGGGTTAACAAGCCTCACATGGCAGAAAAGTTGTGTTTGCTCATATTAATTGTAAAGAGCAGAGTTCCGGAAGGTATTGAGAGTTTAACTTGTTTACACAGTCATCTGCCAAGCAGGATTCAAACATAACCATCTGGAGGCTATTGCTTCCATACTTGATTATGCTGAATAAGGTTCCGGTAAACAGCTGCTCTCCTCTGTCGCTGGTCCTTACATGGAGCCTCTGTGCTGCACCCATCTGCACAAGGGACACGCTTGCTGAGTTGTTAAATATCTGCAAGCTTGTAAAGGAGCAACAAAAATACTCATGAGTTTCTTGCTGCAGATTTATCTAAAACAAACAGATTCATAGATGTGCTTAAAGGATACACAAGGTGACAAGATGATAGACACATGCATGTATAATGCCAAGCACACAAATAACTATGGCTGTGCTGTGGCTTTTTTTTTTTTTTTTTTTTCTTAAAAAAAATTACCTTAAAAATCAAGTAATGAAGTGTCAGTTTCTGTCCAGGTCGGGACAGGGTCAGAGCCTGGTCAGACTATAGCGTAACCCTAACTGATAATTTACAACTATAAAACCCTTTCCTAGCAGAAAATTGCTTTTGGGAGCAGGAAAGAGATAAAAAGGGACAATATTCCATAGATTTTTAGTTCGGGCATACTTCAGTTTGTGTCATTGAGCAGAGACCATGATACAGTAAAGACTTAAAGTCCGGTAGATTAACATATGAAATAAAACTGTGGGATTTCTAGAAAGGGGGGGGGGGGGGGAAGACCAGGATCAGGAGGATAGATACAATTGTTTATCTCATCAGTTTGCTTTTGCAGTTAGACTTAAAACCTGAGAATCCCCAGGAGGATTCCCCCATGAGGAAACTAGTCCAAAACCTGTTGGTTCTTTCAGATTTTGACTGCTTACTTTTGTGTATGGTATGATGTGGCAGATGTTGGAGAAATAGTGCATGATTCACAAGATGTATGAAGAAGCTTTAACGAAATGGTGCTGGTCACATGTTGCTTTTTGTCAATGGCAGTGTGGTTATCATTTGTCAGGTACCGGGCGTCTTATGTCTGTACATGAAGGACGTTGTGGTTCCTGCTTGTAGTGTAGCATCCCTATTCCCTTTTTTTGTTGACATTCCACATAAATGTGCTTCCTCTTTGAGTAACCAGCTAGAGGATGTGTGAGGCAGGTAGAAATCTGTATGAAAGCACACAATGTGGCAGGGGCAGATTTTTTTTTTTTTCCCTCTTCCTCCAGTGACTGGATGTGGTTTGGAACTTTAGAAGTGGAGCCAGATGTATATTTGTGTGTCTTGTCGGTTGGGTAACACTGCTGTGTCTGTGTTTCACTGAGAGAACCCCTTGTAACTTGAGGAAACATACTTGACGAAAAGCTGAAAATGCCATTCTAGTCTGTTTTTAAAATCTGTTGCGTGTCTGGTTGTCATGTTGATCTTAGACTTCAATTGCTGCTAGGCCTACAAACCATTACTTGGGGAAATTGGTCATTCCAGTCCATTTCAAACACCTTAGTAAGAATGGTGCAGAAGTGTATTAACAATGCGCTTCCGCGCTTGCACACCATAATGTGAATGCAAAAAACGGTAGATTTAAAAAAAAAAAAAAAAAAAAAAAAAACCTGTGTCACCATAGACTTACTTGACTTCCGGTTGGCCGTCAGTGTTTGCTCTATCGTCGGCTGTGCAGTGACACTGTCCCTTGTGGTGCATCCTATCGCACAGGTTTGAAAGACCTCATAGACCTTCAGTGGCATAGCGTTAGCCTGTGGCAAAACCAGGTAATGCAACAATCCAGTGTGAAAGGGGCCTCAAGCTTTCACACAGTAATGCAGCCTTACTATAGCTGGTGTAACACATTATATGGGCTGATATGCAGAGGTGTGTGTTAATAGACATCAAGGGGAGTTATTTGCAACGTGACAAAGTCAGCAATACTTTATAAGTGCATAATAGATCATTGTGTGGCTATACAAAACATTTTATTGTTTGACTGATAATTGTGTTTTATGTGTTACAGGAAGGATTCTACAAATTTTGTAACAAGAATGGAGCGGATCAGGCACAGGACAACAGTAGATTTTCCAATGCACTGATGGCAGCTGCTGGCTTTGGCATTGCTGGTTTGGTCTTTCTTCTGACTGTAAGATGAACTGCAAAGGAAATGCTGATCGCCAAGGGTGATAAGCCTGTCCGGAGCAGCACGTGGGACCTTGTTGTCGCCAAAGATCTTGTATCAAGACCTCTGAATGACTGACCTGTTCATTGTGTAGCTTGGAACCGTTGGATACTGCCATTTTTATGTGTTTTTAATGAACACCTGTGTACCAAGTCACCAATGTTTGCTTCATTTTAAAAACTTTAAACTGACAAAACTAAACCCACAATCAAATTAAAATAGACTTATTTGCTGTACATGATTTCATAAAACACGTCAGTGGCTTTCTCATTTAGGAGTGTACATTCAGAAAAAGCAGGAGGGGGAAAAAAGCTTGACTCATATTTGTATGGCAACTATATTATAGCAAATTCAATAATTCAGTATTTGTTGCTAATGTTATTTGAAGGACCTTTACTATAAGTCAAGATAAAAATCTTAGTGGGCGCTGGACTGGACATTAAGAGCTTAAAGGTGTATACACACGCATAATTACTGCCATCCACAGGGATTTAATCCATCAGGTGACAGTGCAGGGGTGAGTTCTGTACAGATGAATTGCTAGCCTTTAGGCTATTGACACATCCTGTTGCTATGGAGAGGGGAGGAGGGCCAAAGGTACAGACCAAGCAGGTGAAGAGCGGGAGAAGCATGCTCTCAGCCGCCAGTCCTGATCGCTTGCCGACACATCAGAGGCTGCCTTGGCTTAGAACCATCTTGTATGTATTCAAGACTTAAGGATCAGCCAATCAGATTTCAGGTCTCAGCAGTTTATAGACCTTGCTATTCAATAAAGATATTTCTGCTTTGTTTTCTGGGGAGACAACACTTTGCTATATGGCAAGTCCACATCATTATGGCCCCTGAATTCCTGGTGACTTGCAGCGTCTCCCTCAAGGAAACAAGACTGAATACTCCCAGATTCAATTGCAGTGGTGCCAGGCCCAGGTGATCACTCCTGCCTCATTAGTTCTGAACGCCTGCAAATGAGTGACCATGGAACTAGTTAAACCATTGTTAGAATAAATTAACTGTAATAGCATTTTTTTTTTTAAACATTCATGGTAATCCAGTGGAAGTTTTTGACAAACATTCCTCTGTTAATATATTAAATTTAACCTGTACTTGGCAAAATTTGTATTTATGCTATAATATATTCATTTAGTCCACTCCATGGAGATCTGGTATCTCTGTGTCAGCATTTTGTAACTTTTTTCAAGGAAAAAAAACAATATAAATGTATACTATTGTTGTGCTTTACTTTTGATCTGTAGCATATTTTATTTTTATGGAAACTGTTGCCACGTTTTAATAAACCCGTGCGAGTTTGAAATACACTGGAGCCATGTTTCTTCATTTCCAATTTTGTCTTCTGAATGGGGTATGGGTCATTTGTCTTTATGTAGATGGCGAGGGGTTGGTGAAGCTCTGGAGCTGGCTTCAGTGTCTGTTGCTGCAGCAGAACAAGTCTGTTTCATGTGTGTTAAGAAATCCAAGAGCTGAACCAAATGGAAGCTGAGCACTACATACAGACTTGGGGATTTTAAAGAGTAACTGTAGAAAAAAAGGGGGGACAAGTAAATCCATACATTGAAAAGTTAAAATAAAATAGCAGATATATCAAGAAATGATTGATATCCGCCATGTTATTCATGTTTATTCCACATTCAGCCTGAACATAGTCATTTTTACTACTGGAAGACATGGGGGAAAAAAAACAGAGCACTAACTGTCATTATTTATAACCACCCGCACTAACAATGTGATAGGCTAAAAGGTTGTTTTGTTTTTATATAGATATACATATGGTCATAGGGGAAATACTGCTTGCTAGGCGGTTGGAAACAGCCAGTAATTCCCACAAGGTTCCCATAGTGTGATGTCCTAGGTGCTGACATCACACTGTGGGAGGAGTTTCACTATAATATCAGCCATACAAACCCCCTTGATCTATTCGAGAAAAAGTATTTCTCATGGGAAAGGGGTATCGGCTACTGATTGGGATGAAGATCAATCCTTGGGTATATTTCTGTTTCAACCCTAAACTAAAATAAAAAATGAGCAAGGCAAATTCTCAAAGCAATTATATTGATGAATAGTGAAAATTACAAATTTTACATTTTAGAAATTGCCTTTTTATGTAGCTGTGCCCTTGTCCATACATGCTCAAATTTCCTAATAACCAAAGCAAGATCTTAAAGGGTACCCGTGACTTACAAAACAAAGTGGCTAGGTACTAGGGATGCTCGTTTGGATTCCTCAGAAATGCAAATTTCTGATCAGAAATTGCATTTCCACATCGAAATTTGTAAATCAGTAATGGAAGTGCGGTAGGTGGATTTTTGCATAATTTTTTGCGGAAATCGCAGATCCGCCGAATATAACATCAGTTTTCTCAAAAACTACAAGGTCTTTTTGAAGGATATTTTTTTCCACTTGTTCCTACTTTTCTGCTTAACATTCCTTGCAAATGTTGGTGTTTCTAGCACCTATGGGGGATTTGCTATTAACCTCTAAATTCGGCATCATACCGCATAGCAGTAATTTCTGCCACTTTTTAACATGGATTTTCTCAAACTACAAGGTCTTTTGAAATATTTTTTTTTTCCTCCTGGTTTCCACTTTTCTGCTTAACATTCCCTGAAAATTTGGTATTTATAGAACCTACGAGGGCTTTGCTATTAACCGCCAAAGTTGGTTACTGTTGACTGTAATGTAAAATGCAGAAATTTCGCATTACCGATATGCGGTATTATGCCGACTTTAGAGGTTAATAGCAAAGCCCCCATAGGTGCTAGATGCACACATTTTTCAGGGAATGTTAAGCAGACAAGGTGGAAAAAATCTTTCAAAAAGACCATGTAGGTTCTGAGAAAATCAAGGTTTTAAAATCGGCGGAAACTAACGCGAAAATCCGCATCGGAATGCGGAAACTGTTAGCGGAAATGGTAGCATTAGCGATGGCGGATTTTCAGCAGAAACGAAAATTGGCATTTCCGACCATCCCTACTAGATGCTCACCTTTTTAGTAGAGGAAGGCCTCTGAATGGTCAAGAGGCTTCCCCTGTCCCCCCTCTGCCTAGCTGTTCCAGTGCTAAGTCCACCCAAACCCCCTCGACAGGGGCTTGCCAATGGGAGCATGGCCACACTGCATAGGCACAAGAAGGCTGGCACCTGCGCAGTAGCACACAGCTGCTCGTGCTTGGCTTTGTCTGAGTACCTACTGCGCAGGCAAGGGCTATACTGCGCAGTGCGGCGATGCTTGTTCACAAATTTCCAGAGGGTTCTGGTGTCCAGTGCTGCTTTTGAGGTGCTTTAATATACAAAGTTTTTGTCTTGCGCACACAAGCAGGGATGTCAAACCGGTCCTTTGAGGGCTGAGGTCCTCACACATTTTTGACACAGCTCAAATTAATTGATGGGTCTGAATCAGGAAAGGTGCGGTCCATCAGTTAGAACACCTTCCTCTTTCTCAGTCTATTCTAAACACTGGCATGGATCTGGCCCTCCAGTTCTGGAGTTCGACACCTGTGCACTAAAGGATTCAACTTAAGTTCATACAGGGAGTGCTGAAGCTGAAAAAAAGGATTAAAATATGCATATGAAGAAGCTATCACATCCAAGAATTATCTTGCAATCAAGCCACTGCCTTGGAGCCACGTAGGGCCCCTTTATCAAGGCACAAGTTGCTCTAGGCAACAATCTGTTTGCCGGTTCAGGGTAATCCTGAAAGGTTAAGTCGAGTCTCTGCTCCTCTTCGCACTCACAGATGTGATGTGCATCCAGCGGGCGGCTACAGCACATCACATCTGTGAGTACAAAGAGGAGCAGAGACTCCCCACTTAATGTTTTAGGTGTACCCTGAAGCAGAAGAGATTGTTGCCTAGAGCAACATGTGCCATGATAAAGGGGCCCTGAGTAGCCCCAAAACGGTGGCTTATTTGCAAGATAACAAAATAAAGATAATTCTTAGATGTGCTTGCTTCTTAATATGCTGGTTTTATGGAGGATGTGGGATGCCCCTGGAGGATCCAGAGGCATTCCTCCTACTGATGTTTGCTTTAAATACAGGATTCTGTGAAATATAGCCTGGAGTTCTTCCTGCTTTGTGTATCACATTGGCAGACCAGCCTAGCAGGTTGTACTGCAGTTTTAAGCCCATTTTGCCCTTCAATCAGGTATTATGTCCACCCCTTCGCTTGTTCGGCTTTGTGTTTAGGTTATGAGCAGGCCTGAAGCTGGGTCTCTTCTGCTACGGCCCTGCCAACCCTACACACTGGCAAGGCTCAGACTTCTTTTGAGAGTGAGTTTTTTTTGGGTTCTGTTGGTGCTGCATGCTACATAAGGTAAACCTACTTGCAGTCTGACTGGTAGAATGCATAGGAGAAATGCAGTTTTGCTTTTTTCCCTTCAAACATTCAATCATGCAGGGAAAAAAAATAAAAATACACACACACACACACACACACACACACACACACACACACACACACACACACACACACACACACACACACACACACACACACACCTCTAGGCATAGGCAGTACAGGCCATTGCCTGGAGTGCCATTGGTCCTGGGGGGCACCATGTTGCTGGATTAAGCCCCACCCACAAATTAACCCCCACCCCTGGACTAAGCTCCGCCCCATGGGTTTTCTTTTACTTGCTTCTGCCGCATCTACTTAGCATAAGTTGCAGGCAGTTGCCACCTCTGCATCCTTCTGTACCCCTTTGTGCCTCATTCTGTCCCCCTTTGCCTTTATTTCTCCCCTTGTGCTACCTCTGCCCCTCTGTTCCTCCTTCAGTCCCACTCTGCCCCCTTCTGTCTTCCTGTGCCTCCTTCTGTCTCCCTTTGTGCCTCCTTCTGTCTCCCTGTGGCTCTTCAGTGCCCATTTGCCACCTCTGCCCACTGCACCTTCCTCTGTGCCCCTTTGTGCCTTCTTCTGCCTCCCTGTGGATCTTTATGTCCCCTCAGCCTCCTTCTGTCTCTCTGCGCTTCCTTATATCTCCCTCTATTGTCTTCTGTCCCCCTTTTGTGCCTCTTTCTGTCCCCCTTTGTGCCTCCTACTCATGCCTTCTTTCCCCTGTACCGCTTTCTGTCCACCTTTGTGTCTTATTCTGTCCCCCTGTGTGCCTCCTTCTGTCCCCTTGTGCCTCCTTCTATCCTCCTTTGTGACTTTTTCTGACACCCGTGCCTCTTTCTGTCCTCCTGTGTGCCTTTTTCAGTCCCCCTGTGCCTCCTTCTGTTCCCCTTTGTGCCTCATTCTGTCCCCCATTGTGCCGCCTTTAGTCCCCCTGTGACTCTTTCTGTCCTCCTTTGTGACTCCTTGTGTCCCCCTTTGTGCCTCCTTCTGACCCTCGTGCAGAGGCGCCTGGTCCGCCAGGCCAACCAGGCGGACACGAGTGCTGTGCAGGGCGGGGGGTAGACCGTGGCCACCCCCCACCAGATGGTGTCCCCCCAGGTGGTGAACTGGCTTGCCGCATCTCAAAGACACCGCACCAGTTCACTGACCACAGCTTGTAAGCTCACTTCTGCAGTCTGCGGAGTCTGTGGGTTCCGGCAGGCAGAGCAGGGCTATAGGAAAATGGAGTCTGAAGCCCTGCACTGGAGACTATTTGTGTCTCCAGTGCAGAGCTTTTGGGTGCAATTTTCCCGTAGCCCTGCTCTGCCTGTCAACGCGGGAGTTTTGCAGCCGGAGTTGCTGCACAAAGATCATTGGGGGAGCTGCTGCGTGCCGGAGGGAGGCCGGGAGATGTATCTTCTGCAGGTGAGAACATTTTTTTTTTTTTCTTATAAGTGCAGGCAGGTATCAGGGCTAATGGGGGGGGGGGGGAGAGAGAGAGAGAAGCCCTGCCTATGTGTATTTTCTGGTGAACGCTGCACACATTATGTGTATTTTCTGGTTAAATGCTGCTGAAATAAGTGTAATTTCTGGTGAAACATTGAGGCATTACAATTATTTTCTGGTGAAACGCTGACGCATTACGATTATTTTCTAGTGAAATGCTGCCACATTACGATTATTTCCTGGTGAACAGCTGTTGCATTATGATTATTTTCATGGGGGGCACCATGGGGTATGGGGGGGGGGGGGCGCCACAGGTTTTCTCGCCTGGAGTGACAAAATGGCTAGAGGCGCCTCTGTGTGTGTGTGTGTGTGTGTGTGTGTGTATATATATATATATATATATATATATATATATATATATATATATATATATATATATATATATATATATATATATATATATATATATATATATATATATATATATATATATATATATATAGTAACATGCCATGTGTTGTATACTGACTCTGACATACCAATAGCCTGACCAGGGAGCAAAACCATCCCTTTAAATACTGGCACATCTAAGTTATGCAGGTTCTGGGGCTACTTGCATAGAATCAGGGCCTAAACTGCATCTAACATGCCACAAGAAATATATAATTCATGCGTGCCCATATTTAAGGGGATGAGTTGGCATCAGAGTATCACTTCCAGCATATTGTATTTCCGGTTTGTTCCCTTGACTGAAAATGTTTATCTGTTATATGTGGATTAGAGCACTGATTTGATGCCTAGATAGAAGGAAGTATATTGTAGAAAGTCCCCAGTATTTTTTGTAAATGCTTGAGGCACTTCTCGAGTAGATGGGAATTATTTAAAAATTAGGTATTGGAAAGAAAAGAGAGAAGCAAAAGCATGTTTAAATTGAACACTTTTTAAAATAAAAACCCACACAAGAGGCTGATATTGAGACAGACTTACAACCCTTGCTGCAACAAAGCAGGTAAATGGGGTGCATACTGCAAGCGGTTAAAAAGGGTGCTGCATAGAGCACAATGTTATTAGCAGCCCTTGCGGTGCCTACAGTATAATAAGGGAGCACAATATGTAAGGGATAGGCATTTTAAGGGTTAAGCATCGGTAGAGGGAGGGGTCTGTGTGAGTAGGGTTAGGACAGAGTAATAGAATAGTGAAGATTACCTGCTTCGTTTGGACTTCCTGCTATGGAAGTATAGCTGCACTGACCCTAGCCACACCCCCTTCCCTGAAATGCCCATCCATGCTTCAGTGGTTTCATTTGAGCTGTTGGCAGCTTAGACAGAATCCGAGGGGGGCGGGATCTGACTATAATCATTGTGGCGAGGCTTCCATACCACAATGTCCAAATGTAACTGGGACGCTTGTAAATGTCTGCATACATTTAAAAAATAAATGTGTGATTTTTGGCTGCTTTATCTACATCCATTTTCCTATGTTATTGTAACAATTGCCTTTACAGCAAAACTAAAGTCTTACATTTTTGTTTTTCATCATATTTTAACACTCCAAAGAGCCAAAAAGCACTAAGTTTGTCAGTTAGATTTTGCAACTGCCGTTCAGGAAATGCTTTTGAAAACCCTGAGAATCCCCCATAAGGAGCTGGACTAGTCCAAAACCTGTTGATTCTGTCCGATTATTTTTTTATTTTTTTTTCTATAGTGATTCTTTAAAAAGATGACTTTCAGATTTGCACGTCAGTTATGCTTCATGAAAGAGTTCCTCTATTAAGAATAAGCTCTGCATTCCAGTAGGATAACATGTCTTCTTAAAACCTCTCATGCCAAATATTAATCACTACTCAGTACACGAATGTGACTGAGCACTGACAAGAACTATCATGTCACGTTTCTATGCATTTCATGGATAATAGTCATGTACAGCCATTAACTACACATACATTCTTCACACGTCTCAAGCCAAGTCAGGTAAACACAGCAATTACGGTATATATATATATTTTTTTTTTTATGCTTTAAGCAATTAGTAACAGATTATGTTAACAGAAAATGATAGTTTCTGACGAACAAGTATTGCTATCACTGGAGAGGCTTAACCCCTTGTTGCTAGCACTACATTATAGTCATGTCCTCTCTACCACCTGTTTTGGCAGAATGAGAAAGTTTGTTGTGCTAATGAGGACAGCACATAACCTTGCACACCACACCTGTGCTCCTTTCCCTGGGCAACAGTTATAGCACTACCCAAGATATTTTACCTTTGTTGTCTGATCCTCATTCTACCCCCTGCAGCGATTGGCTCTGATGCCAGCCTTGGTGACATCATCAAGCTACAACCAAGTATTAGATACTGAGGGGAAAAAAACACAAAGACAACGGGAGCCCAAATGGTGAAGTACGTCTCAAGTAAATGTATATGTGAGAAGGTGTTTAACAAGTGAATACTCACAAAGGTGGGTTGCACAAAGGGGGCAACCGACCACTTCAGGCGAATGGAGTGTATTTAACCTGACTCCACTCAGGTATGCCAGCAGTCATGGAGGCGGTCGCTCTCTAGAAAAAACTCCACACTCTACCTATGCGAGGTGACTCAAATCTACCTCAGGTTAGGTGTGTGAGGCTCCCCTCACTAAAAAGCGGGGGGAGTAACGGCAGCACGAAGGGTGAAGAGGCACCCAGTACATATAAAACACTTTAAAAACACTACAAATAAAAAGGATGAGGTGGCTTACCTCACAGACGACAATCACTTACAATAGAAATTTATTAGAGATAAATAAGCACAGGCAACGCGTTTCGTGGGATCTAGTTCACTTTCTCAGGCCAAGTAAAGTGCCGCTGTATGTAACAAGCCGCATGTGAGGCGCCCCACATGCGGCTTGTTACATACAGCGGCACTTTACTTGGCCTGAGAAAGTGAACTAGATCCCACGAAACGCGTTGCCTGTGCTTATTTATCTCTAATAAATTTCTATTGTAAGTGATTGTCGTCTGTGAGGTAAGCCACCTCATCCATTTTATTTTTAGTGTTTTTAAAGTGTTTTATATTTACTGGGTGCCTCTTCACCCTTCGTACAACCAAGTATTGTACATGTGATACCTGGGGTCTGCTTCAGTACTAATGAGGAGAGTGAGAGGACCATATGCAATGAGTTTTCACCTAGGAGATTATTTTTCATCTTCGATTTAGAATACCTTTGCAGCACTTTCCAGTGGAAAAAGTGCCAAAAAGTAAGTACTATCAAAATCATTTTTGAGAATTTTCTTCCTTGCTGCTGGTTTAAAAGGCATTTTATTGACAAGTTTGAAAATATCACCTAGGAGAAAACTCTAGAGAAAAATGTAATTGCATATGGGCCAGTGAGTCATTATCCCCCTGGCCAGCACAGGTGTCACTTTTGGCTTCTGACCACGTCCTCTGAGATTTCCCACAATGCAGAACATCTTGTGTTTTTATTAATACTTTGCAATGTAGCCACTGGAACTTGAAAACATTTAGAAAAGGCCTTTTAGCCCTTTCCTGACTTGTGAGCAGCCACAATGCACAGCCACAGGTCCTCACTGAGCTCCTTTGTCTCGAGGCGTGTGCACACGCCGTACTTTTTTAAACGACAGGCCGTCGGACCATCCCGTGGGGCAGTCATTCTGCCGACAGTTGCACGTGAATACAAGCTATCAGCAGACTGATAAGACTGTTTTTGACTGATCCGCCTGGCTTGTACTCGCGTGCAACTGTCGGCAGAACGACCTCTCCGCGGAAGGGTCTGACGGACCTTTAGCCATGACTGTCCACAAACCAACTGCAGAGAGCTGCTGTTTTTCACCTTTTGAGTTTATTAAAACAGATGTTCACAATTAATCAGGGTCATAGGATGCTTTAGAACAGCTTGGGCTATTTGGAATGGTATAGAACTTTGGATTTTTCCACAGACTGTGACTTTTTGTGAAGGGTATGAATAATTTTGAAATGGACACTTTTTGCTCAAATGTAAATAAAAGCTGAGAAATGTTTTTTACCACAGTAATGCCTCTTGCACATCATCTTATTATCTTTTGGGAGACACCTATGTCATTTCCCTTCAAAAAAAATACTTGCTGGTTGAAAAAACAACAACTTTAAGTCAAAATTTGCCAGGGGTATGAATAATTATGGGCTGCACTGAACCTAAGGAGAGGGAAGGCTCTGGGTCCTATAGAGCCTTCACTCTCCTCTCCCAGTGTCTTCATGGCAGTGGCAGCTCCTCTGTTTGAATCCCCCGCAGCACATCGGAAGTCTCTGGGAGCCGAGTTCTCCAGAAGACAGGCAGCTCCATACTGCGCGCAGGCGAGAGAGGGTGCTTGCGCAGTACGGAATGACCTGACTTCGAGAGCACTCGGGCTCCTGAAGACTTCCAAAGTCCCCCGCGGTGGGGGATTAGAGCAGTATTCAGTGGTGTAGCAATAGGGGTTGCAGAGGTCTCGACGGCACCAGGACCCTTGGGCCAAGAGGGACCCCGTAGGGCCCTCCCTCAACTGCAATATGAGCTCTTTATTGGTCCTGTGCTTGTAATGATCACTTCTATAAATTCTTTGAATGATAATCATTAACAAGCTGTTCCCCATCCCCTTCTTGCACCTCTGACACTGTGGTTGTCCTTAGCAGGTTTTGGTGCGCTGTATTAATTGTTATGTATAGAGAGCTTGGAGGGGCCCCATGTAAAATGTGCACCGGGGCTCATAGCTTCTGTGCTACGCCACTGGCATTATTTGACCAAATTGGTTGAATATTGCTCCTGGGAGCCAGTGCTGGAACGGGGAGCGGGAGAGGCACGGGCAGGCTCTAAAGGACCCAGAGCCTTCCCTCTCTATAGGTAAGTATCTGGCTTTTTTTTTTTAGTTTTGATTCCCATTGTCTTTAAGGAAGGAAGGGGAGAGGGACCACTAAGCTACTATAGAAAGCTCTTTAAGAATATCACACGCCTCCACTGTTCTAAACAATAGGACCACTGAATGTCACTCTGGTTTGCCACACATCTACAGTATGTAAGTTAACCCATAAGTCTTTATGTGTAATTATAATTTATATGTTCTCCAGCTACTAATAGCCTCTAAGTTCATCCATTAATTTATACCACAATGTTCATGGATAACAATGTATTTCTGGATTTAATCTGCTTGTCTGGTAGTGGCATCAATATCCAGTATCCTCAGAGAAAATAAACAAGGGAAAAGACAAAAAAACGCATATAGTGTAGCTATAGTGTAGTGTTAGTGCAGTATGGGTATAAATACTCCACTCCTCAGTGCATCCGTGCAGGTCATAGCAAATGCACCAGTGCTAAAATCATTCACCTCCACCAGCACACACATGCAATGCGCTCACCAGATGTACTGGTTGACCAAATTACACACCAGCTTATTGTGCTCAAGTAATATAATCAGCTCTCCGGGCTGCCTCCAAGTAGACCACTAGACGAGGACCATTGATGGGGAATTCCAAATATTACCTTTAAAACCTGTTAAACCATAGTTTAACAGGTTTCAAAGGTGATATTTGGAATTCCCTAACAATGGTTCTCGTCTGTTGCTCTGCTTGGAGGAAGCCCATGGCTGCTTGGCTTTGCTATACAAGCCCGTAACATGGAGAATGTCATGGTATCATGTATTGCCCTTTCGTTCCCATGGGCACAGCTTAAAGAGAATCTGTACTCTAAAATTCTTACAATAAAAAGCATACCATTCTATTCATGATGTTCTCCTGGGGCCCTCCGTGCTGTTTCTGCCACTCCCTGTTGCAATCCTGCCTTGTAATTGCCAGTTTTAGGCAGTATTTACAAACAAAAGACATGGCTGCTAACCAGCATGTGATAGGCTGAGAGTAGCTCAGTGTGTGAGTCATACAGAGCTTGGAGGGGGCCTGGAGAGGGTGTGTATAGCTTCTATCCTATCACAAGCAGACCTGCACATTCCAGCCTGAGTGCCTGAACCCGACAGAGCCGACAAAGGAAAGAAGATTAGATTATATAACATAGATAACACAGCCACTGTGCAACTAGGAAAGGCTGCAGTAAGCCAGAGCACATTAGAACAGGTATAGGAACTTGTAGGATAGAAGAAATAAAGCTGAACATTTTGTTACAGAGTCTCTTTAACCTCCTTAGCGGTATGCCCGACTGTGTCTGGTATGCCGCTGCAGAGGTATTCCTATCGATCGGGATCCGCCAGAACAAATTTATTTATTTAAATCTGTAATTACTAGCTAGCACTAGGCTAGCTAGTATTGTGTGCCGGCACTCCCCGCTTGCCCGCAATCCACCCCCGATTGCCCGCTGGATACATTACCACGCCGGGATCCAGCGATCAAGCAGCCTCCAGCTCAGCTCCCGTCCTCACTATGGGGACAATCGGGGCTGCGCATGACGTCATGTATGATCCTCCCCATAGTGAAGACTGGAGCTGAGCAGGGAGCCTGCGCCTATCGCGGGATCCCAGCGTGGTAATGTATCCAGCAGACAATTGGGAGCATCGGGGGGCTTTGGGAGGTGCCGGCACACAATACTAGCTAACCTAGTGGTAGCTAGTATCAAAATTACATATTTAAATTAATAAATAAGCACGGGGGGGGGGGGGGGTGTACGGACAATGCAAAACCTCCTGAGTCTCAGTCTGTTATGTGAGGATTGAGAGAACAAAGGGTCTTGTGCATAAATCGGCTAACATCCTCTTCAGACCCTATTAGGATGTTTCCCTTCAATTAAGGCATATTTATGAAATGTTGTAATGCCTGGGTACTAGATACTAGCATAAACATACACATATATATCGAGAAGTCGGGGATAGCCAAAGGTCATACACGTATCAGAAACTGAGGTACCAAGAGTAAGGCAGAAACAGAGTTGTTAACAGGCAGAGGTCTAAACCAGACTGCAGTACAGGAGGGTTGAGGTAGCTCTGAAAACTATCTAGACTAGGCTCAGTAATAATGCAAGTTCCAGCGCTCAGCAAACTGATAGCCATAACGGACACTGGAAACTGACAAGTCAGGACTTAAGTACCGAGGTGAGGTGCATAACCACGCCCCCGGGACCTCCAGCCAATCAGCAGCGCTCCTGCGGGAGTCTGTGTCAGCTGACCACTACGTCAGCTGACACACCTCACACCCGCCTCCTCAGCCTATAAAGGCTGTTCTGAACTGCGCGCGTCCGCCCAGATACACGGCCGGAATCGCCACGCTGACTCACACTCACGGGGAGCCGGAGATGCCGCCAGAGGAGGATGAAGTAAGCGGCTTCCGCCGCTGCCTGAAACCGCTAGAGGAGCCGCCGGCAGGAGCGTCAGATAAATTTGTGACACATGTATTTACAGTGGCTTGCAAAAGTATTCAGCCCCCTTGAAGTTTTCCACATTTTGTCACATTACTGCCACAAACATGAATCAATTTTATTGGAATTCCACGTGAAAGACCAATACAAAGTGGTGTACACGTGAGAAGTGGAACGAAAATCATACATGATTCCAAACATTTTTTACAAATCAATAACTGCAAAGTGGGGTATGCGTAATTATTCAGCCCCCTTTGGTCTGAGTGCAGTCAGTTGCCCATAGACATTGCCTGATGAGTGCTAATGACTAAATAGAGTGCACCTGTGTGTAATCTAATGTTAGTACAAATACAGCTGCTCTGTGACAGCCTTAAAGGTTGTCTAAGAGAATATTGGGAGCAACAACACCATGAAGTCCAAAGTACACAGCAGACAGGTCAGGGATAAAGTTATTGAGAAATTTAAAGCAGGCTTAGGCTACAAAAAGATTTCCAAAGCCTTGAACATCCCACGGAGCACTGTTCAAGCGATCTGTCAGAAATGGAAGGAGTATGGCACAACTGTAAACCTACCAAGACAAGGCTGTGTACTTAAACTCACAGGCCGAACAAGGAGAGTGCTGATCAGAAATGCAGTCAAGAGGCCCATGGTGACTCTGGACGAGCTGCAGAGATCTACAGCTCAGGTGGAGGAATCTGTCCATAGGACAACGATTAGTCGTGCACTGCACAAAGTTGGCTTGTATGGAAGAGTGACAAGAAGAAAGCCATTGTTAACAGAAAAGCATAAGAATTCCCGTTTGCAGTTTGCCACTAGCCATGTGGGGGACACCGCAAACGTGGAAGAAGGTGCTCTGGTCGGATGAGGCCAAAATGCAAAACACTATGTGTTGCAGAAAACTTAACACAGCACATCACTCAGAACACATTATCCCCACTGTCAAATATGGTGGTGGCAGCATCATGCTCTGGGGTTGCTTCTCTTCAGCAGGGACAGGGAAGCTGGTCAAAGTTGATGGGAAGATGGAGCCAAATACAGGGCAATCTTGGAAGAAAACCTCTTGGAGTCTGCAAAAGACTTGAGACTGGGGCTGAGGTTCACCTTCCAGCAGGACAACGACCCTAAAGATAAAGCCAGGGCAACAATGGAATGGTTTAAAACAAAACATATCCATGTGTTAGAATGGCCCAGTCAAAGTCCAGATCTAAATCCAATCGAGAATCTGTGGCAAGATCTGAAAACTGCTGTTCACAAACGCTGTCCATCTAATCTGACTGAGCTGGAGCTGTTTTGCAAAGAAGAATGGGCAAGGATTTCAGTCTCTAGATGTGCAAAGCTGGTAGAGACATACCCTAAAAGACTGGCAGCTGTAATTGCAGCAAAAGGTGGTTCTGCAAAGGATTGACTCAGTTGGCTGAATAATTACGCACACCCCACTTTGCAGTTATGGATTTTGAAAAATTTTTGGAATAATGTTTGATTTTCATTCCACTTCTCACATGTACACCACTTTGTATTGGTCTTTCATGTGGAATTCCAATAAAATTGATTCATGTTTGTGGCAGTAATGTGACAAAATGTGGAAAACTTCAAGGGGGCCGAATACTTTTGCAAGCCACTGTATGTGTGCAAAAAATCTATGTATCCCCTTTTGATGACACATACACACACATACGTCTACTTATTCTTTTAGGTTAGCCAATAAATGGTATCATACTGAGTCAAAGCCTCTTGCTTTTACTGACGGCTAACATGGTACAAAACTCTACTGTTATTGCAAATTGATGATACAAATGTATGTATTTCCATCACAATTATTATTTCAAGTGATTTTCTTTTCATGAGCATATTTTGGCCTTGTTTATACACTTTTTCATTATATTTATGTGCTTGGTGAAGTAATTTTCTCACTTAATTTATTATGGACAGACCCAGGTCACATCCCCTATTTAGACACCATTTTAATGGATTTTATTGTCTGTATTGTGACTTTTTGTTTAATAAAGAGTATAGATTTTTATATTTTTGTGGTGCAGCCAATCTTTGCCAGAACTTCTTTTTCTGTTTTCAGTGTTTGATTTGTAGAAGCTAGAGCGGAAACAGGAAGTAACCAGACAGACCAACCAACTTTTGGTAGGGGGAGCGCTCTAACTGTTGGACCGTTGGGTCACCTCATTTACGCCACTGCAAAACGGTCTGCTTTGATACATCCTGAGCCCATAATTGATCTTCTTCAAAATACATTATAATATACTTTTAATAAAGCATAGGTTATTTATTACATACCGTAAGTAATGGAGACTCTAGATCTGAACATTTATTTTCTTAAAAAATGGCTAGCACTTTTTTCAAGCAGCCTTAGGCCAACATACGCTTCTAATTGTTGGTTGTAAGCAACCTTTCAAAAAGATAAAATCCTGGGCTTGTAGTTATTTAATTGTCAGCATGTGCAGTTTATAACTGAGGAATATTATTATGGTTACTGTTAGTTATTCATTACTATTACCTCATAATAAATGATGGGCGTGTATATGTTTATTATCATTCATTATGCGTGTGAGCTTGTGTTTTGTCTGCTGGCCAGGTACAGATTGTACATATGTACAGAACCAGAATAAGTTGTGGGTATCGAAGCTTTTGCTGCTTCTAATCTGCAAAATGCTGCTAAAGCAGAAATGTAGTGAACAAGAGCAGTGAAAATGAGAAATGTGTTCCTGGTGACAGCAGCCTGTCCGGTAGCCATGTCAGTGCTGGAGCCAAACAAAGCTGCAGGCAAGCATGAGGGCCTGTGGGCAGGTATTAGGGGAGAAGGGTGCCACTGACGAGCAGGGAGTAGGGCAGAAGGGTGCCACTGATCAACAGGGATTAGGGGAGAAGGGTGCCACTGACCAGCAGGGATTAGGAGAGAAGGGTGCCACTGATCAGCAGAGATTAGGGGAGAAGGGTACCACTGACCAGCAGGGATTAGGGGAGAAGGGTGCCACTGACCAGCAGGGATTAGGGGAGAAGGGTGCCACTGACCAGCAGGGATTAGGGCAGAAGGGTACCACTGACCAGCAGGGATTAGGAGAGAAGGGTGCCACTAACCAGCAGGGATTAGGGAAGAAGGGTGCCACTGACCAGCAGGGATTAGGGGAGAAGGGTGCCACTGACCAGCAGGGATTAGGGCAGAAGGGTACCACTGACCAGCAGGGATTAGGAGAGAAGGGTGCCACTAACCAGCAGGGATTAGGGAAGAAGGGTGCCGCTGACCAGCAGGGATTAGGGGAGAAGGGTGCCACTGACCAGCAGGAATTAGGAGAGAAGGGTGCCAGTGACCAGTAGGGAGAAGGGTGCCACTGACCAGCAGGGATTAGGAGAGAAGGGTGCCAGTGACCAGTAGGGAGAAGGGTGCCAATGACCAGCAGGGTTAGGAGAGAAGGGTGCCACTGACCAGCAGGGATTAGGGGAGAAGGGTGCCACTGACCAGCAGGGATTAGGGGAGAAGGGTGCCACTGACCAGCAGGGATTAGTGGAGAAGGGTGCCACTGACCAGCAGGGATTAGGGGAGAAGAGTGCCACTGACCAGCAGGGATTAGGGGAGAAGGGTACCACTGACCAGCAGGAATTAGGGGAGAAGGGTGCCACTGACCAGCAGGGATTAGGGGAGAAGGGTGCCACTAACCAGCAGGGATTAGGGGAGAAGGGTGCCACTGACCAGCAGGGATTAGGAGAGAAGGGTGCCACTGACCAGCAGGGATTAGGAGAGAAGGGTACCACTGACCAGCAGGGATTAGGGGAGAAGGGTGCCACTGACCAGCAGGGATTAGGAGAGAAGGGTACCACTGACCAGCAGGAATTAGGGGAGAAGGGTGCCACTGACCAGCAGGGATTAGGGGAGAAGGGTGCCACTGACCAGCAGGGATTAGGGGAGAAGGGTGCCACTGACCAGCAGGGATTAGGAGAGAAGTGTACCACTGACCAGCAGGAATTAGGGGAGAAGGGTGCCACTGACCAGCAGGGATTAGGAGAGAAGGGTACCACTGACCAGCAGGAATTAGGGGAGAAGGGTGCCACTGACCAGCAAGGATTAGGGCAGAAGGGTACCACTGACCAGCAGGGATTAGGGGAGAAGGGTACCACTGACCAGCAGGAATTAGGGGAGAAGGGTGCCACTGACCAGCAGGGATTAGGGGAGAAGGGTGCCACTGACCAGCAGGGATTAGGGGAGAAGGGTGCCACTGACCAGCAGGGATTAGGGGAGAAGAGTGCCACTGACCAGCAGAGATTAGGGCAGAAGGGTACCACTGACCAGCAGGGATTAGGAGAAAAGGGTGCCACTAACCAGCAGGGATTAGGGAAGAAGGGTGCCGCTGACCAGCAGGGATTAGGGGAGAAGGGTGCCACTGACGAGCAGGGAGTAGGTCAGAAGGGTGCCACTGACCAGCAGGGATTTGGGGAGAAGGGTGCCACTGACCAGCAGGGATTAGGGCAGAAGGGTACCACTGACCAGCAGGGATTAGGAGAGAAGGGTGCCACTAACCAGCAGGGATTAGGGAAGAAGGGTGCCGCTGACCAGCAGGGATTAGGGGAGAAGGGTGCCACTGACCAGCAGGAATTAGGAGAGAAGGGTGCCAGTGACCAGTAGGGAGAAGGGTGCCACTGACCAGCAGGGATTAGGAGAGAAGGGTGCCAGTGACCAGTAGGGAGAAGGGTGCCAATGACCAGCAGGGTTAGGAGAGAAGGGTGCCACTGACCAGCAGGGATTAGGGGAGAAGGGTGCCACTGACCAGCAGGGATTAGGGGAGAAGGGTGCCACTGACCAGCAGGGATTAGTGGAGAAGGGTGCCACTGACCAGCAGGGATTAGGGGAGAAGAGTGCCACTGACCAGCAGGGATTAGGGGAGAAGGGTACCACTGACCAGCAGGAATTAGGGGAGAAGGGTACCACTGACCAGCAGGGATTAGGGGAGAAGGGTGCCACTAACCAGCAGGGATTAGGGGAGAAGGGTGCCACTGACCAGCAGGGATTAGGAGAGAAGGGTGCCACTGACCAGCAGGGATTAGGAGAGAAGGGTACCACTGACCAGCAGGGATTAGGGGAGAAGGGTGCCACTGACCAGCAGGGATTAGGAGAGAAGGGTACCACTGACCAGCAGGAATTAGGGGAGAAGGGTGCCACTGACCAGCAGGGATTAGGGGAGAAGGGTGCCACTGACCAGCAGGGATTAGGGGAGAAGGGTGCCACTGACCAGCAGGGATTAGGAGAGAAGTGTACCACTGACCAGCAGGAATTAGGGGAGAAGGGTGCCACTGACCAGCAGGGATTAGGAGAGAAGGGTACCACTGACCAGCAGGAATTAGGGGAGAAGGGTGCCACTGACCAGCAGGGATTAGGGCAGAAGGGTACCACTGACCAGCAGGGATTAGGGGAGAAGGGTACCACTGACCAGCAGGAATTAGGGGAGAAGGGTGCCACTGACCAGCAGGGATTAGGGGAGAAGGGTGCCACTGACCAGCAGGGATTAGGGGAGAAGGGTGCCACTGACCAGCAGGGATTAGGGGAGAAGAGTGCCACTGACCAGCAGGGATTAGGGCAGAAGGGTACCACTGACCAGCAGGGATTAGGAGAAAAGGGTGCCACTAACCAGCAGGGATTAGGGAAGAAGGGTGCCGCTGACCAGCAGGGATTAGGGGAGAAGGGTGCCACTGACGAGCAGGGAGTAGGGCAGAAGGGTGCCACTGACCAGCAGGGATTTGGGGAGAAGGGTACCACTGATTAGCAGGGATTAGAGGAGAAGGGTGCCACTGACCAGCAGGGACTAGGGGAGAAGTGTGCCATTGACCAGCAGGGATTAGGGGAGAATGGTGCCACTGATCAACAGGGATTAGGAGAGAAGGGTGCCATTGACCAGCAGGGATTAGTGGAAAAGGGTACTACTGACCAGCAGGGATTACGGGAGAAGGGTGCCACTGATCAGCAGGGATTAGGGGAGAAGGGTACCACTGACCAGCAGGGATTAGGGGAGAAGGGTACCACTGACCAGCAGGGATTAGGGGAGAAGGGTACCACTGATCAGCAGGGATTAGGGGATAAGTTTGCCACTGACCAGCAGGGATTAGGAGAGAAGGGTGCCAGTGACCAGTAGGGAGAAGGGTGCCAATGACCAGCAGGGTTAGGGGAGAAGGGTGCCACTGACCAGCAGGGATTAGGGGAGAAGGGTGCCACTGACCAGCAGGGATTAGGGGAGAAGGGTGCCACTGACCAGCAGGGATTAGGGGAGAAGGGTGCCACTGACCAGCAGGGATTAGGGGAGAAGGGTGCCACTGACCAGCAGGGATTGGGGGATAAGGGTGCCACTGACTAGCAGGGATTAAGAGAGAAGGGTGCCACTGATCAGCAGGGATTAGGAGAGAAGGGTGCCAGTGACCAGTAGGGAGAAGGGTGCCACTGACCAGCAGGGTTAGGGGAGAAGGGTGCCACTGACCAGCAGGGATTAAGAAAGAAGGGTACCACTGATCAGCAGGGATTAGGAGAGAAGGGTGCCAGTGACCAGTAGGGAGAAGGGTGCCACTGACCAGCAGGGTTAGGGGAGAAGGGTGCCACTGACCAGCAGGGATTAGGGAAGAAGGGTACCACTGACCAGCAGGAATTAGGGGAGAAGGGTACCACTGACCAGCAGGGATTAGGGGAGAAGGGTACCACTGACCAGCAGGGATTAGGGGAGAAGGGTACCACTGACCAGCAGGAATTAGGGGAGAAGGGTACCACTGACCAGCAGGGATTAGGGGAGAAGGTACCACTGATCAGCAGGTACAACCCTGCATCTACTCATTAGAATTACTTATGGTACTTGCAGCAAACAATTCAGCTTCTGGGAGTGCTGAAGAGGCTGATTTGTCTGACACATATTAGCAGTAGAAAACAGGTTATACAGTATATGCTTGGAGGTACCTCTGGATGACCCCCCTGTGGCCTTTGGAACAATATGACTATAATTAGACCACACATGTGCATGTAGGGGAAAAAAGTGTGTTGTGTCACTTTTTAAGGCAGTCATGCAAATTTCTAATTCCTGCATTTCAAGTATGTGCACATCTTATTTTATTCCAAAATAGCATGAGCGAGCTATTTGTGGATGCCAGAAGTGACACTGATTACCTTCTAGGAATGGTTTCCCCAGAGCTGTGAGATGCAGATGCTGTTTACGTTGCTTGCTGATGGGTAATTGTTGATGTTCTTAGGTGCCGGCACGCACTGCAGTGTTTTTCTGACAAAACGTGACAGGGAACCTAAGTATTAACAATGTTACAAGAATAGCATTTTGGAAAGACATGCTATTATTACTTATTTAAAAAAGGCAGTGTGAACAGCCATGTAGACATGCAAAGTGTGGTATCCTTGGCAACCATTTAGATTTCAGTTTTAGTTAAAATAAATTGAATTCTGATCGATTACAAAATGAAACGGCAGTATTTTCAGTGCTCTTTGCCCTACTGAAGGGGTTGATCTTGCAATAATGAGTGTTTTAAAAGTAATTTCAGCTCCGTTTTCTGACGGCGCTGAAGTTACTCCTTGTGTGCTGCTATAGCTGTAATTCCTATTATGGCCTATGGTGGCGCTGGCTGCGCCCAAATCTCCTGCGATGGATTTGGCGTGTTCGCTGTGGCTGTGGCGGACCATATCCGGGGGCAGCACAGGCAGCGGGGAGCCCAAATGCGTCCATGTAATATTTATGTCCCACAACGTGTCATATTGTTTCTTGGTGGACATGGTCCAAAATCAGAAGCTGGGCAGCACTGTCGGAAAGAGTCAATCCAGTCCAATTCTTAGATCAGGTCCATAATGTATTTTTTCTATACATTTCTGGCTGGCTGATTTCATTTCATCAGACATTGTTGGCATACACTATTAGATGTGGTGTGAACAATAGTATCAATTAGCTATCACCTGATATCGATTATCTGCCAGCTTGCCCTGCGTGATATTAGATCTGATCTCAGCAAAGATCTGATCCAGTACTTGTATACTGCTGCCACCACATGCTTTTGTTTTGCTCATACTGCTCGCTACACCATTGGTTGGATTGATTTCAGCAGGTCTGCTCACCAACTACACGTTTGTACACATGCATAAAGAATGTCGCCCACAAGGATCAGAACTCAATCCCTTTGGTGACATCTTGAGGCCGAGTGCTGTAGCTTTGCAACGCATTTTGTTGCAATGAAGGGAGAAGGAGTGACGACAGTGACATGAATGTTGAAACGGCTTACAGCCTGGAGGGGTAAAGAGAACAATGCGATTGGCTGTGGCGATCCGGGGCACCAGATCTCTCAGCAATGGATCAGTGAGGCTATACACACACTAGATTTTCGGCAGAGACAACCCTGATCGAATGCCTCCACCGAGAATCCTCTAGCACAGTGATGGCTAACCTTGGCTAGACAAGACAAATAACATTTATATTTTGCGCTTTTCTCCTGGCGGACTCAAAGCGCCAGAGCTGCAGCCACTAGGGTGCGCTCCATAGGCAGTAGCAGTGTTAGGGAGACTTGCCTAAGGTCTCCTACTGAATAGGTGCTGGCTTACTGAACAGGCAGAGCCGAGATTCGGACCCTGGTCTCCTGTGTCAGAAGCAGAGCCCTTAAAGAGAACCCGAGGTGGGATTTAATTATGTTAGTGGGGCACAGAGGCTGGTTGTGCACACTAACACCAGCCTCTGTTGCCCCATGGTGTGCCTCCAGGACCCCCTGCGCGCCGCTATCCCCTCCGCAGTGCTAGTGACACACAGCGTGTCGCCAGCACAATGTTTACCTATGCGGTGTCAGTCAGCGCCGCTCCCCCGCCTCCTCTTTATCGGCGCAACCCGCCCGTGTCCCTTCCCTCCAATCAGCGGGAGGGAAGGGACGCGGGCGGGTAGCACCGATACAGAGGAGGCGGGGGAGCGGCGCTAACAGACACGGCATAGGTAAACATTGTGCTGGCGACACGCTGTGTGCCGCTAGCACTGCGGAGGGGATAGAGGCGCGCAGGGGGGTCCTGGAGGCACACCATGGGGCAACAGAGGCTGGTGTTAGTGTGCACAACCAGCCTCTGTGCCCCACTAACATAATTAAATCCCACCTCGGGTTCTCTTTAACCATTACACCATCCAGCCACCACTGGCTACAAATCCCATCATGCTTAGTTATGCTTAGAGCTGTCAGAGTATTGCAATGCTTAATGGGACTTGTAGTTCCACCACAGCTGGAGTGCCAAGGTTAGCCATCACTGCTCTAGCAGGTGTACACATATTAAGGAGCCAGAGTCAGACTCATTGGGATAACAATAATGGCACATAAAGCTTTTATCTGTATTGAAGAGAACATAAGATGGACATTCAAACTCCATATAGAAAGTTTCCCTTGTGGATATGGAACCAACATGTACGCTGCTAAAAAACAAAACAAAAAACACCTGGCACACTACTATCACTGCACGTGGGCCACATACTGTAAGACAACTGCATGTCCAAAGCAATGAGGTGTCAACTTCCTGCCACAGAGAATGCAGAAATATCACTTTGCTCAGGTGAGAGAAAACCTGCCCTGACAAAGTGTCTGTGTAATTACAGGCATGTAAGGAACGTAGCATACAGTCCTGCTGCAGCCACATGTCAGGGAAAGGGGATATTGCATCACGTGCTACACACTTCACAGCACGTGTAGCATTTAAGAAACGTGCCCTGATTGGAGGATGTCGGCTCTGTTTATATTTCAGTCTTGTGTGAAGAACAGTGATAAGGAAGTCCCTGTGCCTCACTAGCAATGTGCTGCATTTGTATACACCCTTGGCCTGAGATTATTTCTGTAGAGGTAGTGCGGAAGGTAGATGACGTTATTAAACTGCTGGCCATGATCACGTGAGGCTGGCATGTAAGGGCAATAGGTGTATCCTGGGAATTTTTTATTAGGCTGGAGGCCAGAGGAAATGAATAATAATATTGCTCAGTGATGTTTGCAATAAAAGTGGGAAAATAATTTGCAGCTGAATCCGGCATGCTCAGTATGTGACTCTCCTAATCATTATACAATCATTTCCAGTGAGAATAATACACAGAAACACTCGTGTGCCTGGGAGTTTTACTGCTTGTGTTTACTCTTCCCTCCACATTGTATGCTTATGGATCACAGTCCTGTCTCCAGAACGTGTACCTGGAGTGACATGTGACATGATAGGTTAGTAGCTTTTACTCAGATATGAATTCCATAAAAGGATCGTGTCACATATTAAAACAGTTGCATCACGATTCAATTTAATGTGTGAATATTATGGCCCTATGCTAATACTTGGGCGTAATGTAATGTGTGCTACACGTTAAAACTTGCATGTTATTTTTCATAGCATGAAGAATTGCTATAAAATGTGCACAATATCACACACGGTATCCAGAAAGAGAGTGTGTTAGGGTAACATGATCTTTTAGAACACAGGGATGTGAACATGCCTATACAATTGTATGGTCAATTCGGTCACATGCATCAAGGCCGTGTGAAACTACACGCATAGTGTGAATACGTCCTCCATACCCACATGCTGTGGAAGTGCAGCCAGCCTATAAAGAAAAAAATTGTAGAAAAAATGCATAATGAGTTTGGATGGAGAGCAGGGATTTAACTAGAATGTATAGGGTTCCCTTCAAAAAGATAGCATGGGCTATCTGGAAGTGCAGCCAGCCTATAAAGAAAAAAATTGTAGAAAAAAATACTCCTCCCCCACACACTCATACATAAACCATTCCCCTCCACCTTTTCCTTTTTCCCTTCCATCTGTGTAGTTTAATATTTGCTGCTAATCCTCTCCTCTCATTATCAAATGCATAATGAGTTTGGATGGAGAGCAGGGATTTAACTAGAATGTATAGGGTTCCCTTCAAAAAGATAGCATGGGCTATCTGGAAGTGCAGCCAGCCTATAAAGAAAAAAATTGTAGAAAAAAATACTCCTCCCCCACACACTCATACATAAACCATTCCCCTCCACCTTTTCCTTTTTCCCTTCCATCTGTGTAGTTTAATATTTACCTGTTTCAGCACTGTGGGACTCCTCCATGCATCAAAGCTGCCTCTCTCTGTCTCCCAATCATGTGACTGGCATTGGCCATGTGATCAGGAGTTGGCGAATGGCAGCAGAGAGTGCCTGGCTGTGATGTATGGAGGAGACCCGCAGCACTGTATCAGGTAAATATTACACTGTCCCCTGAGCTGCACTGCATGTGGGTGGGGAAAGGGAGGAAGAGTGGGCCCCTCCCCCAGCTCCAGCCCTTCTGCGGCTTTGGGGGTCACGGTGGCTATTGTTACACCCCTGATAAGAGCCACCAATCCTGGACTAACCTGCATGGCAATTGTCAGGGTGCCTTCATAGATAATACAGTACAGCATAAGAACGTGGAAGAAATTGGGCTTAAAGCAAACCAGCACCAACCCTATCCATTAACATCACAAAGTTTGAGTAACCTGAGAGCTGGGCGCAGCTAGAGCGAGAAGGGGCGTGAACGGGTGGGCTCTGAGCTGGACTGGCCAAGAACAATAGGGTCGCCAGGTGTGAAGGAAAGGTGGAGTGTCCTGGCCAGGGCTAGGACACTATAAGACCAGGGGGGCTGGCCGAGCAGCCTCCTTTTTGGATCGTGTGGATACAGCAAACTTCTCTTTGCTGGAGCAAAGGCTGGGGTAAGTGCAAACATTTTCTTTATTGGGCCTAGCCAGGAATCCCTCCCCACCCTTGACCCAGCATCAGGAGGAACAAACTGGAGCTTCCCCTCAGGGCTACCTTTAATTTGCCCCAAGCTGCAGATTCCGCCTCTCCCAACAGCCCATCCATCCCGAGCAGCTTTGTCAGCAGGGACACAGCCGGTGATCCCTCACCCCCCTTTTGCCCCGGATCTACCTTTCATTACCCATCCCATCTGGAGCTGCTTCTGGGCTCCCAGGCCTCCCACCCACCCAGTGCAGCTTCTGGTTGCGCTGATAGGTACCAGTAAAGGATCTTTCGGGCACCGTCCATCCATCCCACCTCATTTATCCCATCCATCCCATCCCACACAGCCTGGGAAAAGCACCCCCCCCCCCCTTGGCTCCTGCGCTGCAGTATTGATAGCCACCTCCCTCCACATCCCACCATAATACACTTCCCTCCCCATCCCGTACAGGGCAATGTGGATAGGGCACAGGGCAGCCATGGATTTCTCCATGCAGCAGCTGTGGGACCAGGTGCGGGCCATGCCAGGTGAGCAGGGGATGCAGTGGCTACAGACACAGCTCACTCACCTGGCTGGGGCTCCATGCCCGGAGAGCTCTAGGAGGAGGAGGCCACCGGTCAGTTTCAGCCCCACTGGCTCTCCAGCCAGGAGTAGGAGGCGGGGCAAGGAGGGTCCCATCGGGGCGGACGTCGGCGTGGCTGGCGGCGGGCCCCAGTCCCAATCGGCGGGCAGGCAGGGGAGAACTTCGGCGGGCCACCGGGGAGAGTCCAGCAGGCAGGCGGGGAGCGGCCCAAGGGGAGCATCCAGCACATCCGGGGAGAGCTGCGCGTCTGGCTCGCAGCACCCCGCAGGCCCACGCCCCCTCCTTCTCCCTGGTACACACCAAAATGGCCGCCACCTGGCAAGATGGCCGCCGCTCAGGCTGCACAAGCCCACGGCAAAATGGCCGCCGCCAGGACAGGGCGCAACTGAGCCCTGGTCAGCGCGGCCCGGAGGGGAATGCAGCCAGCGGTGGGGCCAACAAAGGCCCATCTTCAACCCTCCCAGTCCACCTCTTGCCCAACCCACCCCCAGCTAGCAGGCACCCGAACCCCCACCCCCGCAGACCACACAAGCAGGGCTGCCAAGGAGGACCCAGAGTAGATCTGGGTCCACAAGGAGATGGCCAGGAAAAAGGGCCATCGAGCAGCCAGGTCCCTGAACGGGGGGCCACCAGGGGGAGACATGGGCCACTGACCAGAGGGTACAGGGGGGCAGACAGATGCAGGACAGCACAGGGCAGGGGCCAAGGGGGCGGGGGGAAGCAGAAGGGGCCAGGAGCAGCGGGCGGGGGAGCCACTAGAAGCCAGGGCGGGGGCCACGGCACAGCAAGGGGACTCAGCGGGGCAGTAGGGGCCAAAAGGCGGCGGCAGCAGGCGGTAGGCACCAGGAAGGTGAGTTCGGGGGAGGAAAGGGGGGAGAGTGAGAGGGAGGGAGAGCAAGAGGATGAGCAGGAACAAGGCTGGGACCACAAGGAGGAAGGTTGGGGACAGCAAGAGGCTGCGGGGGACGCGACGACATGGCAACGACAGGGCGCCCTGCAGCAATATAACAGGGTGGAGGAGGTCTCCTCTTTGTTATTACCCCCACAGGTCACCCACCAAGGCTCCGGGGAGCAGATAGCTCAGGGGCCACATGGAAGGGAAGGACCAGCGGCGCCTCCAGAATCGGACAACGGGACAGGTGAGATTAATGGATTTATTAACCACTTGCCGACCGCACGCTTATACCGTGCGTCGGCAAAGTGGCAGCTGCAGGACCAGCGACGCAGTACTGCGTCGCCAGCTGCAGGCTGATTAATCAGGAAGCAGCCGCTCGCGAGAGCGGCTGCTTCCTGTCAATTCACGGCGGGGGGCTGCGTGAATAGCCTGCGGGCCGCCGATGGCGGCTCGCAGGCTAAATGTAAACACAAGCGGAAATAATCCGCTTTGTTTACATTGTACGGCGCTGCTGCGCAGCAGCGCCGTAAGGCAGATCGCCGATCCCCGGCCAATCAGCGGCCGGGGATCGCCGCCATGTGACAGGAGACAGCCTGTCACTGGCTGCACAGGACGGATAGCGTCCTGTGCAGCCCGGTTCACCAGGGGGGGCCAGATAGGAGAGGGAGGGGGAGGATTTTGCCGCGGAGGGGTGCTTTGAGGTGCCCCCCCCCCCCGCAACACCCGGCAGGCAGGAGCGATCAGACCCCCCCAGCACATCATCCCCCTAGTGGGGAAAAAAGGGGGGCGATCTGGTCGCTCTGCCTGCACGCTGATCTGTGCTGGGGGCTGCAGAGCCCACCCAGCACAGATCAGCTAAAACAGTGCTGGTCCTTAAGGGGGGGTAAAGGGTGGGTCCTCAAGTGGTTAATGGGCATCCAGGGGCTAATTGTTTTAAAAGAAACAAAAACACACAGGGAACCAAGACAGAGCAAGGAAGTGGGAAAGGGGGTCACGCCAGTTAACGTCGGGGCGATGGCCCCATGGCTAGATAGGTACCCCAATAGGGAGCAGGCCGACCTTCTAGCATATGGCTTTTGGGAGGGGTTTATAATGCCATGCAAATCGGCCTACTCAAACGGCAAACGCAGAAAATTTGAAATCTGCTCACCAATTCCCAGAGGTGGTGGCACAGAAACTTGACAAGGAGCAAGCCATGGAAAGGATGGCAGGCCCCCTTTCAGCACCCACCCATACCCAATCTACACATCTCACCCCTAGGCGTGGTCCTCAAAAAAGAGGCAGGTAAATATCGCCTTACCCATCACCTATCGCACCCATGGGGCACGTCGGCAAACGACGGGATCGACCCAGACTTAGCGGCGGTATGCTATGCATCTTGGGCCTTCCTGCTGGCGCTCCTGAACATTATTTTGAGAGAAAATTATTTTCTGTTTAATGGGTCTTTTTATCTTCAATGCAGGGGAACGGCGATGGGGTCGAGTGTGGCCCCTGTCTATGCTAACCTTTTTATGGGTCTTTATGAAGAAGCCTTTGTCTATACCAATTCTTTTTTTCAGAAATATGCCAGATGTTGGCTTCGTTACATAGACGATGTTTTTTGTCTGTGGGCGGGGCCACACTCGACCCTAGTTGATTTTGTCAGTTCCCTGCATTTGAAGTGTCCCTTCATTAAATTGACCATCAATTATCATCAGTTGATGATTTCTTATTTAGACACCATGGTTATCAAGGAAGATGGACACTTGGTGACCGATCTTTTTCGTAAAGAGACCGACAGGAATGCTATTTTACATTTTAGGAGTTTTCACCCGCAGCACATGATCCATAATATCCCTGGTGGTCAGTTCCAACGGGTTGACAGAATTGTCAGCCAGGAGGGCAAACAAGACTTGAGGTTGTCCGAAATGGTGGTACGCTTTAAGCAAAGGGGATACCCTACCAAATTACTTCTTAACCAACTTGATAATAGACCAGGTGGGGGTAGGAGAAGGAGAGGCTCTGGTAGACAAAACAAACAAGATAGGGTTGCATTTGTTTCCACTTATAGTGTAGTCAGTAGTCAAGTGGAACGTTGTATTAAACGACATTGGAATATTCTTAGGGATTCATTACCTTATATTAAGGAATTTAATCGCCCCCCTATGTTCTGTTACAAAAGAGCACCCTCCCTTAGGAGTAAATTGGTTCATTCTGATATCAGTATTAATAAACAACCAAAGCAATGTGGCATTTTTCCCTGTTTACAATGTCATATTTGTAATAGCCTCATTAAGGGTGATACCTTTTTTCACCCTATGAGTGGTAAACGATATGCCATACGAGATAGGTACACTTGTGATTCTCGTTGGGTGGTTTATATGCTTAAATGCCCATGTGGTAAGTGCTATGTTGGCCAAACGACACAGAGATTGAAAGATCGTTTGGCCTCGCACAAATCTACCATTCGCAAAAAGAATATGGATCAGGCCGTTTCAGAGCATTTTACTACCTTTGGGCACAATGTTAGTCAGCTTAGGGTTTGTGTCATCGATGGGGTTAAACAGGATAATAAAGGGGGTGATAGATTGTCTAGATTATTGAAGTTAGAATCTAAATGGATCAGAGAACTTGACACTGTGAATAGTGGGTTAAATAAAGAGTATGATTTGAAACTAGATTGGTGATACTGATAAACTCATAGATATATATATTTATAGGCCTTATTAGCTTTCTTTGATTGGATATTTTTTATTATACTACCAATCATCTGATTTTGTATACCATTGGTGGAAATTGCTGAATGCATTTTTTTGACATTTTTTTGGCATTTTGTTGGCATTTTTTGGCATTTTGTTGGCATTTTTTTGACATTTTTTGGCATTTTGTTGGCATTTTTTTGACATTTTTTGGTGTTTGGTTAATTTTGACGCGTATTTTTAGTCGCAGGGATTACGTATGGTTAGGACGTGTTGTTTTGTCGATGCGTAATTTTTGATGCGTTCATGCGTCATTTTTTGAGCGTTTGTCTCATGCGTATATACGTCCGGCATAGATCTGTAGTTTAGATAGAGGATATGCATTATTGTGTCATTTGTACGCGTATGCGGGTATGGCGTCGCGTCTTATTGACGCGTTTATGCGACATTTCCATGCGGATTTTGATGTTTTGTTTTCTGTAATAAAATGTTACTTTTTGTTTTTTTTCTTTTTTTTTTCTTTTTTTTTTCTTTTTTTCTTTTTTTCTTTTTTTCCTTTCTTTTTTTCTTTTTTTGCTATTCAGCATATTCCACCATAGTTTTTTGGCTGATATTTTGCCAATACATCTTAGAGGCATGCCTGATTTTTTTTTATTCAGCCATTATTGACTGTTATTTTTTGAATGTTTGGATCTTGTTCAGATCCACCAATGGGGGAGTTGGAGGTGTGACTAGATATGTAAATAGGCTGTTTCCCATCAGGTCCTCTAATTAGTATATACTCAGTGATTGGTTGTTTCTCTGTATATATGTTGGTGTTTTTGTATGTTACTTCAGAACTAGGCAGCATGAAGATGGGCAGGAGCCCGAAACAGTGGACTGTCCTGCCGCAAAGTTCTTTTTAAATTTGTATGTTTTTTTCCAATAAAACAGACTAAGCTTTTCTGAAGGTGGTGCGGATCTTTCTCTTCATTTGCTACAGTTTGAGTCCCATGGTGTCCGGGACTATTGGATCTGCACACCTGACCATCTGAAATTGATGGAAGCCAAGCAAGTGCGACTCCACACTTAAAATTGCTATGCATCTTGCGACAGAGCCGCAGCCCTGGCGAAAAGAATGGAAAAAATAATTGGGCCATCACGCTGGCACTGCTGATTGAACTACTGGGCGCACTGGAGGTATATTGCCGCAGTGAACACGAAGTTCGTCTGTTTCAACTGGCTTTTGCGTTAGCCTTCCATGGAGCTCTAAGGTTGGGGGAGCTGGTGGGCCCCAATAGAAGTAGAGGGGGGGTACAGCGGGAGGATATTTCGCTGTCTCAAGGCAGCTTGTGGGTGCACATCCCCAGGTCAAAGACTGACCAAAGGGCCCACGCTGCTCGAAACGCCGGCAGGGCACCTAGAAAGGGATGGAGTGCACTTAAATGACCTGGGCAACAGCATCTTATTATATGGCCTAAGAGAGGCTCTCGAGGCAGCGCTCTGCGTGTGGCAGCGCTCTGCGTTGAGAGGGCAAGGACGAATGCTGTGGCGGGTCCTTGACAATGCCGTATCTTTGGACATCGAGAAAGTATTCCCCACCGAGCTGGCATAACCAATTAATGCGCCGAATGAGGATCCCATAATGGAATATATATGATAATGGATAATGGCAATAATGGATAATGCAATAATGGAGTGAGGAGTGGTGGTATAATGTAATAATGTAAGCCGAAGGCTGGTGGCCGGCACGTGAGGGCATTGTCAAGTGACCTGCAGAGTGCTCAAGCGCCCGCCATCTGTTTAATGGAGATATGTTGTTATTGTAATATGTTTCACCCCCCCCCCCCCCCTTTTTATTTCAGTGTTTTTGTCACAGCTCATCGAATGTATAATGTCAATACTGTAATAAAGCTGTGGCCTTATAACTCCAATTGGGTGTCATAGCTTCTGTTACGGTGATTAATAAGGTCGGCTCAAATAGGGCCCTACCCTGGTCATGCCCATGGAAACAGTATAAAATGCCGTGCCAACAAAGTGAAGAAAGGGGGAGAAGATTGTATTCACAAATGATTGCAGAGCAAGAGGTAAGAAAAGAAATGGAAGAAAGTGTTAGAAAAAGAGAATTGACCAAGGATAAGAACTGACAGCTAAACACCTGTAGAGTAAATAACACGCAGGAATAAAAACAGTGCTCATAAATTCCAAGGAGTGAGGAAACAGAGGAGTACATTGTGTAAGGCCCAATGCTTTTGTAATCTGTGGATGGACTCTTGCTGTCCTGTGGAATCTGGTATGTGTGAGGTGTGTTAGCAACAAAATATCTCTCTATACTGAATCTAAAACTTAACTTTTAATCAAAGTCTAAAAACTCGAAGCATATTGCTGGCTGACATTACATAAATTACACTTGCTAGTAGTTGCTAGGCCAGCTCTGTCGGCATATAACTGGACAACCTAGATTATCCAAGGCTCATAGCAATACTGATAATAATAAAATCACACAACCCCCACCATACAACCCGACATGTTTCACTTCTAACTGAAGCTTTTTCAAGGGAAAAGTGCTAAGAACGTGCAAATAGTGATAAGGTGCAATAGTACATTGTAAAACAAGTATAAGTATTAGCCTATAGGCTTAAATCATTGTAGCAGCCAAACGAGTATGATGGCTGACTCTAGCTTATATACCCTACAGGGGGTTGTCCTTCCCCTGACCCTCCCTAAGGTCACACCCTCCACACAGGGCCAGCTCTCCATTAGTTTGCAGCAATATCACTCATAGAATACACCAATGAAAACCTAGCACATATGGTGCAATGTAACATAAAGTAACCCTTTATGGTTAGGTCCTATTCCCCAAAATTAATATATGTATACCTCTCCTATTGTCCTAGACGAGGAACGCATCCTGGGGGCGCTTCTGGCTAAACCGCATCCATACGCGGCAATAGACTCCAGGTTTCGTAAAAGGGGGCCCCTGATTGGTTGCCAGGATCTCCTAAGCGTCATTATGCTCTGGCCAATCCAGCGCAGTGGCATCGGTAGAAGCCGACGCCAAAGCACTTCCGCATAGCGCGGTGTGGAGCGCCGTGTGAGGTGTGGCTGCTGTGGCTGTTATGGACCGGACTTGTTTCTCCACTCCAGCCCATCTCACAGAGGTTCAATTGAATTGAAAAAAACGGGAAATTTGCTGTTCAAGCCAACACCTTGACATTTTTTGTCCTGTTCCTCTAACTATGCCTGTAAAACATTTGCAGAGTGACATAAGACATTAGACATACTTATAGACAGACAAAGTAGGGAGCTCAAAGAATTGGTTAGGGAAAAAAAATATATATATATATATATATATATATATATATATATATATATATATATATATATATGTGTGTGTATATATACGCCTTTACTGGCTAATACACACAAGGAAGAACAATTATACTGACACAAGCATTTTAAAGGATACCTAAACAGAGAGGGATGTGGAGGCTGCCATATTTATTTCCATTTCCTGAGGGCCGGCTATCTCATGAAGCAAGGTGAAACATTTGCATCAGGCGCAGAGATTACAGGAACAACATGTTTGTACTGTGTTTACACTAGCAGCAGGCAGTCAGAGTAGGAGGAGAAGCGAGAGGAAAGCTAGGGGCAGAGGTAATCATTGAGGAAAAGCAGCTTGTTGTGCTGTGTGAGGAGTCTGACAGTGAGTGAGGAGGGGGAGGCAGTAGAGCAGCAGTGTTTCATTTGACTTGCACAACAGAATGGAGGAAGTGGCATTGCTGTCCTCAATGAGGAGGAATGGGGGTTGAGCAGTTTGTTTGTCACAGTCTCACAGCCAGCCAGTGTGCTATTGTGTTGAGCTACATGTCATGTGAGAACATTAAATGAAGCAGAGGAAATTGTCGGGGGGGCACATCCTCAAGTTTGCGTCAGGCAGCAAAAACTCTAGAACCGGCCCTACTTTTCAACAATACCAGTACCCGGGTAGTCCTGCTGGTCTATTTGGCATCAGTAGTGTCTGCATAACACCAGAAACAAGCATGCAGCTAATCTTGACAGATGTGTCAGAAACATCTGATCTGCATGCTGGTTCAGGGTCTATGGCTAAAAGTATTAGAGACAAAGGATCAGTAGGATAGCCAAGCAATCTGCATTGTTTAAAAGGAAAAAAATATATATATCAGTCTCTATATCCCTCTCACTTCAGGTGTATTTTAAGCTGCAGCACAAGCTTCTTTCGAAAATGAAATAAACCATTGAAAGTAGTTGAAAGCTCAGTGTCTTATTTAATTTATGTCGTACTTAATAATGTTATGCAAGCCTCAATGAAAGCACAATGCAATCCAGATGATTTAGTGAAATATATAAAGTTCAGATAAGATCTTCAGCAGTGCTGTTAAATACTTTGTATAATATATGCTACACTTAATAATGTAGTACAAGCCCCATTGCCAGCAGAAAGCAATGCATGTAAAGTAGTGGGCTATATAATGTGCAGAATAGCACCAGTGGCAGTGCTGGTCAATACTTGGTGTAATATATGCTGCACTTAATAATTATAATGTAGTACAAGCTCCATTGAAAATGGAAAGCAATGATTGACGATTGCTCTACAACACAGCTATACTACACTGATAGGCCCTACCTGCCTGATGTACCATTCTGCAAATACTGTCATATATAAGACCCCTCGGCAGTATTCATCCATTCTTTACCCCCCAAAATGTCCTAGGTATGGTTTGGTAACTAATCTTATTAGCACATTGATCTAAAGGTACATGCACATGTCTGATTTTTCCAATCGTTCGGCTGATATGGTTGGTTTTGACGGATCCGCCTGAACCATCCGTCAAAACCAACCTTATCAGCCGAACAATCGTTTGTACACAAGCCCGATTTGACGTCCAAACGACCGGTCTGAACGACCAGTCGTTTGGAAAAATCAGACGTGTGTATGTACCTTAACACAAGGTTCAAATGACTACTGGTGTCTGCTCTTTTATACCGTGTGTTTGACCAGATACCAGGTGATAGAAATGTCCAGTAGGATTACTGCCAAGCCCCACATTTTTACCAGCAGTTACCATACTCTTCAGCTTGTCTCTGATCACAGTTTGGATGATCAGAGCCAATGGAATAGACTGATGAACTTCCAAAAGGGGCATTAAATATCAGCATGTTTTGATTGTAGTTGAACCAAACTGCGTGACATGTACTCAGTCAGGACAAATATAACTTTATACCAAATCTAATTTTACATAAAATATACCTGTAGCTGTGAAGAATACAAAAGGCCGGCAGATACTTACTGCTGAAGAGGGAAGCCTCTGGATGCGCAAGCACATATTGCGCAGGCACCAGGGGGTTCATGTTACATAGTAGCACAGAGCCTCTCGTACGTAGAGAAAAAAGCCATAGATGAGCTTTTCTGTTGCATTGCGCAGTCACAAGCTGTACTGTGAGCCTGCACAGTGCAGCCACACTCATACATAGAGGGGAGCATGGCTGTGGGAAATATTCCCAGGTAATGTTGAATGTTGCTCAGATGATTCAAGCTAGAGGAATGGACAGTGTAAGGGCTATGGCCACACAGAACCTGCAGCATTATCAGAGCGACTTAATAAAGGTAAATGATGGTCCAAAATCACTTTCCTCTCCATCGCTCTGGAATCATTTGTTTATAGGTTGCAAAATCGCTCTCACCCGCAACTGGGCGTCCAGCGTTAGAGAGACAGAGGAATCCTCTGGACCATGCATAGGCTTCTCTCTACTGAAGTAAGCATTAGTGATGTCGTGAACTTGAAATTTTCAGTTCGTGAATGCGAATTTGCTGCAAACGTGTGCAAACTGCCATAGACTTCAATGGGCAGGTGAATTCTAAAACCTAGAGGGACTGTTTCTGGCCACAAAAGTGATGGAAAAGTTGCTTAAAGGGCCTAACACCTGGACAGGGGCATGCCGGAGGGGGATCCATGGCAAATCCCACCAAAAATTATGTAGCTGACCCAGAGTCGTGTTTTATTCTCTAAGGGCAGAAATCACAGTACATTCCTAAATTTGTGGAATAAAGTGCTTTAAAACGTCCGGCGTGTGTACACGTCAATCAGGTAGTGTAAGGCTTAGGCCCAGTTCACACTGACAGGCAAATCGACACATTTACAGCACCACAGACTACCGCAAAGAGCTTTAGTGATAACGTCAGGTGAGCAAATTATTGTTTTTACTATTTGACACCTCCAGGATGTAAATGTTAGTCCTCTTGGCAGCAATCTTTTGTATAGTGGTGACAGTTGCCATGCTTGTGCGCACATTCGTGGGAGTGCAGGCGGTTTTCCAGCCCCTATGATCGAGTGGAGGTAGTTTAATGATGTTGTGGAGTGCCCATATCAGAGGAGGATGAGGATGTTGCGGGAAGGTTCCTAACAGAAGTGGTAGAAGATGGAGTGTGCTGCTGTGTAAGCCAGTCAACTACATCTGTGGCATTTTGTGAGTTCAAGGTACGGTGCACTGGGCGATATGCTAGAACCACAGGAAATCTCAGCAGCATGACCCCTGCGGTGTGTCCTGCCCCCGCCTGTCTTTTTTTTAAACTACATTTATTTATATATATATATATATATATATATATATATATATATATATATATATATATATGTATATATATATATATATATGTATATATATATATATGTATATATATATATATATATATATATATATGTATATATATATATATATATATATATATATATATATATATATATATATATATATATATATATATATATATATATATATGTATATATATATATATGTATATATATATATATATATATATATATGTATATATGTATATATATATATATATATATATATATATATATATATATATATGTGTATATATATATATATATATATATATATATATATATATATATATATATATATATATATATATATATAACAACTGTGCCAGGGAGGAACTGATTGTCACTTCACGATCAGGTGACAGGTTTATGCTATGTGCCACAATCACCTCAAAATATAGGCCCTGTCAGTGAGGCCTTATGCAGGGCAGTAGTGGATATTAGGTGCCAGTAGTGGTGGTGAAGGATTATTGGGTTCTTTAGTCAGTGCACTACTATGATCTATAACTTATTACACTATAACTTATGCACTGGACACACAAAAGAGCAATACAATAGCAAGAAAAATAAGGTTTCAGCCCTAAGTAGGACTATTAGCTGTTCAGGACACTGTGGTAGCAGCAAGAATCTGCTTTGAGGATACAGAACACAGGCCTATCTAACGCTATCCCTGTCAGCAGCACACTCTCCCTGTTAAGCCTAGCACAGAACCCAAAAACAGACTGCAAAATGGCTGCTATGCTGGCTTTCTGATAGTAGGGCGGAGGGGGGGGGGCAGTTCAAGTAGGAGGGATTGCTGATTAACTGCCATGTGTCTGCTGACTCTGTGGTGAGAGGTTAATTTTTGGCTCCATTATAATGTATAGGGGGCGGGTCGAATACGCCATATGTTTGCAAACAGACACAAACGCAAACAGCCGATTTTCACCATGAGCTGTCCGCCAGTGAACAGTTCGGGCCATCTCTAGTAAGTAACTCACTTTTATTTTATAACCGACTATAGGTACCCTTTAAGAGCCTATAAGCATAAGGGATGAACTCCTATTATTTTCTAGCATAGAATATGGGGCACACACCTGGCCTATGCAGAAGTAACCCGACTTTTCTGCCTATAGTTTCAGCCACAAGAAATAATGCCACCAGGACTTGTTTTTCTAATAGTGTCACAAGAAGTCTTGTGATGTGATCACGCTCAACAAAGATCACTCTGTCACTTCTGTTTGTTTTTCTTCCAAGGATTTGTCTACTTATAGTCTTATAGAGAGGTGCAGCTTAGCAAATGTGTTTGCCCCATCCTCAAGCTGTAACTCAGTAGTTTTATTATTAACTGCTAAACGACCGCATCACGCCGACAGGCGTGATCGTAGCCCCAGGACTGCCTAAAGCCATTTGGCGTCAAGTCCTAGGGCGGGGTTTGCAGGAGATTTTCATCTCCGCTTGATCGCTGCTAGGAGACTGTTAGACTGCGAAACCGCTGTCTGTTTACACAGTACAGTACTGCGATATACAGCAGCGCTGTACTGGGGACAGCTGTGTGACACGGCTGTCCCCCTGGGGGAGACAGGAGCGATCCGCTGTCATAGGCTGGCAGGGAGAGGGAGGGAGGGGGAGATAAAAAAATATTTAAAAATATAGGAATATTTATTTAAAAAATATACAAAAAATACACAAATAAATAAGCAAACATTGGGGGAGCAATCAGAGCCCACCAACAGAAATCTCTGTTGGTGGGCAGAAAAGGGGGGGGGGTCACTTGTGTGCTGAGTTGTAGGGCCCTGCAGTGAGGCCTTAAAACTGCAGTGGCCTAAATTGGAAAAAATAGCCCGGTCACTAGGGGGGTGTAAGCCTACAGTCCTGAAGAGGTTAAATAATGATGAGCTTTCTCAGTCTCCATCTGTCAGTTCTACTCCACTCCATTATCCCATTATCGCTCATGTACATGTTACATTATCATGTACAGACTATTAATAAAGAATACTCGTGTGTGTACTTACTGCTCCAAACGTACCCACAGAAGGCCAAGATGAAAAAGGTCCTCCTCACTCTTGTATTTTCTGCCAGATGCCAGCACTCCTCTGATCATCACCTTGCTTTATGTCCTTTCGGAGCAGTGCTTTTCAGCGCTGCTAGATTTGGGCACAGCCGGCGCCACCATAGACTATAATAGGAATCACATCTACAGCAGCGCTCAGTGAGTAACGTCGGCGCCATCAGAAGACGGAGCCGAAGTTGCTTAAAAAACACAATAATTCGGCCTCCAGCAATAGCTGGAAGCCAAATTATATCATTCCCCCACTATCCATGGCGGCCTGGAGGGGGAATAGTAATTAACACAGCCAGGATTTGTGCAGAAGCAGGATCAGCCATACACCGGCTGTATCCTGCGCCCAAGTCTACCGGCGCCGATTTCAAATGCATGCTGTCCTTTGGGGTCTCTCTGATTGGCTGTAAGTATACGGAGGTAACCTGCCACCCTCGTCATGCAAGCTGCAGTAAATATGACATTTTTATAGTTAATATTTCACAACTACAAATGGGAACTACTCATTTATCCTGCAACACTGTTTAACATACAGTGGAAAATATTATACAATAGTTTATCTCATCAATTTCTTTTCACCTCGGTATTCCTTTAAGTTAAATGTGCCCATAAAATAGCTCAAAACACATTAAGCTTTCCAAGTAATGAACACAAAACAATAGTTTCAAAAACTGTGTCTGGTGATACAGGTGACTCATGTTCTGTCAGCTGGGTCAGCTTGAACTCATTAAACATTTTACTAATTTCATTCTACTTGCCATGCCTTGGTACAGAGGAGTCACAAGCTTCATGTTCAGCACACAAGCCCTTGCGGAAAGCCCCTTCTGGTATTCTGGGCATAACATTCTTCACAAATTAAACTATACATGCCTCTTAGCAGAAAATGTAAACCTCTGTGACTGACAATGTGGATTTTTCTCCCTCATACGATGATGCTGACCAAACACTAATGGCACAATTTTGAGTTGGACTATGGAGTTTCCAAACAGGGCCATTTGATGATGATGTGATAAGCTGCTGCATCAGAGGGCAAGCTGTTGGGGGCGCCAGTGAGTTGATTTAATTGTTTACAATTTTCTTATCTTCTCTTTGTTTAGTTCCTCTGAATGGATTGGACATTGTCTTTGAAGGACCTAATCTGGCAGATGCAATCATAGTGACCAAGAAATTATCGAAATAACCATCTCATATGTGTCGCCCTGAAGCCATGCTCAGGCAGTTATTTACATACATTTAATACACACTATTTAAACACACTTTATATGAATTATGCATAACATTTTTAGTAAGAAACATTGCAGTTTCTGCTAAATAAAGTTAGGAAAATACCTTCTACATAAATCTGTTGCCTGTTTACTCCTTGGCAATCTGCGCTGCTTGATGACATACATACTCTACCTCCTAGTCAGTCTGAACCACTGATAGGTTATGAGCCAGCAAGGAGGCGGGGCTTCAGATGTTAAAGTAATCATGTTCACTTGTAAAAAAAAAGGGGGGATATTGGGCGGGAGGGAGAGTACACTCGAGCTGTCTGCTCAAATGACTTTTTAAAGGACATACAAGATGAAAAAGATAAGATAAAGGTGGCCACTAATGGTCCAATTTCTATCGCAAAATCGTTTGAGCGATCAGAAATTCCGATCGGATTGGTTGAAAATAAATACAGTTGATGGGCACAATCGATTATGAAAGATTATTAAAAAAAAATCGTCCGACTGGATTTTTGTCAAACCAAAATTTGGATTTTCTTGATTGGTTGTGATAGATAGGAAGCAAATATGGGTTTGTTGATGGTGTTGTGAACGATTCTTCTTCCAATCATAATTTCTTATCGCTCAAACGATTTTTCGCTAGAAATTGGACCAATAGTGGCCACCTTAAGCTTTACTTACTTGGGGTTTCTTCCAGCCCCTAGAATGCTATCTAGTTCGGCCCTCCAACCCCTCCAAAAGAACTACAGCTGTGGTTGCGGGGCTTCTGCTCATTCGCAGGCGAGCTAGCACTCCACTCTCAATTGCATTCCTGTGAGCTTTTCACACACTCAAACTGTAAGATAGGCAGGCGGATGTGCCAGCGCATGTGCACAAGCCCGCAGCCACAGCTGTGGTTAGTAGTAGCTTCTCATAATTGAAATAAAGAAAAAAAGATATCAGTGCCCGCAGCAGAGGGGGGGATTAACTTACGTATTCCGCCGCCTATAGCTGATATGTTCCACTTGCCATCCATGTGACGCCACTACTTCCTACTACCGGGTTTAAAGGAGAAAGTAGTGGAGTTATGTGGAATGCATCAGCTATAGGCAGCGGCATAGGTAGGTTAACCCCCCCCCCCAGGGGCAAATCCAGGATTTTCAAGGGGGGGGGGGGTTCCTGATAGGTCTCTTTTGGCAAGCCGCACACTACCGCGCATGCGTTTGCCCACAAAATCCACATGATGCACAGCATTTCTCCACAAAATACACACAATGCGCAGTGTTTCCCTACAAAATACACATGATGCAGTAGCGTTTCGCCAAAATATATATAATGTGGCAGTGATTAAGTAGCCAGATAACCCCCCTTTATTATGGATAACAAAATTACCCCACCCCTCTTTAGTATAGGTGACCAGATGACCCCCATTTATCACACAGGTAGCCAGATGAGGCCCCCCCCCAGTTAGGATAAGTAACCATATGATCCCCATTTATAGTATATAGCCAGATAACTCCCCGTTCAGTACATTCCCCCTTGTATTTTGCCAGATCCCCCTTGTATATATGGCCAGTGTATATAGTCAGATCCCCTGTATATATAGCCAGAGATCCCCCCCCTGTATATACCCATATACCCACTGTATGCAGCCAGATGCCTCCCCCTGCATATAGCCAGTGTATATAGCCAGATCCCCCTGCATATAGCCAGTGTATATAGCCAGTTCCCCCTGCATACAGCCAGTGTATATATATATATATATAATCGTAATGTGGGCAGCAGCCATCAGGAAATAATCGTAATGTGGGCAGCAGCCAGCAGTCATCAGAAAATAATCGTAAAGTGGGCAGCAGTCACCAGAAAATCACAATGTGGGCAGCAGGCACCAGAAAATCGCAATGTGTGGGCAGCAGTGACCAGAAAATCGTAATGTGGGCAGCAGACACCTGAAAATCGCAATGTGGGCAGCAGTGACCAGAAAATCGTAATATGGGCAGCAGACACCTGAAAGTCGTAATATGGGCAGCAGACACCTGAAAATCGCAATGTGGGCAGCAGTGACCAGAAAATCGTAATATGGGCAGCAGACACCTGAAAGTCGTAATATGGGCAGCAGACACCTGAAAATCGCAATGTGGGCAGCAGTGACCAGAATATCGTAATGTGGGCAGCAGACACCTGAAAATCGTAATGTGGGCAGCAGACACCTGAAAATCGTAATGTGGGCAGCAGACACCAGAAAATCACAATGTGGGCAGCAGAAACTAGAAAAAAAATGCACCTGTGAAAAAAAAACAATTCACTTACCTGACAGAAGTCTTCTCCTCTCCTGGCATCTGGCACCAGCTCCCCGATGATCCTCCTGCAGCACATCTCCCGCGCTGACAGGCAGAGTGCAGGGCTACGGCAAGATGGCTCCCGAAGCCCTGTACTGGAGACACAGTCTCCAGAGCAGGGCTTCGGCAGCTATCTTGCCGTAGCCCTGATCTTCCTCCGGGAGACTGCGGGGCTGCGGGGAAGAAGCAGCATATCTGGCTGGGGGGTCCCTCAATAGGGAGGGTGACAGCGCTCCCCCCCCACACGGCTAGCGGGCCCCGGGCCCCCCTACTGCGCACACACATGAGCAAGCGGCAGCTGCACTATTACATTCAGTGGCTGCTGCTGCTCAGATTCCGGAGGCACTTCCGCTCTAGGTGCAAGGGGGTGGTTCCAGACACCCGGAACAACCCCTTCCGTGCGCCAGTGCCCCCTGCCGCAGGCAGCGCTATGTAATTTAAAGTTAGCGAACATCACTAGATGTTGGGGATCTTTCGGAGGGACCAGTGGCGCACTGGACTGCTAGGGGCTGGAAGATGGCCCAGGTGAGTAAAGCTTAACTTTTCTCTTTCAGCTCAGATGTCCTTTTTAAAAAAATTTTTAAGCATAATTAATTTAATGTAATTATAGGCTAAATGCATTTAAGAAGACGGGCAGAACAGGGAGTGGAATCTTCTTAAATGAGCTTATTTGGGAAGACAGAGCTCTCCGGTATTTTAGTTGAGGCTGAAAAACACATGTCTAGCGTTTCTCTGACCTACTAACAAGTTTAGTGACACAAATTTAACAGAATAAAAAGAAAAATGAAAGCAAAAGTGCTTATATCGGATTTCTTCATTCTTTTTGTTTTTCTCCTCTGCCTTTTTCATGAGGTAATTTCCGGGAGCTGTGAAGTCTGGAATTGTCAATACATTTTTTATTCTTTGATGTCAGACCAAATCAATTAGTTTAGCAATAAAGCAAGCAAGATAAGGCAGCCGGATGTGAGTAAATCATCATAAATGTCGACTATGCTAAAAATAATGACTGTGCCAGATTCCAAAGTGCAATGCGTTTGCCTTTCATCTCACATAAAAGAGTAAAAGTGTACAGATACGAAGCTGAAATTGTGCTTTCCCTGTTAAACTTTCACCAGAGTAGTAAGCCAATTATAAAATCTTTTCTTCTGCTAGGTTACTGTATATAGCTACGCCTACATGTAATTATACAATATAGAGGCTCAGGGCTCCATGTTTGTAATGAGGATCAGTTTAGATTACCTGTATGACCCTGTGGCCCATATCATATTCATTTTTCTCCTAAGTTTTCTCCGAGACATTTTCAGACCTTACTGATGCAATACCTTTAAAGGAAACCTGAGATGGCTCAAAATGAAAAAAAATGATACATACCTGGGGCTTTCTCCAGCCCCTTCAGGCTAAGCGGTCCCTTGCCATCCTCCCTCCCTGCCTGGATCGTCCGCAATTCGGCCCGGTAACTCTGCTAGTTGGTGCGTACTGTGCATGCGCAGCCCGGCCACATGCGCCTCGTTGCACTCCCATTGGCGGGAGAGTTCTGCACCCACTGGCCAGATTGCGAAGGATCCAGGAGGGAACAGCGAGGGAACGATTACCCTGAAAGGGGCTGGAGGAAGCCCCAGGTATGTATTATTTTTGTTTATTTTGAGCAATCTCAAGTACACTTTAAAGCCCTCAGCATGTATGCAAATACTCAAAAGAAGTTTATATATGTTTTAACCAACTTTTTAGTTTTTTTTTTCAGTTGTTATGTGCTGAAAAATTAATTTTTAGAAAAATTTAAAATTATCTCCTGGGAGAAATCTCAGGAGAAAAATGTAATTGGATATTGGCCCGTGTGTCTGATTCATTAAATGTTGTGGGTTAAGACATGTTTTAAGTACAACTTTTAGGTGGATATCTCATAATGTATTAGCATCAAAGCATATGAGCTAAGTTTTGTGTTATAGTTATGCAATATTTTGCGCATAAATGACCTCATATGCATACAATTGCACAGGATGCATGTCATTCAGTATTACCAAATCATAGCAGGTTTTCAGCTGCCAGCAAATCATTTTTCATGTGAGCCTCAAGTACCAGACCTGCAGGAACCCACTGCTTATTGTAACCACACAGCCAAGCATTGCAATTGTAATAAATGCATGTTTTAGTTCTGAATTATTTGTTCTTGTTTTTATAATAATAACACATTTAGCATGTGGATTTTTTACATATCAGTACCAGCTCTTGTACCCAGGCATATATAGAATATAGAGGTCAGGAGGAAAAGAGTCGGTGAACATTTGCCCCAGCCCATGCTACTATTCACCAATCTCTGTGTGAGTATCCCACCAGTTTGGCGCTAACTGTGAAGAAAGAAAAACAAGACCCTTTCATTTGTGACAAGATTTTAATCAAGGTCAAAAATTGTACAGAGGAAGAGCGAGATTTGGGATTGAAGACCCCCGAAGGCTTGAAGTAAGAAGGAAGAATATGTAGCAGAATGCAATAGATTTAAGTGAATGTCAGTGTTTTATTTAATTAAAAGCTGTAAAATATTTGGCTTTGGTGTTTTGCTACTTTAGATCCTGGGGAAAATAGGTAAGGGAGGGAGTTTTTATGTACCTGCTCCATTCCAGAAGCAGCTAGTTAGCACACATGATCCCTCCTATATTATTGAACATCCCCACAGAGATAAAGAGTTGTCCAAAGAGCCCCAGTGCTGATCAACATCCAGCTTCGTAGGTGTGGTTGTGGTTTTGCCACCCTACCCCCAAAAGCACCCCAATGCTAAAAGACATTGGAGGCTGGCGGATGGCAGAGAATTGCACACTTGCCAGCTCACTAATTGCTCACCTTCTACCCTTATATTTGCTTACAGGAGCTGGTCTATAAGTTGGTGAATGAGATGCTGATGATTTTGGCCTACTGTAAATTGAATGCAGATTATATGTGGCTTAGAATTGGGCCAATCAAATTCATTCCCTGCCATTTTTGATTGTCCTAAATCAACGCTTTAAGCAATTTTACCGATAAGACAGCTTATGAAGGGATATGTGTGGTTTTGGTGCTGACATCTAATATTGGTAAAGGGACTCGTTCACCACTCCTCCCAGTCGTTTGTTTGACAGTATCCAGAACTACAAATGAAAACCCCTTTCTAGACACGCTAAATAGTCCCTTTGATAGTAACCCTTACTTGACCACTAAACCCTAAACCTAACCCCCCCTCCCCCCCCCCCCCCCCCCCTCATTGTTCAATTCTTACTGGACCCTGACTTTGTAACCTTCCCTTATCCTATGCCAGTGATCTGCAAACTTGGCTCTCCAGCTGTTAAGGAACTACAACTCCCACAATGCATTTGCCTTTATGAATCATGACTGTGGCTGTCAGACTCCTGCAATGCATTGTGGGACTTGTAGTTCCTTAACAGCTGATGAGCCAAGTTTGCAGATCACTGCCCTATGCCCTACCTTGTGTAATGACATCTAACCCTAACTGATAACTCTCATTAATACTCACCTTTCACTGTCTTCACTTTGGTGCCAAATCCTAGCATGAGTCAGATGTTATGATTATTTTTATTTTTCTTAATAAATATGCATTTATATAGCACTGACATTTTCCACAGCGCTTTACAGAGTTTATAGTCATGTAACTAACTATCCCTCACAGGAGCTCAAAATGGGCTTGATTCCTTAACGATAACGCAGTGTAACAGCGGGAGTTAGCTACTGTTACACGTTCTAGCGAATCAGCTTGCCTTAATGAGAGCTATGTGCGCTAGTGGCAGCGTAGCGTGCGTAATCAGGCTCAGTCAGGGGAGCGGGCACTCGGCGCACGCTATGCAGTGTTGCAGCATAGTGAACACTAGTAACTTAACGTCCACTCCACTCCTCCCACCCTGAGCCCCTTTGGGTCCAGTCACATTAAAGGACGTGATCCCCGAACTCTAATTGACCCAATAGGCTGCCTGTTACTTGTCAGACAGCCTGCAGGAAGCCCTCATTAAGGCAGGCTGATTCACTAGCGCTTGTAACAGTAGCTAACTCGTGCTGTTACACTTCGCTATCATTAGTGAATCAAAGCCAATGTAATGCCTATTATTTTCATAGTCTAATGTTCTTACCATAGTTTGGGAGAATCATAACTTTTCCGTATGGTTTGGGAATATGGGAGAAATCTGGAGTATTCAGTTAAAGGGAACCTAAACTGAAAAGGATATGGATTTTTCCTTTTACAATAATACCAGTTGCCTGACTCTCCTGCTGATCCTGTGTCTCTAATACTTTTAGCCACAGCCCCTGAACAAGCATGCAGATCAGATGCTCTGACTGAAGTCAGACTGGATTAGCTGCATGCTTGTTTCAGGTATGTGATTCAGCCACTACTGCAGCCAAAGAGATCAGCAGGACTGACAAGCAAGTGGTATTGTTTAAAAGGAAACATCCATCCAACATCTCAGTTAAGGTTCCCTTTAAACCCAATCAAATACAAGGAGAACATATCAACTTCACATAGGTTCTGTTCTGACCCAGAATCAAACAGGTGCTTTGTCACAAGTATATCACTAGAAAATCAGTGTTTTTATTTTGTCAATAATTGGCTGGATACTGTTTCTATATGACTTTGTTGTTCAGTTTAGGATATGTTTTTTTTTTTAAACCCTAACAGTCATTATCATAGATAACACCCATAGCTAACACTTAAACCACAATTTATCATTTCACAGTTACATTGCAAAAAAGGTGCTTATTAAGTTTGGGCAAAACAAGCACGATGCTAAGTGATTCCAGGAAATCTGGCAACATCTTTTTTAAATAATAACTTTAACCTAATCTATTCATTTCAGTCTGTTTCCAAAACCATATTAGTTACATCTTAGGCCTCTTGCACACTGCAAGTGATTCCGATTCAGATTCCGCTTTTTAATCAGTTTTTACATCCGATTCAGATTCCGATTTGCAGTGTGCAGGGAGCAAACTGCAAATCTGAATCTGAATTTGATGTAAAAACTGATTAAAAAGCGGAATCTGAATCGGAATCGCGTGCAGTGTGCAAGAGGCCTTAAAGTGTTAAGACATTGCTATTAACATCTAGAATTGCAACAGAGATCATTCTGTAATTCAATGCTATTCAACCTTACCTTTCTGTTTTAATTTGTAGCACGCTCTTTATTATTTATTGCAACCATAGAAGCAGCATTCTAGTTTGGTGTACAGTATGCACCCAAAACACCCATCACCCTATTTACATAAGCTGCATAGAGCAAGAAACACAGCAAGAAACAACAACATACACTAGTAATAAAATGACTAATGTAGTATATATCTTTCCTCTTTCTGGCTTTAATACTTGTTGTTGGCTGGGTGCTGAGAAAAGGTATATCAGTATATTAACTTATGGTTACTAAAGTTATTATGCGAAAAAGCTCAAGGCAAATTTTCTTTTGTCACAGTCAGTTACCTGTGCTGGCTAGGTGGGTGATCCATGCTGATATCGGCGTGCATCCCAGCATAGGCTGATGGGCTCCTATGCATGAGAGTATGGCGGTTTGGTTGGCGTAGGCACTGGTTCCGTAAGGTGTCAGTGTGAGTGGTGCACACATGTGTGGAGTCTGTTTTGTACATCTTTTCTTGTGCATGGGTTGCATCCTAGTGTGTGTGTGGTGCATTGCGTAATTCACGCCACACGACCTTATAAGTCTGGAGAGTACCACTCTCTAGTGCTGCTGTATTGCACCTTGTGTAAGTATGGCTCCCGTGTTGTGGCTTAGAGTCTGCCTTTTTGATGTTCCGGGTCCTGACCTTGGCCGCCTGACTTCCCGCACCATTGCCGACCCTTGCTATGTCAGACTGCCTGACTTGTTGCTGACCCTTGCCTGTCTGAGTACCCGCTTCAGTGACAAAGCTGTATCCGTCTGAGTACCTGATTTGTTACAGTATTTTTGAGCAATGCTGATTGCCTGGCTGTCCTGCTGATCCTCCGCATCTAACACTTTAAGCGGTTGACCCAGAATGTGTATGTAGATTAGGTGCATTGTTTAAAAAGAAAAACATGTCAGCCTTTATGATCAGGGCGTCATTTTAAACTTTTCAAACCGCCCTGCCCCTGGCAGCCGATATGCCCCTCGCCGCAGCTCTACTCTCCTCCGCTTGCTCTCGGTCCCCGACAGTGCCTCGCCAGGTCATCCTCTACTGCGCCTGCACAAGCACCACTGTCAATCACTTCAATGTGGTCAGGAGTGTACTGCGCAGGAGCAGAACTACTGCGCCTGCGTAGTACACTCTGAACCACATGGAGGTGATTGACAGCGGCAGCTGCACATGCGCAGTAGAGGACGACCTGGAGGTCGGCCTGCGCACCTTCGGGGACCGGGAACCAGCGGCTGAGTGCGGAGCTGCGGCGAGGGGCATAGCGGTTGCCAGGGATCAGGGACCAAACCAGGGAGCTAGATTTGTTTTAATGCTATGTTATCTTAAAAAAAAAATGCATTTTACATGTATCAGCACTAATGTGTGTAGGTAAGATAATTCACCCCACTTTTACTGTATCCATTTTTGTATATATTTCTCCATTAAACTCAGTAGTTTCAATAGAACTGTTCTTGTAGCTGGTTTAGTGCTATTAGTTACCATGACATTTAGGACAAGTGCCTGAGGCCTTATCAGTGACAGATGAATTCCTAGAATTACTAGAAGCATCCATGTTACATTAGTTATTTACTCTAGGAAACATCGTCTGCACAATATTTATGGCATTCTAGACCTGATGTAACAGGAGCAAACAAGCCAGCCTTTCTTCAGAGAAAGTGCAATATGGTGTTAGTGCTCTCAGCTGACTATTAATTTTTCTCTTAAAGTATTCTCATGCTGGCTCAGTTTATCCACTTTAAACCAGACCAAACTATGAAAGTCTGTGTACCCCACTCACATTTGAGATCAGACTTCACTGTGAGGGCCCGTTTCCACTAGCTGCGAATTCGCATCGCACTGAAACTGAAGCCAATGCATGTCAATGGAGTAGTTTCCATTGCATGCAAATTTTGCGATGCGACCCACAAACAAATCAGATGCATGCTGCAGATATCTGCAGCACGCATCCAAACCCATAGGCAGGAAAAGACGGCCGCATCCGGACTTCCGGAAGCAAACAGTGGAAATGGCCATAAGGAAAATTGTCTAAATGCGGTAGCTGTGAGGAGGAGACATATAACCAGCTGAGCAGCCACTGGAAACATCAGAAGAATTAGAATCCGTTTATTTCGCCAAGCACGGTCGGACCGTGCCCGGAATTGGATTTGGCACATTGGTTGGCACAGAAAAAGTAATACAAACAGACAAGAATAATACAACATAACAAGATTAGTACAGCAGAACAAGAGCAATACAATAGAACAGGAGTAATACAATATGTGCAGTATATCAATTGCGGGTCTAGCAGGGGCAGCAGCGTGTAGCAGAAGATAATTCTAGTACGACCTAAGCAGGCAGTAAACAGAGCGGCCACAGCTGAAGTCAGATATTAGTCCGGTAGACGGCTGCAGGGGCGATCAGTGGAATGGGCAGAGTTCAAGACTCTAATGGCCGTGGGGAAAAAAGTGGTCATACGTGTGAAGAAACGCGGAAAAGCCGCCGCCCCTCAACGTGAGGCGGCTGTTTCCGCGTCCAGCATGGCGTCACAACGCGGAAAAACCGCCGCATGCCGCATAGGCAGGGCGGCGGAATCCGCATTGGGAACGGCGGAATCCGCATTGGGAGCAGCGGAATCCGCATTGGAACTGGATACATTGCAAGACAGTACTGGTGTGGCTGAGACTGATAGTCCACCTAGATTCAGAGTGACACGCGCGCGCGCACAGAGGCAGAGCTTAAATAACAGCCAGAAGGGAGTCAGCTGACCAGGCGGGTCAGCTGACATTTTCCACCACTCTCATTGGTCCTGCAATTAGGGAGGTCCTGGAAAGGTCCTTGTGTATATATACCACTGGCTGTTCACTTGCTCTTTGTCTGGCGTGCGATCACATACGTGGGAGCACCCAGATCCGTAGTCAGATCCGCAAGTGTGCCTCATCGATTGTTACAGAACGCCAGACCAAAAAACAGATGGACGCACGCGCTGACCCTCTGAATGTGATTGCCACTTCGGTGGATATCATCCATCAAGCACTGGGCCAGCACAAAGCCTTAATTGATGCCCTAACAGGCTCTGTGCGAACCCTTCAGACGTCAGTTGATTCGGTACGATCCCCTCCTAGTGATGACATACGTATGCCCGTACCTGATAAATTTTCCGGCCACAAATCTGACTTTCGGAATTTTAAGAGTAGAGTGCTATCATATTTCGAGTTGACACCCCGATCCTCGGAAACTGAGACCCAATGCGTCATATTTATTAAAACTTTGTTAACTGGTGACTCCCAGTCCTGGGCATACAACCTGCCTCCCACAGATACAGCTCTGACCTCGGTAGAAGAATTTTTTTTTAAGGCCATGGCAGTGATATACGATGACCCTGATCTTGCTGCAACCTCTGAGCGGAAGCTCAAACTTTTGCGGCAAGGCAGAGGCTCGGTCGAGGATTACGCGGCAGAATTTCGTAGGTGGTCAGTTACCGCCAGATTTGACACCTATGCCCTGATGGATTACTTCCTGTCTGGGTTATCGGAGGAGGTCTCCGACCTAATGTTAACCTTACCCGAGCCCAAGACAGTCGATGAGGCCATCTCATCGGCCATTCGAGTCGACCGTCGGCTACGCCATCAGAGGCAGACTAGGGGAAGTCATCGTGTCAGGGTGACATCTTATGCGGCACCTTCCGCTGCACCCTTAGTAACGACATCTCCGCCTGTCTCTTCCTTTCCGGCCCTGCCTCCACCCGAGCCAATGCAGATTGGTCGATCAAAACTGACCCAGGTGGAGCGAAGGCGGAGAATAGCTGAACAATTGTGCCTGTACTGTGTGTAACGATTGTGGAACTTTCCCCGTGATCAGCGCACAACGCGTGCGCTGACACGGCGGAAATCCTCCACAAGCGTATAATTTGCAGGAACCAAGCAAAAGGTGCTACGCACCCGTAGAGGGAAAATTCCTGTCGGCAGATGGCGCTGGGGAGTGCAGAGGAACCAATCCTCTGTACCTCCACAAATGCCAGACAGGAATTGTACAAAACGCAGAACGCAATCGCAAGAGAGGCGATTGCGAATGAGAATGAGCAAAGGGACAGGTTGTATGTGTGTGTGCCAATCCAGTCGCCACCCCGCAACCGCACACACACAACAGCAGATATGAAATAGGAACGCGATCGCCAGAGGTGCGATCGCCAGACAAGACACAAGGCAGATCAGAACAGAATACGAGGTTAGCAAAGGCACAGCAAATAATACAATGAGGAAATACGGAAAATAACAAATGCTAGCTAACCGCGAACACCGCACTCATTCGCAACAGTGCACGCGGTTATGCGCGGTCTCCACGTGATAAGCACAATAGAGACAAGCACGCCTAACTAACCATTAACAGACAAACATGAAACAGAGGACGCGAGCGCTTGCTTAACGGTTACCTCACCGAGCCTCCAGCAAGCGTAGCAGACAGACACACGAAAAACAGGGACAAGCGAGAGATAGGATCCACAGCACTAGCGAAAAGTGGCTAGCGCGATCCAAGTACAGAGTAGCAGAACAGAAGGATCCCCAGCGCCAGCGAAAAGTGGCCAGCGCGATCCCAGAAGACAGAACAGAAGGATCCCCAGCGCTAGCGAAAAGTAGCTAGCGCGATCCCAGGAAACAGAACAGAAGGATCCCCAGCGCTAGCAAAAAGTAGCTAGTGCGATCCCAGGAGACAGAACAGAAGAGATAGCTGGTAGCAACCGCTGCACCAGCTATACTCCAAGAACAGAGATCAGAACCATTTCCTGTCAACCACCATAGGGACAGGACAATGGCAAACAGGCAAGACAAGACAGAACAGGCAATACAGATAATATAATCCTAACAGCACTAGGGAAATCTGCCTAGCGCAGATTTAGGAATTACTCTAAGCTGATGTTCAAACAGAGAGCAAGGCTGACACCCCACCAGGAGTGTTACATAGGACGAAATCCTTATGAACAGCGAAGCATTGTGGGAAAGACATAGTACTTATAGTACACGCCTCCAATGAATGTGGCCAGGCAATTTGCATGACAACATATGCAAATTCCTCTGCAAGCACAAGCTGCAAAACTGACAGAAGCTGTTCTTTCCAGAGTCCAGCAGCATGCAAACCTACACAATGGTCAAAAGGCTGGCTGCCTGCACAGGCAGCTGAGCAAATCATCACACTGTGCTGAAGTGGGGCATAGAGTGCGAAACTGCCCTAACAAGCCGGGAAACGAGTCTGCCTAGGAGTAGTGGGGGGTGACACCCTAGGCACACCTTTCTCACCCCTAAAAGAGAAAAAATTGCCTCTCCCTTGTACGATTACATGGGAGAATAAGTCTGTAGCCACTGAGGCCTTTATTGATTCTGGCTCAGCGGCTAATTTTATGAACGTTGAATTTGCTCAGGAGTTGGGTATTCCTCTCACTCCAGTGAGTCCCCCCATTCAGGTCACGGCAGTAGACGATTCCCCTCTGCAACGGAATCGTCCCCTGTCACAGACCCCGCAGGTGAAAGTCACGTTAGGGGTACTGCATGGGGAACAACTACAGTTTTTTGTATTGCGTATGTCAACCTCCACTATCATCCTAGGCATGCCGTGGTTACAAGTCCATTCTCCACAAATAGACTGGGCTACGGGTCAGGTAACCAGATGGTCCGATCATTGTCACCAACAGTGTTTAGGGACGGTGACATTGGGTCAGACCAAGATTTGTGTGGAGGGTGTTCCCGAAGAGTACTCTGAGTTCTCTGATGTATTTTGTCCCAAGTCTGCCGATCAATTACCTCCTCATCGCCCGTTCGATTGCCCCATTGATCTCCGTGCTGGTTGTATGCCCCCTAGGGGTCACCTGTATAACTTGTCCGGTCCAGAGAAGATGGCTATGCAGGAATACATTTGTGATAACTTGGCCAAGGGGTTCATCCGGCCCTCCCGGTCGCCTGCTGGGGCTGGTTTCTTTTTCGTTAAGAAGAAAGATGGGGGTCTTCGACCTTGTATTGATTATCGGGGCCTCAATAAAATCACGGTGAAAAATCGCTATCCGTTACCCTTGATAGACGATTTATTCACGCAGGTCACAGCCGCAAAAATCTTCTCTAAGTTGGATCTGAGGGGGGCATACAACCTAATCCACATTAGAGAGGGCGATGAGTGGAAGACGGCCTTCAAAACACCCGACGGGCATTATGAGTACTTAGTGATGCCCTTCGGGTTGTGCAATGTGCCAGCCGTCTTCCAAGAATTAATCAATGAGGTATTCCGGGAGGTATTGGGTAGATTCGTGCTGGTATACCTTGATGATATACTAATCTACTCCAATAACCTCTCCGAGCACAGGGTCCACGTGAAGTTTGTCTTGAACAAATTAAGACAAAAAAGGCTCTATGCTAAAGTGGAAAAGTGTATTTTCGAGGTGACCACTGTCACGTTCCTTGGGTACGTAATTTCCACCTCGGGCCTTTCAATGGATCCTGCCAAGGTTACAGCTGTGTTGGAGTGGCCACAGCCAGTGGGGTTAAAGGCCCTACAAAGATTTTTAGGATTTGCGAATTATTACAGGAGGTTCATTAAGGGGTACTCCACGTTAGTTGCCCCCCTTACCAGTCTCACGAAAAAAGGGGCGAATACCAACCACTGGTCCCCTGAAGCCGTGGCAGCATTTTCTCTTTTGAAGGAATTACTTTGCTCAGCACCAATTTTGAGGCATGTGGACACGTCCTTTCCCTTTATCGTGGAGGTTGATGCCTCGGAGGTTGGGGTGGGGGCGGTGCTGTCTCAACGGTCTGGCTTGCAGGGCAGATTACACCCGTGCGCTTACTTTTCCCGTAGGTTCTCACCTGCAGAAAAAAATTACGATATAGGCAACCGGGAACTTCTGGCCATTAAATTGGCGTTTGAGGAATGGCGCCACTGGTTAGAGGGGGCAGAACACACGATCACAGTTTATACCGACCACAAGAACTTGGAATACATCGAGGGGGCGAAGAGGCTAAGTCCCCGTCAGGCCCGATGGTCTTTATTTTTTACGAGGTTCAGGTTTATAATCACGTATACTCCAGGCAGCAAAAACGTCAAGGCAGATGCCCTCTCCAGGTGTTTTGAACCAGAGAAAGCACAGCCGCCCGCTCCTGAGTCCATCATCCCGCAGAAACTGGTGTTAGCCACCACGGAGACTTGGGAGGATTGGACGGAGGTTTTGGGCCCCTTTCAGCAGAATGTTCCTGAGGGAAAACCCGAAGGGGTCATGTTTATCCCACTGCCTTTTCGTTTACAAGTCCTGCATCTCTTTCACGCCCATAAGAATGCTGGTCATCCTGGAGCTGCCAGAACGCAGGATCTGATTGCCAGGTGTGCTTGGTGGCCTTCTTTGGCAACAGATTGCAAGGAGTATGTCAGGGAGTGTGCGGTCTGTGCCAAGAGTAAACCCTCCCGGCTGGCATCTGTAGGTAGGCTGCAGCCTTTGCCCACCCCGAGTGAGCCATGGACCCACTTGTCCATGGATTTTGTGGGAGAATTGACCAGGTCTGAAGGAATGTCGGTCATTTGGGTGGTAGTCGACCGTTTTAGCAAGATGGCCCATTTTGTGCCCCTGAAAGGACTCCCCTCGGCTCAGGAACTGGCCGAGTTGTTCATCATTCACGTCTTCCGGCTGCATGGCATTCCGGAAGACATTGTGTCGGAGAGGGGAGTCCAATTTGTGTCTGGATTCTGGAGGGCATTTTGCCACCAAATGGGCATGAAATTGTCTTTCTCGTCAGGCTACCACCCACAGACTAATGGGCAGACGGAACGTATCAACCAGTCTTTGGAGCAATTCCTAAGATGTTACGTTGCGGAGGCACAGAGTGACTGGGTAAAATTTTTGCCCTTCGCGGAATTCGCACAAAATAATTTGAAGAATTCCTCATCTGGGTTCTCTCCATTCCAAATTGTGACAGGGAGGTCACCCAAATTCTCCCCTTTTCCAGTTGTCTCTTCTCCATTTCCAGCACTAGAGGATTGGCAGAGGTCACTCAGGGACAATTGGGGAGTTGTTAAGGGGAACTTGCAGAAGGCGTTCCAGAGTCAGAAGGGTCAAGCAGACAAGAGACGGTCCGTGGAATGGAAGTTTCAGCCAGGGGATTTAGTCTGGGTGTCCACACGTCACTTGACCCTGAAGCAGCCTTCTGCCAAACTGGGTCCCAGGTTCGTAGGTCCATTTCCAGTGACCAAAAGAATTAATAACGTCACTTACGCCATTGATCTTCCTGCCAGCATGCGGGGCGTAAGGTCGTTTCATGTGTCCCTACTCAAACCTGCGGTGCATGTTGGTCCTACTCCTCCTCCTCCGGTGATGGTGGAGGACCAACCTGAGTATGTGGTGGAAAAAATATTGGAGTCACGCATTGTTCAGAACTCGGTACAATATCTAGTGCATTGGAAGGGGTACGGCATTGAGGAGAGACAATGGGTACCGAGGACTCGCATGCATGCGGATGAGTTAAGAAGGGAATTTCACGTTTTACATCCAGAGAAACCTAGTAGGAGTTGTCCGGAATCCACTCCTCGGGAAGGGGGGGGGGGGGTACTGTGAAGAAACGAGGAAAAGCCGCCGCCCCTCAACGTGAGGCGGCTGTTTCCGCGTCCAGCATGGCGTCACAACGCGGAAAAACCGCCGCATGCCGCATAGGCAGGGCGGCGGAATCCGCATTGGGAGCGGCGGAATCCGCATTGGGAACGGTGGAATCCGCATTGGGAGCGGCGGAATCCGCATTGGAACTGGATACATTGCAAGACAGTACTGGTGTGGCTGAGACTGATAGTCCACCTAGATTCAGAGTGACACGCGCGCGCGCACAGAGGCAGAGCTTAAATAACAGCCAGAAGGGAGTCAGCTGACCAGGCGGGTCAGCTGACATTTTCCACCACTCTCATTGGTCCTGCAATTAGGGAGGTCCTGGAAAGGTCCTTGTGTATATATACCACTGGCTGTTCACTTGCTCTTTGTCTGGCGTGCGATCACATACGTGGGAGCACCCAGATCCGTAGTCAGATCCGCAAGTGTGCCGGGACCAGCTGGAGCTGTAATCCTACACTTAGCTAGATTCTGTTGATAGCTAAAGTACTAGTTTGATTGTGATTATCTGTTATGACTCTTTGCCTGCCTGACTATCCTCCTGAACTCTGATCTTGTACCTTGATATTTCTGATACTCTGTTGCCGAACCCCGGCTCGTCCTTAGACTCCACTTCTGCCTCCTGATCTTGTACCTCGATATTTCTGATACCCTGTTGCCGAACCCTGCCTGTACCTCGACTCCGCCTTTGCCTCCTGATACTGTACTTTGTCTGTCCGTGTGTGTACGACCTGGCTTGTCCGACCTCGAGAACCGACCTTACTATTGGAGGCGGTTCCCCGTCCTGTTAGTGACACTTCCTTCAGAGTGTTACTGTCAGACAATCCTTCCTACTCTCAGCCTGACTCCTCCCGTCTTGGAGAGTCCAGGTCTTCGGAAGGAATCGGTGCAGTACTCCTTACTGCGCTGAGGCTTAGTCCTCAAAGTGTTACTGTTACACCCAACACTACACTCTACTTAGGTGAACAGAGGTTAGCTGGTATATCGGATTATCGGTGATACTGCAGATCACTTATAATCTGGTATACATCTGTATACCCAGTGATTCTGCAGATCACCGGTAATCAGATCCTCTCTGTGCTTCACCGATCGTTACAATACGCCTAGTAGTCTTAGCAGGGATGCACTCCGGCCCAGTTTAAGTCGACTGAAAAAACTGTGGCCAGGGTGAGAGTGGTCGTCCACAATTTTCATTGCTCTATTTCGCAGTCTGGTGTTGTACATTTATCAAATCCAGAGCAAGGGAAATTAGAGCAAAACCAGTACAAAGTGGAGCATTCAAACAACCAATCAGAATCCTTGATGTTGGCATCCGTTCCACACTTGCACAAGGTAATTGTCCTTGCACTGGTTTTAATAAGTCTGCTACACTGAAAGGAGAGGATTGTGCTCCTACACCAGAAACTAAAAGTTATAGTGTGTCAAATAATTATCCCCTGCTAGATCTGTAAGTTTGCCTTACAAAGAAATTCATTGGTAAAATGTACCCTAATTTTTATGGTAGTTTAATCTTAATGAAGAGAGACGGAGTATCAACCAAAACTCCAGGAAAAACACATTACCTGCAAGTTATACAATTGATGTGCATGTCATTGAATAAAATAGGTACTTCATCCCATACAACCCAGACAGAATTCTGGCTCCCACAGATGGGGTATGTGCCCATATGCCACACAAATTACAGTCAGTTAATTACAAATATTCCTGATCTCGACTCATTATGGCCCTTATACAATTAACTTTTCTTCAGATTTTTCATCTAAGCCAAAAAAAATCAGTTTTCACCACTTAGCAATTAAAAAAGCTCTAAAAAGAGGGTAAAAAGTAATATTAAACATACTGTATTTTAAGTGATTTCTTGCTTGGTGGCAACTTAAAAGGTTTTTTTTTTATTGTCAAGGTTTGAAAATATCTCCTTGGAGAAAATTTTATAAAAAAAATGTTATCTGTGCACATACAATATTTCAGTGTCATCACATTTTTTTATGCATCCACATGTATTTCTTCTGCATTTCAAATTCGGATGACAGGTCTGCTTATTTTTGTGTGTAGTCTGTGATCCATGTTTTAATGCAAGTTAATGGGAATGCAGAAAAATCTATATACTGTATATTCTTCTGAAAAGTCAGGGGTCGTCTTATACGCCGGGTGCCATTGATGCCGGGTGATGCGCCCTATCCTGTTACTGCCTCTCAGATCTCGCTGCTCAGGACTGTAGTAAAGCGGCGCAAGCGCACATGTGTGAGATCTGAGAGGCAGAGAAGGAGGTAAATAGGATACAAGGGTGGGCCAGAAGGGTGAAAGAGGTGTGTTTTATGGGCACAGCCCGATCTATTCTTCCATACCGCTCTGATAAACAGGGAGACAAGGCGAGCTGACCAATCCACTTAGGGAGAGTTGACCAATCCAATCAGTCAATCGCCTATATACTGATATACTGGGTACCACATACAGTACAGCACCAGTATCTGTCCATACATGGCACCAGTATATGTAGTTTTTTTTAATTTTTATTTAGTGTGCATTGGAAGAGGGGTAGTCTTATACGGCAAGTATATCCAAAACCCCATATTTTTACTGGAAAAGTTGGGGGTCGTCTTATACGTCGGAATATACTGTATATATTCAATTTTATTATAAATTTACTTCATTTATATTCAAAGGAAACCGCAAAATGAACATTCGAAACAAAAGCATACCAAAGGCTTAAAACACGCACACGCAAGTTCTTACAAGAAATACCGGAGAAATCGCAAACACCAATTCATGCATGCAGTACATTGCATGCAGAAAACACTATGAGTGAGTAGTGCTCCCTAGAATGTTGTGTAGTGTCAGTGGAACACTTATTTCATTCTGGCCTCTTTCAAAATCATTTTGACATTAGGATCAGATGGACTACTGGTAATAGATACGCCTAGTATATTGCCTATATCACGCCACACCCTCTAGTGTCCAGCCAATAATATTCTTACTCTAATCCACAGCTCCTAAGCATTAAAGAATGCATGGAGATTTAATCTGTGTACAGACAGTAGATAATAATGCAGTATGCAAAGCAGGATCCAGCTGACTGCAGGAAAATACATATTTTTTATTTATTTATAAAGCAACACCATCTTCAGTAGCGCTGAACAGATTACAATAGCAACAATAGTGGCACGCCTAGATACATAAGTGGTTCAGCAGCACAGTACAATCAAAACAATAGGACTGGTGGGTATTGAAGAGTCCCTCTGCATTATATATAATGGCGTGTGAGTTTTGTAGTGTAACTTTAGTTCCAGATCTGTGAGCCAGAATCATGCAGTGCTGAGATAGCGGCACCACAAACCAAAGTCCTGATCATGTGTACAAACCCTGGGAATGATTCAGCAGACTGTTTCTCTGAAAAACATATGGAGAGAAATCCTTGGTATTCATCATGTACATAATGCTTAGTCGGTATAACTATGGGAGTTTAATTATAATGCACATTCTCCATCATTAGTCAGCAATTTAATCTTCCTTTCCAAAAGGCATTTGGGAAGCAACTATCAGGTCAAGGCAGAGTTGCGTACCCTATGTTACCCCGACAATTTCATGGCACCTCAGTTAGGAAAGCAGTGCAGGGGTCTGTAAACATTGTTGGTCTGACTTCCCAAAAACAGATAGGTTAATTGGGCCCCTAAAAATTGGCCTTTGACTATAGCGGTTACACGGCCTGATACACACCATGCAATTATCACTTCACATCCTACTTCCAATCGAGTAGATGATCAGATCGGCCCAAATAATATACAGCCTTTTGATTGCCAAGTACAGAATTGATGTCTTTCTCGACTGGAAGCAGGTCGGACAGGTTGGAAAATATTGATGGAAATACAGGCCATTGTTACATGCGTATATCCGATTCTGGTAACATTTTTCCTCTTGGTTAATTTTCTTTCTTTTTTTTTCAAGAAAGTTTTATTGAAGCCGCCAACATATAAGTACAAACAGCTGTATCAGCAAAATCAATAAAAAAAATATGTCCAAGTCCGACAAAGAAACAGCAATCAAACATAATCAGCCATTTCATCAAAAATGGCAGACATAATAACGCCTAATGACAACCATAATGATGTCTCTTGGTTAATGTTCAATAGATAATCCAATGTGCAGAATGATCAAACTTTTTTTTAAATACGTGTGAGTACACTAGCTTTCTTCTGTAGCTGATCAATGTCAGAACTGAATATCGATTGGAACTCTCGCTCGAGTAGGATCTAAACTGAAAACGGCATCGTGTGTACAAGGCTTAAAACATTATTGGTTGACATATAGAAGTTTATCATATTGAAAACAACAAGATCAGTCTACTTCTAATAAAAGGCAAATCATATTTACACTTTGCAAATTCTGTTGCATTAGTCTCTTTGTAATTGTTTGTTCACCATCTTTATCTGTTGTTTAGACTTTGGAAGTTTCTACATTGCATAGAATGAGAAGACTAATACCCGTCCACATCATGCAATTTCCTGTTGGATTGACGGGTTGAATCGATCAGGTCCAATAAGTTCTCTGATTGTTTTTTGAATCGATTTTCTGATCACTTCTGTACAAAATCAATTGGAAACCTGATCAGACCTGTCGGAAATTATTGATTCGACATGTAGATTTGATAAGAAATTGCATGGTGTGTACCAGGCATAAAGCTGGCTATACATCACTCAATTTATGTCCAGATTGACCATCAAATAGAGTTGCGACAACTCGGAGGGGGAATAGTATTTAACGCCGCCTCAGAGTTTAGCGGCAGCGGTGAGAGACGTCATTCGGCTCTCACCGCGCCAAACTGAGCGACGCCGAGGTAATATGTACTTCACCAGAGTGTTTTTTTAATGTACAGAGTCTCTTTAACGTTTAAGCTAAGAGCTAGTCAGATATACAGTAGACATCCCTATTATCTAATAATATCTCCACATACATCCTTAAATAAATTACTTTCAGTTTGGCTAATGCTCAAACATTCTCATTTGTAGACACGAAAGATAAAACTGCGTTGAAGGTTGTGGATGGGCACACTACCACTTTTCAGTCGTGTGCTTGATATTATGGTATAGGCGTACCAAAGTGAAAAGTCTATCTTCGAGTATATCAACACACCAGAGTTGTAGAAAATTCACGCTCTTTTATTGAGCCATCATATCCACAAATAGCCGACAATTGTTTTGGGGCCTCGCAGGGTCCCCCTTTAAAACCACAGGCCTTGATAAAGGGGGACCCTGCGAGGCCCCGAAAAAACTGTCGGCTATTTGTGGATATGATGGCTCAATAAAAGAGCGTGACTTTTCTACAACTCTGGTGTGCTGATATACTTGAAGATCGACAAAAGATAAAAAGACTTCTTCAATGATATAAACAGCTATTTCTGTTCATAGGTAGATGGAAAATCTTTGCTTTTCTTATGGGGTTATTCATTCAGGTATAGGGGCATGTGTCTATACCCTGCTCTGTATATTGAATGGCTGAACACTAGGAGATGCCACATAGGAAGGAACACACAGTGGCTAGAGAAGCAGCATTCGCAGTGACTGATTTTAAAGGTCATGGTATGTTTTCACAGAAGTGGAGGCTGCGAGTTCTCTGCATGAAACTGATAAAAAACTGCAGAAGTTCTTTCTATGAACTTACTTCCTCATTCTAAGAAATAAAGATACCACACAGCTTGCAGGCTTCTAATACGCTGAGAGAGAGGAAGGGTCTATGACAAGGTTTTTTCTTCTTCTGTGGCTGCATGTTAACCCTTTTTTCTTCATTCGCTATATGTGGGGTGGCTCATTCTCAAAACAGCCGCCTCAAGTAAAACTTTCTGCAAATATTGTTGGACTGACAGACAATCAAGTCTTCTTTTCCTTCTACCATCTAAAAGAGCATCCAATGACAAGACAAGGTGAAAGTCACAATGTGTGACCTGTCTTCTGCTGCTATGGATTGTGACTTAGAGCAAAAATAGGCAAAGTGGCCAATGTATTCCAATGGAATGGATTGCATATCGGTCCTCGTGTCATCACTTCGACGCAGTGTATAATGTGCACCACTACAGCCTTTTAGAAATATATTGTAGTGTATGTTAGAGGGGTTTTCTCTTTGAGAGTAGGAGTATGGATGCTCTTTTGCAGCCAAGTAAAGGCTGTGTTAGCATCTATACCCTGAATCCACCAATCAGATGCTTGGATAGAGGCGCCCACGCTCTTCATAGCCGATAATAAAAGGCTCTTATCTGTTATTATTGCCCTGAGGAAGCAGGCAAAGACCTGTGAAACACAACAGTTCAATTGGTTTGAATAAATTCTTTCCCCGCAATTTCATGCAATTGATATGAAGAGGTAAGATACCTCTTTTTTGCTTATGTTTGAAATATAAATCATGTAAGATTTCATACCTCCTACACATTCCAAAAAAACATGTGTTTACCTGGCACTCACCTACTATGGAGGTGGTAGTCTTCACTATCTGTAGTTATCTAGTTGTAGAGAAAAGACGATGAAAGTGACCCAACCAGACCCAGGAGATTCTGAAAAACCTAGCAGGGACTTTTTTTTTCGGCAAGCTCATTTGGTGGTTGCAGGCCCTGTTTGATCCCAAAGAACCTAATGGCACCATTAGGCTTCTGGTTTTTCTCTACCCTATAGCAATGTGGAATCTGGTCTGGAATCAGAGTGACCTCGACCACATACTCGGATGCTTAGAAGACACTCGGCAACTAGTGTTGGGCGAACATCTAGATAATCGGGTTCGGGCCGAACAGGCCGAACATGGCCGCGATGTTCGGGTGTTCGACCCGAACTCCGAACATAATGGAAGTCAATGGGGACCCGAACTTTTGTGCTTTGTAAAGCCTCCTTACATGCTACATACCCCAAATTTACAGGGTATGTGCACCTTGGGAGTGGGTACAAGAGGAAAAAATTTTTTAGCAAAAAGAGCTTATAGTTTTTGAGAAAATCGATTTTAAAGTTTCAAAGGGAAAACTGTCTTTTAAATGCGGGAAATGTCTGTTTTCTTTGCACAGGTAACATGCTTTTTGTCGGCATGCAGTCATAAATGTAATACATATAAGAGGTTCCAGGAAAAGGGACCGGTAACGCTAACCCAGCAGCAGCACACGTGATGGAACAAGAGGAGGGTGGCGCAGGAGGAGAAGGCCACGCTTTGAGACACAACAACCCAGGCCTTGCATGAGGACAAGAAGCGTGCGGATAGCAATTTGCATTTTGTCGCCATGCAGTCATAAATGTAATACAGATGAGAGGTTCAATAAACAGGGACCGGAAACGCTAACCCATCACAGATGTTCATTGTTCATGCTACTTGGTTGGGGTCCGGGAGTGTTGCGTAGTCGTTTCCAATCCAGGATTGATTCATTTTAATTTGAGTCAGACTACGCCGCCGATCTGTGACGATGCCTCCGGCAGCACTGAAACAGCGTTCCGACATAACGCTGGCTGCCGGGCAAGCCAGCACCTCTATTGCGTACATTGCCAGTTTGTGCCAGGTGTCTAGCTTTGATACCCAATAGTTGAAGGGTGCAGATGGATTGTTCAACACAGCTACGCCATCTGACATGTAGTCCTTGACCATCTTCTCCAGGCGATCGGTGTTGGAGGTGGATCTGCACGCTTGCTGTTCTGTGTGCTGCTGCATGGGTGTCAGAAAATTTTCCCACTCTAAGGACACTGCCGATACCATTCCCTTTTGGGCACTAGCTGCGGCTTGTGTTGTTTGCTGCCCTCCTGGTCGTCCTGGGTTTGCGGAAGTCAGTCTGTCGGCGTACAACTGGCTAGAGGAGGGGGAGGATGTCAATCTCCTCTCTAAAGTCTCCACAAGGGCCTGCTGGTATTCTTCCATTTTGACCTGTCTGGCTCTTTCTTCAAGCAGTTTTGGAACATTGTGTTTGTACCGTGGATCCAGAAGGGTATAAACCCAGTAATTGGTGTTGTCCAGAATGCGCACAATGCGTGGGTCGCGTTCAATGCAGTCCTAGGCCGAAGAGGTCATAGCCTAGGGTCACAAAACCTGTTTATTGGGCAATTTCAATGGTGGCGAGTCTGACGTACATAAATCGCAGCAATGGCCGTTAGCAACGTCTGAATCTCACGAAATGTCTCATGCAGGTAGAAGACATATTGTTAGACTTGGGCTCCAAAGATGGGTTCCCTACATCTCTGCAAACCAGAGTTACAGGGCTCCAAATTTGGTAAAATCCCCCATAGGCTTTCATTGGGCCTCCTATTTACAGTTCCAAAATCTCACATCTTTTCAAAGGGCAATTACTCAGCAGTGGCAAATTTTCTAGCATTGTAGGGACCCTTAGGGGGAACATGACTGGTGAGTTTCGGGCCCCTAGGCCAAAGAGGTCATAGCCTAGGGTCACAAAAACCTGTTTATTGGGGCTATTTCAATAGTAGTGATGGTGACGTACATAAATCGCAGCAATGGCCGTTAGCAAAGTCTGAATCTCACGAAATGTCTCATGCAGGTAGAAGACATATTGTTAGACTTGGATTCCAAAGATGGGGTCCCTACATCTCTGCAAACCAGAGTTACAGGGGTCCAAAATTGGTAAAATCCCCCATAGGATTTCATTGGCTCCCTATTTCACTTTCCAAAATCTCACATCTTTTCAAAGGGCAATGGCTCAGCAGTACCAAATTTTCTAGCATTGTAGGGACCCTTAGGGGGATCATGACTGGTAAGTTTTGCCACTGCTGAGCCATTGCCCTTTGAAATGGTGTGAGATTTTGGAACGGTAAATAGGAGGCCCAATGAAAGCCTATGGGGGATTTTACCAATTTTGGACCCCTGTAACTCTGGTTTGCAGAGATGTAGGGACCCCATCTTTGGAATCTAAGTCTAACAATATGTCTTCTACCTGCATGAGACATTTCGTGAGATTCAGACGTTGCTAACGGCCATGGCTGAGATTTATGTACGCCACCATCACTACCATTGAAATAGCCCAAATAAACAGGTTTTTGTGACCCTAGGCTATGACCTCTTCGGCCTAGGGGCCCGAAACTCACCAGTCATGTTCCCCCTAAGGGTCCCTACAATGCTAGAAAATTTGGTACTGCTGAGCCATTGCCCTTTGAAAAGATGTGAGATTTTGGAAAGTGAAATAGGGAGCCAATGAAATCCTATGGGGGATTTTACCAATTTTGGACCCCTGTAACTCTGGTTTGCAGAGATGTAGGGACCCCATCTTTGGAATCCAAGTCTAACAATATGTCTTCTACCTGCATGAGACATTTCGTGAGATTCAGACTTTGCTAACGGCCATTGCTGCGATTTATGTACGTCACCATCACTACCATTGAAAAGCCCCAATAAACAGGTTTTTGTGACCCTAGGCTATGACCTCTTCGGCCTAGGGGCCCGAAACTCACCAGTCATGTTCCCCCTAAGGGTCCCTACAATGCTAGAAAATTTGGTACTGCTGAGCCATTGCCCTTTGAAAAGATGTGAGATTTTGGAAAGTGAAATAGGGAGCCAATGAAATCCTATGGGGGATTTTACCAATTTTGGACCCCTGTAACTCTGGTTTGCAGAGATGTAGGGACCCCATCTTTGGAATCCAAGTCTAACAATATGTCTTCTACCTGCATGAGACATTTCGTGAGATTCAGACTTTGCTCACGGCCATTGCTGCGATTTATGTACGTCACCATCACTACCATTGAAATAGCCCCAATAAACAGGTTTTTGTGACCCTAGGCTATGACCTCTTCGGCCTAGGGGCCCGAAACTCACCAGTCATGTTCCCCCTAAGGGTCCCTACAATGCTAGAAAATTTGGTACTGCTGAGCCATTGCCCTTTGAAAAGATGTGAGATTTTGGAAAGTGAAATAGGGAGCCAATGAAATCCTATGGGGGATTTTACCAATTTTGGACCCCTGTAACTCTGGTTTGCAGAGATGTAGGGACCCCATCTTTGGAATCCAAGTCTAACAATATGTCTTCTACCTGCATGAGACATTTCGTGAGATTCAGACTTTGCTAACGGCCATTGCTGCGATTTATGTACGTCACCATCACTACCATTGAAATAGCCCCAATAAACAGGTTTTTGTGACCCTAGGCTATGACCTCTTCGGCCTAGGGGCCCAAAACTCACCAGTCATGTTCCCCCTAAGGGTCCCTACAATGCTAGAAAATTTGGTACTGCTGAGCCATTGCCCTTTGAAAAGATGTGAGATTTTGGAAAGTGAAATAGGGAGCCAATGAAATCCTATGGGGGATTTTACCAATTTTGGACCCCTGTAACTCTGGTTTGCAGAGATGTAGGGACCCCATCTTTGGAATCCAAGTCTAACAATATGTCTTCTACCTGCATGAGACATTTCGTGAGATTCAGACTTTGCTAACGGCCATTGCTGCGATTTATGTACGTCACCATCACTACCATTGAAATAGCCCCAATAAACAGGTTTTTGTGACCCTAGGCTATGACCTCTTCGGCCTAGGGGCCCGAAACTCACCAGTCATGTTCCCCCTAAGGGTCCCTACAATGCTAGAAAATTTGGTACTGCTGAGCCATTGCCCTTTGAAAAGATGTGAGATTTTGGAAAGTGAAATAGGGAGCCAATGAAATCCTATGGGGGATTTTACCAATTTTGGACCCCTGTAACTCTGGTTTGCAGAGATGTAGGGACCCCATCTTTGGAATCCAAGTCTAACAATATGTCTTCTACCTGCATGAGACATTTCGTGAGATTCAGACTTTGCTAACGGCCATTGCTGCGATTTATGTACGTCACCATCACTACCATTGAAATAGCCCCAATAAACAGGTTTTTGTGACCCTAGGCTATGACCTCTTCGGCCTAGGGGCCCGAAACTCACCAGTCATGTTCCCCCTAAGGGTCCCTACAATGCTAGAAAATTTGGTACTGCTGAGCCATTGCCCTTTGAAAAGATGTGAGATTTTGGAAAGTGAAATAGGGAGCCAATGAAATCCTATGGGGGATTTTACCAATTTTGGACCCCTGTAACTCTGGTTTGCAGAGATGTAGGGACCCCATCTTTGGAATCCAAGTCTAACAATATGTCTTCTACCTGCATGAGACATTTCGTGAGATTCAGACTTTGCTAACGGCCATTGCTGCGATTTATGTACGTCACCATCACTACCATTGAAATAGCCCCAATAAACAGGTTTTTGTGACCCTAGGCTATGACCTCTTCGGCCTAGGGGCCCGAAACTCACCAGTCATGTTCCCCCTAAGGGTCCCTACAATGCTAGAAAATTTGCCACTGCTGAGTAATTGCCCTTTGAAAAGATGTGAGATTTTGGAACTGTAAATAGGAGGCCCAATGAAAGCCTATGGGGGATTTTACCAAATTTGGAGCCCTGTAACTCTGGTTTGCAGAGATGTAGGGAACCCATCTTTGGAGCCCAAGTCTAACAATATGTCTTCTACCTGCATGAGACATTTCGTGAGATTCAGACGTTGCTAACGGCCATTGCTGCGATTTATGTACGTCAGACTCGCCACCATTGAAATTGCCCAATAAACAGGTTTTGTGACCCTAGGCTATGACCTCTTCGGCCTAGGACTGCATTGAACGCGACCCACGCATTGTGCGCATTCTGGACAACACCAATTACTGGGTTTATACCCTTCTGGATCCACGGTACAAACACAATGTTCCAAAACTGCTTGAAGAAAGAGCCAGACAGGTCAAAATGGAAGAATACCAGCAGGCCCTTGTGGAGACTTTAGAGAGGAGATTGACATCCTCCCCCTCCTCTAGCCAGTTGTACGCCGACAGACTGACTTCCGCAAACCCAGGACGACCAGGAGGGCAGCAAACAACACAAGCCGCAGCTAGTGCCCAAAAGGGAATGGTATCGGCAGTGTCCTTGGAGTGGGAAAATTTTCTGACACCCATGCAGCAGCACACAGAACAGCAAGCGTGCAGATCCACCTCCAACACCGATCGCCTGGAGAAGATGGTCAAGGACTACATGTCAGATGGCGTAGCTGTGTTGAACAATCCATCTGCACCCTTCAACTATTGGATATCGAAGCTAGACACCTGGCACAAACTGGCAATGTACGCAATAGAGGTGCTGGCTTGCCCGGCAGCCAGCGTTATGTCGGAACGCTGTTTCAGTGCTGCCGGAGGCATCGTCACAGATCGGCGGCGTATCCGCCTCTCCACAGAAAATGCAGACCGTCTGACTCAAATTAAAATGAATCAATCCTGGATTGGAAACGACTACGCAACACTCCCGGACCCCAACCAAGTAACATGAACAATGAACATCTGTGATGGGTTAGCGTTTCCGGTCCCTGTTTATTGAACCTCTCATCTGTATTACATTTATGACTGCATGGCGACAAAATGCAAATTGCTATCCGCACGCTTCTTGTCCTCATGCAAGGCCTGGGTTGTTGTGTCTCAAAGCGTGGCCTTCTCCTCCTGCGCCACCCTCCTCTTGTTCCATCACGTGTGCTGCTGCTGGGTTAGCGTTACCGGTCCCTTTTCCTGGAACCTCTTATATGTATTACATTTATGACTGCATGCCGACAAAAAGCATGTTACCTGTGCAAAGAAAACAGACATTTCCCGCATTTAAAAGACAGTTTTCCCTTTGAAACTTTAAAATCGATTTTCTCAAAAACTATAAGCTCTTTTTGCAAAAAAATTTTTTTCCTCTTGTACCCACTCCCAAGGTGCACATACCCTGTAAATTTGGGGTATGTAGCATGTAAGGAGGCTTTACAAAGCACGAAAGTTCGGGTCCCCATTGACTTCCATTATGTTCGGAGTTCGGCCATGTTCGGCCCGAACCCGAACATCTAGATGTTCGCCCAACACTACACGTGACCCGTTCGGCCAATCACAGCGCTAGCCGAACGTTCGGGTAACGTTCGGCCATGCGCTCTTAGTTCGGCCATATGGCCGAACAGTTTGGCCGAACACCATCAGGTGTTCGGCCGAACCCGAACATCACCCGAACAGGGTGATGTTCTGCAGAACCCGAACAGTGGCGAACACTGTTCGCCCAACACTATCGGCAACCTTTGAACAGTCAGGGCTAGTTGTCTTTATTAGATAGAGAGGACTACCAGGACTAAACAGACCCAAAGGATCTCTGCCAAGAAGTAATCTTCATTCCCTTACATGAAACTCCATCATAAAGCTATTTTTCTTCTGAAATCTATCTTCAACACAGCAGCACACATTACTGAACATCACCAATCATCATCACACGACACAGATGCTTCCAGTTAATGAATCTATATCATTTGAATTCAAAACCTACTTCCGCAACTAACTATTTTCATAGTAAATGCTGGAAGAAATAATCAAAATATATTCACCTAGGAAATGCAATGTATGCTAAGCAGCAGTAAAGGTATGTGGTACAGTTTGTTGAAAGCACACTAAAGTCATGTGGTGCTGCTAGCCCTGTGCTGTAAGAAATGTCAGTATTTCAGGCAAGAGGATCACATCCCACTCAGCACAGTGTGGTCCTCACCACATCTTGCTTACACATCTGAGTTAGAATTTTGGAGAAGCTTGGGAGATGTTTTACTTTTTTTAGCTGTTCAGAGAATAGCAACTTTGTTTCAGTAATTTTGCTAAAAATGAAATGAAATGTGTCATAATGTAGAGCTCTGTATAGCAATGCAGAGTTTGTGGTAGGAGCATTTGACAGCTGCAGTGAAGACACAAGTATCGAAGTGTTTGGTGGCCGAGAGTTCCGTTTCCCCGTTCTCTTTAGAACGTCAGTGAACACATGGTCCAGATGTAGCTCCTGCCCACACATGATTCTTGTCTGCTGCTCATATTGCACAATGAGTCAGCTGTCAAAGCTGCAAGTGACCCCAAATCCCATGAATTACCAGATGTGTGCTGAAGGCTGGTGCTCGTAGGGTGTATTGTCATGAAAAACATCAAGGTGCAGGCATGCTGTTATACATCCATTGCTTGCTGAAAACTAGAAAACTAGGTTATCCAATTGAGATTTATAGCTATTTCTTTGTATTCCCATTGTTCGGTACAGTTATCTTTGTGACCCCCAAACCCTGAAGCACATCAGTTCAATAAAGATTGTTATATTTTATGGACAGAAATGTCTGTTACAATTTTTTTTTAATCATAAAATAGCAAAAGTTTGAAGAGAAAAATTATTGTAAAAGGAGTGTTACCATTTACTACAGGCAGTCCCCAACTTATGAATGATCCACCGATACCAACAACAAGAAAATAGGAACATGTCAGAAAATGTTTTTTTGTTGTTTTTTTTCAAACAGACCTTGTCGTTTTTGAAACTAGTTAAAATTGTCATTTTGCTATGGTACTACTATATAGTGAGTTCCAAGTTCTACATAGACATGTTATACATTTTAAAGCAAACCTGTGAGCATTCTCTGAAATCAATTACATTTCAAAATTGTAAATGCATATAATCATTCACATTTGCTTACTCTCTCCCTCCTACTCTTACTTGCTGCTGGTGATATATCGCCTAACCCTGGGCCACAGCCTGCTGCCAGACAAGCATCCCCTGCTGACCCGCTTCACAGCTCTCTGTCCACAAATAACTTCAACACCCATCCTCGCCCCAACCTCATTTCCATCCATCCCACTCACAAGCACATGCTCCCCCTACCCTGCGGTCTCTGGAATGCCAGATCCGTCCGCAATAAACTTACAGAGGTCCACAACCTCTTCCTCTCCAAATCCCTCACCATCCTCGCACTCACTGAGACATGGCTCACCCCCTCTGACTCTGCCGCAGAGGCTGCCCTCTCATACGGGGGGCTTCACCTCAGCCACACCCCCAGACCAGACAACAGGACCGGGGGAGGGGTGGGTCTGCTCCTCTCCCCATCCTGCACATTCCGTGTCCTCACTCCACCTTCCTCCCTACAATTCACATCATTTGAGGCCCACACTATCCGCCTCTACAATCCCCTCCCAGCCATTGTTGCAGTCTTATACCGCCCTCCGGGCTCCACACGACAATTTCTCGACAACCTTGCCTCCTGGCTCCCACACATCCTCTCCTCTGACCTCCCCACCATCATCCTCGGGGATTTCAATATACCCATCAATGAACCCAAGAACTCTGTTGCGACCCGGCTACTCACCATAGCCAACTCACATGGCCTAGTACAACACACCAACGCCCCCACTCACACTGCACGTCACACTCTCGACCTTATATTCACTAAATCCACCACCATTGCAGACCTCGACATCGCACCATTTCCACCCTCAGACCATTACCTTCTCGCCTTCAACCTCCTCACGGAAGGCACCTCCAAACTACCCGCCCACCCACCTGGTCGATGGCAGCGAGACCTACGCAAGCTCAACCCTGGCGTCCTTGCTGACTCCCTCCATGGCCTATCCTCCACTCTCCCCACCCTAACCTGTCCTAATCTTGCTGCAGCTCAGTATCACCAAATTCTCTCATCAGCCCTAGAGAAAGCTGCTCCACCAATATTCCGCCGCAACCGACCCCCTAACCCCCAGCCCTGGCGCACTACCCATACTCGCAACCTCCAGAGGGAAACACGCGCCACTGAACGAAAATGGCGGAAAACTCGACTAAACCAGGATTTCCTACAGTACAAGACTAACCTGCAGCAGTTCCACACTGCCCTTGCTCATGCGAAGCAGGAATACTTTACCAAGCTCATCGGAGCACAAGCTTCCAATCCCCGGCGTCTTTTTAGCACCTTCAACTCCCTGCTTAAACCCGACCCCCCACCTTCTGTTTCCTCCCTCTCTGCCACAGATTTAGCCACCCACTTCACCAACAAAATAGTCTCCATCCGTCAGGAAATATCCAATCTTCAATCTTCACCTCCCACCTGCTCACAACCTACTCCTTCTCCACCCTATCCTTCCCTCACCTCCTTCACTCCTACTACCACTGAGGAGGTCAACCACCTACTGCAGACTTCCCATACAACTACCTCCCCCCTTGACCCTATCCCTTCTGATCTACTTCAGCCTCACTTCACGGATCTGGCCCCAGTCCTCACTACCATGTTTAACCTCTCCCTATCCACAGGCACCTTCCCCTCAGACTTCAAGCAGGCCACTGTACTGCCTCTGCTCAAGAAACCCTCCCTCGACCCCTCGCTACCCTCCAACTACCGCCCGATCTCCCTCCTCCCCTTCGCCTCAAAACTCCTTGAGCGTCTGGTTCACAAACGCCTGACCCAGTACCTCAATGCCAACTTACTACTAGACCCACTGCAATCTGGATTTCGGCCTGCCCACTCAACCGAAACGGCTCTCACCAAAGTGGTCAATGACCTTGCCTTAGCTAAAGCTGAAGGTAAATACACCATTCTCCTCCTCCTTGACCTTTCAGCAGCTTTTGATACAGTAGATCATCCCCTACTCCTCCAGTCCCTCCAATCCATGGGCATTCACGATCTCGCCCTGACCTGGCTTTCATCCTACCTCTCCAACCGCTCCTTCACGACCTCCTTCAATGAGTCCTCGTCCACCCCCAACCACCTCTCAGTGGGAGTCCCCCAAGGCTCGGTCCTTGGCCCCCTACTGTTCTCCCTATACACATCCTCCATTGGCAAGGTTATCTCCTCCATGGGTTTTAACTATCATCTGTATGCAGATGACACACAGATCTACCTCCACACCCCTGAAATATCCACCACTACCATGGACAAGGTCTCCTCCTGCCTATCTGCCATCTCCTCCTGGATGTCCGCTAGGTTCCTAAAACTAAATCTAGACAAAACGGAATTTATGATCTTCCCACCCCGGTCATCCCTGGACCTCCCAGATGTGCAGGTCACTGTTAACCACACTACTATTCACCCTACCTCTCAAGCCCGCTGTCTGGGTGTCACCCTGGACTCCGCACTCTCCTTCACTCCCCACATCCAAAACCTCACAAAGTCCTGCAACTTCCACCTTCGTAACATCTGTAAGATTCGCCCTTTCCTGACCCCTGCCACCACCAAACTCCTCATCCATTCCCTCATAATTTCCCGCCTCGACTACTGCAATGCCCTTCTGTCTGGACTCCCTAAGACCCGAATAGCCCCACTGCAGTCCATCATGAATGCGGCTGCCAGAATTATCCACTCCTCCCATCGCTCCACCAGGGCGGCTCCCCTCCGTGAATCCCTCCACTGGCTTCCTATCCAGTCCAGAATCAGATTCAAGATATTGTGTCTGACGTACAAATCCATCCACAAAACCTGTCCAACCTACATTTCTGATCTTACTCAGAGATACACACCAAGCCGCTCACTCCGCTCCTCCAATGAACTTCGCCTGACCGTCCCCCGCATCACTCAGTCCCATGCACGCCTCCAAGACTTCTCAAGAGCCGCTCCGACACTATGGAACTCCCTACCTCCACCCATTAGGGCAGCCCCCTCCTTCAACACCTTCAAGAAGGCCCTCAAAACTCACCTTTTCACTCTTGCCTACCACCCCTCACAATTGCTCTAAACCCACAGCCGAACTCTGGTCCCCTACCTCTCGTGTCCCTACCTCTCCCTCTAGATTGTAAGCCTTTGGGCAGGGTCCTCACTCCTTTTGTGTCCTACCTGATCATGCACATCTATTACTGTGCACCCATGCTATGCATTTGAGTGAACCTAACTTGCCTAACTCCATGCTCCCATCCAGTGACTGACTAAGCATTACCTTGTACTCATACTGTGCTGTGTGATCTGGTTTTCTTGTATTCCTGTATTGTCATATTGCTGTTTGTCACCCCTAAATATTGTCTGTAACCTAAATTAATGTCCAGCGCTGCGTAATATGTTGGCGCTTTATAAATACAACAAATAAATAAATAAATAATAAATAATCATAATTGCAAACTTTTATGTGAAATTTTGTGTAAGCGATATTAGCACATAATGATCATTGTTAGGACAGAAGGAGGCACAAAAGAGGATAGGGGGCAGAGGGACACAGTGGAGGCAGAAGTGGCACAGAGGGGGACACTGAAGGCGCAGGGGAACAGAGGTGACAGGGGGACACTGGAGGCACAGGGGACAGAGATGGCACAGTGTTCCGACTTAAGAACACATTCAGGTTAAGAACAAAACTTCCATCCCCATCTTGTTCGTTAATCAGAATCAGTTTATTTGGGCAAGTAAGTTTGCACTTAGAAGGAATTTGCGTTACAGACACAAACAAAACAATACAATGGCAGACAGTATATATATTACAAGTCAAGGACAGTATGTAAGTTCTAGTGGCAGTGAACAGGGTGGCAGTGTTCATTTACAGTTCTGTACTGAATGCTTTCCAGGTAGTCCTTAGGTCTACCTGCACTAGTATCGTTATCAGTACTTTATTGTTGATTAACTTATTAAATTAGTTTTATTATTATTATTGCTGTTTTTTTATTTTTATTTTTTTTTAAAGGGGTTTTTCATTTTTTTTTTAATAAAGCTGCACAGACACTGTTGAGAAATGAATTTGTGCAGCCACAAAGAGAGAGATAAGCTGCAACAGCACCTGCTGTCTTCCTGTACATGTGATGCCAGTGATTATTTTAATCATAGTGATCACATGACATGATGAGTACAAAATGGCGGCTCTTCTGACAGCTGTTCAACCTTCCTGAAATGTAAATTATTATTATTATTACCGGTATTATTATTTATTGTATTTATAAAGCACCAATATATTACGCAGCGCTGGACATTAATTTAGGTTACAGACAATATTTAGGGGTAAAAACAGGTTCTGTAGCAATAAAGCATGGGGAGAGAATTCAGCTACAGTAACTATGCTACAGTAACAGTAACCGTTTCAATACAGCATTTTGGCTGAGAACTGACAGCTGTGAGCAGTATTTAATTGGCTCACAGTACTTCAGTTGTTAAAAAGCTTTTTTCAGCATATGACTACAATCACACAAGCACTAGTGAACTAACATTGTGGCTTGGCCCAGGCTGTGGGCTGCAACCCACTAGAGCGATTTTCTGAGCATTTAGTCAGCGATTCAAACTGCTAGCGATTTCCCTAAATGCTCAGCTAATGTTAATGGATGGGCCAAATTTCACTGGAGCGATTGCGATTACCGAATCGCAAAACTCAGAACATGCAGCCTTTTTGAGCGTTAGTGATTAGCGTTAGCGGTAGTGTTTCGGCAATGTAGAGTATGTAAAGTATATAAACGCTGGCATAACCGCTCGTCAAAACCTACACAGAGCGATTTTGCTAGCGTTTTTACATTACTGCACACTGTAACACAATGAAAATTAATTGAAAGGACCAATCAGAATTAAAAACGCTAATCGATAATCGCTACACAACCGCTGGCAAATTGATTACACTTTTTAAAATCGCTCCCGAAAACGCTCATGAAATCGCTTACAAACCACTCATACAAAACGCTGGCGGTTGCGATTAGCGATAGCGTTTTGTAGTGGGTTCCAGCCCTGAGGATGCAAGCTGATTACATCTAATAGGGTACAATTATTGATACACTTAGCACAGTCTTATAGGATCACATGTGTTCTTTTCTTATCTTCTGCTAGAGAGGACCCAGTAGATCAGGTCCATTGTATATTAATTTAGGCTAGGTTCACAGTGGGATGTCGCGTTGCAGCGGAATATAAAAGTCGTACCACATATAATCAGTGTGTTGTGTCACATACAGTGAAGCATACAGTCAATGAAAAGTATGCTTCATCGTCACTGTTAATGTATGCGTTTTGTGGTAGCGCACTGCATAGAGTGCATTGGGATGCCACATGCCGGAAAGCTGCATTACAACGTGGCCAATTCGCCACTCTGCAACACACCAATGTGAACGTAAACTAAAGAAAATCTGTCACACATTTTTAACCCCCTTGCCGTTCCAATTCTGACGGAAAGGGGGAGGCGCAGCACTTTTTAAAAAAAAATTTCTTTTTAAATCATGTAGCGAGCCTAGGGCTCGCTACATGATAGCCGCTAACAAGCGGCATCTCCCTACCATGTTCGATCGCCGCCGGCGATCTTTACAAGCAGGAAATCCCGTTCAGACCGGGATTTCCTGCAGGGCTTCCCCCGTCGCCATGGCGATGTGGCGGGATGACGTCACCGAAGTCATGGACGTCAGGACGTCAGAGGGAATCCCGATCCACCCCTATGCGCTGCCTGGCACTGATTGGCCAGGCTGCGCAAGGGGTCTGGAGGGGGGGGCGGCGCGGCGGGTATCGGCGAAACGGCGGCGAGCGGCGGCGAGCGGGATATGCATGCAGCTAGCAAAGTGCTAGCTGCGTGCCGTGAAAAAAAATTGTGAAAATCGGCCCAGCGGGGCCGGAGAAATCCTTCTGCGCAGGTTACCCCGAGCTGAGCTCGGGATAACCGGCAAGAAGGTTAAAAGAAAAAAAATGCCAGTCTCTGACTTCTGGGCTCTAGGCAAGACATGGTACATGTGTATCAAATTTGATAAGGAATGACAAAGGTTAATCCTTCACATGCTCAGAGAATAGAAATCTCCCTCTAAGTCTTTTAAAATGTTTTTTTTTTCTGACAGCAGCTGATCTGAGAAAAAAGTTACATGCAGTTCTTACCTCAGTAGTGGGAGCTTCCCTGATCCTTCTACTGCTCACCATTCTAGTGCAGGGCCTCTCTATACCTATTGGACTTGCGCCTGTCGAACAGTTTCCTTCTGGCGACGAGCGTGGCTGCGGATGAGCACTTCTGGACTGGGCACATGCAAGTGAGGTCTGCGCATGCTCAGTAGAAAACAGTGCTTGTGCATGAAGGAAAAAAAGCTGTTTGCAAGCAGTTTAATTTGACTGGGCATGCATATTACTTGCCCATGCCCAGTTTGTATACACTCATCCACAAGAAACCTTTCAAATGACACAAGTTAAATGTTTATAGATAAACCCTGTGCTCGAATGGCGGTCTGTAGGAGGATCCAGGAAACGTGTGGAATGTCAGTAGGCATCTTACTACTGAAGTAAGTAACCTTTTATTTTCTTAGTTCAAGTGTACTATCATTTTCTGTTAGTAGTGAACCTATAATGAAGACAAGAGTTGAGTTCAGAATTATATTTACGGTTTACTGTTCGCTGGGATTTACTACTAATACTGCACTTCAAATCTTGGCCATCTGCACGGAGTTTGTTCCTCCTGTGTTCATGTTTATTGCCACTGGGCACTCCGGTTTCTTCCCACACGGCAAATACATACTGATAAGCTTAGTAATTCCCCTGTTCATGTGTGTCCTGGAAAGTTTTGAAGTCAGATCTTTGTGACCTCATTGCCCTCAGCGTGGGGAATTTCATCACCGCAATTTTTTTTAATTAGGTGAGTATATGGGTTTTTAACATGGTGAATTCATTTAACTTACTTATTGTAACAATCGGTGTAACACAGAGAGGGTCTGATTATCGGTGAACTGCAGTATCACCGAGAATACAGAATATACCCGATTATCGATGATCTGCAGTATCACCGATAATCAGATATATCTACTAACCTCTGGACACCTGAGATAATGAGTGAGTGTTAAGTGCAACAGCAATACTTTGAGTACTGCACCAAAGTATGTTCCTTCCAAAGGTCTAGACTCTCCTGGGGGAGGAGCTAGACTAAGAGTAGGAAGAACAGAGTGTGAGTGACACCAGAGATGGTGTCACTAACAGGTCTGGGAACTGCCTCTAACAGTAGGGTCAGTTCTCGAGGTCGGGCAAGCCAGGTCATTAACACACAGACAGATAAGGTACAGATTCAGGAGACTGATACGGAATCCAATGGACAGGCAGGGTTTGGCAACGGAGTATCAGAATAACGAGGTACAGAATCAGGAGGCAGGTACAGAGTCCAGGAACGAGCAGAGTTTGGCAACGGGATATCAGAAGTAACAAGGTACAGAATCAGAGTTCAGAGGGATAGTCAGGCAGGCAGAAGGTCATAACAAATAATACAGTTCAATATTCCTGACGCTAAGGTGCGAGTTCCTTAATCGTCAACACCTTTGGAAAGTATGCTAGAACACAGATACAGACCAGGTCTGAGTGCTACCACACAGTGATTGCAATGCCAGACACCAGAAAAATGACCAGCACCCAGTATATATACCACAGCGCTCTCCAGCGCCACCCCTAAGTGCTGGACCAATGGGGAATGGTGAAAATGTCAGCTGACCAGCTTGGTCAGCTGACTCTTCTCTGGCTGTCATATAAGCTCTGCCTCTCAGTGCGCGCGCGCGTCCTTCTGAACCTGTGTGGACTAGCAGTCCTAGCCACACCAGACATGTTTTGCAAAGTATCAGCTGATTCGGGCGCGGGAGCCGCCGCACCGCTTTCCAAGCAAGCGGCGGACTCCCTGCGTCCAACCACCATGTCAGGGGTATCGCTATGCGTACAAACCGCCGCGTCCAATGCAGACTCCACCGCTCTGCCTATGCGGCATGCGGCGGTTTCTTCGCATTGTGCCACCATGTTGGACGCGGAAACAGCCGCCTCACCCTGAACACTTGCGGCGGCTTTTCCGCGTTTCTTCACACTTATTTATAAAACTAGAATGGAGATTAGGAATTTTTGCAAAAAGCCAGGTTTTACCTCATAAAATAGGTCTCTCTTATTTAATGAATAGATGTACTTGGAGGAGGCCCCAAAGGAGATAAAATGCTTTAAAAAAATTTTGAAAGGTAAGTATAACTTACCTCAATGGACAAATGCCAATATGTAGAAAAATAATACAAGAACTTTTCGGTATGGAGCTAGCAATAAAAGAGCTTTAATACAATTGATGGTGCCGACTCCACTGTGGACTGAAAAATAATACACGCGTTTATTGGTCACTTTACGGCGCGTATCACCCCACGTCTCCAGGTCAATAAAGAATGTTTTGAGGTAAATAAAAAAGGCTGGAGGTGTTGTCAAGTGATCAATAAACATTTGTATTATTTTTCCATCTATACTATTAAACTGTTTTGAGCAAGTTACCCCATTGGGGCAACTCCTGGTTACAGTTTCTTTGCCTTGCGGTGTGGTTTCCACATAGTGGAAACGGGGCTCCTGGTCTCTTTTCCTGAAATCCCAGGTTCCTCCAACCTCCCTCCAGCATTTTATGAGTTATCGCGCCTTATCTATCTTATCTCAGGAATTAATTCTTCTTATCTGTTTTTCACTTTATCTATACAATCTCACCCAACAAGCAAAAAATAAAGATTAAAAAAAAACAAACAAACAAAAAAACAAAAACTAATATCAAAGTTAAGTAAAGTGGAAAGTGTTGAGAAATATTTTGTAGTTGAGGTAAGTTGGATAGCATGCTGGTTAAGGCCTTTGATGCAGAGTTTGAGCCTCTGACCAGGGATCGAATCCTGTCTCAAGCCAGAACATAAATCAGTAAGGTGTCTTTAGTCAAGGCTCCCTAGGGATCCATTCCTGGTCAACCCTGGACTGTGCCCGAAGTGGCTGCAGCCCAAAAGCGCTTTGAGTTCGCCAGTGGATAAGCACAATATAAATGATATGTGTCTTGTCTTAAGTGTCTAAAGCATAAATAGGAAGAACGTTGTAACGCTCGGTGAAGCACAGAGAGGTCTGATTACCGGTGATCTGCAGTATCACGGGAAATACAGACGTATACCAGATTATATGTGATCTGCAGTATCACCGATAATCCAATATACTAGCTAACCTCTGGTCACCTGAGTAGAGTGTAGTGATTGGTGCAACAGTAATACGGAGGACAAGCCTCAGTGCAGCAAGGAGAACCGCACAGATTCCTTCCACAGGTCTGAGCTCTCCAAGACGGGAGGAGTCAGACTGACAGTGGGAAGGAAAGTCCGAAAGCGACACTCAGGCGCAAGTGTCACTAACAGGACAATGAACCACCTCCAATCGTGAGGTCGGTTCTCGAGGTCGGGCAAGCCAAGTCGTAAACACACAGACAGATAAGGTACAAGATCAGCAGACGATAGGCGGAGTCAAAGTACAGGCAGGGTTCGGCAACGGGGTATCAGATATGTCGGGGTACCAAATCGGGAGGCAGAGGCGGAGTCAAAGTATAGGCAGGGTTCAGCAACGGAGTGTCAGATATATCGAGGTACAAATCAGGAGGCAGAGGCGGAGTCAAGGTACAGGCAGGGTTCAGCAACGGAGTGTCAGATATAACGAGGTACAAGGTCGGAGTTCAGGAGGATAGTCGAGGCAGGCAAAGGTCATAACAGATAATCACAATCAAACTAGTACTTTAAGCTATCAACAAAATCTAGCTTAGTGTAGGATTACAGCTCCAGCTGGTCCCGGCACACTAACGGATCTGACTAACGGATCTGGGTGCTCCCACGTATGTGAACGCAACGCCAGACCAGGAACAAATGAACAGCCAGCAATATATATACCTATGTGCCATTCGGCACCTCCCTAAGTGCTGGACCAATAGGGAGAGGTGCTGGAGTCAGCTGACCAGCCTGATCAGCTGACTCTCCTCAGGGAGTCATAAATTATGTCCTGAGTGTGCGCGCGCGCGTCACTCTAACTGAGGGACTACATGTCCCAGCTACCGCTGCCCCGCTCTGCGGTGTCTCCGCAGCGGGGTTATGGGCAGCGACCGCCGCGTCCCGCGCGGCGGTCTCTGCGTGCCCTGCCGACGCTTGCCCGGAGACAGCCGCCTCATGCAGAGGGGAGGCGGCTGCCTCTCCGTGTGTGGCACGCGTCTGGACGCGGAAGGAGCCGCCTGCCGCCGGATCATGGCGGCGGCTCTTCCGCGTCCTCACAGTACCCCCCCCCCCCCCCGAGGAGTGGACTCCGGACAGCTCCTTCCAGGTTTCCCTGGATGTAAAGCATGAAACTCCCTAACTAAGTCATCCGCATGCATACGGTTCCCAGGTACCCATTGCCTTTCCTCAATGCCGTACCCCTTCCAATGTACGAGATACTGCACCGAGTTTTGTACAGTACGTGAGTCTATGATCTTCTCCACCTCATACTCGGGTTGGGCATCGACTAAGACAGGAGGAGGAGGAGTGGGACCCACCTGGACTGCGGGTTTGAGAAGTGATACATGGAAGGACCTCACTCCACGCATGCTGGTAGGAAGATCAATGGTATATGTGACATTGTTGATCTTCCTATTAACTGGGAATGGGCCCACGAACCTGGGACCAAGTTTGTCAGAGGGTTGTTTCAGGGTCAGGTGACGGGTTGACACCCAAACCAGATCTCCAGGTTGGAATTTCCACTCCAACGAGCGTCTTTTGTCAGCCTGACTTTTCTGACTCTGGAATGCTTTTACAAGATTATTCTTGATGATCCACCACATGTCCTTAAATGATCTTAGCCACGTCTCCAAGGCTGGGAACGGAGTGGCCGCAACTGGAAGTGGGGAGAATTTAGGCAGTTTACCAGTCACAATCTGAAATGGGCAGAAACCTGAGGACGAACTCTTCAAGTTATTGTGGGCAAATTCTGCATAAGGTAAATATTTAACCCAATCACTCTGTGCCTCAGCAACGTAGCATCTCAAAAATTGTTCTAACGACTGGTTGACCCTCTCCGTCTGGCCATTTGTCTGTGGGTGGTACCCCGAGGAAAACGACAATTTCATGCCCATTTGGTGACAAAATGCCCTCCAAAATTTCGAAATAAACTGAACTCCCCGATCAGATACTATGTCTTCTGGAATGCCATGCAGCCTAAAGATATGGATGATAAATAAATCGGCCAGTTCCTGGGCCGAGGGGAGTCTTTCAGAGGCACGAAGTGGGCCATCTTGCTAAAACGGTCGACCACCACCCAAATAACTGACATGCCTTCAGATCTGGGAAGCTCTCCCACGAAATCCATGGACAAATGGGTCCATGGTTCACTCGGGGTGGGTAAAGGCTGCAAAGTACCTACAGATGCCAGCCGGGAGGGCTTGCTTTTTGCGCACACCGCACATTCCCTGACAAACTCTTTACAGTCAGCGGCTAGCGAAGGCCACCATGCACATCTGGCCACGAGATCCTGCGTCCTAGATGCTCCCGGATGTCCCGCGTTCTTATGGGAGTGAACCATCTCCAAGATCTGGAGACGGAATGGTAGCGGAACAAATAATACCCCGTCTGGTTTCCCCTCTGGGATATCCTGCTGGAAAGGACTCAAAGTTTCTTTCCAGTCCCCCCAAGTCTCGGTGGCGGCTAACACCACATTTCGTGGGATAATGGTCTCAGGAACCGGGGGCTGTGCTGTCTCTGGCTCAAAACACCTAGAAAGTGCGTCTGCCTTGGTATTCTTATTCCCTGGCGTATACGTGATCAAAAATGTAAATCTCGAGAAAAATAGTGACCATCGGGCCTGCCTTGGGCTCAACCTTTTAGCCCCCTCGATGTATTCCAGGTTTTTGTGGTCGGTATAAACTGTGATAGTGTGCTCCGCCCCCTCTAGCCAATGACGCCACTCTTCAAAGGCCAACTTGATGGCTAGGAGTTCCCTGTTGCCTATGTCATAGTTTCTCTCTGCCGGAGAGAACCTTCGGGAAAAATAGGCACACGGGTGTAGTCTACCCTGGAGACCAGAACGCTGGGACAGCACAGCCCCCACCCCGATCTCGGAGGCGTCTACCTCAACAATAAACGGAACAGAGGTGTCAACGTGTCTAAGTATGGGTGCTGAACAGAACAACCCCTTTAATTTAGAAAAAGCCTGTACTGCCTCGGGAGGCCAATGAGTGGTGTCTGCCCCTTTTTTAGTAAGGCTAGTGAGAGGGGCGACTACTGTGGAGTACCCCTTTATAAACCTTCTATAATAGTTCGCAAACCCCAAGAACCGTTGCAATGATTTTAACCCCACCGGCTGCGGCCACTCCAGGACCGCGGAGACCTTGGCAGGGTCCATAGACAAACCTGAGGTGGAGATTATATACCCCAGAAAGGCCACCGACGTGACCTCAAAAATACATTTTTCGAGTTTGGCGTATAAGAGATTCTGCCTCAGTTTGTCTAACACCATCCTGACATGGGTTCTGTGTTCCGAGAGGTTGTTAGAAAAAATGAGAATGTCGTCTAAATAGACTAAGACGAATTTTCCCAATACTTCCCGAAAAACCTCATTGATGAGCTCCTGGAAGACGGCCGGGGCATTACACAACCCGAAGGGCATCACCCTATACTCGTAATGCCCGTCAGGGGTATTGAAAGCCGTCTTCCATTCATCGCCCTTCCTTATACGCACCAGGTTGTATGCCCCCCGTAAGTCCAGTTTTGAAAATATGCTAGCCTCAGTGACCTGTGTGAACAAATCGTCTATAAGTGGTAACGGGTAGCGATTCTTCACAGTGATTTTATTAAGGCCTCGATAATCGATGCAAGGCCGTAATCCCCCATCTTTCTTTTTGACAAAAAAGAAACCTGCCCCAGCGGGCGACCGGGACGGCCTAATGAAGCCCTTTGCCAAGTTCTCACGAATGTATTCCTGCATGGCAAGTTTCTCGGGGCCAGACAAGTTATATAAATGGCCTCGAGGAGGCACACAACCGGAACGAAGGTCAATGGGACAATCGAATGGACGATGCGGGGGCAACTTATCCGCGGCCTTGGGACAAAATACATCGGCATAGTCAGCGTATTGTTCTGGTACACCTTCCACCTGTACCTTAGTTAGACCCAGCGTTAACCTCCCCAAACACTGCTGGAAACAGTGAGGTGACCATGCCGTCAACTGTCCTGTGGCCCAGTCTATTTGTGGGGAATGAACCTGCAACCAAGGCATGCCTAGGATGATAGTGGAGGTGGACATGTGTAAAACATAAAACTGTAGCTGCTCCCCGTGCAAAACCCCTATGGTGAGTCTCACAACCGGAGTCTGTGACAGGGGACAATTCCGCTGCAAAGGGGAATCGTCAACTGCCGTGACCTGAATGGGGGGCCTCACGGGAGTGAGTGGTAGACCCAGCTCTTGAGCAAATTCAAGGTTCATAAAGTTAGCCGCTGAGCCGGAGTCAATGAAGGCTTCAGTGGCAACAGATTTATCATCCCATGTGACCGTACATGGGAGAAGTAATTTTTTCTCTTTAAGGGGTGAGGTTTGTGTGCCTAGGGTGTCACCCCCCACTACTCCTAGGCAGACCCGTTTCCCGCCCTGTTGGGGCAGTTTCGCACCCTATGCCCTGCCTCTGCACAGTATAGGCACAGCTGTTCCATCATCCTCCGCCTTCGCTCCACCTGGGTCAGTTTTGATCGACCAATTTGCATCGGCTCTGGTGGAGGCAAGGCCGGAAAGGGAGAGACAGGCGGAGGTGCTGTTACCGAGGATGCAGCAACCGGTGCCGCGTACGAAGTCACCCTGACACGGTGACTTCCCCTAGCCTGCCTCTGATGGCGTAGCCTGCGATCTACACGAATGGCCGATGATATGGCCTCATCAACTGTTTTGGGCTCTGGTACCGTTAACATTAAGTCAGAGACCTCCTCCGTTAACCCAGACAGAAAGTAATCCATTAAGGCGAAGTTATCAAATCTCGAGGTGACTGACCACCTACGGAACTCCGCCGCATAATCCTCGACCGAACCTCTGCCTTGCCGCAAAAGTTTGAGCTTCCGCTCCGAGGTCGCAGCAAGGTCAGGGTCGTCGTAGATTATGGCCATGGCCTTGAAGAACTCTTCTACCGAGGTCAGAGCGGTATCGGTAGGAGACAAGTTATATGCCCAGGACTGGGAGTCCCCTGTCAACAAAGTTTTAATAAAGATGACCCGTTGGGCCTCAGTCCCCGAGGATCGGGGTCTCAATTCAAAATAGGACAACACTCTACTCCTGAAATTCCGGAAGTCAGACTTGTGGCCGGAAAACTTATCAGGCACAGGCATACGTATGTCATCACTAGGAGGGGATCGTACTGAATCAACTGACGTTTGAAGGGTTTTCACAGAGCCTGATAAAGCATCGATTAAGGCTTTGTGCTGGCCCAGTGCTTGATGAATGTTATCCACCGAAGTGGCAAGCACAGTCAGAGGATCAGTGCGTGATTCCATCGTTTTTGTGGTCTGGCATTCTGTAACGCTCGGTGAAGCACAGAGAGGTCTGATTACCGGTGATCTGCAGTATCACGGGAAATACAGACGTATACCAGATTATATGTGATCTGCAGTATCACCGATAATCCAATATACTAGCTAACCTCTGGTCACCTGAGTAGAGTGTAGTGATTGGTGCAACAGTAATACGGAGGACAAGCCTCAGTGCAGCAAGGAGAACCGCACAGATTCCTTCCACAGGTCTGAGCTCTCCAAGACGGGAGGAGTCAGACTGACAGTGGGAAGGAAAGTCCGAAAGCGACACTCAGGCGCAAGTGTCACTAACAGGACAATGAACCACCTCCAATCGTGAGGTCGGTTCTCGAGGTCGGGCAAGCCAAGTCGTAAACACACAGACAGATAAGGTACAAGATCAGCAGACGATAGGCGGAGTCAAAGTACAGGCAGGGTTCGGCAACGGGGTATCAGATATGTCGGGGTACCAAATCGGGAGGCAGAGGCGGAGTCAAAGTATAGGCAGGGTTCAGCAACGGAGTGTCAGATATATCGAGGTACAAATCAGGAGGCAGAGGCGGAGTCAAGGTACAGGCAGGGTTCAGCAACGGAGTGTCAGATATAACGAGGTACAAGGTCGGAGTTCAGGAGGATAGTCGAGGCAGGCAAAGGTCATAACAGATAATCACAATCAAACTAGTACTTTAAGCTATCAACAAAATCTAGCTTAGTGTAGGATTACAGCTCCAGCTGGTCCCGGCACACTAACGGATCTGACTAACGGATCTGGGTGCTCCCACGTATGTGAACGCAACGCCAGACCAGGAACAAATGAACAGCCAGCAATATATATACCTATGTGCCATTCGGCACCTCCCTAAGTGCTGGACCAATAGGGAGAGGTGCTGGAGTCAGCTGACCAGCCTGATCAGCTGACTCCCCTCAGGGAGTCATAAATTATGTCCTGAGTGCGCGCGCGCGCGTCACTCTAACTGAGGGACTACATGTCCCAGCTACCGCTGCCCCGCTCTGCGGTGTCTCCGCAGCGGGGTTATGGGCAGCGACCGCCGCGTCCCGCGCGGCGGTCTCTGCGTGCCCTGCCGACGCTTGCCCAGAGACAGCCGCCTCATGCAGAGGGGAGGCGGCTGCCTCTCCGTGTGTGGCACGCGTCTGGACGCGGAAGGAGCCGACTGCCGCCGGATCATGGCGGCGGCTCTTCCGCGTCCTCACAAACGTTTTATAAATCAGCCCCACGCAGACGTATTTCATAAGATAAGACAGATAAGGAGGGATTATTTTTAAGTTAAGAGGAAGTCATTCATAGATAGGCTTTGTGAATCAGTCCTCATATCTCTTGGAATAGGTGAAGTAGGATTAATTATTAGACTATGGACTATATCAGAGGTATTTTTAACTTTTATTATGTAATCTCCATGACCATAGATGTTTGTGATTCCGTGTCAAACACTTGGTACTAAATACGTTTAATTTCATGTACTGAGTTATTATCATCTTTAAAGAGGTAAATAATAGCGAAATTATGGGTTGCTGTAACGATCGGTGAAGCGCAGAGAGGATCTGATTACCGGTGATCTGCAGTATCACGGGGAATACAGATGTATACCAGATTATAAGTGATCTGCAGTATCACCGATAATCCGATATACCAGCTAACCTCTGCTCACCTGAGTAGAGTGTAGTGTTTGGTGTAACAGTAGCACTTTAGAGGACTAAGCCTCAGAGCAATAAGGAGTACTGCACAGAGTCCTTCCGAAGACCTGAACTCTCCAAGACGGGAGGAGTCAGGCTGAGAGTAGGAAGGATATCCGAGAGTAACACTCTGGAGGGAGTGTCACTAACAGGACTGGGAACCGCCTCTAACAGTAAGGTCGGTTCTCGAGGTCGGACAAGCCAGGTCGTACACACACGGACAGATAAAGTACAGTATCGGAAGGCAAAGGCGGAGTCAGGGTACAGGCAGGGTTCGGCAACAGGGTATCAGAAATATTGAGGTACAAGATCGGAGTTCAGGAGGATAATCAGGCAAGCAGAAGGTCAAAACAGATAATCACAATCAACTAGTACTTTAAGCTATCAACAGAATCTAGCTAAGTGTAGGATTACAGCTCCAGCTGGTCCCGGCACACTTACGGATCTGACTACGGATCTGGGTGCTCCCACGTATGTGATCGCAACGCCAGACACCAGAGAAATGACCAGGTAGCATTATATATAGACAGGTACCCTTCCAGCACCTCCCTAAGTGCTGGACCAATGACGAGTGGAGCCAGAGTCAGCTGACCAGCCTGGTCAGCTGACTCCTTTCTGGCTGTCATAAATTCCCTGCCTGAGTGCGCGCGCGTCACTCTGAACCTGGGGGACTACGAGTCCCAGCCACAGCAGCCCCACTCTGCGGTGTCTCCGCAGCGGGGGCATGCGCGCTAACCGCCGTGTCCAACGCGGCGGTTTCACCGCGCTCCGCTGAGCCCTGCACGGAGACAGCCGCCTCATACCGAGAGGAGGCGGCTGCCCCCCGTGTGCAGACCCACTATGCGCGGAAAGAGCCGCCTGCCGCTGACTCATGGCGGCGGCTCTTCTGCGCTTTCTCACAGTTGCCTTTTTTAAAGGGACACTTAAGTAAAAAAAAAAATGAGTTTTACTCACCTGGGGCTTCCAATAGCCCCCTGCAGCTGCCCGGTGCCCTCGCCGTCTCCCTCCGATCCTCCTGGCTCCACCGGCAGCCACTTCCTGTTTCGGTGACAGGAGCTGACAGGCTGGGGACGCAAGTGATTCTTCGCGTTGCTGGCCACAATAGTGCCATCTATACTGCTATAGCATATATCATATACCATATAGCAGCATAGAGGGTGCTAATGTGTCTGGGAACGCGAAGAATCACTCGCGTCCCCGGCCTGTCAGCTCCTGTCACCGAAACAGGAAGTGGCTGCCGCTGGGGCCAGGAGGATCGGAGGGAGACGGCGAGGACACCGGACAGCTGCAGGGGGCTATTGGAAGCCCTAGGTGAGTAAAACTCATTTTTTTTGTTTGACTTAAGTGTCCCTTTAAAGAGTTGTCCCTGTACACTTTAGCTTTCCCAACCTTGTGACATCATTTACAACCTTTTCTCAAGGGATTCAAAAATCACATAACTGACTTCTACTAAATTACAGTAATGGGCCAAAAGACATTGGTAAATTCAATACAGAAGGTCAGCTGGACTTTCATGTATGGTAATGGTGGATTTCCTTTCACTGTGAGAGGGTGTTGGTATGAGATTGCACGTGGCTGTGTCTTGGCACATGCTGATGAAGATTATTGGAGTTATCCATGTGCTTCATTTGTGAGCAGACCACCAACAAGCACCTACACCAAGACATAGAGCACAGGGCATCATCTGACCACACTGATCCAGACTTGTGATTACATTATTCCCCCACCACCCCCTCCAGCTCTAGGATTGTGTAAGGAAAGATAGAAAATGCCATGGTACGCAGAGACTACTATGTTGACCACTGACTCCAAGTTTAAAAATGACCTGAAATACACCTCTTCTAAAAATCCTATGTGGCAGCATAAATACAGATCACATTAAGCACATCATGTAAAGCAACAAACTGTCCTCAGATTATGATAAAATATTTGCTGGTGCACTGTGTGAACGTGACCAACTAATGACCAAACACAACAAGAACATAATGTACAGAATTCTCATCATGACACCGAGACATTTTATGAAAACAAAGGGAGTGTTTAACATAATCTCTATAAGTGGACAGCTGTGGAAGTTTTTCTATAACATTCATTGTTCAAATCAGGATATCTGAACTGGATATCTGAACTGAGGTGAATATGGGAGATGATATTGCTGCCTCTCTGCCTAAATGATGTTAGCCTAAAAGCTGCCACTAAATAAAATTAGGTACACGCTCTCAATGAGTGTTACCTGTTAGGATCAAGCTTGATCCTTTGGGCGATACTGCGGTGCAGAAGTGGTGTACAGATGCATCCTAGGGCTACAGCCACGGGACATGTTTGTTATGATGGAGAAGGAAGGAGTAACAACAGTGCAATGGATGATGGAGTGTCTTCCAGCAGGTGGGATGAGGATGGGAACAATGGGATCAGACTTCGTTCAGTTGTTCTGGATATTTATGTGACACCTGTACACATGCTACACTCTTAGTTAAGACAGTGCTCAGCTGAGTGTCATCTGGTGTCTGTAAATAGCTTTAGATCTGAACTTACAAACAATTTTTCAACATAGGTTAAGACTCTTTTCCCATTTACTGTGCTGTTTGTGTCTTAACAAAGTGTTCCTGACATGTCATGTGTCAAAGCGATAGTGGAAGTACAATTGTCTCCTTTCCCTCTACCTCCCCTCCATGGTGTCATCCTCTGATGTCCAAACTAGTGCAGGGGCCACCGTCCATCCTGAACGCCACAACTTTTCCGGCTTTGGGAATCTTGTTGGGGGTGAAGGAACCATGTCCCATGGGGGGAGGAAGACACAAGGGTGCGGCAGGTGGCGGGTAGGAGAAAAATACCTTCAGCCTGTTCTTGGCAGAGATATTCTCCAGCCAGATGCAGATGTTCATGTTCATAAAACACTAGAACATAGGAAACTTGGATTTCTGTTCTTGGCAAGACTCCCGGTGCCATTTTAATGTTTGCCTGGTGGTCACATAACAATCCACCCTCCCATTCGCTGCCCTCTTAAGCTGTATCTCAGAATAATGAAGCCACCTATCTGCTCTGGACTGTGAGAGGTGGTGATCCATACTCACCCACCCATACACAGTGCTGTGTGGAGGCTGTAGGTTAGCCATGGTAGAATGTGCACCACCTCGGGGGGTACTTAGTTTGGGTTCAGAGGGTACTTGAATATACCAGTCAGTCTATTACAGTGAGTTTAGTGCATTAAAAGATGCTATATCATAAATAAATGTATTGCTTCATCATCCTTAGTGTTGGAGAAAGCCTTGCACTGATCACCTGTTGCACCTGCTGTCAGTCTTGGCAGCAAAGTATACCTGACTCCACAGCTGTCTGCTACTGCCAGAACTTACACAGACTGATACAGAGCAGTGGCACTTGAGGTCAGCTATATATCTGTGATTACCAGAGGCTTATAATTGCCTCAAGAAATACTCTGCTTTTAAGAGAAAATGTTAGTGCCTTCTGTTGGCTTTCTTTAATGTAAAAAAGAGATACTCTAAGAAAAATGTTTGAGAAGCCTTTTCTACTTACCTACTTAATTAAAGAGAACACCCTATTGCAATGTCCAACTTTTCCTCCTGAGTTTTTTCCTAGGAGATAATTTTTCATCTTCTATTTAGAATAACTTTTCAATACTTTGTAATAAAAGTACCAAAAAGTACTGTTAGGTGGAAAAGTACTGTCAAAACTAGTTAAAGAGTTTTCTTGCTTGCTGGTGATTTAAAAGGCATTTTATTGACAAGTTTGAAAATATCACTTATGATAAAACTCAGGAAAAAGTCATTTGCATATGGGCCTATATTTCTACTCTGCTAAGAACCATCATCAGTGGACCAAGGCACCCATTGTCTGCAGACAGGGCCGGCGCTGCTAGACAGGAAAAGGGGGCAATTCGCCGAGTGGCCCTGCACAGCCGGACCTTGTCAAGTTGTTTTCCACACTGCCCCCCTGGGCCACTGTGCATTAGCTGCATACTCACTTGCCCTGGCTGGTAGCGGCTGCACAGTTCTTGAAGTCTTCAACCAAGCTGTCCGCCTCTTCTCTTCCGGCACGTGTTTACACGCGGGGTTGAAGACTGCATGGACGGTGCAGCCGCCACCCGCCAGGACAAGTGAGTAAGTAATTAATGCAGCTAATGTGCAGGGGCCCTGTGGAGCTGTGGGGTGGTGTCCATCGATGGGGAATGGAAGAACTATGGGGGAAGAGAGGTGTAGGGGGCCCCCATTTCAGTTGGCTCCCAGGGCCCCTTAAACTGGCCTTGTCTGCAGAGCCGTCTTTCTAGAGACAAATATTTGGGGCCATTTTGTTCTACAAACCTTGTGAAATTTATTGTGGTTTACTTCGCTTTATTCATTGCACAGTAAATTACTGTCTCCACCTGTTCAGCTGCCTACCAGAATAAAACATCTGTCTTGTGGATTATAAGTGCCCTTTAAGGAGGGCTAAGTACCACTTGGAAGTGGTTAGGCGAAATGAAACAACTCAGATGCAGTTGAAGTGCAGACTTTCAGATTTAATGCAGTGGGGTGAACACAACAATTGCATAAAAATGTGAGGCAACTAAAGCATTTTTTTGCGGGCTCAAAAGTAATTGGACAATTAAGTCAAAGACTATTTCATGGGCAGTTGTGGGCAAATCTGTAGTTATGTCATTATCAACTAAGCAGATAAAAGCCCTGGAGTTGACTTGAGGTGTAGTGCTTGCATGTGGAAGATTTTTCTATGAACAGACAACATGCAGTCAAAGGAGCTTTTCATGCAGATGAAAGAAGCCAACCTTAAGCTGCACAAACAGAAAAACCTCATCCGATAAATTGCTACAATATTAGGAGTGGCAAAATCTACAGTTTGGTACGTCCTGAGAAAGAAAGCAAGCACTGGTGAATTCAGCAACCTAAAAAGACCTAGACGTCCACAGAAGACAACAGTGGTGGAGGATCGCGGAATAATATTCATGGTGAAGAGAAACCCCTTCACAACAGCCAACCAAGTGAACAACACTCTTCAGGAGTTAGGCGTATCGATATCCAAGTCTACCAGAGAAGACTGCATTAAAGTAAAGTACAGAGGTGCACTGCAAGGTGCAAGCCACTTATGAGCCTAATGCTGGGAATACACGTTACGTTTTTTGCGAAGAATCATTCCGATAGATGTCTTTGATAATAAAATTCTGACATGTCCGATTTTCCGCTTGATTCTGTTTGGCTCGATTTCTCATATTATTTTATTATTATTATTATTATTATTATTTATTGTATTTATAAAGCGCCAACATATTACGCAGCGCTGGACAATAAATATATACAATGATACAAGGATGACATACATAGGGTTATACACATAGAACAAAGTTATACATACAAATTGTACAAAATACATGATCATGCAATATGGGCTGGTTAGGTAGGCCCAGTAATACAAGTACAGGCTGTCATAGGACAGGAGCACATGATCCTGTAGATTACACTAGGGAGTGGAGGACCCTGCCAGAGGCTTACAATCTAAAGGGAGGGGTGGAAACACTAGGGGGGGCTGTTCAATATTCCTTAGAGAGTTACTGTGTGGTAGGAGGTGGGTAGGCCATCATAAAGAGGTGGGTTTTGAGGGCTTGCTTGAATGTGTTGAAAGAGGGAGCAAGTCTGATGGGTGGTGGAAGGGCATTCCAGAGGGTGGGGGCAGCTCTTGAGAAATCCTGCAGGCGGGCATGGGAGTGTGAAATGCGCGGGGTGGTGAGGCGAAGGTCGTTGGAGGAACGGAGGGGGCGACCTGGTGTATACTTGTGAACAAGCTCCGAGATGTAGGTAGGGCATGTTTTGTGCACAGATTTATACGCCAGGCATAGAATCTTGAAACTTATCCTGAGACGGATAGGGAGCCAGTGCAGGGATTCACAAAGGGGAGATGTGGATGCAGAGCGGTGCGAAGAATGGATAAGTCTTGCAGCCGCGTTCATCACTGATTGAAGGGGGGCAGTGCGTTTCAGGGGGAGGCCAGAAAGGAGTGAGTTACAGTAATCAAGGCGGGAGATGATGAGGGCATGGATGAGCAGTTTGGTCGTATCCGGGGTTGAGAATGGGCGGATCTTGGAGATATTACGGAGGTGGAAATTGCAGGCTCTTGTGATGTTTTGGATGTGTGGGATGAAGGAGAGGTCAGAGTCCAAGGTGACACCCAGGCAGCGGGCCTGGGAGGTAGGGAGAATGGTTGTGTTGTCGATTGTGAGGTGGAAACCTGGGATGGGTGCAGCAGCATGGGGTGGAAAGATCAGGAGCTCATAGAAGTGAATGGAAAAAGATAAGAAAAAGGAGCGGAAGATAAGAGAATTGAGCAGAGAATCGAATGTCTAATAGATCGTGCGGCGATTTGAACGCGAAAAACGTAACGTGTATTCATAGCATTAAGAATAGAAAGGTTAGATTGAACTTTTCTAAAGAACATCTAAACAAGCCTGCACAGCTCTGAAAAAACATTCTGTGGACAGATGAAACCAAGATCAACCTCTACCAGAATTATGGCAAGAAAAAAGTATGGAGAAGGCTAAATGCAGTCAAATTGATTGGGCTGCGTTTCATGATACAGATGGTTAATGACCCAAAACATATAGCCAAAGCAATCCAAGAGTTTATTAAAGCAAATAAGTGGAACATTTTTGAATGGCCAAGTCAATCACTTGATCTTAATTCAACTAAGCATGCATTTCACTTGTTGAAGACTAAACTTCAGACAGAAAGGCCCACAAACAATCAGCAACTGAAAGCTGCTACAGTAATGGCCTGGCAGAGCATTAAAAAGGAGGAAACCAGCACCTAGTGATGTCCATGAGCTCAAGACATCAGGCTGTCATTGCCAGCAAAGGGTTTTCAACCAAGTATTAGAAATTAACATTTTATTTCCAGTTATTTCATTTGTCTAATTACTTTTGAGCTCCTGAAACGCTTCGGCTGCCTCACATTTTTATTCATTCGTTTTGTTCACCCCACTAAATTAAAGCTGAAAGTCAGCACTTCAACTGCATCTGAGTTGTTTCATTTAAACGTTTTTGTGGTAATGAACAGAACCAAAATTTAGAAAAAAAGTTGGCTCTATCCAAATATTTATGGACCTAACTGTATAAAGTAGCTTGATTTTTTTTTCTTGCTTCATGATCTAGTCCAGCTTTAAAGAGAATCTGTACTCTAAAATTCTTACAATAAAAAGCATACCATTCTATTCATTATGTTCTCCTGGGCCCCTCTGTGCTGTTTCTGCCTCTCCCTGCTGCAATCCTGGCTTGTAATTGCCAGTTTTAGGCAGTGTTTACAAACAAAAGACAAAGCAAGTGATACGCTCAGTGTGTGAGGGCTCGTTTCCACTATAGCGAATCCGCATGCAGGCACTGCATGCGGATTCGCATAGGCAATACAAGTGGATGGGATTGTTTCCACTTGTGCGTCGTGCGGGTGCGTTTCGGCGTGCGGGAAAAATCTGCACGACAGGGTCGTCAGATTTCGTGTGCGGCAGAAATGCGGGCGAATCGCCGCTAATGCATTCAATAGGGAAATCGCATGCGGCTTTGCCATGCGGATTTCCCCGCGATTTCGCATGCGATTTCGCATGTAAAGCAATGGAGCTTTACACAGGCAGTGACATGGTTAAATTCGCCTGGCTCCTTGCCATGCGAAATCGCATGCGAAATCGCGGGTAAATCCGCATGCGGAAACGCAGCCGCATGCGATTTCTTCTGCGGTGGAATCCAGGCGATTCTGCACCGCTACAGTGGAAACGAGCCCTGAGTCATACAGAGTGTGCAGGGGGCCTGGAGAGGGTGTGTATAGCTTCTATCCAATCACAAGCAGCACAGCACATTCCAGCCTGACTGCCTCAGCCCAACAGAGCCGACAGAGGAGAGAAGATTAGATCATATAACAGCCACTGTGCAACTAGGAAAGGCTGCAGTAAGACAGACCACATTAGAACAGGTATAGAAACTTATAGGATAGAAGAAATAAGGCTCAAAATTTTGTTACAGAGTCTCTTTAAGATAAATGCTGCTTGTCATAAACTGAATTACGTTTTGGAAGAGCAGTGCAGAATCAGGTTTGCTCAGAGGAACGTTCATAGATATAGAAAAAGCAAGGATGATAAACATGAGATCTGAGCTATAGCGATTTCTCCTGGGATGGGGAGGTGGGGTATCTGGCTGGTAGACATCACTTGTTATCCATTCCATGCAAACAAGTTCTCCATTTATTTGTTTACATCATTCAGAGTGACTAAGCAGAGCAGAAGGATTAGTCAGACAACAGAATACAACTTCACATTTTTGCCACAATGATGGCCATCTAGAACCATGTGGATATTATGAAAAGCATTTTTGACTGTCCTTTATACTAATGGTAGTTATGATTTACTGTAGTTGTTTTGCTTATAGCCGTGTTGTAAACAAATATTACCCAAGGAGTTATAAATGCTTGTAGTTCCACACAGAACATGGAAGAAGCGTCCATTTCTACTAGAAAGTGTGATTGCGAGCACAATTGTGCTGCATTTGTGATCGCGCAACCTGCAATTTCCAATTGCTCCGATTGCGCCGCGAAGCCCACAGAATGAATCGCAATCGCACCGAAAATCACACAGTCTGGCGATTGTGATTCAGGCAAAAATGCAAACAAATATTTGCGCTAATGGAAAATGAGCATCGCAATTTAAATGTAAACCGCAGTGCTGTTGCAACTGGCAAAATGGCAGCAATCCACTTTTAGAAGTGGATTGCAGCTAATGGAAAAGGGCCCAAATGGCAATTCTCCATATCTGGGAAAATTGAATAATAATCTGTCCTCACTCATGGCATTGTGACAGCAGTACTGATTGCACAGCAGCAGACCAGGTCTAGTCAAAGTGGAGAGGAGCCATCCTAATGTGATGGAGCCTGAATCTAAACTGACCACTGGATAGAGTGACCAGACGTCCCGGATTGCCCGGGACGCGTCCCGGATTCGGGGTCCGCTGTCCCAGGCTGCATGAGGTCCCGGGAAACGTCCCGCTTTCAGCAGCGGGACGTCCCGACCTCAGCACTCTGGCCACTCTCTCCTCATGAACTGGCAGCGGCGTCTATAGACGCCGTGCCAGTTCATTGCCTGCAGCAGCCCCGCTCCAGCCTCCTCTTCCGGTGTCTGTTCCGACACCGGCAGGCAAGCAGGGCTACGGCAAGATGGCTGCCGAAGCCCTGTACTGGAGACTATTTGTGTCTCCAGTACAGGGCTTCGGGCGCCATCTTGCCGTAGCCCTGTCAGCGCGGGAGATATGCAGAGGGAAGGTGGTCCCGGGAGAAGCGAGCCAGAGGCCAGAGACTTCTGCCAGGTGAGTAAATGCTTTTTTTCCAGGTGAAATGTTTGCCCGCATTGCGTTTCTTGTCTGGTGAAATGTTTGCCCGCATTGCGTTTCTTTTCCAAGTGAAATGTTTGCCCACATTAAGTTTCTTTTCTGGTGAAATGTTTGCCCGCAGTGCGTTTCTTTTCTGGTGAAATGTTTGCCCGCAGTGCGTTTCTTTTCTGGTGAAATGTTTGCCCGTAGTGCGTTTCTTTTCTGGTGAAATGTTTGCCCGCATTGGGCTCTATTCATAAAAAACTTGTGGCGTAAATACTCGTAGAGGTAAAATACCGCAGCGGTATTTTACACTTCTGGGTGGTCATTCAAAAAAATCTTGCCAGCTGTGATGCAAGAGCGGAGATCTCCCGCTAAAAGCTGGCGGTAAGCTGTCGGAAGGCATGCGGAAACACTTCAGCCGGCAGAGTCCCTCCGTGCACTGCTCTCTCTGGGAGGTCTGTCCCATTCACTTGTATGTAATCCGCAAAATCAGAGGAAGCGGTATTTTCCATCCACATACCGCTTCCTCTAAACTTTATGAATGGCCATTTTGTTACTTTTTTCTAGATAAATCTAGAAAAACACTGGAGAAGGCGGAAATTTCTCGCTCTGCTGGGGGATTGTAGATTTTCATGCGGGAACAGCTTTTATGAATGCCCACTTTGCCAAATGGACGGGAAAATCCGTTGTTTTGAGCGGAAAACTTGCGGTAACCTTTTATGAATAGAGCCCATTGCGTTTCTTTTCTGGGGAAATGTTTGCCCGCATTGCGTTTCTTTTCTGGGGAAATGTTTGCCCGCATTGCGTTTCTTTTTTGGGGAAATGTTTGCCCGCATTGCGTTTCTTTTCTGGGGAAATGTTTGCCCGCATTGCGTTTCTTTTCTGGTGAAATGTTTGCCCGCATTACGTTTCTTTTCTGGTGAAATTTTTGCCCGCATTGCGTTTCTTTTCTGGTGAAATGTTTGCCCGCATTGCGTTTATTTTGTACTGACGTTTGCCCGCATTGCGTTTATTGTCTGGTGAAATGTTTGCCCACATTGCGTTTATTTTCTGGTGAAATGTTTGCCCGCGTTGCGTTTTTTTTGTACTGACATAGTTGCCCGCATTGCGTTTATTTTGTACTGACATATTTGCCCGCATTGCGTTTATTTTCTGGTGAAATGTTTGCCCGCATTGCATTTATTTTATACTGACATGCTGCCCGCATTGCGATTATTTTGTGCTGACATGTTGCCTATTGTGTTTATTTTCTGGTGTCCGGGGTAATTGTTACTGCATTTATTATTTAATGGTCATAGATGGCTATGTTTGCTGCTTTGTGGTTACGGTATACTATTAGCATCACACAGTTTCTGCACACCCATGATGCAAAGTCTCGTTTGTCCACATCATGGCGTAAACACTGCTTTCTTATGCCTCGCTGTTACATCATTACGTTAGCGCCGCCTATACAATGTCATGGCCACGCCCATTTTCGCCCCTCCCCCCCAGTCTTCGTCGCTGCACGCTCCTCAGTCCTCCCCACTTTTCGCCGCTGCGCGCACCCCCGCCCCACTCCCCGTCCCAGGTTGGACCCACAAAAATCTGGTCACCCTACCACTGGAGCTACTGCTGCTTACAGTACATAGAGCCTATTGCTATATCATCTATTACCATTCAGCTAACACAAGGGGGCATCCTTTGTACTGGGCTAAGCTCATATCCTTATACCTAATACACACCATACAGTTTTCTGGTAGATTTCACCATACAATTTTCTGTTAGATTTAGATTCTTTTCTGTAGAGAATGGTCATTATCTCTGGTGCATTGTCTTCTGGTTATCTCCTGCTGAATAGAACAATGCCGAATTGCTAGGCAGATAGATGGTTCAATAGATAATTTCCAACATGTTGGATATTATCTATCTGAAAGGTAAATGTTATGCTGGGTACTTACCATGCATTTTCCTGCTCGATCCGCGAGTCGATCGGGATCGATTCGACTATTTCCGACATGTTCGATTTGGGCTTTGATCGTTCCTGCCGTCGATTTTGCATACTTAACATGCAAATCGACGGCGGGAAAGATCGAAGACCGAATCGAGCACGTCGAAAATAGTTGAATTGATCCCGATCGACCCGCGGATCGAGCGGGAAAATACATGGTGTGTACCCAGCAGAAAATCTAACAGAAAATTGTATGGTGTGTACCTAGCCAGTGGCGTAGCTAATGCTGGGAATACACGGTTCGTTTCTGCCGTGCATTTCTGCTCTCAATCGTTTTTGTCTCTCTATTTCAGCTCTCGATTCTTATCTTCCTCTCGTTTTTCTTATCTTTTTCCATTCACTTCTATCAGAAATCGAGAGGCAAAAGAATCGAAAGTGAGATCGGACATGTCGGAAATTATCTATCGAACCACCTAATCAGCTACAAAACAAACTGTGTGTTCCCAGCATAAGGAGCTGTGGGCCCCAGTACAAGTTTTACAATGGGGCCCCCTAAGCACTTAATACATAACAATTGATATGGCGCACCAAAACCTGCCAATGGCAACTACAGTGTCCGAGGTGCAAGAAGGGGATGGGGAACAGTTTGTTAATAATTACCACTATTCAAAGTATCTATAGAAGTGATTATTATGAGCATAGGACCAATAGAGAGCTATTACTGTAGTCGAGGGAGGGCCCTTCGGGGCCCCTCTGTCCCAAGTGCCCCGATGCGGTCGCAACCTCTGCAACCCCTATTGCTACGCCCCCTGTACCTAGCATAAAACAACTATACTGTCACTTACCTTCCAGTCTCAGAAAACGGAATGAAACTTTATATTACAAGTTCTACAAAAGGTATTATTCTTGCTGTAACTGGCTACTGAATAAGCAGGTGCGATAAATTCCCAGAGAAGACCTTTCATCATCTGAATGAGCTATTTAATTATTTATCATGTATGAAAGCTTTCACATTTCTCAGGCTCAGCCAGCTGGTACCCTCACCTGTCCCTGCAAGGAAGAATTAGTGAAAAGATCATATTTGTCAAGCTGTTGACTGGAAGTTCCTTTCTATGAACTGACTCCAGTCACAGTAGCACCCACTAAGCAAATCTAGAGTGCTTAACATCATCATACTCTGTATTTCACAAATGTGGAAGAATCCCTCATGGACAGAAGGGAAATATACCGATAGTGTGAAAATGGTATATTTGGGAGGATCAGCAGTTGCTTTCGGTGGACTGACCTAAGTCACAGTAGTATCTATTTAGCAAATTTAGTGTACTTAAAGAGGAACTCCAGCCTAAACAAACATACAGTCATTAAGTTACATTTGTTATGTTAATTAAAATAGATAGGTAATATAATCTCTTACCCACACTGTTTTAAAAGAACAGGCAAATGTTTGATTTCATGAGGGCAGCCATCTTTTTGGTTGAAAGGAGGTGACAGGGAGCATGAGACACAGTTCCAACTGTCCTGTGTGCTGATCACCCCTCCCAGTTGCTAGGCAATGTGAATAACAACATAGGAAATCCCATCATGCTCTGCACAGCATCAGGGAAAAAATCCCCGGGGTTTTTTTCTTTGATGGGTGGAGCTTTGCTAAAAATGCAGCTAAAAATGATGCTTTTGTAAGAAAAACAAAGTTCTGATGCTGTGAAACTGTTAAAGAAACACCAAGCCTTTTCAGTTCTGCTGAGTAGATTTTTAGTCCGGAGGTTCACTTTAAAGGACCAATATCACAAAAAAAAAATATAACATTTTTAATACATACATATAAAAATATAAACAAACAAACAAAACAAACACAGAACATTTATATCGCGCTTTTCTCCTGGCGGACTCAAAGCGTCAGAGCTGCAGCCACTGGGACGCGCTCTATAGGCAGTAGCAGTGTTAGGGAGACTTGCCCAAGGTCTCCTACTGAAATAGGTGCTGGCTTACTGAACAGGCAGAGCCGAGATTCGGACCCTGGTCTCCTGTGTCAGAGGCAGAGCCCTTAACCAGTACACTATCCAGCCACAAAAACAAAAGGCTGTCCAAGCATGAGGACAAATGCATGGACAAATGCTATACATTTCTCCCAGAGTTAAATGCATTATAAATTACTTGTATCCTATGTTGCTGTTACTTATAGTAGATAGTTAAAAGCTGACAGATTTGACAGATTTTGGAGTAGCCCATCTCCTCGTGGGATGCAGGAGAACAGAGGCGCCAAAGGATAAAAGGAAGCTAAATGAGCTTAAAAAAACAAATTCTTGGTAAATAGAGGAGGTAGTGGTGGACTTACCTCCTCCAAGTAGACACACAACGACTGTAGTAAAGACAGTCAATATATTTTATTTAAGAACTCCAAATATGCAACATGTTTCGCAGGTTTGATCCTGCTTCATCCGGCAATAACAACGGAGCAATAGCATATGCGGTCAGTAGAAGAGCCAGGCACCTCTGTGTCTCCTGCATAATATTGAGTCCACCCTGGGTGGAGGGTTGAACCCCCTTTTTCTGATCTACAGAGAGCGACTTCTTATTCCTGAGTGGGGTCAGGAAAATCTCCCCACCTGCTTTTACAGTGGTTGCCTAATGGTAACCCTGGTTTGTGAGTATTAATATTTACTCTATCTAGTAACCATTTACCAGTACATATTACACTATTGGGGCTCTTGGTGTTCCTTGTTTTTATCTCTTCGTGGGAGCTTCTCAGTATTACCTTTATGCTATACAAAAGCAACTCTTGGTCTAACATCACCCAGTGTGTGATGGCTGGGGTGGGAGGGATGGAGGGGCGCACTTTGGTGTCTCAGTCTTGGGTGCTGGAGGATCTTGTCCTGGCTCTGCAGGTAAGTTCTCTAATTAAAAACAATGGGCTCTTGCCTTCTATAATTGTATCAAACTCAGCTAAATCTGGGACATGGACTCTCGGGGGCGAAGCTGTCATCCATAGCTACACAGAAGTATATTTTGAAGCAAAATAATCCTCTCTTTCTGTTACACAGAGACTCTGCTGGTTCAATTTCTAACTCATTTGAGTTTGGGTTTTACTTAAAGAGACACTGAAGCGGAAAAAAATATATGATATAATGAATTGGTTGTGTACTATGAATAATTACTAGAAGATTAGCAGCAAAGAAAATATTCTCATATTTTTATTTTCAGGTATATAGTGTTTTTTCTAACATTGCATCACTCTATAATATGTGCAGATTACACAACACTCAGCATTCAAAATGAGTCTTTCAGAGCAGTCTGTGAAGTAATGACCTCTCCTCTAGCAGAGGAAAAGTAAACAGTTCAATTACAGTTGAGATAATAAAAGTCAGATAACAGCCCTCTCCAGGACTAAGTTAGTCGGAGAGCTTAAAGGGAAGGTTCAGGGAGGGTGGGTAAAAAATAAAAATCAATTTCCACTTACCTGGGGCTTCCTCCAGCCCGTGGCAGGCAGGAGGTGCCCTCGCCGCCGCTCCACAGGCTCCCGGTGGTCTCCGGTGGCCGACCCGACCTGGCCAGGCCGGCTGCCAGGTCGGGCTCTTCTGCGCTCCAAGGCCCGGAACTTCTGCGTCCCACGCCGGCGCGCTGACGTCATTGGACGTCCTCCGGGCTCTACTGCGCAGGCACAGTAGTTCTGTGCCTGCGCAGTAGAGCCCGGAGGACGTCCGATGACGTCAGCGCGCCGGCGTGGGACGCAGAAGTTCCGGGCCTTGGAGCGCAGAAGAGCCCGACCTGGCAGCCGGCCTGGCCAGGTCGGGTTGGCCACCGGAGACCACCGGGAGCCTGCGGAGCTGCGGCGAGGGCACCTCCTGCCTGCCACGGGCTGGAGGAAGCCCCAGGTAAGTGGAAATTGATTTTTATTTTTTACCCACCCTCCCTGAACCTTCCCTTTAATAGCTTTTTTGCATAGAGATAACAACTGGAGTTTCTCAACTCTTCCTGTACTGGAAACAATTAGACTGATGTATATGATCTTAATGTTTTTTTTCTTAGCTGTACTACACATACAAATCATAATATCATCAATTTTTTCGCTTCAGTGTCTCTTTAAAGGGTTGTTTTAAAGATACATGTTTACTCCATCTATGCGTGGCTATAATATGTAATGTATTCACAGTGTATGAAGAAGATGTATGATGTGGTGAAAATAAAGACATCTCTGTGTGTAGGAATCATTAGGGCTAGAAAACAAGCTTTCTATCTTTTCTTCTTCCACATAGCAATGTGCAGAGACAATACTCATCAGTGGGACGGAGAGGGAAGACTTTCACAAGATATTATTGTTTTCTGTAGTAGAAAAACCACCCTTGGGCTCCCTCCACCTTGTGACTAGGACTTGTGAGCACTGAGGTCCATCTATACAGCTTGAACTTGAATTGCCTTCTGAAGGAAACTTGTTTCAAATCAGAAAAACAGAAAAAAAATGCAAGTCCTTGCTTTTTTCCAGCTTCGCTAAATGCTGACTGCACTGGATGGTTCAAAGAAAGGATACAACATTTATTTTCATTTGTCTGAGAGAAAAAGGAATGCACAAAGGGGTAAACAGATGGGTTTAATTAGATTAAAAAGAGAAGATACACACACTGGGAATGAATTCAGTTTTCAAAATGATCCGCTGTCATGGATCTAATGGCTCTTCTGAGGGCACAAAAATGACCAGAAAACCGACTTAATTCCAAAACGCCAGAACATGCTATTGTCATGTCACGTTACTGTTATGTGTGCATGAAATGATATACTGTATGTTACAAGCATATCATTCCAAGCACACTACATTTTATCTGGGCATTTTATAGAGTGCTTTTAGGTGATCCATGCAATGTATATTATGAGAAAAGGTGAACAGTTTCATTAGCTTTATTTATAAATTGTTGTGTAGCCGTTTACAGTGGGGAATTCTTGGATCTCTGGTGATCTCAGTATATCCTGTGCGACTGAACCTAATCTACGCAACAATCAAATAGCTCAAGCTTCTTTGCACAATTCTGCTTACAGCATAAGAGGAGGTGAGCCAATCACAGCCGGGTGCTCACCAAAACTAGCCGGATGGTGCACTCGGTTAAGAGGGCCTGGGGAGAACACTGACAATGCAGCTCTCAATGACGTTGTGGCCTTTCCCCTATTGTAACAAGCAGCTCAATTATCTCTCTGCCTCCCTTGTTTATTTTTTTATTTATCTGTTTTCTCCATGCCACACCTTGTTGTTAGATCAGTTACATAATATTGTGAAGCAAAAGAAATAATCGTACCTTGGTCCTTGACTGAGTGAATCAGGCATTCAATAGAATATCTGGCTTTCTTGCTTTGCCTTTAGCATCAATACTCCATACACTTGAAGAACTACCAAAAGGTAATCACTGAGAAAAAGTCATTCTTTTTATCACATACACACATATTGTAATGTGGAAATGCCAACAAATCTATAGTACTAGTTAGTACTGGAGCATGTTGTGCCTAAAAACTAATGTGAGCCTCAAATTCTAAAAAAACCAAGTCAAATTTGGATTCTTTGTAGTGTACATTGAGTAGCGTTGGATTTTTGCCTAATAAAACCTGACTTTTGCAATTGAACATTTTTTTGCAATGAAGTTTATGGAGCCAACTATCCTAATCAATTAGATTTTAGGGAAAAGACCTCTCAACCTACCTGTAAAGTACATTAAAATGTCTTTAGTACAAAAAGCTGGACATCACAAAAGCTGACAATCCTACTCTATTACAAAGCCTCAAAATGTGCTATCGACAAATTTCTATGGAGGTCAGATTTGTTGGAGTAAGTCATAACATTTTCTATTTTATGTAGTTTTTATGATAATTACATTTCTAAAACCTTGGGTGTTATTGCATTATAGCATCCTGAGCGACCCACAACATTTGGGAATAGAAAGCCCCAGTAGGATGTTTTTGCTGGACTTTCTGGGATCTTCGTTACTGGGGCAATGTTCAAGGAAATCCTATCAATAAGTCATCTTTGAATTTGCCAGAAATGTTACTTCTCACTGTTCCAGTGAGCTGACCATTAAAGAGAACCTGAACTGAAAATAAAAAGTCAAAATAACCATACACAGGTCATACTTACCTCCTATGTAGTCTACTCCTCAATCTCTTTCTCCTCTCCTGAGTCCCATTTGTCCACTGTGATCAATGGAATTCTCCGTCCTCCATTTTAAAAATGGCCATTACCCCATAATAGCTTCCTGGTCAGTGCGCTGTTAAACTGTAATATCGCCCACTTGAGCCATAGGTAAACATGGACATTACTTTGCACATTCGGTTGTAACTGACAGCTGCTGATATATAACTGATAGCAACTGGTATATTTCAGTTCTGACAAAATATTGTCAGAATTGGAAAGAAGAAAATTGTGAGCTTCTGAGAGGAACTGACGGTGAGGTTAGTATGTAATATTCATTTGCAGCTACGTCATGTGTTTATTTTAAATAATTTTACTCGCTTCAGGTTCCCTTTAAGAATTAAAAGCAGCAGAACAGAAATCACATGACCAGACACAGTGTAGGTATGTTGCTGTTTTATTACAGCTGAAATGTGTTACAACAGCTTATCAAGGTACAGAAGGATGGTTTTTGTACCTGCCTAGTCTTAGAGGACCACTATCATGACATATTGTAAAATGTAAACTAAATTACTGGGCAAATCTAATGCACTACCTGCTGGTTTGGATTGGTTTGATTCCAAGATGCATACCATTTGCATACCACTTGCATGCAAGCCAGAAATATTAGAATCACATTGACTATTAAACACACTCAGATGAGATCTCAGGTAAGGCTATGAGAGATCTCCTCTGTTTTTGGACAACTACAAGTTCTAATAAAATCAATAACATAATAATAATAAGCTATCGTTCTACAGCCTGGTCTGACTGAAAGCTGTACTGTGCCATTACTGTGTGACTGTGGCTACGTTATGACTGCAGTGTCTGCCACATGGATAACATTTCAGTGAATTGTACCGTATTGTCTTGGCTCACATCTGACAGAAAATACAGCATTATGGGACAGAGAACTTTTAATGCTTTCCAGAGAAAATAGTGTATATTTGGAAAGCAAGACAGAAAATCTGCTATGAGGTCATGGCAAGAGAATGCAGCAGCTGACTGAAGGCAAAGAGGAAACGGTTTCCCTGACTAGTGGCAAAGTCTACTTCCTAATTCATGGTGATCACATGGTGTCAGCTTAGCGTCTCGTGACATATTAGGGTGCATTCATTTATACAGAAAGAAAAGAATAGGAAAGAAGGGCTATAGGTGAAATGCCACAGCTATGGAGAAAGACAGACGCTATCAGACCAGATGCTTTCAGTTTGCAGCGTTTTGATTCAACAGCTAATAATTTTTGTCTATTGACATAACTTCTCATTGTTTTTTTTTAGAGGACAGGCAGCAATTTCTATTGACAGCACAGATTTTGTATTAGAGGATGAGGCCTCTTTCACAGTGCGAGGTTAGTGTCGCACATTAGAAATTTTTTTGATGCAGACTAACGCACAGCAATACGACATTCACAGTGCACACGTTGCGTTTGTGTGTAACGTGTAGCGTTATTAGAAAGTGCTGCATGCTGTGCGTTATACACATTATTTCCTGCGTTAGACTACTTGCACATGCTCAGTAATTACTTGGAAGCATACTTTTCATTGCCTGTATGCTCTACTGTATGCAACGATAACGGGGCATTAGGTTGCGACTTTTTTGAGGAGTTGCGTTGTAATTTGCGTTAACGTCGCAACAAACCGTAACGTCCTACTGTGAAAGAGGCCTGAAGGTACTTTCGTAGTGTTACTATCCATAAACTATAAATGAAGGGCTGTACCTGTATATATTCATTGCTTGAGCTGTCACAGCTGAAAGCGGCTGAAAAAAAGCAGTGTAGATAAAAATCCCGGGTAGTTGCTAGGTGTAAACAATCTTGCTTGCTAACGTATTTGTTGCAGGTGTCTGAGAAAACTGTGACATCACCAAAGCAATAAGGCTGGGTTCATACTTAAAAGGTGTCCAGTCCTGTAGTGTCAGTTTTTGACAGTTAGCATCAGTTTTGTATGAGTTTTCTATGGCTTGGTTCACACATAAATTTGTACATTTCAAGTCAAGTCCTATCCTGTCAGTTTTCCATCAGTTTTGAATTTTGAGTATTCTATGGCTCGGTTCACACATTAAAGGTGTACATTTCCAGTCCAATCCAGTCCAAGTCCTGTCAGGTTTTTTTAAGTTTTCTATGGATGTGTTCACACATAAAAGGTGTACAGTTCCAATCATGTGAGGTAAAACTGATAGAAAACTAATGCAAAACTGACAGGACAGGAGTGGGCTGGACCATAATTGTACAGATTTATTTGTGAACCAAACCTAAGTCAAACAGAGAATTATTTCCTTATTAGTTTGCTGAAATATAGAGCAGTAAATCTGAATACACCTAGTTACGGTGCCAGAGTGCATCTAAGCAACAACACAGCAACTATGCAATGGTGCCTTGTGCAAGACGGCTTCAGATGGCTGAAGCTGTTTAGTGGTGCGGTACACAGTGCTTTTGCAGTACCGTAATCCTAAAAACAAATCTATATATCAAATCTTCTAATCCCACTGCAGTTACTGTTATGGCCGTGTTCTTGTACACAGGGTGGTATTTAAGTGCATCGCGTTAAAGGACATCAAAGTCAATGCATGCTGACTTGGCCATACTCCCATTGCAGGTACTCATACAAATCAGGTTCTACTGAAAATACACGTGGTTTGAAATGTCAATAAACACTGGAAAAGTGCCAGTATCACTACAAAAAAGGAAACGCGTTGAGCCAAGTGCTCGGCCCTATCCATTAACGGTATTGTTAACCTTCTGTGGACTATAGGGTGATGTATTGTTTCTATCTCCCCTACTGAGTAGAGGCTGTTAATTTACTATACCCTGACAGGCAGAGCCAGGACGAGGTCCTCCAGCACCCAAGGCTGAGACACCAAAGTGCGCCCCTCCATCCCTCCCACCCCAGCTGTCACACACTGATTGCTATTAGACTAAGAGTGCCACAGGGCCCCCAACCTCCCCAACACCTTAAAATCTAGTTATCTGGCTTGCAGTCACTGCCATGTATCCCCTTTTATTATTTCTTTCTGCTTCAAACACAATTAGGAATGACAGCTGAATGAATTCTGCGCCCCCTCCTACACTGCGCCCTGAGGCTGGAGCCTCTCCAGCCTATGCCTCGGCCCGGCCCTGCTGACAGGGAATGTAATGAATCATGCTGATTGTGCTATGTATGAATTTGGGGAAAAAAATTATCAGATTCATGTTTTATTGCATTATGAATGAAATTTATTTGTCTTTTAACTCAAATTAATGACCTATGACTGAATCAATTTACATGCTGATTAATGTATCCCCTTAAAAGTCTCTGAGACCTTTAATATTGATTCATATTCATATCCCTTGAGATGTGTGGAACTTGTTTACTATAGATTATCCAAACTCCCGGTATTTACTATCAGCACCGCTACCTATCCATGGTCTCTCTCACATTTCATTAACACATAAAATGCTGAAAGCACTGTACCTGCTTTTCCTGCCATTCCAAAGGTCTATGTGTGTAAACCAGGCCTAACCAAGATTTCAGGATGCCGTTTTCTTTGCAGCTGATGCTCTGCTGAGCGTTTGTTGTGCTTATCCTATCTCCCAAAATGACACAGTGGAGAGGATAATTACAGATACCAAATATAACAATAAGATAAACAGATACCTCATGAAAGTTTAATATTTTATGACTTCCCAGACTGTGCTTTTGTAAAGGCAACAAGGTCAAAAGCAAGTACCAAACATGCCCAGACCAGGCCTTATCTCTCATGTACTCTTAGTTTGGGTCACCCTAAGCTGCTTGGTTACTCTGTTGTACTCTTATGTGTGGTATCACAGTTTGGAGAATTTTCCCTCAGCAATACTTAATTGGCATTCTCGTCTGGGGACCCTCTGGAGGAATGGAATTCCATATTCCTTGGCACGCCCAAGGAATCTTTTAATTTAACCAGGCAAGAAAGGTGTTACTGGAGGCTGCGCTCAGTCAGCTGATCAAACCCACTGCAGGTGGCTCTGATCAAACCCACTGCAGGTGGCTGTGCCCTGTTAAGGGAGCATGGGACTAATGCTCTCTTCTTGCTTCCCAGGTGATAGTAGTTCATGTCTTCCCTGACCTTAGAGTTGCCTTGCTTCACACAAGATTTCACAGAGCAGACTACTGGCCCTTTGAACTTTTCTGTACAGAAAAACCAAATACAAAAAAGAAACAATGAGAGACAGTTGAGATAAGTGCTTCAAAAGACAGGGCTGTCCGCAACTAAAGTCACAGAGCTCACAGAAGCTCTTTTGCATAGATAACAACTGAAGGTTCTTTAACTCTTTCTGTACTGGAAACAATACGTGACTCATATCTGTGCTAATAATGTTTTATGTCTTAGCAATACTACACATAAAAATCATTACATCCTATGTTTATTTTCACTTCAGATTCCCTTAAATGAATTTGGCCCATGGAGTCTATTCTTCTACCCTTAAAAATGATGCTGTTTTCATGACTTTTACGCTTCTGGTTCTTAGGGCTTGTTTACACTGCAATAGCTTTTTAAGCACTAGTGCTTTGAAAAGCTCTTGCTAGTGCAATGCTATTGTCTTGCAGTGTGAACCAACTCTTAACCAGATTGATAAGGGGTTTATATTATAATAAATGCTCTGAAAAACCTGCACGCAGATCGTACAATGTGTGTACATATTCCCTTTAGAAACATTGCTTATGTACTGTAGATGACATATGTATGCCTAAGACCATATACAGAGGAAATAGGAAAAAAAAATCTCCACAATGTACCTCTATATAAAATAATGCTTTAAAGAGGAACTGCAGTAAAAATAACAATGAAAAAAGTGCTTACGTTTTACAATCATTTTTTTTTTTAATCAAACAAAGTTTATTGATAAATTCATAAAAGAAAAAAAGAAGAAAAAGAAAAACCACAGAGAAAAGAGAGGCACAAATATATAGATACACATTCTTATTACAAGAAAAAGGATAATGTAAGTGTGAAACATATGGAGCATCCGATTTACACACTTAGAATAGGCTAGCAGAAAAATGTTCAATGAAAAGAAAAAAGTACGCACAGCCATTCCTCATCCAAAAAGTCTACCCCTTATTAAATCAAAATCAACAACTTCAGGAGTATCCAACCATTTGTTCCAAATATTTTCAAACCGAGTCCCATAACCCCTATGCAAATGCACTAGTTTTTCCAATTTAAGGTACTCATTAAGTTATTTAACCCACTGTGTATAAGTAGGGGGGCTTTCATCAATCCAATGCTTAAAGTGAACCTCCGGACTAAAAATCTACTCCGCAGAACTGAAAAGGCTTGATGTTTCTTTAACAGTTTCAAAGCATCAGAACTTTGTTTTTCTTACCCAAGCATCATTTTTAGCTGCATTTTTACCTAAGCTCCACCCATCAAAGAAAAAAAGCCTGGGCTTTTTTTCCCGGATGCTGTGCAGAGCATGATGGGATTTCCTATGTTGTTATTCACGTTGCCTAGCAACTGGGAGAGGAGCTCAGGACACAGGAAAGTTGGAACTGTGTCTCATGCTCCCTGTCACCTCCTTTCAACCAAAAAGATGGCTGCCATCATGAAATCAAACATTTGCCTGTTCTTTTAAAACAGGGTGGGTAAGAGATTATATCACCTATCTATTTTAATTAACATAACTAATGTAACTTAATGACAGTATGTTTGTTTAGGCTGGAGTTCCTCTTTAAGAATTAATAATCTAGCTTGAAAAAGACTTCTATGAATTGCAATAAGGGATACCTGTTTAAAGGAGTTCTGTGTAGCTTAAAAAGTAAAACAAGCTGACACTTACCTGGGGCTTCTATGAGCCCCCTGCAGCGGCAATGTCCCGCGCCGTCCTCTCTCGCTGCGCCGTTCCCTGCCGCCGGTCCCCGTGTAATCACGCGAGTGATTACACTGCGGCTGCACGGCTGAGCTCTCGCTTCCGCACGGGTCATCAGAGCTTACTGCGCAGGCGCAGTACAAGAAAACTCTTTAAGCCCCCGATGATGCGAACGGGAGCGCACATTATTCGTCTGTCGTCAGATGAATAGTGCCTGGTGGCGGCGGCAGGGAATGGCGCATCAAGAGAGGACGGCGCGGGACATTACCGCTGCACGGGGCTGATAGAAGCCCCAGGTAAGTGTCAGCTAGTTTTACTTTTTAACCTACACAGAACCCCTTTAAGATCAGAAAACAATAATTATTTATAGTTCATTTAGTCAGTACTTGCCTTCTGTAAAATCTTTCCTCTCCTTGATACATTCTGACATTTATCACGTGGTGACATTTTTACTGCTGGCAGGTGATGTCTGTGGAAGGTGATGCTTTTTTGGCAGTTGGAAACAGCTGTTATTCCCCACAATGCAACAAGGCTCCCACAGTTGTGATGTCAGTACCTAGGTGCTGACATCACACTGTGGGAGGGGTTTCACCACAATATCAGCCAACACAGACCCCCCCCCCCCCGCCCCCCCCAATGATCCATTTAAGAAAAGGTAAACATTTCTCGTGGGAAAGGGGGTATCAGCTACTGATTAGAATGAAGTTCAATCCTTGGTTACGGTTCCTCTTTAAGTTTTAACTCATTTGAAAATCTCACCTGATATTGATTAATGGCAAGTTTATGGAAACAGTTTGCAAGTCAAATCTGCTTCACTGAGACCTGGGAAAACAATCTGCAGAAAATGAAAAAATAGAGAGTCCACATCAGTTGATTATGATATAATAGTCACATGAACTGCTGGAAGGAGGAAAGAATTCCTTCGGTGTTGATCTCTAAAAAAAAGTCACATCTGTTGAAGCAAATAAAGTTAGAAGCTGAGCACAGTCAGAGTATTGTAAGCACAGTGGAAATATAAATACCTTGTCCTTTGGTGTTTGAGTTTTAATCTGTCACTTGTGTTTTGAAATACACAAGAGTATTTTCATCCTAGGCTTTGATCTTGAAAACCAGGCTGGATTGGATGATGTCACAGGGGGAAGCAGAAAAACAGATTGGACATATAAGTAAGCACCATTTGTAAAACACACACAGACATGGCTCCAGCTGTTGTCAAGTTGAAGCAAACAAATCTCTTCACTGTGGCCTAATAAATATAACAGCTCTGGTGCAGAGCGGCACAGACGAGGCAATACATACATAATACAAACAGGGCAGAAGAATTCTAAGGGTTATTTCAGAAGCACTGTATGGCTAGTTCATGTTGTGTTGCACTCAGGGCTAATTCTAGACTTTCTGCATTGGAGGCAAACTTGTGAGGATGCGCCCCAACCCCAAAGTTGGAATGATCGCACAACACCCGACAATTTGATCCGCATGTTATGGCTGCCCCCCAAAAAACACCCTCAGTATAGGTAGGTAGCCAGTTATAGGTGCCCCCAGTGTTGGTAGCTAGGTGCAGTTGACCCCAGTATAGGTTAGCCAGGCACAGTTGCCCCCAGTATAAGTTGGCCAGGCACACTCTTCACTTCCTGTTTCTGCCTAGTGCTTTCCCCCAGACTTCTTCCGCCTAAGGAAGTTGCCTCACTTGGCATCATGGGCAGGCCGGGCCTGGTTGCACTATGTGAAGAAAGGCATGATATACATTTTCTGTGTTTCAAAGAGTGGGAAGTTGGAGAAGATAAAAGAGAGCAGATGTAACAGAGGGGACAGAGAGAGCGGCATCCACTTTCCTCACACATTTGTAAATTCATTGCAGCAAGTACTACTTGTGACAAAACCATGTAATTTAACCTGTAAAGTGAAATGGTCAGTCCACCTGCCACTAGTGAAGATATGTAAATCACCCAGTGCTCTCTTAAAGAGGAACGTTAACCAAGAATTGAACTTCATATCAATCAGTAGTTGATTCCCCCTTTCTCAGGAGAAATCTTTACCTTTTCTCAAATAGATCATCAGTGTGTAGTCATGACCATGGTCCTGACAGTTTGCTGTCTGTGAACCTCAGTGCATTCTGGGAAATAATGGCTTTTTCCCAACTGCTAAGTAAGCGATATCTTCCTCTGTGCATCGAATTCTCAGTAACGAACATTCCGTACAGATCACCTGGCAGAACTAAAGATGTCACCGCCAGTGATACATTTCAGAATGTAAATCAGGGAGAGGAAATATTTTACGATGGGCAAACTCTAACTACATAATTTATATGAATATCTTAAAAATTAAGCTGTTTTGTTCATTATGTTATTTTACTACAGTTCCCCGTTCATGGTGAGGTCTCTCCTCTAGAGAGTCATATTTTCCTGCTCCCCTCTCCATGGTGTAATGTAATGCAGCAGAGAGGGGCGGAGTCTTTTGTAGGTTTCAGCATGACAACAGAGGAGGGACCCTCCCTGCAGATATTGAGGATAATGTTGCTGTGGAAGTGAGATAAGATAAGCAGGTGGCTTTTGGCTTTTTCAGCCTATTCACAGCCAAACATAAAGTAATGTTTATTTTGAATCTTTAAGTTTAAGATTCTGAGATCAGTGTACAGTAAGGAGTGTGATGTACTGATAAACTTCATTATACTGTTGGATATGTGTGCTATACTTCGTTGTGTGCTATACGTCGTTGTGTGCTATACTTCTTTGTGTGCTATACTTTGTTGTGTGCTATACTTCGTTGTGTGCTATACTTTGTTGTGTGCTATACTTCGTTGTGTGCTATACTTCGTTGTGTGCTATACTTTGTTGTGTGCTATACTTCGTTGTGTGCTATACTTTGTTGTGTGCTATACTTCGTTGTGTGCTATACTTTGTTGTGTGCTATACTTCGTTGTGTGCTATACTTCGTTGTGTGCTATACTTCTTTGTGTGCTATACTTTGTTGTGTGCTATACTTTGTTGTGTGCTATACTTCGTTGTGTGCTATACTTTGTTGTGTGCTATACTTTGTTGTGTGCTATACTTCTTTGTGTGCTATACTTTGTTGTGTGCTATACTTCGTTGTGTGCTATACTTCTTTGTGTGCTATACTTTGTTGTGTGCTATACTTCGTTGTGTGCTATACTTTGTTGTGTGCTATACTTTGTTGTGTGCTATACTTCTTTGTGTGCTATACTTTGTTGTTTGCTATACTTCGTTGTGTGCTATACTTTGTTGTTTGCTATACTTTGTTGTGTGCTATACTTTGTTGTTTGCTATACTTTGTTGTTTGCTATACTTTGTTGTGTGCTATACTTTGTTGTTTGCTATACTTTGTTGTTTGCTATACTTTGTTGTGTGCTATACTTTGTTGTGTGCTATACTTTGTTGTTTGCTATACTTTGTTGTTTGCTATACTTCGTTGTGTGCTATATTTTGTTGTGTGCTATATTTTGTTGTGTGCTATACTTTGTTGTGTGCTATACTTTGTTGTGTGCTATACTTCGTTGTGTGCTATACTTTGTTGTTTGCTATACTTCGTTGTGTGCTATACTTTGTTGTGTGCTATACTTTGTTGTTTGCTATACTTTGTTGTGTGCTATACTTTGTTGTGTGCTATACTTTGTTGTGTGCTATACTTTGTTGTTTGCTATACTTTGTTGTTTGCTATACTTCGTTGTGTGCTATATTTTGTTGTGTGCTATATTTTGTTGTGTGCTATACTTTGTTGTGTGCTATACTTTGTTGTGTGCTATACTTCGTTGTGTGCTATACTTTGTTGTTTGCTATACTTCGTTGTGTGCTATATTTTGTTGTGTGCTATACTTCGTTGTGTGCTATACTTTGTTGTGTGCTATACTTCGTTGTGTGCTATACTTTGTTGTGTGCTATACTTTGTTGTGTGCTATACTTCGTTGTGTGCTATACTTTGTTGTTTGCTATACTTCGTTGTGTGCTATACTTTGTTGTGTGCTATACTTTGTTGTTTGCTATACTTTGTTGTGTGCTATACTTTGTTGTGTGCTATACTTTGTTGTGTGCTATACTTTGTTGTTTGCTATACTTTGTTGTTTGCTATACTTCGTTGTGTGCTATATTTTGTTGTGTGCTATATTTTGTTGTGTGCTATACTTTGTTGTGTGCTATACTTTGTTGTGTGCTATACTTCGTTGTGTGCTATACTTTGTTGTTTGCTATACTTCGTTGTGTGCTATATTTTGTTGTGTGCTATACTTCGTTGTGTGCTATACTTTGTTGTGTGCTATACTTCGTTGTGTGCTATACTTTGTTGTGTGCTATACTTTGTTGTGTGCTATACTTTGTTGTGTGCTATACTTTGTTGTGTGCTATACTTCTCTCGAAGTGTTCTTCATAAATCTCCTACAAGATGCATAAGACATCTGGAAATACAATATTGTATTCAGCTTTCAGACATTGTGGTGTCTTATGGACTTGTTAATACAGTATATGTGGGTTAATCCTGTATTCCATTTTAAGTTATGGTACTGTCTTCTAGGTCTGTTGATACAGGATAAATGAGGTAATATTCCTCTTTTGGCAATAGTACTGTATTACAGATGTGTTAACACATACTTCCTCCCTCCTTTTATCTCAGATGAATATTTGTTACATCTGCAGACATTCAGAATACTGACAGGCACAGACATTGCAGTTATGAGAATTCAGCTACAGCTGAAGAGAAAAATGATGAATTGTAAATATATAGTAAAAGCCTGAAGACTTGCAGCACTGTAAATATGGGTCAGGGAGGATAGGGAATAACATCCTGTTCTCCAGCAAACTGCACTGCTATTAAAGTAAAAACAGATTTTCTGGTACCTTTGGTTTTATCACAAGATCCTTGAGACAATAAATCCACATTCCTCAAGCTGTTCTTCCATACAAGGCAATGTTTCAGAAATAAGGACATAGCAAACTGTATTTAATGAGCAGCGATACCACAATGCATGCTTTATGCATGACAATGCACAGTTCCACAATAAATGAGATCCAATGCTACCTTCAGCATTGTAGTGCAGTGCAACATGTGACAGTTTCTGGTGTAAGATATGATTTACCTTCCTGTATGTACATCATTTGGACCTATACAATGAACCAAACATCTGCCATTAGATGACAGGATTCATTTTCTTTCCCCTAGTAGGATGCAAATACAGTAGTATGTGAGACTCTTACACAATATGCATTGTAATGTATTATAGTGTTGATGCCATTTATTTGGCCAATAGCAATGTTCCTCTCTCTGCTAAAAATGCAGGCAACAGAGCACTGTGTTCTGCAGGGGGAAAAGTGACAATTGACAGACCAATTTTACCGCTGTTTGTGCAACCACCATTGTGTACCTTGGTCAGATCACTACAATCAATGTATTGCAATTTTTGAACTGAAAAGAAATGTACAATATTGCATTGTGTGGCCACCTTAAGAGAGCCAATCAAAAACAGAAGGCACAATGAGAAGAAAGAAGCTAAAGAAGACACAGATGGACTAAGCCTTTATTTTAAAATCTGGTGTGTGTGCATTTTATTTTAACTTTTTGTCTTTCTTTTGGATGGCTAGGGAGTCTAGGGAAGAGCTTTTTCTCATTTACCTGGTAGGGGGTGGCTCTATGCTTTGTACGCCTCCTTAGTGAGGTAGGGAGTAGCACATTAATTATCACCTCTAATGTTGGAACATGTTTTTTTAAAGCACCAGAAGTGCCATCCCCATTATAATTGTGATTTGCAAGTGGGTTTAGAATGTTCTGCCCCTCCCATTGCAAGGTACCCCTATCCCCCAATGAGCTATAATGAAGGGACCATCCACTGATTTCTTTCGCCCTGGAACTTACAGGTCAGGGTTTTCAACTGGCTTGCAGTTGAGTCCAGTTGTGTTGCTGGGTTGAGTAAGGACGTGTTACTAACTTACCCCTTCCTTTAACTTCTTTTGGGTGACAAGGTAGTCTATAATTTTTATATTAGGAAATCCTGCCAGCATCTGAAAAGCAGTAGTGAATATTGCGTGAAAAGCTAGTATTGAGCTAGTTTTTGCGCATGAGAACTTATATGCAATAAAACGTGCACCAGGATTCCTCATGTGCATTAATGGTCTGGAGTCACGAGATAAGTGTGCAACTAAAACTATGCAAAGATAACTTGGATCATTGGCAGGAAGTTCATATATATGAGCGACACCATTATGCCATGTGGTGTCAGGAATGTGGCAAGAATAAAAAAACAGAGTTAAAATATATTTAGCTATTTTTAAAATATTTATTTTGGGTTGCAGTGATATTTCAGTACTATTGTTTACAAAATGCTTGCATATAAAACATCAATGCCTGCTACTTCCTGACAATCACCTCATCCACTGCCTGAGGCACATCAGCTTACAGTGATGGCTGTGATATTGAGAGTCTACAATCATCAACCAACAGGAAAGCTTGTGGACATTTATCTGCATTCTGATGTACCACCACTTTCCATAGTATTGGTAATTTAATCACCCAATATAGGTCTTACCTGATTGTCCAACAGCAAGCCCCAGCTTCTCGGGAATTCCAAACAATTTGGACCTATACAATGTTAGAGCAACAGGTACATTTCAAGATCCTTATACATCCTTCTCCGCCTTTAATTTTAAAAGATATGGCACTGAATATTGTTACTACTATAACATTGCTGTATGCTAGGGTACTTTCATTATTTTACATCTGCTTTAAAGAGACTCCGTAACAAAAATTGCATCCTGTTTTTTATCATCCTACAACTTCCAAAAGCTATTCTAATGTGTTCTGGCTTACTGCAGCACTTTCTGCTATCACCATCTCTGTAATAATTCAATGTATCTTTCCCTTGTCAGACTTGTCAGCCTGTGTCTGGAAGGCTGCCAAGTTCTTCAGTGTTGTGGTTCTGCTATGCACTACCCCCTCAGGGGGGAAAGAAACACACAAATGATCTCTTGAGATTCAAAAGGAAGGCTGTATACAGCCTGCTTGTGTATGGATGTATTTTCTATGTGTGGACATACTGTACATCAACCTACTTCCTGTTTTGGTGGCCATTTTGTTTGTTTATAAACAAACTTTTTAAAACTGTTTTTAACCACTTTTAATGCGGCGGGGAGCGGCGAAATTGTGACAGAGGGGAATAGGAGATGTCCCCTAACGCACTGGTATGTTTACTTTTGTGAGATTTTAACAATACAGATTCTCTTTAAGCAACAGCATCAGCCCAGATCATTGCTTCCTCCTTACACCTCTTGCTAGTAGACGTTCCATCCTGTGAAGTCCCCCTTCTCCATAGCAACAGTACACATTGCTAAGCTGAAGCTGAGGGACATGTCTGTATGAGCTCACGCTCCCAATTGTTGCTCTTGGGATCAAGTCTAAATCTCTATAGGTGGCAGCTATAGTGCGTGTGTATGCACTTTTATTTGTTATGGAAAATCCAAAAGCTCAGGTTCATTTCCAATGGCACTGCCATAATAGGTATATAAACACTGTTTTGGAAGTGGCACCCACACATTTACAAAACATACTGTAGCTAATCCCCTTTGCTTTTACCAGATTCCTGCTGGTGGAATTGACACTGGACCTATTTTTAAAGGCAGGGCATCATTTTCTAGGGCTGGTAACCTTGCTAAACTATTTTTTGAAGTAAACCTGCAGTGCTCACTACACAACTGGTGATGCTTTGTAGCTGCGCCAAAGAAAAGAGACAACACTCGGCTGTGCTTGTGCCATTTTTTTGCATGATCTACTTTATGTTTATATGATTAGTAATGTAAAATACATTAGAATACTATAGTGTCTGTTATGTTATAGTACTCTCATATACCTATGAGGCCACCAAACTAGAGTGGTGGCTGACATTTGCATAGCTCCCAACTGTCCTTCTTTTGGAGGGACAGTGCCTCTTTGGGAACTCTGTCCCTCTCTCCTCCTCATTTGTCCCTCTTTCAGGACTTTCTCCCTCTTTCGATCTAAATATATGTATTTATCTACTGAAAAATATGTTTAATTGGCTCTAAACTTTATATCCATCTTTTAAATTGATATATTTCTTATTGTCAAATGTTAAAATGAAGGAAAATGAAACAGGATAGAAAGGATCAGTGTGGTTTGAATTATAAAACAACATATTTTTCTTATGAAATCTTTATGGTATGTGTTACTAAGGGCGTGTCGGGGGCTTGATCAGGGGTGTGGCTTAAGTGTCCCTCTTTCTCATCTCAAAAAGTTGGGAGGTATGCATTTGTGAGGAGAACTGGAGACATTTGGTTCCACACATCAGGGCCGCCAATCAGAAATGTTTGGGCCCCTCACACATTATCAGGCCTGGGCCCCCCTCCCTGGGAACCAAACAAAGAAATGACTGGGTCTCCACCTGGATAATGCAGTTATAGCATAAATTTATTGTACCATAATGACAAAAAACACGACGTTTCGGCCAGCAGGCCCCTCCCTGGGTCCACCCACTAGTTGCTGTGCCCGCCCACTAGCCACCCCACCCCCATGTCCATGCGCTAGGTGTGCTGAGGCAAAAAATGTGCATGGCTCCAACACTGAAGAAAGTGGCATGCACAGCGTGATGCGGCAAAAAGTGGGTGTGACCATGGTATGTTGTGGGTGGAGACAAATACTAGCAAAATACAGGTAGTCCCCAGTTAACAAATGAGATAGGGACTTGTAGGTCCGTTCTTATTCTTTATCCATTCTCTTCTGTCCTCCGCTTTTCTTCCTGGGTCTCTTTTGTCCCACTCTGTCTCACCTCAGTTTGTGCCTCTTTTGTGTCCCTCTGTGTGACCTCATGTTCCCGTCTCATCTCTTTTCTCCCTGTGCCTCATTTGTCCGCCTCTTTTCCCCCTGTGCCTCTTTTATCCTCCTGTGTTACCTCTTGTCCCCTTCTGTCTCAGCTCATCCCCCTGCCCTGCACCAGTATAGGTTAGCCAGGTACAGATGCCCCCAGTATAGGTAGCAAGCTATAGGCGCCCCAGTATAAGTAGCCAAGTATAGGTGGTGCCCCAGTATAGGTAGCCAGGCGCAGGTGGTGCCCTCAGTAAAGGTAGCCAAGTATAGGTGGTGCCCAGTATAGGTAGCCAGGTATAGGTGGTGCCCCAGTATAGGTAGCTAGGTATAAGTGGTTCCAGCCCCAGTATAGATAGCCAGGTATAGGTGGTGGCTCAGTATAGGTAGCCTGTAGCCAGATATAGGTCGTGCCCCAGTATAGAAAGTCCGCTGTAGCGGGTTCACTCATCTGCTCCCCATGTTCAAGTGCAGATGTCACTCTTCTCTCAGTGCTGGAACGCGGTATGCTGGTTAGTGAGTCACAGACCTGCATCTAGCACATGCAGCTTTTCCAGCACTTTGGGAGTCCTAGGACCCCCAGAGGCCCTGGGCCCCTCACTGCAGTGTCAGTTGTCCCCCCTGATGGCTGCCCTGCCTCACATTGACAGTGCAGGGAAAAATATTCAAAAAGGTGTCTCTCTTCACGCCACCAGAAACATTGAATTTCATCTTCAGAGAATGATTTTTTTCCACTGGGAAGCGGATGAAGGCTGAACGGCAGCTTCTTACAGTCAGCAATAATAACTTCAAACACAATTTTCGCTGACACAAGAGCTGATGATTCAAAAATGTTCAGCTTCCTGCTGGGTGAAGAAGTTCATCAAAAGAATTACATTTAATCAAAGTAAGGGCTGGTTCACACGGGCGTCTGCTGAGCTTTTGCTTGGCATTGCGTTCAAACGCCAGCGTTTAAACGCCAGCGTTTAAAAGCTAGCTTTTGAAAGCTTTTGAAAAGCATTCAAGGCTAGCAGTTCTGGTCTCTGCTATTGTTTCCTCGCGTTTACTGCCTCTGAAAGCAGCATGTTGCTTTTGAGACTAGACGCAACGCTGGGATCTACTGCCAGGCTTTCATGAAAGCCTGCAAAAGCCAGCTCTAAACGCTCCCATTCACTTGCATGGGATGGCAGTAGATCCCCAAAAACGCTGCGTCTGAAACGCTGCGTTAAACGCCACAAAAACGCCTGAACCAGCCCTAAATGCAGCAGAAAGTACTAGTTTCTATTGTGGTCACTGAAGCCAGAATTCACAAGGAAAACCAAACGATTCATGGAGACATACTTTGAATACAAGGAGCATAACAGAACCATACACTTAAACTGCTGCGAACTACACTATAGAAGAGGAATGACTTGGCATACTTGAGACACTATTGTTTTATTGTAAGGACTTCTGCTAAGCATTGGGTACTTCTGATGATATATTTTGTCATTGTTTGCCTTTTACTGGTATTCTGAAGACAGTTTCAAGGCAATTAATTTTGTATTGTACTGATTCTGTTTTTGTAACCATTTGTTGCTTATGTTACTATGCATATGTGTATATGAGCAAGGAAGGATCCGCAAACCAAGACAGGTTGAAGTGAAAAAGGCTGAATAGTTTATTCGAAAAAATCCACAGACAATGCAATAAAATCACAGGATCAACTCACGCGTATCGGGCCTACCATCTGCCCTTAGTCGTAGTTAAAAGTGAACCTGTACAGGAGGAAATTTATATGGAACCGGGGAGAGAAAACTCCACCCCCGGAAACACACAAACTTCCTCTTAAAGGAACATACATCCACAAAAAGTACAATATAAAAATAAAATAATAACATTGAGAATATTGTATAAAAGATGTAAAACGTTATCACTGAAAGACTGCTGAAGTAAGTATATGTGTAAATATAAGCAAAAAGAGAGAGGGCAGCAATAGTAGTACATGCAATAGTAGTACATGCAAATAGCTAGGCACACACAATATGTCTAATCGAATGGTAAAGTGTTAGGATCCCCAGTTCTGCCTGTCATTGCAGTGATGGGCTGACTCTGCATTTGCTTCAGTCTGCACATTACTGCAATGGAATTGTATGTAAGTCTGCGAGGATTCTCAATTCTGCCTGTCATTGCAGTGATGGGCTGACTGTCCATCGGTTTTTGTCTGCACATTGCTGCAATGGAATTGCATGTGTGTGTGCAAGGATTCCCAGTTCTGTTTCTCACTGCAGTTATGGGCTGGCTTTGCATTTGGCTCAGTCCTGCTGCAGTGAGATTACATGGGAGTGTCTGAACACCTGCAAGGTGAGTGCCTCATTAGCGGAGTACTTAAGGTCCAGACTTCCCAGCAGCCTTTGCTGTCGCATTGTTTGTCCTCCCTGCTTGTGCAGCCTCAGTTCCTGCTCCTGTCTTGCCTGAGTCCTAGGATTTATATCTGTCTGGTTGCTCCAGTTCTGCCTGACCTCTTGGAAGTTCTTGTTCCTGTCTTGCCTGAGTCCTAGGATTATAATCTGTCTGGTAGCTCCAGTTCTGCCTGATCTCTTGGAGTTATAGCCTGTGTGTTTGCTCTTGTCCTGTATGCTGTATTCTGGATGAATATCTACATACCTGCTGGTGGACTTGAACTTACTAATATTGCCTGGGTAAATACTCCTGTCAAGTTGCTTCATGAAGATAATGTTGCATGCTTGTTCCTGCACGGTCTGGAATGTACTTTGAATACTGTTGATGTACATACCTTCACTGTAAATAAAACATCACTTTGCATCATATCCTGGGTGTCTGCGTCTTTGGGAGTTCATCTGCACGAAGCAAAGCCTCGCCAGACGGAATGCCTGCTGGTGAGCATGACAGAATGCGACAGCCCACAACGACTCCCAGCGGATCTCAGGACAACGGAAGGTATGATTATATTCCTCAGAGAAAATTCAATAGACTTGATTCTGTGTTGTTTCTGGAGTTTTGCTCTGAACTGCAAAAGTTATTTCAAGTGCCTGCTGTTCGATTGTCACTACACACTACCTGGTCTGCATTGATTTCTCGTTGCCTATTTAAGGGTGAATTGCTCGATTGGGCCCTTGAAACTTTGAACTTCTCTGGCAGTTTTGTAAATGTTCCTGTGGAGTTTTTGAATTTTACTTGTGCTGTTTGGTTAGGAAAGACAATTCCTCGTGCTACCTTTGATGGGTTAATTTCTTCTGAACCTATACAATCAGCTGCAGCCCTCATGCAAATCAGAAACATTGTCTCTGCTAAACTTTCAAATAGAAAAAGTAATAAGTCTAAAACCAAGTCTTGTCAATCAAAGAAATCTATTAAAAGTTCAGTTGGTGCAGTGAAACTAATTCTGAATGATGGATCTGAACCTGTGCCTGAATCCACAGTTAAAACTTCTGATTGTCCATTTAGGGCAGACAATCCTGGGACATTCAAAAGACCTGTAAAACAGTCTGCTAAACTCTCTCCTGTGCATAAACTGTGTATTGCATCTGATGTTGTTCAGCAAACTACTGTTGTCATGCCAAGTCAATCTGCATCTACTCAGTATGTTAATGATTCTGCAACTTCTTCCTCTGCAAATCAAGTACTGGATGATCCGTTGTCAGTAGCAACCACCTGTCTGAGTTATCAAAATGCTGGCTCCTCCATGTCAGAGTTAAAAACTGCTATGCATGCATCACCTTGTTCTGAATCTAACCCTGTGAAAAAAGTTTTTTTCAACTCCAGCTTCTGTTGATCCATTGTCTATAGCAACAATAAGCAAAGTTTCTCAAACTGATGTTTTTGCTGCAACTGTTCTTTACGCTATTATGCATCCACTTCAGTCTGATACTAAACTCAGTCCTGCGATGAAAAAATGTAAAACTTCAGTTTCTGCAATACGGTTGCCGTTAGCAACTGCAAATAAAGATACTCCAACTGACTTGCAGCCAGCAGCAACAGACTTTCTAACGTCTCCCTTTCACCCATCACAATGTTGTCTGAATTCTATGCTTAAAAGCAGTGTTGAATCTGCAAACCCAGTGTTACCATTGCCCTTAGCAACCACCAATCAAACCTTGTTGAATAAAGATGCATCACCACCATCTAAGGAAATGGACTCTGTTACTTCACATCTGCTTCATTCTGATTCGGACTCCAGTTCTGAAGTAAAAAAAAAAGCCTCAAGTTTTATAGCTCCGTTACATTAAGCAATTCTCGTTTCAGCCGGTTTGCGCTCCACATGTTCCATGTTCTTGCTGTTCCAAGTGCTTACAGATTGAGGGGCTTTATGCATCCATGTGACCGTTTCTTTTCATGGTATAGCACTGGAAAACCATATAAGTTACCTACTGCTTCATCTGCCTCTAGTACCCCAGTGTTGAATTCTGCAGTACAACCTTTATCTGCCAATCTGTCTATGCCAGAGACTTTGCCTGCTAGTTCTGCTGTTGTGGAAACCCAGCATCTTGTTTCCCTGACACCAGACTCACTATGTACTGCAACAGAGTACCAGTCTCATGAGACTTTAAGTCCTACTCCGTCTGCAGCATCACAAACTTTCTTTGCCACGACTGCCCAGTTGAACTTTGTCCAGTCGCAGCCCTGCTAGTCTGAGCTGGCCGATACTTTACAGCCTGATCAAAGTGTATGCCAAGTTTCTAATGTGAACTCTGATAAAAATGTTTCTATGTTTGAACTTGTGTCAGTACAAGAGCCAGTTTGTACCCAGACTGTGAGCACATGTGCCGAGCCAGTGCTGCTCGTTAAGGAGAGCCAGCCAGAGCAGGTGGATGCCATGTATCAGGGTACAGACACAGAACCTATACCTATGTGTAGTCATGATGAATTAATGTCACTCAGTTTTGAATCTGTAATTGTGCCAGGGCCAGTCTGTATTAAACCCACGGCTACCAATGCCATGCCGGAGTCAGTCAATAAAGAGACGGGCTCAGTGCTGGTAGGTCACCTGCCAATGGGTACAGACACAGTGCCTGCACCTATGTTAAGCCATGAATCTGTTCTTGATGATGATGTTCTTGTTTCCCAGTCTAAATGTGTCCCTTCCAGGGATATCGTAATTCTTCAATCTCTCTTGTAAGCTCTGATCTGGAAGGTAAAATAGAACATGTCTCTGAGTTTCTCAAGTCTGAACCTATACCAGCTAGTACTGAGTTTGAGTGCACCAGGTGTGAGTCAGAGCCAATCCGAGGAATGATTGTGCCGGTCTCAGAATGCACTTTACCAGTACATGCAGTCACTGGGCCCGTACCTGTGCATACCGTTTCTGAAGGTATCGACACTGTGTCAGAGTCAGTGAAGGCAGAGTCAGTGAAGGCTGAGTTGGTATCAGCTTGTGCCACATACGAAGAGCATGGGATTTTACCTCTTGAGGTTTCCAAGTTGGAGAATGAAATTGTGTCTGATGTTATGAATGGAGGAGTTTTGTGTTCCCAGTCCAGCAGTTCCCAGTTTAGCAGTCCCTCTCCAGCGGTTCCCTGTCTAGCAGCTTCCAGTCCAGTTTTGAGTCAGTTATTGTTTTGATGTCTGCAGAACTTGTGGAAGGTGAACAATCTCTTTTTGAGTTCCCCATTTGTGACAATTTGTCTAACACTCTGTGTACTTCAGGTATCAGGCATGTCATAGCTTGCCCTGATGCCTCCGCTCCAGCATGCCCAGATGTTGCCCTTGTCTTAGCATGCCCAGTTGCTGCCTGCGCTCCAGCATGCCCAGATGTTGCCCTTGTGACTGTATGCCCAGTTGCTGTCTGTACTTCAACAGGCCCAGATGTTGCTCTAAAGCCGGCATGCCCAGCAGTTGCTCATGTCCCAGCATGCTCTGACACTGCTACTGTCCTGTCTTGTTCAGACACAGTTGCCATGTCTTGCAAATCAGGTTTTGGGGTCTCTTTGGGTACTTCCATAGGTCTTGGTGGACCGAATGGGATGTCTGAGGAATACTCCATTCCACTGGGAACTCTGGATGACTCTGTGGGGTTTCTAGAGATTTCAGAGAAAGTAGGACTTGGCTCTGTAGGTCAAGTTAGCAGTGTGCATTGCTCTGAAGGTTCCGGTTCTGCTGGGTATTGCTCTGAAGGTTCCGGTTCAGCTGGGTACTGCTCTGAAGGTTTTGGTTCAGCTGGGTATCACTCTGAAGGTTCCGGGTTAACTGGGCATCACTTTGAAGGTTCCGGGTTAACTGGGCATCGCTCTGAAGGTCTCGGTTCAGATGGGCATCGCTCTGAAGGTTCCGGTTCTATTGGGCATAGCTTTGGCAGAAATGATCCTGATGTGGTGTTTGAACGCGTGTCTGGTTTTGGGATGTTTCTGTTTGTCCTGATGTTTGGTAGGCACCCGGAGTGTGCCTTTAAAGGGGGGGGGGGTAATGTTAGGATCCCCAGTTCTGCCTGTCATTGCAGTGATGGGCTGACTGTCCATCGGTTTTTGTCTGCACATTGCTGCAATGGAATTGCATGTGTGTGTGCAAGGATTCCCAGTTCTGTTTCTCACTGCAGTTATGGGCTGGCTTTGCACTTGGCTCAGTCCTGCTGCATTGAGATTACATGGGAGTGTCTGAACACCTGCAAGGTGAGTGCCTCATTAGCAGAGTACTTAAGATCCAGACATCCCAGCAGCCTTTGCTGTCGCATTGTTTGTCCTCCCTGCTTGTGCAGCCTCAGTTCCTGCTCCTGTCTTGCCTGAGTCCTAGGATTATAATCTGTCTGGTAGCTCCAGTTCTGCCTGACCTCTTGGAGTTATAGCCTGTGTGTTTGCTCTTGTCCTGTATGCTGTATTCTGGATGAATATCTACATACCTGCTGGTGGACTTGAACTTACTAATATTGCCTGGGTAAATACTCCTGTCAAGTTGCTTCATGAACATAATGTTGCATGCTTGTTCCTGCACGGTCTGGAATCTACTTTGAATACTGTTGATGTACATACCTTCACTGTAAATAAAACATCACTTTGCATCATATCCTGAGTGTCTGCGTCTTTGGGAGTTCATCTGCACGAAGCAAAGCCTCGCCAGACGGAATGCCTGCTGGTGAGCATGACATAAAGAAAAAAACTTCAATTTGTATAGACTAGGCTCAAGTCCCATCTTTTATTTAGACCATGTGGTATACGAGTGCCCAGCCTATGGATCCAGAAAGCTTCACGTTTCAGCAACAATCTTTGCATATCACAACCCCTAACTGGACACACTACCCGCTCCACCCCCTGGAAAACAAAGGAGGATAAATCCCTCTCATGTGTTGTCTCAAAGTGTTTGGAGACCGCACATTTGCGGAACGTATTCCAATTCGTGCCGCAATAATGTTCCGCTATGCGGGCTCTAAGATGACGAGTGGTACACCCCACATATTGTCAGGGCCGGATTTGTACTTTTCACCGCCCAAGGCCAACTATACTGTCTGGTTGTTATCTCTGTGTGCCCCAATGAGAATTCTGTTTACTTTCCCTCATTGGATGTCAGTTGTCACAGACAATGACTATTTTAGTAATATGCGTATAGATTATAAGTTATGTTTTCCTTAAGAAGTTTTATGTTATGTTTGTTATCTCATTAATGATGGAACCATTGTGTCACCATGAGAGCTAGGCTGAAGTGTACCTGCAGGATAGAGCTTACAGGTCTTGCAGGGACGACAGTAGTACAGGACAGGGAGTTTGAAGGTTAAATCTGTTCTTGTAGATATGGATGGCTGCATAGAATAGCTTTACTGCCCCTCACTGAGCCGCCCCTAAATTTCTGGTGCCCTAGGCCATGGCCTATGTGGCCTTGCCAGAAATCCGGCCCTGCATATTGTACACGACATGTCGTGCAAGAAATGACGTAGATCGTGTTTTTGGTGTTGCAGTTCACATACTGCATATGTGTATATGGCAGGGGAGTCAACCTCAAATATACAATGGGCCGAAAAAGAGTAAACATTTATTGAACAGTCTCAAACTAAGGGGCATGACTATAGTGTCCATGGGGGACAGGTGGGACAATGGGTGCCTGCTCCTCCCCCTTATGCAGAGTAGCGCAGTGGAGCAGTTTAACATTAACCTGCCCCAGTGCTCTCTTCTTCCCGACAGGCACATGCCCTATGGTTGCATAGCTCTGTACATACCTAACGTACCTTTGTTTAATCGTTTAAAGGACAACTTTAGTGAGAAGTACAGGGAGGCTGCCATATTTATTTCCTGTAAAAGTGGATCTGAACTCAGAACTTCCTCTCAGCTCTAAAATATACACAACAGCATAACTGTTAAAGAAAAACATTTCTTTGGTACCTCACCATCTCCCTGGGTGGCTCCACTGCCCGGCAATTCAGCCTGAAAGCCTGTCCGAGTCCTGCTTCGTCACGCGGCCAGGCATGCTCTCCCGTTGTGCTCCTAAGGGTGGGAGCGTTCTACACTTGCGCAGTACTACTGTACAGTCACAGAATGCTCCCAGGGCCAGGATCGCAACAGGGGAGTGCACCTGTCTTGGCTGCACATGCTCGATGAAGCGCGACTCGGCCAGGCTTTCGGGCTGAATTACAGGGGAACCAGAGCCATCCTGGGAGATGGTGAGGGACAAGCGGCCTTAAGGGGGCTTAAGGAAGCCCCAGGTACGTATGGTACCTTAGATGCTTCTTGTCTCAGGTTCCCTTTAAAGGGAACCTAAGGTGAGAATGACGTGAAGGCTGCCATATTTATTTCCTTTTAACCAATACCAGTTACCTGGCTGTCCTTTGGATCTTCCTGGCATCCGTAGTGTCTGAATCACATACCTGAAACAAGCATGCAGCTAATCCAGTCAGACTTCAGTCAGATCACCTGATCTGCATGGTTGTTCAGGGTCTATGGCAGAGGATCAACAGTAAAGATATACAGCATGCATTATTTAAAAGGAAATATACAGTATATCTCAGCCTCGATGTCCATCTCACCTGAGGTTCCTTTTAAAGATGACTGGAGGAGGACTTTATTGGGTGCTCTAGACCGAGTTTTCCTTTAGTTAGTATTTGATTTTTTGCTTGGCAGAATTTAAATTTTATTTGCTGGCAATTCCATGTTTTCTAGCTTTTTCTTGGATAATACCTGAAATAAACACCAACAATTGCTCCATTCAGATCTTAGAACATGACTAAATGTGCTAAAAATGTCCTACCTCTTGATAATGGCTTGCACTTATTTACCAGATGAGCTATGATTATAAAAATGTTATTAGGTTTTATCTGTTTATGCAGCCTAAATAGCGATACTCAGAAACTCCTTTGTTTGAGACTGCACAAGCCTGTGTTTAATTGATAACCTGCAAAATGCAATGTGAATTCAATAGGTAAATCCTTCATGGGTCCTGTTACCTAGGTAACAATTCCAGTTTGCCATTGTATGCCGTCAGCTGCAGCATCTTCTACATTTAGCATATAAGCTTCTTATCTCATCTGTCTGGGGATCAGTGTATGTCTGTGTCTGAGTAAAAAAAAAATACTATAAGGGATGTTCACAAACCAGAAAGGCAGGAAAACATAAAAAGCCAACTATGATTTCATACCTCAGATAGATAGGTCACGCTGATAAATTATTGGTTCATCTGTATGTTATAACATTTTCACTTATGTTTTTGTGCTGAAGGTGAATTCCCTGCCATGAAGGTTATATGTCATGCACCTACTTTTCCTGTCACCATGCAAAGGGTATTTCCACTGTGCTTTCGTATTTTCATTTATAAGTTCCACTATGAATAATGCATAGCCATAGAATCGTATCTCTGTAGTTGCTAGATTACTGTGCTGTGGTGCTATATGATATTCTCATAACAGGTGTCACACTGTTTACTACATAGGTGTGCAGGTTAGTTGATTTACATACCATAAGAGACAACCGTTAGCTTCCTAAAACCCAGTGCAAAGTGTTGTTTTGTGACAGATCATTAGAAATCAGTATACAGATTAAAACTCACTCCATGGACACACTTATGTCCACAATTTCCAACAACCTAAAATGGGACAACAATGCTGTCAACATCATCAAGAAAGCCCAACAGTGGATGTACCACCTAAAGGTGGCCACACACCATCCAATTTTTTAAATATCTGTTCAATTTAAGAATTGCAATTAATCTTTCTGACTGATTGTAGCATTTCAAAAATATGACCAATGTACCACACACATGGGATCAGTTGAAAAGGGCACCTGAACCGCTTGTATGAAAAGGGTGCCTCCATAGACATCAATGTTTTTTCTGCAAATATTGGCTACAAGGTGGTGAAAAGGGCGCCTTTGTAGCCCATATTTTATTTGGCTACTTTTGGCTACAGTAGGGCTCCCCTTTGTAGCCCATATTTTTTATTTGGCTGCAAGGTTTTCGGCTACAGTAGGGCACCCCTTTGTAGCCCATATTTTTTATTCGGCTACAAGGTTTACGGCTAAAAAAGGGCACCCCTTTGTAGCCCATATTTTTTATTTGGCTACAAGGTTTTCGGCTACAAAAGGGCACCCCTTTGTAGCCCATATTTTTTATTTGGCTACAAGGTTTTCGGCTACAGTAGGGCACCCCTTTGTAGCCCATATTTTTTCTTGGCTACAAGGTTTTTGGCAACAAAAGGGCACCCCTTTGTAGCCCATATTTTTTATTTGGCTACAAGGTTTTCAGCTACAAGAGGGCACCCTACTGTAGCCCATATTTTCTATTTGGCTACAAGGTTTTTGGCAACAAAAGGGCACCCCTTTGTAGCCCATATTTTTTATTTGGCTACAAGGTTTTCAGCTACAAAAGGGCACCCTACTGTAGCCCATATTTTCTATTTGGCTACAAGGTTTTGGCTACAAGGTTTTTGAATCTGCTACAAAAGGGCGCTCATTTGTAGCCCATATTTTTTATTCAGCTACAAGGTTTTTGGCTACAAGGTTTTTGATTCTGCTACGAAAGGGCACCTTTTTATAGCCGAGATTTTTGATTCGGGGGTGCAGGGGGGATTAAGATTAGGCATCACAAGTGGGGCGGGTGTTTGGCACCAATAGGGGGGGTTAGGCACTACCAGGGGGGACATAGGGTTAGGCACCACCAGGGGGGACATAGGGTTAGGCACCACCAGGGGAGTCTTAGGGCTAGGCACCACCAGGGGAGTCTTAGGGTTAGGCACCACCTGGGGGGTCTTAGGGTTAGGCACCACCTGGGGGGTCTTAGGGTTAGGCACCACCAGGGGAGTCTTAGGGTTAGGCACCACCTGGGGGGGTCTTAGGGTTAGGCACCACCTGGGGGGTCTTAGGGTTAGGCACCACCTGGGGGGTCTTAGGGTTAGGCACCACCAGGGGAGTCTTAGGGCTATGCACCACCTGGGGGGGTCTTAGGGTTAGGCACCAGCAGGGAATTCTTAGGGTTAGGCACCACCTGGGGGGGTCTTAGGGTTAGGCACCACCAGGGGGGTTAGGGTTAGGGGAGAGTTCTGTGTCAGAGTAGGGAGAAGTTAAGTCATAGTAATCACCAGGGGCTGTCTTAGGGTTAGGCATAGAGTTGGGCCGAACCTCCGATTTTAGGTTCGCGAACATTCGCGGAACGTTCGGTTCGCGTTAAAGTTCGCGAACCGCAATAGACTTCAATGGGGATGCGAACTTTGAAAAAAAAAAATTATGCTGGCCACAAAAGTGATTTGGCTACAAGGTTTTGGCTACAAGGTTTTTGAATCTGCTACAAAAGGGCGCTCATTTGTAGCCCATATTTTTTATTCAGCTACAAGGTTTTTGGCTACAAGGTTTTTGATTCTGCTACGAAAGGGCACCTTTTTATAGCCGAGATTTTTGATTCGGGGGTGCAGGGGGGATTAAGATTAGGCATCACAAGTGGGGCGGGTGTTTGGCACCAATAGGGGGGGTTAGGCACTACCAGGGGGGACATAGGGTTAGGCACCACCAGGGGAGTCTTAGGGTTAGGCACCACCTGGGGGGGTCTTAGGGTTAGGCACCACCAGGGGAGTCTTAGGGCTAGGCACCACCAGGGGAGTCTTAGGGTTAGGCACCACCTGGGGGGTCTTAGGGTTAGGCACCACCTGGGGGGTCTTAGGGTTAGGCACCACCAGGGGAGTCTTAGGGTTAGGCACCACCTGGGGGGGTCTTAGGGTTAGGCACCACCTGGGGGGTCTTAGGGTTAGGCACCACCTGGGGGGTCTTAGGGTTAGGCACCACCAGGGGAGTCTTAGGGCTATGCACCACCTGGGGGGGTCTTAGGGTTAGGCACCAGCAGGGAATTCTTAGGGTTAGGCACCACCTGGGGGGGTCTTAGGGTTAGGCACCACCAGGGGGGTTAGGGTTAGGGGAGAGTTCTGTGTCAGAGTAGGGAGAAGTTAAGTCATAGTAATCACCAGGGGCTGTCTTAGGGTTAGGCATAGAGTTGGGCCGAACCTCCGATTTTAGGTTCGCGAACCGGGTTCGCGAACATTCGCGGAACGTTCGGTTCGCGTTAAAGTTGGCGAACCGCAATAGACTTCAATGGGGATGCGAACTTTGAAAAAAAAAAAAATTATGCTGGCCACAAAAGTGATGGAAAAGATGTTTCAATGAGTCTAACACCTGGAGGGGGGCATGGCGGAGTGGGATAGATGCCAAAAGTCCCCGGGAAAAATCTGGATTTGACGCAAAGCAGCGTTTTAAGGGCAGAAATCACATTGAATGCTAAATGACAGGCCTAAAGTGCTTTCAAACATCTTGCATGTGTATACATCAATCAGGTAGTGTAATTAAGGTACTGCTTCACACTGACACACCAAACTCACCGTGTAACGCACCGCAAACAGCTGTTTGTGTAGTGACGGCCGTGCTGGACTGGTGCGCACCATGGCGAGAGTGCAGGTTTTGGTGGCTTTACAGCCCATATGGTCGGCCTGGCTGATGTAGCTGAATGACGGAACAGTGACTGTCCAGCTGATCAAATTTGGTCTGACCACAATGAAGCAACGACCTTATTATCTTTTGTGTGCCCCCCGAGACACTCATCTAGGCGCCGGTCATTGCTTCATTGTGATACGCAAGCCCCTTCACCACGGCAAGGTAATGATCACGAAGGGGAATGGGCGCATGTACATGCCTTTTCTTTTGTTGTTGCAGCTGCCCGCAGTGCAGCCAGAAAAATTAGGCAGTCATGTACACGCACCCGAAAAATTATTACAGCGGCCGCTGCTAGCAGCGGCCTAAAAAATTCAGCAATCCGCCTGGAGTCCCGGACCCTGTTGGTGGTGGCAGAGAAGGTAGTGAAGCGGCCTGCAGGCAGACATGCTGTGTGGAGGGACTGGGAGCGACTTAGTCTTCTTGGGGCAGGCCAGGCAGCCAGTCACACGGATCACTGAACAGGTATACAGTGGCGGGTCCACTGAACAGAACAGGTATACAGTGGCGGGTTCACAGAACAGGTATACAGTGGCGGGTCCACTGAACAGAACAGGTATACAGTGGCGGGTTCACAGAACAGGTATACAGTGGCAGGATCACTGAACAGGTATGCAGTGGCAGGATCACTGAACAGGTATGCAGTGGCAGGATCACTGAACAGGTATGCAGTGGCAGGATCACTGAACAGGTATGCACTGGCAGGATCACTGAACAGGTATGCAGTGGCAGGATCACTGAACAGGTATGCAGTGGCAGGATCACTGAACAGGTATGCAGTGGCAGGATCACTGAACAGGTATGCAGTGGCAGGATCACTGAACAGGTATGCAGTGGCAGGATCACTGAACAGGTATGCACTGGCAGAATCACTGAACAGGTATGCAGTGGCAGGATCACAGTACAGGTATGCAGTGGGCTGAGGGCTCACTGAACAGAACAGGTATGCAGCCAGGAAAAGCTAAGCCTAACTAATCTTTCCCTAGAGACAGACAGCAGCTCGCCCTACTCTCTCTAATGCAGGCACTCGAGTGGCCGTAATGGCCGCCGCTGCCTGCCTTATATAAGGGGGGGTGGGGCTCCAGGGGCTAGTGTAGCCTAATTGGCTACACTGGGCCTGCTGACTGTGATGTAGAGGGTCAAAGTTGACCCTCAGGTGCATTATGGGGCGAACCGAACTTCCGCAAAACGTTCGCGTGCGGCACCCGCACGCGAACCACCTAAGTTCGCGCGAACCACGTTCGCCGGCGAACCGTTCGGCCCAACTCTGGTTAGGCACCCCCAGGGAGAGGATAGGGTTAGGCACCACCAGGGGAGTTAGGGTTGGGCACCATCAGGGGAGGGTTCTGTGTGAGAGTAGGGAGAAGTTAGGTCATAGTAATCACTTTTCTCAGCTACAGTTGTGTTCAAAATTATTCTGAAATTGAGTGTTTTGGCCAGTTTGACATTGATTTTTATCATTTCAGTCATCTTGTTTACAATTAAATCAAAGAGGCATTTGTAAGTCAGACAAATATAACATAACATTTATAATGAAATAACCACAAATGTCTTTTCTGTGCTCACATTATCAGTTTTATTCAACCCCCAAGTGACATTCATTCTTAGTACTTAGTACAACATCCTTTTCCAGTTATAACAGCTTTTAAACGTGAAGCATAGCTTGACACAAGTGTCTTGCAGCGATCTACCGGTATCTTAGCCCATTCTTCATGGGCAAAAGCCTCCAGTTCAGTCACATTCTTAGGCTTGCGCACAGCAAATGCTTTCTTTAAGTCCCACCAGAGGTTCTCAATTGGATTTAAGTCTGGTGACTGCGATGGCCACTCCAAAATATTCTGTTAGCCTGTCTATCATCAAAGCACTGATGGATGGGAGGAGAAGAGAGTTGGAGAGCAAGGTAGGTGGCTAAAAGAGGGACTGTAGCGTGTGACAAGGGAAAATTAGAAAACACCATCCACGTTCCTGTACCACACTTTTGTGGCTTTGCAAGGAGGGAGTTTAAAAAGTTGGCGCTGTTATGGCCCGTTGGGCCCACCTAAAGCTACAGAGGCTGCTACCCTGGTAATGATGCCTCTGCGTGGACCATAGCTTTAGGACGTAGATACATGCCCCTATATTGGGCACCATGGTGGCGTAGTGGTTAGCGCTCTCGCCTTATAGCACTGGGTCAAATCTCAGCCAGGTCAACATCTGCAAGGAGTTTGAATGCTCTCCCCATGCCTACATGGGTTTCCTCCGGGCACTACAGTTTCCTCCCACATCCCAAAAACATACAGATAAGTTAATTGGCTTCCCCTAAAATTAGCCCTAGACTATGATGCATACACTACACAATACATACAGTGCATAGACATGATTATGGTATTGACTAAATTGTGGACCCTCTAAGGGGCAGTTAAAGTGGCACTTAAGGCAAAAAAAAAATGAGTTTTACTCACCTGGGGTTTCTACCAGCCCCCTGCAGCCACCATGTGCCCTCACAGTCTCGATCGGATCCTCCTGTCCCCCGCCGACAGCTACTTTCATTTTAGACGACAGGCCAGTCTGCTTCTACACATTCCTGTCCGCAATAGCGCCCTCTATCCTGCTATTGTAGATAGGAATGCGAAGAAGCAGATGCGTGGCCAGGCCTGTCGGGCCTGTTGCAGAAAACTAAAGTAGCTGCCGGCGGGGGACAGGAGGATCCGATTGTGACTGTGAGGGCACGGGACAGCAGCAGGGGGCTGGTAGAAACCCCAGGTAAGTAAAACTCATTTGTTTTTCTGAATTAAAGAGGAACTTCAGCCTAAACAAACATACTGTAACTAAGTTACATTAGTTATGTTAAATAAAATAGATAGGTAATATAATCTCTTACCAACCCTGTTTTAAAAGAACAGGCAAATGTTTGATTTCATAAGGGCAGCCATCTTTTTGGTTGAAAGGAGGTGAAAGGGAGCATGAGACACAGTTCCAACTGTCCTGTGTCCTGATCACCCTCCCAGTTGCTAGGCAATGTGAATAACAACATAGGAAATCCCATCATGCTTTGCACAGCATCAGGGAAAAAACGCCCGGGCAGGTCTCTTTGATGGGTGGAGCTTAGCTAAAAATGCAGCTAAAAATGATGCTTTGGTAAGAAAAACAAAGTTCTGATGCTGTGAAACTGTTAAAGAAACACCAAGCCTTTTCAGTTCTGCTGAGTAGATTTTTAGTCCGGAGGGTCACTTTAAGTAGCCCTTTGAGTGACATGACATTGCTGCAGAAGATGTTGGCGCTATATAAATACTAAATAACAATAATAATGATAATAATAATAATAATAATCTACATTTGTTGTTTTTCTTTGGGGTACACAAGAGGTTTCAGCACCAGCATCCTGACATTGATTAGCTGAGTGCAGAATATTCAGGAGAAGAAAATAACTCTGATGTTCAGACTTTGTTGCTACTGTCTGGCTTCTCCTGACCCATCTCCTTAGCCTGACCTTAACCTGAACTCCTTGCCCCAAGCCTAATCTCTCTCCCTTTTCCGTACCTAACCTTAACACTAAACCCTTCCTTATCACTGCCCACTTAATACTCCCTAAACTTTTACATAATACTCAGCCTGCCAAATGACAACTAATGAAACCTTTCATGTTAGTCTGAATCTAGCTTACCTAACCACTCTCCCCTGATGTGTCTTCCCCAAACCTAGTTGTAAATCCCATCCCAACAGTAGCAGTAACCACTCATCCATCATACAAGTGATACCTGATAAGAGTCCCCACCATTACTTTAAGCATGCTCTTCATCCAGTGAAATGGTATCATAATCAGCTACTATTGGGCTTTCTGTCAGAAAAAAATGGCATATACACATGCATATATAATTGTATATACTACCTGCATACTCATTTTTCTATGGTTCCTTGGTTAATGAGTGCAGTTCACCATCATTGACTCTCAAAGGATTCCTTTGTCTAGAAGAAAACATTAGTCTGACACATACAGATGTGCTATTTATTACTCATGCCTGAATTCAGAATTTAATTTACACCTTATAATAAGATGGGAACAGTTAGGAATAATTGTAACAGATCAACATACTTTACAGATAAAATTGCAAAAATCCGTAGTGTGTTTTCCACGCAGACATCAAACTCCATCTCCACTCCTCTTGTTGACTGCTCTCTTTCCAGTTTCTCTCCACTCTCCGAACATTCGCTCTCTTACCTTATCTCCAAATCCCATCTAACCACCTGTTCTTTTGATCCTATCCCATCACATCTCATTCCACAGCTATCCACATTCCTCATCCCTGCCTTAACATCGCTGTTTAACCTATCCCTCTCCACCGGAATTTTTCCATCCTCACTCAAGAGGGCTGTTGTAACACCACTACTTAAAAAAACCATCTCTAGACCCCACCGAACTTGCTAACTACCGCCCAGTGTCACTTCTTCCATTTGCATCTAAATTACTTGAACGCCACATTCATGCTGAACTAAGTATTTATCTGCAAATTCCTTGCTTGATCAGTTCCAATCTGGCTTCCGGCCAAACCACTCCACAGAAACAGCCCTTACCAAGGTAGCTAATGATCTCCTCACAGCTAAATCCAAAGGCTATTATTCCATACTCATCCTTCTATATCTGTCATCAGCATTCGACACTGACGACCACACTCTACTCCTACAGATCCTTTCATCTATAGGAATAAAGGACCTCTCTCTCCTGGATATCTTCCTACTTCTCTGGAAGGTCTTTCACTGTTTCTTATTCAGATCAGGCCTCCTCTTCACATCCTCTGTCTGTAGGGGTACCTCAAGGCTCTGTCCTCGGTCCCCTCCTCTTCTCCATCTACATGCACGGTCTTGGTAACTTAATCAGCTCATTTGGTTTCCAATACCACCTATATGCAGACGATACACAACTGTACCTCTCAGCCCCAGACCTTAACTCCCTCCTCACACGGGTTCCCGACTGCCTGTCCGCTATTTCCTCTTTCATGTCCTCTCGCTTCTTAAAACTTAATATGAATAAAACTGAACTAATAGTCTTTCCACCATCCCTGTCCACCCCTTTGCCTGATATTACAATAAATGTTAACAACACGTCTATAACATCAGTTCCCAAAGCACGGTGCTTGGGGGTAATATTTGATTCTTCTCTCTCATTTACTCCTCACATTAACTCCCTAACTAGCTCCTGCCATTTCCAACTGAAAAACATAGCACGTATCCGACCTTTTCTCTCCCATGACACAACCAAAATGTTAGTACATGCTCTTATTATATCTCGATTGGACTATTGCAATATATTGCTTGGTGGACTTCCAACTAACCGACTAACACCGCTCAATTCTGTACTGAACTCTGCTGCTCGACTCATTCATCTCTCCTCTCGCTCTTCCTCTGCTGACCCGCTCTGTCAAGCTCTTCACTGGCTACCAATTAATGAAAGGATTCAGTTCAAACTCTTAACCCTAACCTACAAAGCTCTCCACAATCTCTCTCTACCCTGTACATCTCCTCACTAGTCTCCAGATACCAACCCAACCGCAATCTCAGATCTGCACATGAGCTTCTTCTATCCTCTTCTACAATTACCTCCTCACATTCACGTGTACAAGACTTCTCACGTGCCTCACCCCTCCTCTGGAATGCCCTTCCACAACACATCCGCCACTCTCCCACCTTTGAAATCTTTAAACGCTCCCTCAAAACCCACCTTTTCCGACGAGCATATTTTCTAGCTTAGGCCATGCACCCACTAAATAACCTAATTACGCACTGCCTGTACATATACTGTATACATCCCCACCTCTTGTTTCCACCCCATTCCTTTAGATTGTAAGCTCGCAAGGGCAGGGCTCTCACCCTTTTGTGTCATGGACTGTTATTAATTTAATTGCTTGCACACTGTTAATCATTTATACAATTTAATCATCTCGTTAAATCAAATTGTAATCAGCAGTGCTGTATCTTGTATCAGTGTTTATATTTGATGTATATCATTGTCTGTATCATTATGTATCTCTTGTTTGTTTTCTTACATTGTACACCGCCACGGAATAGGTTGGCGCTTTATAAATAAATAATAATAATAATAATAATGATAAGTTACATATCCCCATACTTTTCATTTAACTTGTCATTGCATGTATGCCTACACAATCTGCCAGGAAAACAGGACATTTTGGCACCCGCTAGTGGTGGAAGTTTGGGGTGCTGCCATAGGCACCTACAGGTCGCTGCTTGCAGTCGCTTCCTTCTTAACAACCAAAGAAAAAAGAGGCCCTTTAGAAAAGCACCACTCAGCTAATAGTAAATCTGGTCACAAAAATAACTCTTTATTTATACACATAGAAAAAAGCCACAACATATAAATCATCTGAGGTATGTGTATAGGAATGGGGGTAAATCAATCCACATATATACACCCATAGATCTATACCAATCTAATTAAAAACACTTAAAAACACATATTATAGCACAGCCTCGCCATTTGGTCCATATTGCACATCATCACATAAATAATTCAAATAATAAATAAATAATTACAACTAACTCCACTCAGGGTTTGTATCAAGCCCTTGAGACGGAGGAACCCGGGTTCAGTATAAAGTGCAGTGCATGAGTATGTGAACAAAACATCCAAATTAAACATATGACATATATACACATCAGAGTACTGGTAATATGATAATACTATGTGCAGTGGTGGAGCAACCTATAGATAAAGTGCAGAGTGCAAGGGAAGAAACCGTGCTAGAAGGTAAATAATACTTAGACCAGGTATGAATACACGGGAGTGCGTTGAGGCAAGGCAGGCAGAGGTTCCCCTCACAATAGATCCCACTAGTTCCGCGGATATCCGTCCGCTTTATCAAGGAGAGTCGCTTCCTTCTTGTCATCAGCGGTGATGCTGTACGGCAGATGGTTTCACCGACAGCGCCACTGGTTGCCAGGTAGACGAGGGAGGCGTCGCATCTGCACCTGCTACTCTCTACGTCATTCCGGCTCGTCCCCGATCAGGTCCGCCGCTACTGTGGCCTGGTGGGTGTGGCTGCTGGCTTTGCCTGGCATGGGGAGCGACTGTAGTGGCAGTTAGACCTGTGGGGAGGGTGGAAGGTGCCTGCTTTGAATAGTCCTATAGCGCTGCAGCCAGCATATAAGTTCCCCATCAGGTCTGCCTAGTGGATGGATCGTAATGATTGGTTAAGAATCTTTATTGTATTTTATTTGTTGCCAGCTAACCATGTATGCTATATAAATGGAATCAATGTCATTTTCATGTTGAACACACACAGCTAAGCTTGATAAGGGCTGGGTAAGGCACAGGTAGAGGGAGGGTTATGTGTGAGAATAGGTTTAACTCTAGTAAAATATTGGTATCTATTACTGATATTTTACTATTGTCATTAGCGCTGCAAGTGTACAATATCAGTACATTTATTGATAGTAATATTTCTTTAATATGACTGGGGAAATGGGTTAGTGAACTAAATTGTTTTACTAGAACAGGATTTTATTAGTCTCAGCTGTTAGTTGAACAAGAAACACATTGGGCTTTATAAGTTTTTCTCCTATTTTTATTCCCAGGAGATAATCTTTCATCTTCTCTAAAAATAACTTGTATTCACTTAGCAAACTGAAAAAAAGTACAAAAATTAGGTAAAAAAAGGAATATCAAACTTATGTTGAGTATTTTCTTGCATGCTGGGAACTGTAAAGGTATTTTATTGATAAGGTTTGAAAATATCACTTTGGAGAAAACTCATGAAACAATGTAATAGGAAATAGGTCATTTTTTGTTTTTGTTAATGAATATAGATGTTATTACTGGAAGGTCATGGGAGTATGCTACTATTTTTTGTAATGTTTCTCCAGCCCACAGTTCACAACAACAATAACCATCATTCAGAAAAGTGTCACAGAAGTTCTTATACAAAAAATACTATTATGCTCAAACAGACTTATTCCGTAATTAATGCTGTAATGAGTAAAAACTTTAGAAACCGGCTGGACTAATTATTTTAGTGAACAGGGGGAAGTGCATCATCACTATAGTTTTACTAAATAAGGCCATAAATGTATGTTTATTTCTGGTCAAGGCCAGCACATACCATGACTACTTTTTAGATGGTTGTGGTTAAGGGCTGTTCTGTAATTTGCATATGCTCCAGCCTAGCTAGACAGCTTATTTGGTAGAATTAGATGTAGATAATTAAAAGGACAGTAGCAGTATAACAGCATATTACAGCTCTTTTGATTGTCATGTCTTCTATTCTCTGAAGATGCGCTGTAACGACATGTAGTAGAATGCAGCAAATTATTCAGGATAGCCACTTTTACAACAATTTTCCTGGTTTCAGCTTTAGAAACATCTCCTATCCTATAACTATATATTGCTGTATATTGAATGTAACACAGTCCTCCCAGTTATGTTTAGCCTAGATTTATTTTCCATGCATTTTGGGAGGCCAGGTATATTTTGACCAACTTCGGAACTTTCACTAACATTCCGCAGGGATCACCTGACAGGACCAAAGATGTCTCCACCTGTGATAGATTTCAGAATGTAAATCAAGGTGAGGAAAAATTTTACAATGGGCAAACGCTGACTAAAGAAATGTATAAATGAATATTATAAAAAATAAGCAGTTTTATTTATGACGTTATTTTTACTACAGTTACGAATTAATGTGTGGTTCCCAGTGACCATCCGGGTTTGCCCCCATTTTTATTTTTTTATTTCAAACTCAACATACCAGTGATACTGCACCCAACTGAGAGAAATAGATTCACTGAAGCACTCCAATGTTGAGTAAGATTTGCATCATCGTTTGATTGTTTTATTTTAGTTAATAGTTATTAGTTTGTGATTTTTATGTATTCCTCTCCTTACAAAGGCGCCAAAAGGATAAAAGGCGTTTTAAAGGAACTTAAAAGCCAAAAATTTGGTAATTAGAGGAGGCAGTGGTGGACTTACCTCCTCCAAGCAGACACAACACAACTGTACAGCCAGTCTATTTATTAACGAACTCCAGATAAAACAAAGCAACGCGTTTCACGGGTCAGCGCCCGCTTCCTCAGGCAATAGAAAAAGGAGTTACAGCATCTAGCAAAACAAACAACACTCGGCACCTCTAACAGGTTGTTGTTTGTTTTGCTAGATGCTGTAACTCCTTTTTCTATAGGAAACGGGCGCTGACCCGTGAAACGCGTTGCTTTGTTTTATCTGGAGTTCGTTAATAAATAGACTGACTGTACAGTTGTGTTGTGTCTGCTTGGAGGAGGTAAGTCCACCACTGCCTCCTCTAATTACCAAATTTTTGGCTTTTAAGCTCCTTTAAAACTCCTTTTATCCTTTTGACGCCTCTGTTCTCTCCTATAATAATATTGTATCCACCCTGGGTGGAGGGTTGCGACTCTTTTCTACTATCTACAGAGAGCGACTTCTTATTCCTGAGTGGGGTCAGGATAATCTCCCCACCTGCCTTTACAGTGGTTGCCTATTTGTGACCCATGCTTGTGAGTATAACAACTATTACTCTTTGTCATTATCCCCTTTGTCAATACATACTACACTATTGGGGCTCTTGGTGTTCCTCTGTTTACCTCTCCTTACAAAGGTCATTATTATTACCATTACCAATCCACAGAGCGCCGACACACTTCATGGCACTGCACAAAAACAATCAAATTGCTTTCTATACATAGATTAAAGAGGAACTCCAGTGAAAATATTGTAATAAAAAAAGTGCTTCATTTTTACAATAATTATGTATAAATGATTTAGTCATTGTTTGCTCATTGTAAAATATTTTAAATCCCTGATTTACATTCTGACATTTATTACATGGTGACATGTTTACTGTTGGCAGGTGATGTAGCTGCTGCATGATTTTTTTAGCAGTTGGAAACAGCTGTAAACAGCTATTTCCCACAATGCAACAAGGTTCACAGACAGGAAACTGCCAGGAGTACCACGGTCCTCAGAGTTTCTTGTGGGAGGGGTTTCACCACAATATCAGTCATACAGAGCCCCCTGACGGTCTGTTTGTGAAAAGGAATAGATTTCTCATGTAAAAGGGGGTTACAGCTACTGATTGGGATAAAGTTCAATTCTTGGTCTGAGTTTCTCTTTAAGGAAAGCATATATGGGAAAACAGATGATTTTTTACTGGATGAACTTTTAGAGTTAAACACATTTTTTTTTATTATTAACTCTCAGGATGCACTCATGGTGTATTATATTGTGCATGGTTTAATTTGCAGATACAGTATTGACCTGATGAAGCAGAAATGACCGGAGAAATGTGTTGTCATTTGTATCTAATATATATCTTTTTTTAGTAAAAAAAAAAGTACCAAGAAGTAGGTGAAAAGGCACACTAATTTCAGTATTTTCTTGCTTGCTGGTTGCTTAACCTCCTTAGCGGTAACCCCGTGTGTGACACGGGGTAAGCCGCCGGAGGGTGCCGCTCAGGCCCTGCTGGGCCGATTTAAATAATTTTTTTTTTGCTGGACGCAGCTAGCACTTTGCTAGCTGCGCCAGCACCCCACTCGCCGCTGCCGCGCGCCCGATCGCCACTATCCGGTGCGGCGCGCGCCCCCCCCCCCCCCCAGACCCCTGCGCTGCCTGGCCAATCAGTGCCAGGCAGCGCCAAGGGGTGGATCGGGTCTCCCAATGACGTCACGACGTCGCTGACGTCGGTGACGTCATCCCGCCCCGTCGCCATGGCGACGGGGGAAGCCCTCCAGGAAATCCCGTTCTTTGAACGGGATTTCCTGATCGCCTATCGCCGGAGGCGATCGGCGGGGCTGGGGGGATGCCGCTGAGCAGCGGCTATCATGTAGCGAGCCCTGGGCTCGCTACATGATTTAAAAAATAAAAAAAAACTGCTGCGCTGCCCCCTGGCGGTATTTTTCATACCGCCAAGGGGGTTAAAGGGCATTTTATTGACAAGTTATGAAAATATCACCCAGGAGAAAACACAGGAAAATAATTGCATATGGGCCACTGAATCTTATCTATCATTGTCTGAGGTGTGCATTGACTCCTGTGTGCTGTTGGGTTAGTCTCTTTTATTAGGGGCAGATCATAACAGGGGCAATCTGAACATCATCCCAAGCCCTCAGCTCTCACTGCTGTATACAGTGTCTGTTGCTACCTCTGTGCAGAAATAATCTGTGATACAGCCAATAATGTAATAACACTCTGTGGACAGGTGCTTTCTTGTTAGGAACTTGGTTGGCAGCAGTACTTCTTTACACACGTGTTGCTAAGACCACATGGGAACTCCCTTCTGTTCCTTCTTGTCATCCAGACAAATAGCAGAAGTTTTACGCCACTGATTTCAGAAAAACAACTAGATTTCCTTTAAAATGGAAACTGGTGATCTAAGAAGTCACCCACTGCTTCCTGTATATCGAAATGGAACTCCAGTGATGAGATCAGCTTGTCATAGGTAAGCTCTCACCTATGCTTATGCTTGCATGTATGCAGCTCTGGATACATGCAAAAAAGGGCACCTGGGAATTTAGGCGCCCAAAATATCGGCTAGTAGAACATCAGTAAATTGACTGATTCTAATATTATAAAGTGCAAATTACCATAGTAAAATATCAGTAAATTATATCCATATTTTACTATAGCCAAGCCTAACCCTATTCTCTCACAGAATCTTCTCTCTTCCTAAGCACCACTCGCGCCGAAGCCTAGCCCTAACCACCACCCCACCGATGCCTAACCAACCCCCTGCCCCCCACACCTAATCTTAATTCCCCCCACTCCTAACCTTCAATTAGTCCCCCAATACACCTAACTTGAACAGCTCAAGTATAGGTAAGCCAGATGACCACCCACAGTATAGGTAGACAGATGTCCCCTCCCGCCAAGTATAGGTCAGCCAGATGACCACACTCAGTATAGGTAGCCAAATGTGCACCCCGGTACAGGTAGCAAGATATCTCTCCAGTATAGGTAGCCAGATGACCACCCCCAGTATAGGTAAACAGATGTCCCCTCCCACCAAGTATAGGTCAGCCAGATGACCACCCCCAGTATAGGTAGACAGATGTCCCCTCCTGCCAAGTATAGGTAAGCCAGATGACCACCCCCAGTATAGGTAGACAGATGTCCCCTCCCGCCAAGTATAGGTCAGCCAGATGACCACACTCAGTATAGGTAGCCAAATGTGCACCCCGGTATATGTAGCAACATATCTCTCCAGTATAGGTAGCCAGATGACTCGCCCAGTATGGACAACCAAACACCCCCCCCAGTATAGTTACTCCCACCTACAGACCTGCTAAAGGACAGGGAAGTGCCCCATCTCTTCAGGGTCCAGCGTCACATCTGTATGTTCCTCTCCACGGTCACATTACTTGTAGTCTCTACCTCTCCAGTCAGTGTCTCTCGTCATGTTTCCCGCTGGCTTGTTCCTGGTGTCGAGGTGAGGCACATCTTCATTCTGCTTGCACCGTTGCTGTTGAGGGGGCCCACAAAGGACCCCCTATCACTGGATGATCTCTTAGGGCCTAAGGAAATTGCCTTGTGTGTAATCTTAATTTGTGGGTAATTTCAGGAGGCCTAAAAGTGAATGGCCTAAAGGTGGCCATACACTGGCAGATGCGTATAAGAGGAATCCCCGCCAGGAGACTTGGGCGCAGGATACAACCGGTATGGCTTATCCTGCTCCTGCACAAGTTCCTGGCGACATTAAATACTATTCCCCCTCCAGGCTGCTATGGATGGTGGGGAATGAAATAATTTGACTTCCAGCAATTGCTAGAGGCCGAATAATAGTGTTTTATAAGTAACTTCAGCTGCGTCCTCTGACAACGCTGAAGTTACTCACTGTGCTATGGCAGTTTCTACCTTAGTGACCCTAGCTTGTGCCCACCTCTAAGCTCATAGTAACATTGCAGTTGCTATGACTGCTATGACAGTTTCTACCTTAGTGGCCCTAGCTTGTGCCCACCTCTAAGCTCCTAGTAACATTGCAGTTGCTATGACTGCTATGACAGTTTCTACCTTAGTGGCCCTAGCTTGTGCCCACCTCTAAACTCATAGTAACATTGCAGTTGCTATGACTGCTATGACAGTTTCTACCTTAGTGGCCCTAGCTTGTGCCCACCTCTAAGCTCCTAGTAACATTGCAGTTGCTATGACTGCTATGACAGTTTCTACCTTAGTGGCCCTAGCTTGTGCCCACCTCTAAGCTCTTAGTAACATTGCAGTTGCTATGACTATTATGTCAGTTTCTACCTTAGTGGCCCTTGCTTGTGCCCACCTCTAAGCTCCTAGTAACATTGCAGTTGCTATGTCTGCTATGGCAGTTTCTACACCACTGACAAATGAGCCCTTAGGTAGGGACCACACTTACAGAAATTGTGCATGTTTCCCAAAATTGCATGGCAATGTAAGCCAATGGGATGACTCATACTTGCAATTCAATTTCCAATGCAAGAAAAAAATCTAGACACTGTGCAGCTTAATACTGTAAACTGTGTGAGATTCCCACAGTCAAAGATCAGAGGCCATCAGTGCAGCACATGCACATTAAAACACACATTAAACAATAAATCATCCGCAGAAAACCGCCGTCTTTTGTGGTCCCATCCTCAAGCTATGTACAGCAGTCCCTGATCCACCTTGGCCGGTCGACCAGCAATCAGCCTTTTGGATCGCTCTGGCCGAGAGCATTGTTCTCCCCACTCCCATGGCTCCCCGGGTGACTTCTCATCTGCGCCACTTCTTCAGCCCCCTGCCCACCCGCACAGCAACCTAACACATCTTGAGCCTGCAGCTTAGCATAGCATCACATCTGTACAGCCTCAGCCTCGGGATCAGCTCCCAATCCCTTCGAGGGTGACATGCCTCGTACATGTGTACAAGGTTTCAGAGTAGGTAAAGCACAGACAAATTAGAGAGTATTGTTCTGTAGTATTGCAGGAACAAAAACATTCTGAACCAGCATGGTAGGGCTAACCTAGAAGGAGGAAGACAAAGGAAACTAGAAATGAAGGAATTTCTATACAGTTGCTAAGGGCAGCCAATCAGGTTATGCTATTAGAATTTTGACTGGTTGCTCTGCACAACTATGGACTTTTTGTCCCAGCTGTCCTTGCACTTATCTCAGTAAATCAGCATAAGTGTATTTATCAGGATAGTGCAGCCATTTATCAAGATCAGCACAATAAAATCTACAGCAAGTGTTTCCAGGGATACATTGCAAAATTCATGATTTATAAATAATGATGTACACAGTCCTGCTGTGCTTTAATGTCTCCACTAGGCTTCACTAGACTCCAGAATCGTTGACATGTTTCTAATCCTCAAGCCTGGAAAATTACACAGAACCAACAGCAGATGTCACTACTGAACCAATAAACAGCTAGCTAGATAATTTCTGACTGTATTTTTGTATTTCCTGTTTCAAACATAGTTTCAAATGATGCATTTCTAAGAGTGGTGATACTCGTATCATAGAAGCATGTTGTTGTATTTTTATTATTTATTTTATAAGTGTGATATATTTGCAGAAATTACTTGCTTGGAGAATGTGTCATTTCTGGAGATTCTGATGAAAATTCTGCATTAGATGTCATAATCATAATGGCAATGTAGCTGAAAAAACGCTACTTTCCTTACTGGTTGCTAAGAGGCTCAGGGTTGGGTAGTGTTACATTTTAGGCCAGGTTCACACTTAGGCATTGTGTACATTGTAAAAACAGGATTGCCACGCAGCGGAGGGGGAAAGCTGCATTGTGCATTGCGTATATGATGCGATGCATACAGTGAAGCATATAGTACATGAAAAGTATGCCTCACCACAACTGTAAATTAGAGCAGGATCCTCCACCAGGAAACCTAGGCAGGTGCTTGGGGCCTAGTGGGTGTCAGGGGACCACCTGCCACCTTCTTTGACCTCTGTCCACTTCAGCTTACCAAAAGGACCACAAGGGACCCTAAATCTAATAATTGGTACTTTTTCAGTTGAAAAATGCTAAAAAGTTATTTTAAATAGAAGATGATAAAATGATCTCCTAGGAGAAAACTTAATTGCATATGGGCCACTTTGCTTATCTCCAGAATGGGTTATGAATCTCTAAACTATTGTACCATCTCACTGTGTCAGCCCTTGAATGCCATGATATACCCACTCCAGCTCACATCTATCCTAACGGGCGGTAGCAGATTTCCATATCCCATAATGTTTGTGAAAAAGTATTCCGATATGAAGGCTGTCTTGTCTTGCTTGATAGTCTCATCCTGCAATGTGAAGACAAGATACCTGAAATTGTTCTGTGGGGACATGATGTCGGAAATTGTAGTGTGGGTGTCCTTATAGCTGCTGTTTCTATTTGAGGTGCATGGTGGCAGAATGTAGTAAATGGTTTATATCATATAGGATGCATTCTGTAGTGCCCTGTATATGACTACAGGATGACTGCACACCTGAACACTTTTACAGATAATTCAAGTAAAAAAATTGTACCCCAAGATTCTCTTCTGCTGTATACGTCAAACCCCCACTATTCAAATTGCTTATGATGTTAGCAGCACCATTCAAATACATGGGCTGCACTCGCATGGGGAAGATGTATTATTGCATGCACAAATGTGTACAGAAAGTTGTTATATATTACATAAAGCCATAATTCAGTAATGCTAATTCTGCATTTTAGTACAGAGCTGTGCATCAACTGGGCCTGAATTACTAAACCAAAGACTTGCACTCTGTGAACCTTCAGCTTAATGTGAGCCAGTGAATGCAATCGCCAGGCAAGATACAATCCTATGTGTGGTTAGCAGTATTATGGCAGATGTGGGATGTGTATACATAAGCTGCACAGTTTTAGAACAGTGCGCTCTGATCCCTTTTTGCGCTTTATGCCAACATTAAAATATCAGCAAGGGTGATGCAATATTCATTGATTGCAGCAATAGTGGGCACTATGCAGCCCAGGAAAAGGAGGGGCATTTTGTCTCTAACCTGTTCTCTGGTGTTTATTTTAGTGTTTCTCCATTCTGTGAGAACCAGACACTTTTTGAGTGGAAGCCAGGAAGGGAGTGTACAACATCTGCAATGTGTGCGATTGGGGAAATAACCACAATTGGTGTAAAAAAGCCCCCCCCCCCGACTCCCATGAACAATTGATGAATTGAAGGGGGGGGGGGGGGGGGCTAGGGAAGACTGCACATCTGCCTTCCCTCCTGTCCATCTTCCCCCCTTAAAGAGGAACTCCAGTGAAAATAATGTAATAAAAAAGTGCTTCATTTTTACAATAATTATGTATAAATGATTTAGTCAGTGTTTTCCCATTGTAAAATATTATAAATCCCTGATTTACATTCTGACAATTATTACATGGTGACATTTTTACTGTTGGCAGGTGATGTAACTGCTGCATGCTTTTTTTGGCAGTTGGAAACAGCTGTAAACAGCTATATCGCACAACACAACAAGGTTCGCAGACAGGAAACTACCAGGAGTACCACGGTCCTCAGAGTTTCTTGTGGGAGGGGTTTCACCACAATATCAGTCATACAGCGCCCCCTGATGGTCTGTTTGTGAAAAGGAATAGATTTCTCACGTAAAAGGGGGTATCAGCTACTGATTGGGATAAAGTTAATTTCTTGGTCGGAGTTTCACTTTAAAAGACAGAGTGGTTAAGCAACAGGTGGGGCAGTGTACTGAAAGATCAAAATAAACATAAATGTCACACTTACCTCCCACATGGTCTGATTATCAATCTCTTTCTCCTCTCCCGTGTAATGTTTGTCCACATTGATCAATGGAATTCTCTGTCCTCTGTTTTAAAAATTGGGTCGACCCCATAACAACTTCCGGGTCAGCACTCCATTAACCAGAGAGTGGTGAGCTCCTGAGAGGTAAGATGGTTGTAATATTCATTTGCAGGTAAATTATGTTTTATTTTAAATCCTTTAAAGTCCCGCAAGTTAGGTAGTCTTGCTATTTTAAAAGCTCAGCCACACCTTCTCCTGGAACAAGCATATCGCTAATCCAGTAAAACCTGAGTCAGCTGAGTCAGAGTATCTGATCTGCTGCATGCTTGTTCAGGGTCTATGGATAAAAGTATTAGAGACATAGGTTTAGGAGGACTGCCAGGCAACTGGTATTGTTTACAAGGAAATATATATGGCAGCCTCCATATCCCTCTCACCTCAATTTCCCTATAAGTCAATGGGATCCAGTTCTGTCTCTGACTATAGAGCTTGCTGAATACTTGTAAACTCAGATATCTGTGCCAGAGAACTCTGAAATAGTTACTTCAGCTGCCACGAGGTAAAGTCCTCATAAAGACTCCACAAACGTATTTCTTGAAATAACCTCAGCGCTATAGGTATTCCACAAATTCTTCACCGCCACCAAACACCCAATACAGTGCAGCAGGCTTACCGGATTTTACTAAGACCCAGATTATAAGGTCTCAAAAGCGTTTTGGCCCAATCACAGCCTCGATCATCACCTCCTCTTTGGTCATCAACGATCACCTCTTCTCTTTATTTGCTCCAAATGAAATATAATATAAACCAAAACACATTTAAGTGTATACCGCTTAAAATTACTCCATTTATTGCACATCCACAACATAAACAAGTAGGCCCGACTGATTTTGCTGTAAGCAAGCCCCTGAGGACGCAACAGGGAAACCGGTCGGGCCTACGGGTGATAGAGAGTGAAGGTACTCCAGAGGTGGATTGATTGATGTGCCAGTTAACTTCATGGGTCCCTGTCAGAAGGGCCTGGAAGTGAGTATCAACGACTGCATTTAACTTGTTTATGTTGTGGATGTGCAATAAATGGAGTAAAACCACTTAAGGAGCAGCCTATGCTGGTCCGATCTGTGCTGCGTGGGCTCTCCAGCCCACAGCACAGATCACTTTGAAGCCAGGGCGACCAGACTTCCCCCCTTTTTCCCCCAATAGGGGGATGTCCTGCTGGGGGGGTCTGATCGCCGCCGGCCATCTGCGTTTTGCGGGGGGGGGGGCTCCTCAAGGCCCCCCTCCACAGCCATTTCCGCCCTCACGCTCCTTATCTCCCTCTCCCTCTCGCTACGTAATGCGCAAGACGGAATTCCGTCCTGCGCCTCCTGGGATAGGCTTCCGCCTATCAGATGCCGGCGATCCCCGGCCAATCAGAGGCCGGGGATCGCCGATCTGCCTTACGATTTCTTCCCCGCGTGTTTACATTTTGCCGGCTAGCCGCGATCAGCGGCTCTCAGGCTGTTCACGGAGACACCCTCCGTGAACTGACATGGAATGGTAAACCACTTAAGACCTGTCGACGCCTATGGGCGTTAGCTGGTCGTTAAGTGGTTAAGCGGTATACACTTAGATGTGTTTTGGTTTATATTATATTTCATTTGGAGCAAATAAAGAGAAGAGGTGATCGTTGATGACCAAAGAGGAGGTGATGATCGAAGCTGTGATTGGGCCAAAACGCTTTTGAGACCTTATAATCTGGGTCTTAGAAAAATCCGGTAAGCCTGCACTGTATTGGGTGTTTGGTGACGGTGAAGAATTTGTGGAATACCTATAGCGCTGAGGTTATTTCAAGAAAAAGAGCTTGCTGAATGTCTGTAGAGTCTCACGCTTATACAGTAGTCAGTGCTGTTGAGCAGGCCGAGGTAGAGGCGAGAGAGGCTCCAGACTCAGGGCGCAGTGTAGGAGGGGGCGCACAACTCACTCAGCTATCATTCTCCTATTGTGTTTGCAGCAGAGAGAAATAAGAAGAGGAGATAAATGGCAGACACTGCAAGCCAGATAACTAGAGATTAAGGTCTTTTGGGCCCTGGGGCGCCTTAGTCTAATAGCAATCAGTGTGTGACGGCTGGGGTGGGAGGGATGGATGGGCGTACTTTGGTGTCTCAACCTTGAGTGCTGGAGGAACTTGTCCCGGCTCTGTTGTTGGGGGTTGCCTAGTGAGCTAGTTAGTTACTACCGGATAAGGAAGCATGGACATTGACTCGCTATGGGCTACAACAATTCTACAATAGCAATTCATTAATAAAAGATTACATAAGAGTCAAATGGCACACAATACTGAAGTATTTATAGTAGTGTGATAAAACAGATAAGTATCACTTTCTGCTTCTACTTTAATTAACAGGTTCATTGGAATGTTTCTTGCAAGTATGTAAATAATGCTATTGAAGGAGGAAAAGGAGCATTTAAATGGAAGGTAACACTTCTGTCTTTTTATGTGTTAATTCTCACCTCATGCTTACATTTGGAGATACTCTAAATTGGTTTGTACCAGAGGAGATCCTTAAGGCTGCCATACACTGGTCGATTGCCACCAGATCGACCAACAGATAGATCCCTCTGTAATCTAATCTGATCACAGAGGGATCTATTGGCTGCCTACACTGCAAACAGATTTCGAATCGATTCCACTATGAGATCGATTCACAATCTGTGGAGCTGCCGCCGCCCCCAGCATACATTACCTGATCCGGCCAGCGCGAGTCCCCGCTGTCCCCGCGGTCTCTGCTCAACCCTGGGCTCCAGCTTCCCCGTGGTCTCTGCTCAACCCTGGGCTCCAGCTTCCCCGCGGTCTCTGCTCAACCCTGGGCTCCAGCTTCCCCGCGGTCTCTGCTCAACCCTGGGCTCCAGCTTCCCCGCGGTCTCTGCTCAACTCTGGGCTCCAGCTTCCCCGCGGTCTCTGCTCAACCCTGGGCTCCAGCTTCCCCGCGGTCTCTGCTCAACCCTGGGCTCCAGCTTCCCCGCGGTCTCTGCTCAACTCTGGCGCTCTACTGTTTAAACTTCTCCCGACAGGAAGCAAGTGAAGCTAGCCGGAGCCCAGCGCGGAGAAGGGGCCGCGGGGACATGCGCCGGCGGAATAGGTAATGTACTGTCACTAGCGTCGGTCATCAAACGCCGCTATTGACGCACTCCCGACCCGGCGGCGATCGAACTAAATTTTACACGCGGACAGATCGACGGGATCAATTTTTGATGGAAATCGGTCGAACGGTCAGCGTTTGCGTATCGATTTCACAGCAGATTCGATCACAGTGATTGAATCTGCTGTCTATTGGCGGGAAATCGAGTAAGTGTATGGGCACCTTTAGTGTTAATCCCTCTGATATGTGTTCTTGTTGGCTGTAATCTCTATCATGTGTCTTGTGCAGGCTAGAAAATGAAAGGAAAAATCTGATTGTCTGCTGCAGACAAAGGGAAGAATTTCCTCCTCTGTTACATGCTGCATTCCACTATACAGTATAGGTTTTGTAAAGCAGAGGACCAGAATGAAAAAAAACAAAAAGAGCCTTGTAGGCCTCGGCTCCTGCAAAACACACAATCTTACCAAATGTATGTAGTAGAAGTGCAAATTGAGTCAAAGCAGGTTGTTTCGGCAGGCAGCGCTCAGTGCCGCGTGGAAACTAGGAAACTAGGCTATAGCAGCAATTCCGAACGCTGAAATACATCTCCCTCCAAGTTGCAACTAGGAGGGGGAACAGTATTTAATGCTGCCGGGGATTTGAGCAGCAGCAGGGTGAGCCATCATTCATTCATCATACTACGTAAGCAATTGAGTGAATATACTTTAAGCAGATGCATATTGCATAGAAGTGGTAAAATTCAAACCAAGATTGCATCATTGATGGGCACCTCAGGAGTGCAGTTACTAGGCCAGTACAGGAGAGGGGCATAGAGTGCTCCTCTCTTAGAAGCTGCTTTTGGATGGAATTGGATCCCATCACACCCCCTCCATATAGGCAGCAGCAGGCAGAGAAGGGGAGTCACACATGGGCCACACCCCCTGCCTGTAGGCTGCAGCAAGGAGGGAAGGTGAGTCATTTATGCGCCACACCCCCTCTCCATAGGCAATCAACAGAGAGGGAAGGTAAGATGTACATAGGTAACAAACCTTCCCTATAGGCCGCAGCAAGAAGGGAAGGCGAGTGGCGCACGGGTCACACATCCTTCCTGAAGGCAGCAGCAGAAGGTGAGAGATGCATAGGACACACCTCCTCCCTATAGGCAGCAGGAGAAAGGTGAGTGATGCATAGGCCACACCTCCTCCCTATAGGCAGCAGCAGAAAGGTGAGTGGTGCATGGGCCACACATCCTCCCTATAGGCAGCAGCAGAAAGGTGAGTGGTGCATAGGCCACACCTCCTCCCTATAGGCAGCAGCAGAAAGGTGATTGGTGCATAGGACACACCTCCTCCTTATAGGCAGTAGCAGAAAGGTGAGTGGTGCATAGGCCACACCTCCTCCCTATAGGCAGCAGCAGAAAGGTGAGTGGTGCATAGGCCACACCTCCTCCCTATAGGCAGCAGCAGAAAGGTGAGTGGTGCATAGGACAGACCTCCTCCCTATAGGCAGTAGCAGAAAGGTGAGTGGTGCATAGGACACACCTCCTCCCTATAGGCAGCAGCCGAAAGGTGAGTGGTGCATAGGCCACATCTCCTCCCTATAGGCAGCAGCAGAAAGGTGAATGGTACATAGGCCACACCTCCTCCCTGTAGGCAGCAGCAGAAAGGTGAGTGGTGCATAGGACACACCTGCTCCCTATAGGCAGCAGCAGAAAGGTAAGTGGTGCATAGGCCACACCTCCTCCCTAGGTACTTGACCTAGCCAGGATTCGAACCCTGGTCTCCCATGTCATATTAGGCCACATCTCCTCCCTATAGGCAGTAGCAGAAAGGTGAGTGGTGCATAGGCCACACCTCCTCCCTATAGGCAGCAGCAGAAAGGTGAGTGGTGCATAGGCCACACCTCCTCCCTATAGGCAGTAGCAGAAAGGTGAGTGGTGCATAGGACACACCTCCTCCCTATAGGCAGCAGCCGAAAGGTGAGTGGTGCATAGGCCACATCTCCTCCCTATAGGCAGCAGCAGAAAGGTGAATGGTACATAGGCCACACCTCCTCCCTGTAGGCAGCAGCAGAAAGGTGAGTGGTGCATAGGACACACCTCCTCCCTATAGGCAGCAGCAGAAAGGTAAGTGGTGCATAGGCCACACCTCCTCCCTAGGTACTTGACCTAGCCAGGATTCGAACCCTGGTCTCCCATGTCATATTAGGCCACACCTCCTCCCTATAGGCAGCAGCAGAAAGGTGAATGGTGCATTGGCCACACCTCCTCCCTATAGGCAGCAGCAGAAAGGTGAGTGGTGCATAGGCCACACCTCCTCCCTATAGGCAGCAGCAGAAAGGTAAGTGGTGCATAGGCCACACCTCCTCCCTAGGTACTTGACCTAGCCAGGATTCGAACCCTGGTCTCCCATGTCATATTAGGCCACACCTCCTCCCTATAGGCAGCAGCAGAAAGGTGAATGGTGCATTGGCCACACCTCCTCCCTATAGGCAGCAGCAGAAAGGTGAGTGGTGCATAGGCCACACCTCCTCCCTATAGGCAGCAGCAGAAAGGTGAGTGGTGCATATCAATATATTGCACTTACCAATGCTCTACTATTCTCTCTGACATTCCCTTCTTCTCTCTGACATCTGTGATACAAGTCTGAAGAGTCTGTGTGAATGACTGGCTGTTAGGTAAGAAACACATTAGCAAGCTAGTCTGTAGGCAGATAGGACATATTTTGATCTTTTAGTAGTGATGCACCATTCTCCATAAGAAAACCATTGGCAGAAGAACAAAAGGTTACTGCAAGTTATAAAAACACGTTGTTTGCGCTGCTATCACGCGGTGATCACGAACGATGAATCATGCTTCCACGTTGTGGATAGGCTGAAGGACGAACCCACCCAGTCACAACAAGTACTGAGCATGCGTGGCACGTGATATGGTTATATAACATTGTGTTGCAATAAGCGCGTAACCCTGAATTAACTGTTTCAGGGAATGCGCAACTTAACTAGAACTAGTTCTGTTTATGAAAATATTGACTATAAGTCATCCAACCGTAGTGAAGCTCATGCCTGTGCATCCCCAGGATGCAATATGAGTGGAGCTATGAGTATAAGAAAGAGAGATTTCCCTTGCTCTGATGGGACTCTCCACTACTGACGAGTTGTGTGATGTTGTGTATGCGCTGCCTCCTGACGATCGCTGGTCCCCCGATGCGGAGTGATGATGCAATATCCGGTAATGTATTGATTCTTTACTCTATTACTTATCCATGATTCACTGCTATACCTGTAAATAATGTAAATAATTGAATAAATATCCTAATACAGTGTGAAACCGTAAGCTATGTATTTACCTAGTCTGTGTGCTAGTGTGAGTCGAGTGTGAGGCCTTAGCAACGCCAAAAACATAGCATTACAACATCTAACCCTTTCATTCGGGCTTAGAGTGCTTCTCCCCACTGATCAACTATCTGTTAACACTCCCTCTCTCCTTGATATTGCCTAATTCCAGCCTTTCTTTATAAAGTTAATTCTGTCTTAAATGCCTAACCTTAAATTTTACCACTAGCGTCCTGTCTGTCCTGATGCTGAACCCTAACCTCCTGAACATTAAATCGTTCCAGATGCCTCACCTGAACTTTCCCCACAACATTAAACCAGAGCAGGATCATCCACAAGGCAACTTAGGTAGGTCTGTAGGGCCTGGAGAAAGACCAGGTCCCGGGTTCACACTAGACCTCACTAAGTCTTACCCAAAAATCCAGGTGATCAGAAGAGGTGGGGCAAAGTTTGCTATCTTGCCTAAGGACCCATTTCAACTAAATCCATCTTTGTATACGGCTCATTCTCTAACCACCACCCCTGGGGGGATCAGGGGTGTTTAACTAGTTACCGGTCTGCGGGCGGTATATCTGGTCCCTGGGACATAGATATTAGTTTTGTGCAGCCATTGCTGCTGTGTACCCGCCCGTCCAGCTCCCGCGTGCCGTTCTTTCCGCGATCTGTTAGTGTACACACCAGGGAATAGAAACACGGTTCCCATTCACTGATCTAGGTGCCCGATATCAATGAATTCCAGCATCAATGAGATGCCGGCATTAATAGAAAAAAATATCGATGTATTGCGTACATGCGTCACTTCCTGTAATGCACCACCATCAAAAGTAAAATCAAAATAAAGTGTGGGGGACATCTAGTGGCCAAAAAGTAAAATTACACTTTAAAACTTCAATACTATACTAAACTTTTTTAACCACTTAAGTACCAGCGGTCTGTGCACCCTTAGGACCCAGCGGTCTCTGGTCCTAAGGGTGCACAGACCGCTGGTACTTAAGGTACAGGTACGTGGAATCCCGACAACATTCTGAAGAATTACCGCACACACCTGCCGCAACCGCCGTCATCGCCGCACGCAGGGACCCCAGGACATAGACTCTGCTGTCTCTATGACGGCAGAGCCATGGGAGCCGGTCAGGAGCCGCTTTCATTGGCTCCTGACCGCGTCTATCAATGTAAACCAATGGGAGCGGCTTACATTGACAGACACGGCCAGGAGCCAATGAAATGGCTCCTGACCGGCTCACGTGGCTCTGCCTTCATAGAGACAAGCAGAGCTTGTGAGATGCGGCGAGACTCGTCGGGTTTGAGCGGCGCGATCGGCGGGGAGTGGCGGAAACGGCGGATGCGCGCAGTGGCGGCTAATTGAAATCTACGCCCTGCCAGCCAGGAGCCCACCAAAAAAGGGCGTAGATTTAAATTAGCGCGGCCCTTAAATAGTTAATATGCATTTCAAGAGTGTATATTACTGTCTCATTTGCAAAACTTTATTTCAAAATAAAATATTGTCGCCATACATTGTGATATTTGGGACACATAAAATATTTGGGTTTTAATTATGGTAGTATGTATCATTTTAAACTTATAATGGCTGAAAACATATTTTTCTTATTGTTCCATAACCTGCCTGGCGTTCTATTAAGATCGCCAGGGAGGCTGCGGGAGGGTTTTTTTTTTAATAAAAAAAAAACTATTTCATGCAGCCAACTGAAAGTTGGCTGCATGAAAGCCCACTAGAGGGCGCTCCGGAGGCGTTCTTCCGATCGCCTCCGGCGCCCAGAATAAACAAGGAAGGCCGCAATGAGCAGCCTTCCTTGTTTTGCTTACATCGTCGCCATAGCGACGAGCGGAGTGACGTCATCGACGTCAGCCGACGTCCTGACGTCAGCCGCCTCCGATCCAGCCCTTAGCGCTGGCCGGAACTTTTTGTTCCGGCTACGCTGGGCTCAGGCGGCTGGGGGGACCCTCTTTCGCCGCTGCTCGCGGCGGATCGCCGCAGAGCGGCGGCGATCAGGCAGCACACGCGGCTGGCAAAGTGCCGGCTGCGTGTGCTGCTTTTTATTTGAGCCAAATCGGCCCAGCAGGGCCTGAGTGGCAGGCTCCGGCGGTACTGGACGAGCTGAGCTCGTCCAGACCGCCCAGCAGGTTAAAATGCATTTAGAATAAAATAATTCTTAGCATAATGTACCACCCAAAGAAAGCCTAATTGGTGGCAAAAAAACAAGGTATAGATCATTTTGGTGTGATTAGTAGTGACAAAGTTATTGGCGAATGAAAGGGAGGGGCACTAAAAGGTGAAAATTGCTCAGGCCCTAAAGGGGAAAAACCCTCAGTTGTCAACTAATTAATGAGCCCATGCTATTAAAAACAAATCAGAATTTCTTGTTCCTCCTTTATGCACTGTAGGACAACTTTCCCATTTAGTAAGTCTGAGGCAGTTCCGACATCAGTATGCAAAGCAGTAGATATGAAGTGAAGTGTTTTAAATAAAGCTGTGACAAGGTTTTAGACACATAGACAATGTAAAACATACAAAGAGTGTACAAATCTTGTTATGAGTCAACATACACAGTTCTTGTTTCAAATGCTGACAAACCTAGCCTATGAGCTCCTGTTCTGTAAATTGTTAGAACAAAGACCGCTTGTTTCCTATATCATCAGGAGCATACAATTGAGGTAATAAGAGAGGAACATACATGTGATCCCCCTGGCAGCCCCAGAGACAACAGACAACACATGTAGATCAAAGACAACAAAGCCTTCCTACTTTTGTGAGAAATACAAAATCTATTTAGTTTAGCTCAGTATGTTTCTAGGATAAAATAAAAGCCTTTTTCCAACATTGGTACCATTTGTGTGTACAAGAAATGCAGCCATCCTGCACTATTCCAAACAGAGACTGCCAGATGTGAGAGGCAAGCGTACTATTACTTAGTGCAGGTGTAGAAAGGTATATATACCTGTGGATAACCTATGAAGCATAGAGGGAAGCCTTTAAAATGAGGATAGGTTTGTTCATGAGTTAGTTCCACAGGGCCATTTTTACACATAGACCAACCAGGTAGCTGCCTGGAGTGACAGCTGCTTGAGGGGGCACCAGGGAGCTATTCTTAGCAGACTGTTCATTATGGAATTTTTATGCACAACTGCTAGATCCATTAAGACATTGATGTAAAGTAATTTTAAGACCTAAATGGCTACTACTGATTAACATAATGAAGGTTGCCTGAATTGCATAACAATGAATGTCAGTCACTGTTCATGAGCTTATTAAGCTGTCATTGTTTACATTTGGTCTGTATTAATTGTTGCAATTCTGGTTTCTCAGAAGAACATTCCAACCTGTAAAGACCCAGGCTTCACACAGACAGTCAGTGGCAGCGCCACGCTGGGGCTTACCTAGGCTTCAGCCCCAGCTGGCAACTCATTAGCCCCCCTCAAAGCCCCCCCGCCGCCGCCGGCTGCCGCAAGTGTCCGCTCCGACCCGACCTCGGCTCGTCATGCAGTCTGCACTGCAGTGGAGCCGAGCCTGGCTGCCTGGGGCTGGGAGGACTGGAGTCTGGAGGGCGAGGGCTTGGGCTGGCACCACCCACCCCAGCGAATCAGCGCGATCAGTCCCACTCCCATCACACGGACTCCCACCCACCTACCCTGGCTGGCGACATGTCTCTGCTTCCACCCTGGGACGGGCGCAGGCTGAGCTCAGCCTCAGTCACGCACAGCGGCCCGCCCCAGGGGGAGGTACGTGGTGGTGGTGATGTCTCGCCGCGTCTAGCGGCATTATAAAATGTGTCACGGACGTCCGGCGAGTCCGACATCATGAGAGTTGCCGCCGAGTCCGACATCATGAGAGTGAGAGTGTCTGCGTCACTCTCCACTCTCTCTGCGGCACGCCAGGCCAGTCACGCAGTGCCAGTGTGACACACACCCCCACCCAGGCCAGGCACCGACCCACACGGACGGTCGGACAGTCAGACAGCGCACGGCCCGGGACTGGAGGCTCAGGCTGGACTCTGGAGGAGGCTGGAGCTGACAGGACAGCCAGCAGGACTTGGAAGTCGGAACTCCGACAAGGTGGGTGTGGTGGCTGTCCTCTCCAGCCAGCCAGTCGTCAACTGCCAAATTGTTTTTCTGCCCCAGCTGCCCTGGGGCCCCCCCATCCCACCACCACCAGCCAGGCCTGAGGCCTTCCCACCAGGCCTGAGCTGCCCTCCCTGGGGACCCCCATCCCACCACCACCAGCCAGGCCTGAGGTGCCCTGGGCCCCCCATCCCACCACCACCAGCCAGGCCTGAGGCCTTCCCACCAGGCCTGAGCTGCCCTCCCTGGGGCCCCCCATCCCACCACCACCAGCCAGGCCTGAGGTGCCCTGGGCCCCCCATCCCACCACCACCAGCCAGGCCTGAGGCCTTCCCACCAGGCCTGAGCTGCCCTGGAACCCCCCATCCCACCACCACCAGCCAGGCCTAAACTGCCCTGGGGCCCCCCATCCGACCACCACCAGGCAGCCAGGCCTGAGCTGCCCTGGCCTGGGCCCCCCATCCGACCACCAGCCAGGCCTGAGCTGCCCTGGGGCCCCCCATCCGACCACCAGCCAGGCCTGAGCTGCCCTGGGGCCCCCCATCCGACCACCAGCCAGGCCTGAGCTGCCCTGGGGCCCCCCATCCGACCACCAGCCAGGCCTGAGCTGCCCTGGGGCCCCCCATCCCACCACCACCAGCCAGGCCTGAGCTGCCCTGGGGCCCCCCATCCGACCACCAGCCAGGCCTGAGCTGCCCTGGGGCCCCCCATCCGACCACCACCAGCCAGGCCTTAGCTGCCCTGGGGCCCCCAGCCTCCCACCACCAGCCAGCCCTTAGCAGCACTGGGGCCCCCAGCCTACCACCACCAGCCAGGCCTTAGCTGCCCTGGGGCCCCCAGCCCACCACCACCAGCCAGGTCTCAGGCCTCCAGCCCACCACCAGCCAGGCCTGAGGTGCCCTGGGGCCCCCAGCCCACCATCACTAGCCTGACTACATATACTGGGGACAGCTATACGCCTGGCTACATATACTGGGGACACTGGCTGTCTGTCATTATGTGCATTAACTGGTGAAACGCTGTCTCTCATTACATGCATTTACTGGGGAAATGCTGTCTGTCATTATGTGCATTAACTGGTGAAAAGCTGTCTCTTATGTGCATTTAATGGGGAAACTCTGTCTGTCATTACGTACATTAACTGGCGAAAAGCTGTCTCTTATGTGCATTTACTGCAGAAACGCTGTCTGTCATTACGTGCATTTACTGGTGAAAAGCTGTCTCTTATGTGCATTTAATGGGGAAACTGTCTGTCATTACATGCATTAACTGGTGAAAAGCAGGCTCTTATGTGCATTTACTGCAGAAACGCAGTCTGTCATTATGTGCATTAACTGGTGAAAAGCTGTCTCTTATGTGCATTTCATGGGGAAACTGTCTGTCATTACATGCATTAACTGGTGAAAAGCAGGCTCTTATGTGCATTTACTGCAGAAACGCAGTCTGTCATTATGTGCATTAACTGGTAAAAAGCTGTCTCTTATGTGCATTTAATGGGGAAACGCTGTCTGTCATTACGTGCATTAACTGCTGAAAAGCTGATTCTTATGTGCATTTACTGGTGAAAGGCTACCTGTCATTATGTGCGTTTACTTCATTTTTTTCCCATGTAACTACGTTATCTGGTACAACTACATTACAGTTAGCCCCGCCCACATGACATCATGACCACGCCCAACTTCTCACCGCAAAATCCGCCCCCAAGCCCGGCCTGCCAGCCCTCGTGCCCCCTTTGAGCCCCCCCAAAAATCTGAAGCTGGAGCCGCCACTGCACAGACAGTATCATTTATTTCTATAAAGTGACTACACACCTATCTTAAAGGACTTACGAGGCCAAAATGTCTAAAAAAAGCAAAGTACCTGTAAGCTGTTTAAATGCACGGAGGACGCCGTCCGCGCCCTCCGTGCAGTTCCGCCGGGTCCCCTTCCTGAGATCGCCCCCCGCGCCGACCCCGACCCCCCAGGCCGGGTCGGGCTCTCGTGCCGCTCTCAATATGGCCGCTTCCATTGGCCGCGGCTGCGCAGTCCGCCTGGCCGCGAGTGCGGCTGCGCAGCTCTACGGCCAACCCCCCGAACCACGCACTGTAGCGGATCGGAGGGGTTGGCCGTAGAGCTGCGCAGCCGCACTCGCGGCCAGGCGGACTGCGCAGCCGCGGCCAATGGAAGCGGCCATATTGAGAGCGGCACGAGAGCCCGACCCGGCCTGGGGGGTCGGGGTCGGCGCGGGGGGCGATCTCAGGAAGGGGACCCGGCGGAACTGCACGGAGGGCGCGGACGGCGTCCTCCGTGCATTTAAACAGCTTACAGGTACTTTGCTTTTTTAGACATTTTGGCCTCGTAAGTCCTTTAACATTTATAGGAAGGATTTGTTATGTGGGTTGATTGAGATTGAGCCAGTGAGGTGTACCTGACCTGGTAATAGTGTATATATATATATATGTGTATGGGCAGCATGGTGGCGTAGTGGTTAGCACTCTTACATTGCAGGGCTGGGCACTAGCTGCATGGAGTTTGTATGTTCTCCCCGTGTGTGCATGGGTTTCCTCTGGGCACTTCGGTTTCCTCTCACATCCCAAATAACATACAGATAAATTATTTGGCTTCCCCCTAAATTGTCCCTAGACTATAATACATAAACTACACGTTACATAAATAGACATATGACTGAGGTAGGGATTACATTGTGAGCTTCTCTGAGGAACAGTTAATTGACAAGACAATAGACTCTGTGTAGCTCTGCAGAAGATTATGGTGCTATATAAATACTAAATAATAAAAAAATAATAATAATATATCCTTTACAGACTTGTTTTGAGAATGAATAGTTTTATATCTAACCTATCAATTCTTCATTGCTGTCTGCAAAGCCAATTAATGTAGGCTACAGACTTTTTATTCATAAGTTTAGGGGAAAGGCAAAAGGTGCCTTGTCTTGTCTGGGGTGCCAAAATGGCCAGAAACAGACCTGTGGTTCCAGATTTGCCCCCTTACATGTTTATAGGATCCACATATGTAAAGGATAAGGAATATTTCCCAGCACACAACAGGGAAAGAAACTATTCCCCATCAGTGAGTGTGAGAAGACCATTTAGAGTAATGTCATCAGTTGCAATGCACTACTGCTCCTGGCAGTGCCCTGTATTGCTGTATACATCAGGTTTTATGATGTGGGCTCTCTAGCTGACATAATGCTGAAACCATATGATTTCGCTGGGCAAACAGTTAATAATCATTAACATCGCTACGTAGTCATAAATGTACCGAGCACAATGCGAGGGGTGACTCGCAATGATTCATCCTTCATACTGCGAACAAATTCTATTTTTAATCATAGTCAGCTGAAAGCAATGACATATTTCCATGTAGGAGATTTATACTCCGTGTCTTGAAAAATCAGACTGAATAATACTAAAATATCCACATTGTTCCTTATTGGTAAAATGTGCTTCATTTAAAGTTTTTAGGACATAACATAATTAGTGTTTGACTCTTATCCACGTTGTAAACCTTTATTTGCATATATTCCCTTCATTTTTAATTAAACGATTACTTCATTTTTTTTTTCAGATCTGTTATCGAGACCTACAGCAGTTTGCGGTAAAAACAACACAACATAATGATTCTGTTTGTCTATATTACTATTACAAATCAAACCTGAAGTGAAAATAAGCTAATGAGATAAAGAATTTAGAAAACAGCAGATTGTTTGTGAACAGATTATGTAGGTAAACTCTTATGCTAAAGTACAGACTTACGATAATGATCGTTTTAAAGGAACGATCTCAAGCAGATGAACCACAGAGGAACGATTGGAAGGCAATGGTGGGAAACTACAATCATTATACACATATTAGCGACTGTTCTGAAAGAAAACTACAATAAAATACTAAGTGTGCTGTGCAAATGGATGTGATGTAAGGTAAACTATTGGCTCTTAACAGGAAGTAGATGAACTGGCTGAGATCTAGCACTTGTAACCATCATTATCGGCAGAGAACTGTACACACTTTTGATTTCTAACGATTATCCTTCAATATGATCCTTTCCAGCGCATATTTTTCTCTTACCGATATCGCTTGTTCATCGTTGTACTTAATGATTGTTCACTAAAATTCCATACCCGATTGACGGCAGAGCAATCGTTAAGCTGCTGTTATGAAGGACTATAGTCTAAAGTCTGTACTTAGCATTAAGGTGGCTACTAACGATCATTTACAAAATCATTATTCGTATGAATGAGTGGAAATTATTGTTTGCAACCTCTAACGGACTAAATTCACCTAACCAATCCGCTCATTTTGACGGTATTGATCCAAAAATCAGATGGATTTCATTGATCTGTTTTGAACGCTTCGGAGATTTTCGCCCGTTAGTGGACCCGAATGATCATTTCCGATCATTCATACGAATAATCGTTCATAAACAATTGTTTAGCAAATTGTATTGTTAGTGGCCACCTTAATACTACATGGAGGTGGTAAAATTGGTCAGTGAATGGCCAATAAAAACCACACCATACACTTTTTCCACCAGTGCATATGTGCTTAAAGAATGGAACACACTTTCAATTTTGATTGAGCAATCACTGTTCTATTTTACCAGGCTTTAAGCCTGCTGCACACTTTCAATCATGGTTGGCAAATCACTGACCAATCATGATTAACCTTTTGGGAACTGTCTCTATGAGATCCTACGCCTCACTTGTGGCTGTTCTAGCCTGCCCGCCATTTACGCTCCCGGCGCGATCGTGCCCACCCAAGAGGGGAGATTAAGCTATCATATGACAGCTGGCATCTCCCCTCAGTGATCAGAAGCCATTGCGTATGGCTTATGATCACGTGATCACTATAACCGACGGTGGATCATAGTGATCACTGTGACAGCTGCGGCGGTACGGGGAGAGAAGAGGATCCACTCACCTCCCTGACGTTCCCACGACGATCCCCGCTCACTCTGACTTCAGTGCTGGGTCCCAGCTTGATGACGTCATCAAGCCGTGACTCGGAACTGAGAGTCAGTGTGAGCGGGGATGCCGGCCGGAGCGGATGGGTCTACTGCATTTCATCGCTGGAGCCTGGGAAGGGAGGTGAGTAAAGGCTGCCAGCTACAGGGGGGACACCTGGCCACATGGGGACAAACAGCCCAGCAACCCCTAAAAAGGATCCGGCTGCCTGATCCTCCCCCCCAAACGTGCCCCCCCCCCGCCCCCCATGCAAAAACGCCTGGTCCTTAAGGGGGGATAGGCGGACGGTCCCCAAAGGGTTAATCCCTCATACTATATGGAGGTGGTAAAATGGGTAATTATTTGGTCAATCCAATCAAAGTTAAAGGTGTGTACCAGGTTTTAGAGTATTTACTTATGAGCATCGCTTGAATGAAACCAAGCCAAATCTTGGCATGAGATTAAAGCCTGGTACACATATCCAATATCGATTGGTCAATCATTGACCAATTTTACCACCTTCACCTATGATATTTTACCTACACTCTCTGTTCATAGTGTTAAAATCAGCTGGTCCTCATACTATATGGAGGTGTATAGCCATCCAACCCAGTAATCATCATTTTATATGCAATTATTTTATGCAAGTTACATCATGTATTAAACATGTGGTTAATTTTTACAGGTAAGTATTTCAGATTTTCCTGTGCATTATTACCACATCTCATAACTATAATATTGTCATAGTCTGTACATCTCTTGTGGAGACTCTGTGGTATGGAAAATTATAACAGGAACCATTAACAGAAAATAACACTGAGGACATACAGAGGCATGCATAAAACGTTAATGGATTGTGCCCAGAAGAGCTGCGTTTCAGGGATCTCCAAACTGGGCGAGACCTGTGACCCCTCCCCCAGCCAACACGCTGATGTCACAATATCGTCTATATTTCTATCATGAAAGCCGCTTTTTTTACTGGATTGCTAAATACATTTATTAAACAATGTAGAACACACAAGAGATGATTGATAAACAGTTGTGCCAATTTGTGCAGCAAAATTTAAAGGACAACTGTAGTGACAAAAATATGGAGGCTGCCATATTTATTTCCTTTTAAACAATACCAATTACCTGGCATCCCTGCTGATCTATTTGGCTGCAGTAGTGTCTTAATAACACCTGAAATAAACATGCAGCAAATTTTGCCAGATTTGAAAATAATGCCAGGAACACCTGATCTGCGTGCTTGTTCAGGGTCTATGGCTAAAAGTATTACAGGCTGAGGACCTAAGCCACAAAGTGTGTACAGTTAGTAGCCAGTGTCCAGCGTAAGCTTGCTGATGATAGCAACCCAGAACCTGGAGAGGCCCAAATTCTGTCCCTGAGTGGTATTGTTAAAGACTGCCTGTGTGAGAGCGCTGTACAGTCACAGAGACATTGTGCTGAGGATATAGTTGTTTATACAGAAGAAAATTACTGATATAAAGTGAGACAAGTTGCTATTGATTATAAAAAGTCCAGGGCCTACTGTCACTGAGAGACATTCAGCCTCCAAAGGCCTTGATTGCCTAACCAGCGCTAAGCTGGTTAGTGTACTTTAAGGACTAGTGGGCGCAAACCAAGTGGTTAAGTGGTTTGCGCCCACACATCGCGTACAGCCCAGTGCAGTGCGGGCGAAGCCGGTAATAGTGCGTGGTGCGACGACAACATCGCACGGTGCAACAAAAACGCCACATCGGGTGCCCCCGAAACGCCGTTTTCGTCGCACTGGGTACGATGTTTACAGGGCAGCGGGTGCAACTTTATCGTCACACTGCACACTATTACCGGCTGCACTGGGCTGTGCGCGATGTAGCTTTACACGGCTGTTAGTGCGCGCAAAGATACATTTCAGGCACTAAGTGGCTTTTCACTCCGGCGCCAATTAGTGAATCAAGCCCATAGAGTACCCTGCTGAGCTGACACAGCCCCCGCTTGCAGATGGTCCTGTTACATAGAGACATTATTCCTGTCAAGTCCGTTTCAAGTCAAGAGTTAAACTTCATATGTTCTTTAGTTGATGTGTTCTGCATAATTACAAAGAGTCTGATATCTAAAGAGGACCTGTCAGTATTACGAAGCTAAGTGGAAGAGGAGGAGTTATATTGCATCTTGTGATATTTAAATATACTGCAGGAGAAACCAGGTGACACCTGATCAAGATACAGAGTCAACTAAGTTGGAATACAATTGTTGCATCGTTGCAAAGTTCAGAGCTTATTCAGCCTTAAAGTCAAAGTGCACTTAAAGAGAGTTCTATTGTAGGAGGGTGGTGTTGATGGTATAGAGGGGTGCATCGGTCACTTTATATTTTATTTATCTTTATTTTGCTTTAAATCTTTTTGATTATTTGATTTATATATTTTTTTTTTTTTTTTTTTTAGAGGCCCAATTCAGAGGGCAGGTATTAAGAGTAAAGTGTATTGAGTGTTACAAATACAACCTAAAGAGTCTAAAAGATCTTGGAGCAAGGTGAATGTCCTGATTGGACCAACCAACGAACTGTCAACTATTCAGTACCATATTGCGAACTGTCACGAGTTTCCCTCAAGGTTTTGCTGAGCAATATAGCTTGGACTTGGTTGCAAGGGACTGAGAACTTATTCGTTATTGGACTGAATTGCTCAGTAGACCAGTCCTTTCCCCAGCCCATGCCCAACAACGGTACTGTGATCTGTATATGCTGTAAAATGGTGGATTGTTGTACAAGAAGACCTATTGTAGCTCACTATAATTTGTATGTAACTAACCGTTTCCTTCCGCAGGTTTTACCGGTGCACCAGCTGTGAAGACTAGAGATTGTGTATTATTGACCTTTGATGTGCCAGGGAGGTGTGTTGTGAGATTGAAGTGTTTTGGGCTGATTCCAACTACCGTGACCATTGTTAGGTTATGAATAAATCTTTGATAATCTCATCTGAGTCAGTGTCTGGTGGATTCCACTCACCCAGAGCCTGGTGCTAACGGATCACACGGGTTACAAAGGCACAACAAAGTGACTTCCATGGGAAGGATAAGGAAGAGAACAATGGACTTGCCTGCCAGTTGTCTCTTAAAGATCACTAAGTGACCTTGGCGCATCTCAGAGGACTCCTATACTAATGCTAGCTCTGTGGCCGAGACAGCCCTGGCCCCTGACCACTCGCCTTAGCCGAGAACAGTCTAACATTAGCACCAGCCTATAATGAGTCACCTGACCCTGGATAACACTGTGAACAGTGGAACTCTAGACCATGTGTGTTCCTTTGCCTACACACAAGTTACTTCAAGAATAAAGGTAATTTCTAGAGAAAGAAATATGGCTGTGCCATGGGCTCATCAGCATCTCATATTGTAGAAAATTACCAGCATTTTCTATTGTAGAAAATCACCAGCATCTTCTATTGTAGAAAACCTGTACAAAGCGGAGGTTCAAGTATGCAAATAATGTATGAATGAACATGAAGTAAGGGTGCCTTTTTTACTAAACGCATAAATTCAGGGGATAAATGTGTCAGTTTCACCTGAGAAACCATACAAAAACATCAAACTAGCTTTCGTGGTATTAGCTGGATAGTGAAATAGTTAAGGGCTCTGGGTTCAGAAAAGACAACAATTTTGGCTCTTCCTATTCAGTAAGCCAGCACCTATTTAGTAAGGAGTTCTTGGGCAAGGCTCCCTAATACTGGTAATGCCTATTGAGTGCGCTCTACTGGCTGCCTCGCAGACAGAAGAAATGCGTTACACAAATACTGTAATTATTATTATTATCATTATTTAAGAAGCCACATATCAAACTGTGCGTGTGTTGGATTAAGGTGGAGTAAAGCTACACACACACACACACACACACACACACACACACACACTGGCACACACACACACACACACACACACTGGCACACACACACACACACACACACACACACGCACACACACACACACACACACACACACACACACACACACACTGGCACACACACACACACTGGCACACACACACACACACAAACACACACACTGGCACGCACACACACAGGCACACACAGGCACACACACAGGCACACACACACACACTGGCACACACACACACACTGGCACACACACACGCACACACACACACAGGCACACACACACACTGGCACACACACACAGGCACACACACACACTGGCACACACACACACACACTGGCACACACACACACACACACAGTCACACACACACACACACACACTGGCACACACACACACACACACACACACACTGGCACAGGGCCGCCATCAGCAATTTTGGGGCCCCTCACACATCATCAGGCCTGGGGCCCCCTCCCTGGGCCCACCCACTGGTTGCTGTGCCCGCCCACTAGCCACCCCACCCCCATGCATGAAGTGCGCTGCGGCAAAAATGTTCATGGCTCTGACACTGAAGAAAGCAGCATGCATTGTATAATGTGACAAAAAGTGGGCGTGACCATGGCATGTTGTGGGTAGAGTCAAATACTAGCAAAATGCAGGTAGTCCTCGGTTAACAAATGAGATAGGGACTTGTAGATCTGTTCTTATTCTTTATCCGTTCTCTTTTGTCCCCCTATTTTCTTCCTGTGCCTCTTTTGTCAGTGCTGGAACGCAGTGTGCTGGTTACTGAGCCACAGGCCCGGAGCCAGCCACACACACACACACGATTTTAGCTTTTGAGGAAAGATAATTCGGAAACTAGTGTTAGTAGAAGTGTCCCCAATGTCATTTGTGAAGTTATTAGTACTTCATCACACAAAATCACAAATGGCCAACCTCTATTAGGGCCCTTTTGCGCTAGCGGCGTTTGCGATGCTGAATCGCAAACCGCTAGTGATTTTGAAATCGCTACGGTTTGCTTTTTAACATAGGAATCGCGGTAGGTAATTTCCACTACCGCAATTCGTTTTTGACTCAAACGCGATCGCACCGCGGAGCGATCTTTGCCGCGATTTTGCTATGCAGTGCATTGCATAGCAAAATTGTGAACGCAATCGCCAGGAACTTTCCTGCACTTGCGATTCAGCAATCACTAGCGTTTAGTGCGAACGCTAGCGATTGCTAGTGGAAAGGGGCCCTTATTTCTTTATTTTGGTCCTCACAGCAAAGTTCTACCGAACTGAATAGGCTGCTCAACAGAAAGTCAGAGTGTCTGTACTATTCTTTCCTAGAATATTCCTATAAACTAGGTTATTAGGACACTAAGGACTTCTAAGTCAAATAGTAACTACCAGCACAGTGTAAAAAATAAGGAAAATCAATACTCTTTATAGTGACCCAGTCTGGGTCTTTGTAAAAACAAGGTCAAAAGAAAACAAACACAGGCCCACAGGGCAACAACATAAACAGATCAGCACTGACGTCCTGTATGCAGCTGAAATGTCAGGACTTTCAGACCTGTGTTTAAAATATCACATGCCTGTTGCCTTCAAACCCAGCAATGTAGTGAGATAGAAACTTGTACATACTAAGGATCCAACACCTAAGCACAAGCAAAACCATGACCTATGTGCAATTAACCTTTTATCCTGAGTTATCTCCTAGGCAATTATTTTCATATTCTCTTTAAAATAACTTTTAAGTATTTTACAACTGAAAAAGTACCTAAAAGTTGGTGAAAAAGTGCTATCAAAATAATTTTGAGTATTTTCTAGCTTGCTGGTGGTTTAACCAGTTAATGAGAATGATACAGTATATCTATGCCCCCGGAGACTTCATCTTAGTTCAAGGAGTGTAGATATACGTATCTTGCTGCGATGACAACTTCGCGCACTCTCCCGCGCACGTTCACATCGTCACCCATTAGTACACAGATCAGTGAATGGGAACACAGTTTCCATTCACCAATCTAAGTAAGTATGATCAATGACCTCTGGCATCAATGAGATGCCAAGGTCATTAATGAAATGAAAGTAAAAGCACACCCTCACTATCAACTTGTGAGTAATCACATGACCCACGGCCTAAGGAGGAAGGGCAGATTTGTGGAGCTCATGAATTTGTGATCTTCCTACACCCCAAAGAATAAAGCCTGGTACACACTTTCAATTATGATTGACCAATCACTGACCAATTTTACCACCTCCATACACAATGAAGGATTACCTACATGGAGCTGGTGAAATTGGTCAGTGATTGGCTAATCATAATTGAAAGTGTGTAACAGGGTTTAAGGGTACATACACATATCCAATTTTGATTGGACAATCACGGACCAAGTTTACCACCTCCATGTAGAATGAGAGCTTTAGTACACTATGGCCCATATGCAATTCACTTTTTCAACTGAGTTTTCTCCTAGGAGATAATTTTTCATCTGTGATTTAAAATAAATTTCCAGCACTTTTCAACTAAAAAGTACCAAAAAGTAAGTGAAAATGTAATGTGAAAATTATTTAGAGTATTTTCGTGCTTTCTGGTTGCTTGAAATGCATTTTATTGACAAGTTTAAAAATATCACCAAAGTGAAAAGTCAGGAGAAAAAGTTAATTGCATATGGCCCAATATGTCCATAGTATTCAATCACTAGCGCTCATACTACATGGAGGTGGTAAAATTGACTAACCCAAATTGGATACGTGTATGCACCCTATGAGCCATTCTTTTTAAGTCAATGGGTTGCATACTTTGTGGCTGGGAACACACTAGGCGTTGCGTTTTTAGTGCATTTGCGTTTTGCACATGTGTTTTTCTTGTGTTTTCATTGCGTTTTAATGCATTTGCGTTTCACACATAAAAATTGCATATGCGTTTTTGTGCATTTTGTATGCATTTTTTATATGCAAATCACAAAGAAGTCAATGGGAAGAGGAAATACATCATTAGCTGCTTCAGAACCACAGGCTTACACCCCCCTAGTGACTAGGCCATTTTTTACAATTCAGCACACTGCAGCTTTAACGGTTTATTACATGGCTATACAACTTACCACGCAAATGCATCTTGCCTCCTTTTCTTGTCACCAACAGAGCTTTCTGTTGGTGGCATCTGACTGCTGCTGCGATGTTGTTTTTTTAAAAATTAATTTATAAAGTATTGTTTTAAATACATTTAGTTTTTTCTTTTTTTTTTTAATGGTTTCCTCCCTCCCTCCGAGATCCAGCAGTAGGATCGCCTCTCATAGGCATCAGCCTATGAGAGGGATCAAATTTTGAGCCTCTTCTGGGGACAGCTCAGTGACAGAGCTGTCCCCCATCCAGCACTGCACTAGATCGCAGCACTGTACAAGTAATTTCGGCCGTTTTTTTTTTCATTTACAGCCTGCCATCTCCGAACGTGGCTGGCAGGCTGTTCTCCGTAACTCAGTGAGAATGCACGCGGCCATGCGCATCCACGCTCACGATCCCCACCAATCTCTGTCCCCAGCACTTGACACCGATTGGCGTTAGGCGGTCCTGAGGGAGACGCTCTGTGGCCGGCGATCGGTTTTAGGCGGTCGCAGAGTGGTTAAACTTGTTTTTTTTATAAAAAACGCACACAAAATGCAATAAAATGCTATGCCTCTGTGTCACCACTGACATACATTAGGTGCGTTTTAGATACGTTTTGGAAAAATATGCAGCAAGTTCAACATGTGTTTTTTTATGCGGCCCATTGATTTGCATTATGTACGTTAACGCTAACGTTTTCCACAACGCTAGCATTTCTGCCTACTGTGTTCCTACCCTGAATGTAGCGGAACACTGGATTGAGAATGGAATGAGAGGCAAAATGACAAACTCAAACAGCTTTCCCTAAACGGGGATAAGGACCTTTAGCATAAATTCATAAATTATTACTGAACAACTCAAAGATCCAGCCATGTAACCTGATCAGTAATTAACTGATAAATAATGGGTCTCAATTACTTTAGATGATGCATGTCTGAAGTAAAATGGATTATTCATACTTTTAAATATCTGGATATTTCTTCACCTCATTTGAACAGAGGATGTTGCCTGGGATAGTGACAAAAGGTATATAATCCAAAATAAAAGAATATTTTCAGTTGAAGCAGCTTTATTTTTCTTCAGATAAAAGTTTATGCGGTTAATACTTCTCTCTGATAGTGGCGTAGCTAAGAAGCTGTAGGCCTCAGCAGGGCCGGATTACCGACCAGGCAACAAAAGCAGTCGCTTGGGGCCCCATTCAGAGTCAAAGGGGCCCCATTAGCACATAAACCAGCCCTTGCCATCCTGTCAGCGGTGGCTGGATGTTATAATGGTTAAAGGGACTCTGAGCAGTGCAGTAACTATGGAAATATGCATATCATTTTAAAGTTCTCTTTCTCCTCTTTCCAATGATATCTAAACGGCTGCTCTATGCCTTTTAGTTTTCGATATTTTCGCGATCGAAATCGCAGCCACAGGACGACTTTTCTCCAAAGTCAGAGGTGGCTGGATGGTATAATGGTTAAAGGGACTCTGAGCAGTGCAGTAACTATGGAAATATGCATATCATTTTAAAGCTCTCTTTCTCCTCTTTCCAATGATATCTAAACGGCTGCTCTATGCCTTTTAGTTTTCGATATTTTCGCGATTGAAATCGCGGCCACAGGACGACTTTTCTCCAAAGTCAGCGGTGGCTGGATGGTATAATGGTTAAAGGGACTCTGAGCAGTGCAGTAACTATGGAAAGATTCATATCATTTTAAAGCTCTCTTTCTCCTCTTTCCAATGATATCTAAACGGCTGCTCTATGCCTTTTAGTTTTCGATATTTTCGCAATCGAAATCGTGGCCACAGGACGACTTTTCTCCAAAGTCAGCGGTTGCTGGATGGTATAATGGTTAAAGGGACTCTGAGCAGTGCAGTAACTATGGAAAGATGCATATCATTTTAAAGCTCTTTTTCTCCTCTTTCCAATGATATATAAACAGCTGCTCTATGCCTTTTAGTTTTTGATATTTTCACGATCTAAATCACGGCCCCAGGACAACTTTTCTCCAAAGTTGGCAGCTCGATTCAGCACAATGCAATGAAATATAAGGAACCCAGGGGGATATAATTACAAACATCATGCTGGTAGGTGTGAGGATGTAATGAATTAGTTGTGGGTATGCTTAAAGGCATATCCACAGGCACTGCTTGGAGTCCCTTTAAAGGGGAACTGAAGAGAGAGGTGTATGGAGGCTGCCATGTTTATTTTCTTTTAAGCAATACCAGTTGCCTGACAGCCCTGTTGATCCTCTGCCTCTAATACTATTAGCCCCTGAACAAGCATGCAGCAGATCAGGTGTTTCAGACTTTAAAGTCAGATCTGACAAGACTAGCTGCATGCTTGTTTCTGGTGTTATTTAGATACTACTGCAGAGATATAGACCAGCAGGGCTGCCAGGCAACTGGTATTGATTAAAAGGAAATAAATATGGCAGCCTCTGTATACCTCTTACTTCAGTTCCCCTTTAAGGGCTCTGCCGCTGACACAGGAGACCAGGGTTCGAATCTCAGCTCTGCCTGTTCAGTAAGCCAGCACCTATTCAGTAGGAGACCGTAGGCAAGTCTCTCTAACACTGCTACTGCCTATAGGGCGCGTCCTAGTGGCTGCAGCTCTGGTGCTTTGAGTCCACCAGGAGAAAAGCGCGATATAAATGTTATTTGTCTTGTCTTGTCAAATGATGCCGTGCACTGCTGATTGTCTTCAGAGCCAGGCTCTCCTCCTAGGTCCCCCTCCTGCTACTGTGCGCTCTGCCGCTGCCCACTCCACCCTCCCTTCCCACAGAGAACCACAGCTGCAGCAAGAATGATAGCAGCAGATGGCAAACGCTCACTCACCTATCCATGATCCAAGCAATAGAGATCCCGTCATCTGAAACCCATCTGTCTCTTCTACAGTGCAGCCACTCGCTCTGAACTTCCCGATTCTCAGATCAGACATGAAGTAGGAAGTAGTAATAGTAGTAGTAACAGAGCGGCAGCACTCTAGAGGAGACAGATGGGCTCCGGATGACGGGACCTCTATTGCTTGGATCGGAATAGGTGAATGTGATTCATCTGGTGCTGTCATTCTCCCCTGCTGCGGCTGTCTAGTTTGGGAGGAAATTGGTTGTTCGGTGGTGGGAGTGGTTATGTAATTCTGTCTGGGGAACGGCTTCCGGTTTGGCGGTGTCCAGAGCTTTCTGCTATTGCCAGGCTGGAGATGCAGGGGGAAAGTGCTGCTGCTGTGATATCTGGCGACCTCTTCACAGGGGTGCCCCAGCCCCTGAGTGCAAATGTCCCAGCCATTCATCTCTCACTCTGCATTTTGCCGCTGCTATTCCCTGCATTGTGCACCCACAGAGGAAAGCGTGCTGTTGCCCATAGCAACCAGTAGCTCGGCTGCCCGGTGTGTGCGACATGTTGCTGTGCAGCTGCATCTTCTGATTCTATTACGACATGATGGGGGGGCCCAAATCAGTTACTTTGCTTAGGGCCCCATTTAGCCTTAATCCGGCTCTGGGCCTCAGTGCAAGTTTTACATTGGGGTCTCCCAAGCAATCTATAAAGAGCAATTGATACGACGCACCAAAATCAATCAAGTACAGCCACAGTGTCAGAGGTGAAAGAAGAGGATGAGGAACAGTTTGTTAATAATCACTACTGTTCAAAGCCTCTAAAGAACTAAATATTATCAGCACAGGACCAATTAAGAGCTAACACAGTACTGTGATTGAGGGTGGGCCTCTCTGGCCAAAGGGCCCCAGTGCAGTAGCAACCTCAGCATCCCCTATTGCTACACCACTGCTCACTGAGTAGCTGCCGATATAAAACTCTTTTGTTATGTTATGTTCTGTTGTCTTTTGTTAAGTTGGCTAAAAGCATATTTCTTGAACCATGTTTAGGTTGTGTATGTAAGAACACAATATAGTATTCCTGTGTCTACCTTCTATTTTCTGCTATGTGCTGTGGACGTGTGCAGGTGTTGTTATGCATGACCTGCTGAGACTGAAAACATCTAAGCCATGACACATTTAGAAACAATGCCAGGCATCCATTTATCACAAACAGCTGACTTGTCCTATAGTGACTTTGCACAAAAAGAGGTTTACTTAAATGACACCTTGACAGTGCCTCAACTTATTTGTAGCAGGTTGTATGTACATAGGTTGTATGTACATGCGTATAACAACAGCATTTATTCAGAGAAAATGTTCTTTTAATATGAGCAAAGGGTACCCTATTAGATAGTATCTAGAGGGACCAGAGGCTGGCAGGGAAGACCTCTATAGCATCCAGAGGCTTCCCTCTTTTTAGGATTTACTTTTTTTGTTTCCAAAACATTTTATTGTAGGATAAACACATATGAATTTTTGACCAGAGCTTCGGATCAGGTACACTATAAGGCGGTCAGAGGATAATTAGCCTCGTACCTATGCTTGACGGTTCATGCCTGAGGCAGCCCGTCGGGGACCACCTCTGCTGAGTATTTAGAGTGTGTATAGACAGCCCCTTACCCTTTCCGATGCATTGCCAAGTGATCCAGCGTGCCAGATGATCTCTGTCGTGCATAGGTTGTGGGCATTGTTCTCCTCCTCACCCCTCATTTTGAAGAGTTTAGTATTAAAAATATCAAACCTGCTTATCTAGGGTCACTACAAGATATGTCTGTCTAATGTGCATTCAGACACACAGTGATTGTTGCACTTAGGCATTGGTACTGGATCCTTTGGGTGACAGCTTGGGATCCAGTGCTGCTGTGCAATGCGTCGTTAGGCTACAGCTGAGGGACGCATTCTGTTACTATGAATGGGGTGGGAGGGACAAAGGCACAGTGTTAGACAGAGCAGCTTTCAGTGAGCGGGGTAAGGAGAGGAACAACGTGCTTGGGGGGCTGTACATACACTACAATCTCAACAGAGACGTTTAACATAGTGTGTTTATACACCTCAGCTATACAGTCTTTGCATAATAACATTTATGTAGCTAGCTGAACACATGCCAGTTGCTTCTCCTTGCTGCATTTTGCCTCACATCCATTGTTTCTTCTACAGTTTATTACCACATGCTATTTCTTCACATAATTATCAGCCTTAGGTTGCATGTATCGGCGGTCAAATATCCAAGTATATGATAAAAGGCATCTGACAATTTTGGAGCTGGGTAAAGCAGCTAGCTAAATAATGCCAAAAGTAGAATATCTGTATTTTTACAGATATTTTACTATCGCTTTACCTAACTTTCCTCTCACACTAACCCTTCCCTTTACCTGCTCCTAACACTAACCTAACCCTACCTACTCATAATACTAACCCCTCCCCCCAACCGATAACTTGCCCTTGCCGATGATGCCTGTGCTGCAATCTCTACCGCTATTGGTCGCTCCACCGCTCCCAGCACTTTGAATATATCCGGCACCCAAATTGTCTACTGGGCACCACTAAAGGTGAAATAAATGTTGTATTTCCTGCTTCCCTAATATTCAAGATCCTGATCTAGTCCTTTACCCATGTATGGCGCTCTACAGACTCCCAACAGCCCCGACAACTATATTAGAAGTATGTGATTACAGCATTGATTTCTTATACCACAGCTGTGAAACACCTATGGCCTACAGGTGTGCAGTTTAATGAACTGCTGCTGCTCATTGCTCTGTGCACTCAGTGCATCTGCTTCCGGGACAGTGAATAATGGCGCACAGCGCCTATGCATAAAAATGGCGCCGCATTAAAAAGATACGCTTATCGCTATTTTTTGTTAGTACTGCATAATAATGGCGCACAGGGAAAAAAGAAGAAAAACGGCACACACTAACGTTATTTATCAATAGTGGCACACACTAACGTTATTTATCAATAGTGGCACACACTAACGTTATTTATCAATAGTGCCCTACATAAGCCAAACTGCAGACGTTATTTAACTGCAAAACGGGGAATGGATTTAATGTAACACTGTCAAGGTTATGGTTAGGCACCACTAGGGTGGTCTTAGGGTTAGGCACCACCAGGGGGGTCTTAGGGTTAGGCACCACCAGGGGGGGTGGTTAGGGTTAGGCACCACCAGGGGGGGTCTTAGGGTTAGGCACCACCGGGGGGTCTTAGGGTTAGGCACCACCGGGGGGTCTTAGGGTTAGGCACCAACCAGGGGTCTTAGGGTTAGGCACCACCAGGGGGGGTCTTAGGGTTAGGCACCACCAGGGGGTGGTTAGGGTTAGGCACCACCAGGGGGTGGTTAGGGTTAGGCACCACCAGGGGGGTCTTAGGGTTAGGCACCACTAGGGGGGTCTTAGGTTTAGGCACCACCAGGGGGGTCTTAGGGTTAGGCACCAACCAGGGGGGTCTTAGGGTTAGGCACCACCAGGGGGATCTTAGGGTTAGGCACCACCAGGGGGGTCTTAGGGTTAGGCAACACCAGGAGGGTCTTAGGGTTAGGCACCACCAGGGGGATCTTAGGGTTAGGCACCATCAGGGGGGTCTTAGGGTTAGGCACCACCAGGGGGGTCTTAGGGTTAGGCACCACCAGGGGGTGGTTAGGGTTAGGCACCACCAGGGGGTGGTTAGGGTTAGGCACCACCAGGGGGTGGTTAGGGTTAGGCACCACCAGGGCGGTTTAGGGGTTAGGGATAGGTACAGAGAGGGTTCTGTGTGTTAACGGTAAATAACAATAAGGCTTTAACGTTAAATAACAATAAGGCTTTAACGTTAAATAGCGATAAGCGGCAAACAGATTAGCGGCAACACCGTGCGCCATTATTCACAGGCGCCATTTTCAGATGGATGCATCTGCTTCAGTTCATGCTTAGCAGTGGTAGTGTTCAGCATTGAATTGTTCATCCCTGAAATGTCGATCAGCCGTTATTGTTGCTGGGACAATTTCTCATTTTTCATCATGTTTGGCTAATACTGTTCAATACATGAGTGAAGTTTGTCTATGGTGAGCTGTAAGAGGGTGCTTTTTATATCATGAATCAGCTATCCTTTGCAGCTGTTCTGTGTACTTATTGTAGTCACCAGAGGATGCATTCCTTTGAATTCCGTTAGACTGTCGTTTTCTCATCAGCAATTAGCAGGATGATTATATCGCTAAATAATTCAGTTAAGGAATACTTTATTCCTTCCTGATATGCCTGTTTTCTGGGGGCTATTGTGTGTATTTGTGTGTAGTTAATATTTATGTATAGTGTATATATGTGTTAGTACTTCACTGTCGGCTAAGCCACAATCCTGTCTAATGTTTGCACATTTTTTCCTAACACTCCATATAGGGAACGCCAGGAAGAAATTCCCTCCTGACATTGCTTGCATGTCTAAGCTGGCTGAGGAATAGCAGTGATGGATTTTCTTGATTATAAAAGAAGGAAAATCCTTTCGATCCCTTTAGCACTGATTTAACTAACACTGCCAACCCCATGACATCTACATTCTACAGTCGGGATCTGTGGTGGACGGAATGCTGAAGTTTACTGCCATGGACTAAATAGTCTTGCCACCATTGGTATTCATGTGGCAGCAGACTGATTTGTGGCGCTCTTCATCACCTGACTTTATTTTCGCTCCACAAACAGATGGGAGGTTCATGGCTACAGGAGACAGTAAAGGCCTTGCTGGAGGCTGCAGCACTCAAAGAGTCTTGGTGAGTATACTGTCTTTTTTGCAGGCAACGCTGGACACCAATGTTTGGGCTGATATGCTAGTGCACTATTTGGGGAGTCTGTACAATCGTTATTTATTTAAGTTATTATATAGCACTGACATATTACACAGCTCTGTACATAGTATATTCTCTTGTTACTGTCTGTCCCTACGAGAGGGGCTCACAATCTAGTCCCTACCATAGTCATATGTTTATGTATGTATCGTGTAGTGCATATATCATAGTATAGGCCCAATTTAGGGGAAAGCCAATTATCTTATCTGTATGTTGGGATGTGGGAGGAAACTGGGGTGCCTGGAGGACACCCATGCAGGCAGGGGGAGAACATACAAACTCCTTGCAGATGTTGACCTGGCTGAGATTCGAACCAGGGACCCAGCGCTGAAAGGTGAGAGCACTAACCACTACGCCACCGTGCTGCCAACAGGAACATGGGAGCATACCTGCCTAATTTTGTCATTAGAGAGTCATGCCACCCTATAATGTTATTGGGAATGTGCCTGCTTTGTTTCCATCATAGCCTGCGTGCCTCTCCAGGATGCATGCCTGTACTTGCCATGATGCAAGAACGCATCCCAATCCCTCGGGATTTGCATGCGTGGAGCAATTTTTTTTCTGCATGCATCCGTTTTTGTCCCTACATGTGAATCAGACGGCAGTATATTGACGTTTCCCTGTCTGAATTTGCATGCTGGGAAATACTGCAAAACGCCCCTAGTGGAAACGAGCCCTTACTTTATTTGGACAATATGCCTGCTTAATTATGTTATTCCAGGGACATGGTAACTTATTATTATCTAAGAATTCTCGAAGAGAATCTTGGGGAAAACAGTAAAAAAAATAGCATATTCATTGTTCTGCTTAATAGATCTCATATGACTTTGTGGGGCAGGGGGAGCGGGGAGGAGGGAGTTGCATCATCTCTTCATGAATCTGGCATATCTCAATAATAATGAGTCCGTTTATCTATTATGTATTTTATTGAATGTCATTTCTTTTCATACCACAGAAGTATGATCACATGCATGTTTACTCTAATACGCATATGCAGAAAATGCCAAGTACAAATATGACTTGTGTTCTTTAAGGCAGCTGTTTCCCTTTTCCTCTCCTTTATTTTCTCAGTTGCTTCTGGCAAAGACTAATCTGTGCAGAATAAGGGTGCTTTGTGTCAAACTCAACCATGTTCATACCAGTTTATATTGTTAGCATTAATGACTATCATCTGGTTACACTGGACTGTATAAAATGATTTACAGAACATCCAGCTACACAAACAAGCACTGTGCAAGATAACATACATCTATGCTCCACTCACAAAACGGGTTGAGGAGCTGTGGCTTTTGCTAATGGTAAACACGTCACAAAGGTTTCTTCATGTTTTGAAGTGGTGTAAAAATATCACATCACTGACATGCTGAGCACTCAACTACTCCTCCACAGAAAAACACAGGTTAGCATGATGATACCTAACATAACATATTTACAGTGTTACAGAATAAACATGATGCACAGGAGACATCTCCTCAGCAGTACCATCCACACAATATGGAGAGCTTTTGTAACACTAGTAACATTATAGCCTGTTCAAATATGCTTCATGTTTTGTATTTCAATTTTGCAGTGAACCTGTAGGGAGAAAAACAGTAAAGCCCGGTTCACACTGGCATGGGTGGAAAACTGATCCCTGTAAAAACTGCTTTGTGGAATGGATCCGTTTTTAAATGCATCAGTTTTCCATCTGTGATACTCCGTTCCGTTAGCGTGCGGTCCATGCGATGCATGATGCTTCTGTCTTTTCAGGAAAAATCGCTGCAGACTTTGGTGGAATGGACCTAATGGATCCATTTGAATGGAGCAACGTGAACAGATCTTATTGATGAACATAGGGTCCGTTCACCTCCCTTAGGGTCACTTCCGTTAGGGTACGCAAAACGTACATTTTTTTTCTTTGTCCAATGTGAACTGGGCCTTGAAGTTGGATACAGTACATGCCTCAATAGATGGAAGACTGGACGGTACAGAGGCTTCCCCCATCCTCCTTGAGCCCACCGTTCCTATGCAGAGTCCCTCTGTGCTTGTCCAATAAGAGCTTGTTGGATATGCTCTTGTGGCCACGCTCCCCTCCATATACAATTAAAATCAGACATGGCTGCTTTTGCTCAGGTATTAAAAGCTGCCTACAAGTGCTTCTGTAATGATGTAAAACCCTTTCTGAGAGTTCAGCAAGCTCCTGAAACCAGGTGAAATATTCACATATGTGAGGTTTAGGGTACGTTGCCTTCCTTTCTGTCATCCAGACCCACCCACACAAAGGGGGTCACCAAATGCAGCTATTGGTGTGTGTATGTAGGAGGGGGGGGGGCATTTGCACCTAATGCTGCATTGAGGAATGGGGGGAGGGGGTTGTGCAGGTCAGAGGAGCCCCATGGAATTTTTGTCCATGGCTTCATTTTTGCTAGAACCAGCCCTGGCAAGTAATATTGTTACACTTGCAGTGCTAGGATTCCAAGCTTGAATTGCTGTCCAAACATCGTATTGAGTGTTTATGTTCTTTCTTAATACAAAATATTATAGTCCTGGGGACAGGAAATGAAGGATTACATTAAAAACTAGACAGGGACTCTTCCCCACTCCACTGTATAAAAACTCTGATTTTCTTGTTGTCTCTGTCACTCTTGGTGAGGCTCACCCTTGCCAAACTGGCTGGGGATATGTATGCCTGTGACTTGTAAATATATATCCTCTATAATTAAACCCCTGTGTCCCTGCGTGTTCCTGACTGTGTCCTTGGGTCTGTGCTTTTCACTACTGTGCATGTGTGCAGCGCGGACCCGGACAGCCATTGAGACAGGAGGACGCGCCAGTGAGCCGTGCCGGCGTGTGCATTTTAACAATGCTCTTTTTGGGTTAGTCTTTAGAAACTTGGTCAGTCCACAGTGTTTGTAAAGGGGGGCCCACACTGAGATGGGAATGGATTTTCATCCATCGTGATCATGTTGTAGAGGTCACATAATGTCACAGAAGGAAAGATCTAATTGTAGCTTTCACCTGCTGGAACATTGTCATGAGGTGTTAGCTCTCTCTGTTTACATTCATTATACCAGAGAGCAATTAGTTCTGGATCTGTGATTAACAGCATAATGAAGACTGCAGAATGAACTTTACACAAATAAGATTCTTTCCGACCTTCTGTGACCTATACAAAATACACACATTTCTGACATATACATTATACTTGTCCGTGGGTCATCCTGGTAAACAATGTAATTCACTTTTTTTTTTTTTTTTACAAAGTATGCACTACTAACTTTCAGTTTGTCATGAACATAAGTTGGTGATGCACAATTCTTTTTCTAACGTGATTATATTAAAATGATCATTAATGTGAATTTACAGCCAGCTAAGCATATCCAAAACTGTCAGTATTCTAAAACTGCACTTCTTTGCAGCCATGGTAACCATCCTTTGTGTACAGTACAGACTGGGAATAAAGTTCTACCTTGCTGCACAGAGCATGAGTCATGGCTGCTGATTTACAGCATGTATACAAATTCAGCAAAAAGTACCTTATGAAAAGCAGCTCTCATCTCGCTTTTGTTCTCTGTTTAATGTTCAGGCTTATTAAAAGACACTTAATTAGGCAGGGCTGGTTCAAGCTCCATTGGGGCCCAAGGGCAAAAGTAACTTAGGGGCCCCCATGACCCCAACTCCCCCAGCAGCAAATTCACCCCAGGGCTCCCGGGCACTACACGACCCCCCACCCCCGCTCTGTGCACTCCCCAGGTCCCTTGCACCATTATTAGCAGCTTAGCAACTCACCTGTCCCGAAGCTCTATTAGTCTCTGCTGCCCCTCTTCATCCTCGCAGGGACACCTCTTTTCGGTCACCCAGCACACATGTTATCACGTAATGACATGCATCAGGTCAAGGAAGAGATGCAACCAGTGAAGATAAAGGTGGAGAGCACTGACTAACAGAGCAGCATGCCAGGACAGGTGAGTTGCTATGCTGCCAAAAGTCAGGGGGAGACCTGGGGAGGCTGGCATCTCTTGGGGGCCCTGGACCAATTGCCTCAGTTGCCCCTATAGTAGCACCAGCCCTGTCATTAGGAGTCATTGCAATTGGGCTATGAAAAGGCTCTAGATTTGAACAGTCCTCCCTGAATGATTGGGTGAACAGATAGCATCATGAATGCCCCTCATTGTTCACCACACTTTTATGTCACATGGGGAAAGGAAGAGCTCTTTCACATCAGCATAAGGACAAGGGAGACTTAAAGGGGAACTATAATGAAAAATTGTAAAATTTTAAAATAATATGTACTGTAGTCCCACACTAACTAATACATTTTTTCACTTCCAACCAATTCTGAACCTCTTACTGACAGGTTTTGGACTAGTCCATCTTCTCATGGAAAATTCTCAGACTTCTTTTATTTTCTAATGTATTCCTCAAATGGCAGTTGCACAGTTCAACAGCCAGAATAGTATGCATGTGAATAAGCAACCTGTCTGGCATTTTCAAAACCTGTCATTAATGGAACACCATCAAACCAAGCCTTCTAAAACTTGTTAAACAATAGTGTGCCTTTAAGAAGTTCGGAGATGTCAGATAATAATCCCTATTGTGATATAAATGGGATATAATCCCTAAGTGAAAAAAAAATGATAGACAGGAAGTAACAAATTACAGCATATTTACTCTGGGACAATTGTATGTATAGCTACATATGGTTTTTAAATGTTATAATGCTTGGCCATAGTGCCCCTTTAAAGTGCCCATGCACACATTGATTTTCCAATTCTATTCCCTGCAGACTCCATCACTCTGATCAAAAGATTGGATTCATTTGGATGTTCGATCGATTGAATTTCGATTAATTTTGACCAAAAATGTATTGAAAGTTTTGATTGTACAGGATGGAAAATCTAGGTGTGTAGGGAGTGGAGGAAGGAGCGGCGGTAGATTGATGGTATATAGCGTTGCACTGCATCGAGCAGTGCAGCACTGCTGTTCATTCGATTATCAGTACATACCCTGATGGAATCTACTAAAAACCAATGTGCTGTGTGAGGTTGGAATTGATTCTTTCTAAATAAATTCCTTTCAGAAAAGGATTCAATGGTTTGGGAACAATTAAGGCCGGCTTCACACCCCAGCGGACCGCCAAAAACAGGCTTTCGGGGATTCCTGTTCTGGCACGCGGTAATCCCTGTCTCGCATCCGGCCAAGAAGGAAGTGATGCTCACTTCCTGTTTGGCAATCGATCACGTGTGCGGACCAGGGCCTGCCCATGAGGCGGGGTGAGGCTGGTTCCTCAGGCGGCAGGAAGTGGATGGGCAGCACCAGGCATAAAGAGGAAGTGACTGCGCCTGGTTCTTGTCGCCTTCTAACCTGACTGGAAAGAGACGAGAGAGAGTGCAGGCTGCAGTGCAGACTCTGCAGCCAAGTCCGGCTGCTCTGTGGTGCCTCCGTGCCTGCACACACCGTGAGTGACCCTCCGCCGAGTCCGCCCGGACTGTGTTCTGGCTGGGACCCGCCCCCCATTAGGCTGTACACCGCCCGCCAGTTCTGCTGCCACGTGCCACCCACATGATCCTGCCGGCCTCCGAGTCCGACGACTCCGAGCTCTGCGGCCTCTCCAAGGCTGCACGTCGCTGCGGCCTGCTAGATGATGATGGCGGCGGCAGCCGCCCGCTCTGCTGCCCCTGATTGTGCTAGTCACGGTCACTGAGCGCCGCCGACGTGAACGTGACGATGATGATGAGCCTGCCGCCGCTGTTCACTGGCCTTGCCCGCCAGCAGGAGATGGAGCATGCCCGCCGCCGCAGCCGTCTCTCTTCTGCCTGCCAGTGCCGGATGGATCATGCTGGATGCCTTACGCCCGCCTTTCGCCGCCGCTAGATCCCATCCCCGGTGAGTGAGTCAGTCACTTTGCTGCCTCAGGCAGGCTTTCTTTCACGGTCGGTTGGTCGGTCGTGTGGGGGATGTACAGCAGATGGTGGGGCCTGGGGGTATACAGGGCACCAGTAATGGAGGACGTACAGTAGGGAATTGGTAATGGTGGGCGTATTGTGGGGATGGAATCAGTATTGAAGACATATTGGGGGGGGGGGCTTGGCAAGGGGAACAGGAATCAATGAAGGGGATGACAAAGTCGAAAGGAAGATGAAGGGGGGGGGGGGGCACAAGAAAGGGGCTAAGTGGGAGCAGGAAGATGGTGACATGGGAGTGGGGATCAAAACATGGAGAGGGAGGAGGGCAGTGACTGCAAGGAGGGGCATAAGACAGAGAGACTCACGAGAGAGAGTGGCAAATAAGGAGGCACAGGGGAGAGGACACACAGAAGGGAGGCACAGGAGAGAGGGGCAAAGAAGGAGGCACAAGAGAGGCCACAGAAGGGAGGCACATGGGGAAAGGACACAGAAGGGAAGGACAGGATGCACAGGAGAGGGGCACAGAAGGAAGGCACAGGAGAGTGGGGCAAAGAAGGTGGCACAAGAGAGGCCACAGAAGGGAGGCGCATAAGAGAATGGACACAGAAGGGAAGGACAGGATGCACAGGAGAGGGGTCACAGGAAGGAGGCACATGCGAGGTAGCACAAAAGGGAGGCACAGGAGAGGGGTCACATAAGGGAGGCACAGGAGAAGGTGCACAGGAGAGGGGGGGAGAAAGGACACAGAAGGGAGTCAGTGGAGAAAGGGCACAGAAGGGAGGCAGGAGAGAGGGGCACAGGAGAAAGGGGGCAAATGAGAAAAGCACTGGAAAGGGGACACAAGAGATAGGTGGCATCAGAGAGGTACAGAAGAAAGGGAGAGATGCACAGGAGAATAGGGCATGGGAAAGCACTGTAGAGGGGACACATGAGTGAAGCACAGGAAAGATAGAAACAAAACAGAGGCATAAAAGAGAGGGGCGCATGAGAGAGGTACATTCCTTTTTGATTTTTTTATTAATAAGTTATTATTTAGTATAATAAGGTTAAGGTAGTGTGTAGTAGTCATCAATGATGACTCATGGTAGAAGTCAGTGGCATTGGTGTATGGTAAAATGATGATCCTGTAATTTTTTTCTCTCTGCTATAATGCTATGTGATGATGTCTGTCTCTGTCTGTACTGGCTGCCTGCTATAATAAAAGGGGTCGGGTTGGGGACATGCAGGAGGGTGGCAGCAGCAGCAGGCTTCACCAACTGCACGGTCTGCACCATACTTGCAACCTGGGCTGGCTAGGCTAGCTATATTGCCACCAGGGGGGGGGGGCGCCTTCACGATCTTTGCCTCAGGCAGCAGAAAGTCCAGGACCGGCCCTGGTGCGGACGCGTATTGTTAAAATACGCTTCCACGCATGCTGCATGTTTTTAAATACACACGCGTCGCCATAGACTTACATGACTTCTGATAACAATAACAATAATATTTATATAGCGCTTTTCTCCCTGGGGACTCAAAGCGCTGTGACCCGGCATTATGCAGTGTCAAAGGCTAGGGAAAAGAGGTGAGTATTTAGCCTTTTTTTAAAGCTGTCCAGAGAAGGAGCCTCTCGTACTGATTGTGGAAGTGAGTTCCATAGAGTAGGGGCTGCATAGGAAAAGGCCCGAGCACCAAATGTTAAATGTATCCTGGGAATAACCAGCTTCATCTTGTTGGCAGAGCGGAGGGTGCGTGGAGGGGCATAAACAGGGCCGACCCTAGACTTTTTGCCGCCTGAGGCAAACTTAGAAAAAATCGCCCCCCCACCCCCTCCTCAAGCCGTGGGTGGGGAGCCATCGAGCTAGAGGGGTAGCAGGCAGGAAGGGGGTATTGGGCAAAGCAGCGGGGAGGGGGGGTCGGACCCCCCCTCTCTCGCCTGGGTCCCCTGATCTGCGCTCCCCCTCCAGCTTTAAAAAGTTAAGTAGCAGCCGCTACTAGTAAGAGGCAATGGGCGGGGATCACTCACCTCTTGCGCTTTCCAGCGTACGCTCCACTGTCGTCACTTCCTGCTACGCCGCCCACTGTATTGTAAGTGAACGGCGTTGCAGGAAGTGACGTCAGTGGAGCGTACGCTGGAACGCGGAAGAGTTGAGTGATCCCTGCCCGTTGCCTCTTACTAGTAGCGGCTGCTACTTAACTTTTTAAAGCTGGAGGGGGAGCGCAGATGGGGGACTCAGGTGAGGGAGGGGGGAGTCCGACCCCCCTCCCCGCCGCTAGGCCCAATACCCCCTTCCTGCCCGCTACCCCTCCAGCTTGGCGGCCGCCCCCCGCACCTACGGACAGGCGGGTGCCGCCCTCCCCAGAAGTGCCGCCTGAGGCAAATGTTTCACCCCGCCTCATGAGCGGGCCGGCCCTGGGCATAAAGTTCCAATAGATCCGCTATGTATTTGGGTCCCATGTGGTGTAGAGCAGTGTTGCCAACCTCGGAAATACATTTTTACTGACAAAGCACAAAAAATTTACTGACAGAACACCTTTTTTACTGACATCTAATATTATTGAAATTAAATGAAAGAGATCACACATACGCCCTTATGTGCAATACACTGGCAACCACGTGGGGCTGCGAATGAGGAAGAAGAGTGCAGTGGCGGACACCGGACAGGTGAAGTATTAATGCACTTCATGGGGGGGGACTTTGATACATTTACATTTGGGGGATTCGGCCGGGGGTTTCCGCCACATTTGTTCTCAATTATCGCAGCCCTTACCGCTGCACACCTGATCGAGCATGCCAACCTGAGATTTTCCAGCGTGTCCAACTGATACATGCGATCGATACATGCAACCAATTTCGGCCCAAAATTGGTTTGATTGTCAACTAGGCATGCTCTTGGTGGCACCGATTTTTAGAATATCAATAATTGTCTACAGATGTATGGCCACCTTTAGCTAGAGCAGTGTACATTCCAGAGCGATACATGAACTGATAATCGGTAAGTGTTGTGATATTCTGGGAAAGAGAGAGGTTTTTTTACTGACACCACAAATTTTTTTATGGACTTTATTGACAGCCCAGATTTGTTGACTTTTTACTGACTGTCAGTAAATTTACTGAAGGTTGGAAACACTGGTGTAGAGCCTTGAATGTCAGCAGGCAGATCTTAAAATTGATTCTCCATTTTACTGGCAACCAGTGAAGAGTTTGCAGTATCTCACGCAGATCGCCCGCAGGAGCGCACGGTAATGTAAGCATTGAAGCACGTTAGATAGGGCACTTCTGGCGCAGAGTACCGCAACATGTGGAGTGTGAACTCCCCCATAGACTTTCATTAGGCTGCGGTGGGGTGCGGTAAATTTACCGCACCGCCTCAGTGTGAAAGGGCCTTGAATGGAAATCTATATGTGTGTGGCCACCTTATGGTGGGATAGGGAAGAAGGCAATACGTTTTCGTGCCTCATCACCTCCTACCCCATCTCTACCCCCCCCCCCCCCCCCCCCACACACACACACACTTTGTAAGGTACACACAGCGTTAAAATCCATGTGGATTGGCATCTGCTGGGAGCCTTCCTGGGTATTGCACCTGCACAGCACAGCTTGAGGTGATTTAGTTTATTTAAAAAATACACAAAGCATTTCTAGGTTCCAACACTGCAAATGCACAGTTCTTTCCTATTCATTTCAATGGAGCTGGTTGCGGCTACAGATCTGCAGGGAGCCAAAGAGCTCTGCAGTTTCTGTATATCAACAACCTCTGGTTGGCACTCATATCCAGCCTGCTGACTGCAGATGAAACATACTGCAATCCCTTCACTTACTAAACCATAACCAGCCTGGGAACCTAAAGATACAAAGATGAAGCAATGCCTGAGATTGTATGGTTCATACAGCAAAGCACTGTACACGTTTCTCATAGCTGATCTGTTAAACATTACTGATCTAGGCCTATATCAGAATTCAGCCTTGTCTGTTAATTGCAAAACCTGCTTTTTCCCCTGGCAAGGCAGCCAATGCCACATGTCCTTGTAACATTAATGAGATTTACAAGATCATTTGTGCTCAGTCGCTACATGGAATATCTGGAAAACAACCTAACATGTTTAATTTGAATATATTTTTCTATAATACATTTCACATTTCTGACAAAGAAAAGGTAAATTCTCCTGAACTGAGCTTGATTGATCAATCTATTAACCCTTTGCACACTCTCATGCAAATACTCACGGCAGAACAGCCATCCAGGAACCACTATTATCCCTACAGCTAATTTAAAAGCAGAGGACTTTGTGTGTAAGAAAAATGTGCATGATTTTGCGTAGTGACATACGCCTTGTAGAAGCTCCCCTGAATTTGTATGTGTCCTAACTATGGCCCTATAACATGCATAATGCAACATGCAAGCATACAGTGCATACAAATATTAGAAGCACATATCCTAAGGTCCTCTCATAGGACAGATAGTGCTTCAGGCTAACCTCACAAAGGTGCTACAATATACATCCATACACACCATACGCACACCAGCGTGAGCTGTATAAATGCTGACGTAGTTACGGTACAGAGAGAAGGGACTGGATTTAACCCTGGCCACAAAGATTATAAAATACAAGAAAGACACAAAATCCAGGCACATCTCTTCAATAGGGGACACTTGAATAAGGTAACATGGACTTGGAATATATAAACTGTCTGTCCTTGTAATGTTATGTGTCTGTTAAAGTGAACCGAGCACTATTTTTAGCACCTACGGCATCTCAATAGCACATGAAAATTGCATGCCAACAATATGTCTCATTATTAAAATAAACTTCCATTTTACCTATTATTTTACATTAAAAGTAGTTCTATTACTCTACTTCAGCAGTTCAGCAGGCCTGCCCATCTGTCCCGGGGCCGCAGAGATTTCAGGAAGCTAATTGTTTTATTGTAGTCATTACCAAGAAGTAAACAATGCATTTTCATCAACAGAGGGGGAAGGGTAATTGGGACAGTTTCTTCAAAGATATTATCTAGAGTGAATGTGTCAAGATAGCATCTCTGACTTCTATAAATAAGGACTGTGAGAAGGGGAGGGGGGGACATGCATGGCAGCTTCTATGCCAGGAGAAATTCTAGTGAAAGAAATTGTGCTTAGTTACCTTTAAGCAACTGCCAATTCAAATTCCTTGTAAGTGTAAACTTACTTGGCCAAATACATTGATTCTGATTCTAAAGGGGGCATGGCCAATTAAACAGCAACAACAATTCACCCTTTGCGCACTTGTGAGGTTAGTCCAAAACACTATCCATTCAAATAGAGGACGTTATGAAATGTTCTTTGGATAGATTGATGCACAGTGTGCTTGCATGTTGCATTATGCATGCTATAGGGCCAGAGTTAGAACACATACAAATTTAGGGGAACCTCTGCGGAGTGTACAGTATGTTTATTTATGAATTTCAACCTCTGCTTTTAACTTAGTTGTCCAGATAGTAGTGGTTTCTGCATGGCTGATCTACAGTGAGTATTTGTATTTGTGTGCAAAGGGTTAATTGGTTTTTCTGTTTGATTGCCTACACCCCCTTTAGCATCTTCATTTTACCTAACTTAAGTGGCCTTAATTGTGGAGATGAGCCTGAATTTTTTGCAACTTTCTGGGCTGAAAAGAGTTAAATATCATGTTCCGTACCAGAAATTCTTGGGAAATGGACTCCTAAAGCAAACTCATTTGGAAAGTTAGGAAGATGTGGTGAGGCTGGGGTAAAGCTACATACACTAGTTTAAACACAGCCGAGGCAGCCAATAAACACCCCCCTTGGGCAGGAATCATGCTTGCATCTAGTGCGTTTACAATGGTCCCCGGATGTCAACCTTAAAATCTGGTATGCAACATGTCCTACAGTTACAACAAAAAACAGATATAATATCAATCATAATGCCACTGCCATTAGTGTTGGACTGCTTAAAACCTCCCCGTAAACAAACATATATATGTGAAATGGCCATTGTGACCAGCCACTAGTCTCCTGCACCTAGTCCTTGTAACCCTCACCATGACATATGTCACAGGAAAAGCTACAGATTTGTGAGCCGATATCCAGATGGACTTTTGCATGTATGTAACTGTGTGGATTACAAACAATTCAGCTCCTTTGAAATTACATCCAGTTGGTGAACACATTTCTCATTTCCACATCACGCGTTATCCACTTTCTTCAACACTACAACGGAGCACAATGCATGGGAGTAACTTCATGCAGAATGTGGAGGCGAGTGTAAAACTGACCACTGCTCGACTGGATAGTGAGTGCCACAAATGTATTCACTATTTCTGCATAGACATTGCTGTCTAAAGTTATAAAACTGGTTAAGGGCACCGCCTTTGACATGGGAGAACAGGGTTCCTGGCTAGGGTCAGTACCTATTCAGTAAGGAGTTCAAGGCAAGACTCCCTAACGCTGCAGGGTGGCCTCTCGAGCGCGTCCCAGTGGCTGCAGCTCTTGAGCGCTTTGAGTCCGACACCGACAGGAGAAAAGCGCTATACAAGTGTTCGGATTATTATTGTTATTCAAACTACACATCAATTGTATGCATCAGTTCATGTGTCACTGGCTGTCCTGATTGTGCAGTATGTTGAACTGCTCATGTATCTATGCTCCTCATTGTTGTATGTTTTGCACGCTATACAGCGCTACAGAATGTGTTGGCGCTCTATAAATAAAAATAATAATAATATGTCATATTGGATCACTAATAGCCAATCTCTGTTGTTCTCTGCTGTAGTCCCTCCAACAGAGGTCCTCTCATAATAACTCATCACTATTGTTCTCTACTGTAGTCCCTCCAGCAGAAGTCCTCTCACTCATCCTCCCTCTTCATAGAACATAACGGGGCACCAAGCAGTGTGTGTACAGGATTGTTCCCGGAACGTTGGCAGAAAGTGTGTAGATAGCTTTAAATGGTAGAAGGGGGGAAGCTTGAGCTTTACAGAAGTCAAAATGTGTATATTATTTAGCAGCTCATATAACTTGAACATACAGTATAATGGCTTTGACATACAGTGCACACTTAAGATATTAAGCATATCTAATGGTGTGGGGAGCAGGGCCGAATTTACCATAAGGCTCTGTAGGCACGTGCCTACAGACGCCTGATGATGGAAAGGCAGCTCACTCCCCTCGCTGAGTACCCATCTCTCTTCTTCCCTATACAGAGTCCTGATGAGAGTGTAAATGAGGTTACTCACCCTGCTCTCAGCATTCCACTGACGAGACCTCCCTTTAGTCAGGGGCACCTCTATTTAATATTGCCTGGCTACCTAATACCAAGAGGTACCTGTAGCTACCTTTGAAGGGCTAAGGAAGTAAGGTAGACGTGACAGCTGGGCCAGCCAGCACACTTGCGGTCCAGTTCAGTGGGGGGGTTGTGGGTTCATGGAGGGCAAAGTCTAAGCTGCCATCTGTGCCTATAGGCTCCTGTGAACTAGCAAATCCAGGCCTGGTGTGGAGTCTGTTTTATTTCTGTGTGGAAGAGTGAAAAAACCAGGCTGAACTAAGGGGGAAACTTAGCACATCTGTGTCACTTTAAAGTGAAGCTCTACATTTAACAAATATACAGTATATACATGTTACTTAGTGAGCTGATATAGCATTACATTTCTGCACTTGCCCTGGTGCACAAGTTGTTTACCACATAAAACTATGTCACACCCATACACATTGATAGCCGAGGCAAGATCTATGGTAACAGCATAGCCACACATCTGTGTTTTATGCACAGCTTGTATGCACCCTTGCTGTTCCTGTAACACAAAGGTAATTTAGTATCATAACTCTTAATGTCAGCTACATTAAGGATGCATGTGAAATCCAGCAGCACTAAATGTAGTGTGATTTGTAAAATATCTTCTTGTAGTGAATGTCACCAGGGAAAAGTGTAAAGAATTCTCTGCCTTCTTCACTAACATGGTGTCCACCATCCGTGCCAGCATTACACCAACAACATCAATTGACCACTGGACTTTGCATATGCCTACTACTGTATGACCATGGCAAGTCTTTGACACTCTGAGTGAAGAAGATTTTGGAGTTCCCATCCAAAGTCTCCGCCCCACTACCTGCGACCTGGATCCTGGCCCAACTGGATCCTTAATGCAGTGCCCAGAGCTGATCAGACCAGCACTTCACAAAATAACTCAGTGCTCCTTGCAAAGTGGACTGTTCCCAGAAGAACTAAAGAAAGCAATCATAAACCCCTTTAAAAGAAACCATCACTGCATCCAGACTCTGTGACCAACTACAGACCTGTGGCGAACTTACCATTCCTATCAAAAGTTATCGAGAAAGCAGTTGCCAACCAGCTAGAAGCCAGGCTTACAGATAACATTTTTGATACCTTTCAGTCAGGATTCAGGAAAAGGCACAGCACTGAAAAAGCACTAGTCCGAGTAATGAATGATCTACTTACAGCAAGAGACAATGGCGAGTGCTCAGTTCTTATTCTTCTTGACTTGTCTGCAGCTTTTGATACTGTGGAAATACTAATCCAGAGATTGGAGAATTACTTTGGCCTAAGGGGTGCTGTTCTTAGCTGGTTTCAGTCCTTCCTATCTGGCAGGACACTGCAAGTATGTCTAGGCTCACACTACTCTAACCCAGTGCCACTTACCTATGGAGTTCCACAGGGTTCTGTGCTATCTCCATTACTCTTTGCAGTCTACATGCTCCCAGTAGGTAAATAGTCCAGAACTATGGCCTAGGATACAACTGTTATGCAGACAACACACACAACCGAATCTGTCCTTCAAGCCTGGCACCCAAGACCCATCAGTATCCATCGATGCCTGTCTAGTGGAATTACAAAATTGGATGAACACCAGCTGGTGGAGGCTGAACTCTGACAAAACAAAAATGTTGGTGGTTGGTGGGCCACACATGATGGATAAAGTCCAAAATTCTCCCCACTTCAAACTAGCAATTGGAGGAGATACCATAAAGTATAAAGACTCTGTGCTGAACCTTGGGGTAATCCTGGATGGAAAGCTAACACTCAGACAGCACGTATCAGCTGTCGTCAAGTCTTCCTTCTTCCATCTGAGAAATATAGCAAAAATCAAGCACCTTATGCCAGCTGAAGACCTACCTGCCCTGGTTCATGCATTTGTATCCTCCTATCTGGACTACTGCAATGCCCTGTTCGTCGGATCCCCAGATAAGGTTCTGCGCCTCTTGCAACTAGTTCAGAATGCAGCATCCAACTCCTAACCAATGCCCCCTGCAACTCACACATCTCCCCAGTACTGAAAACTCTTCACTGGTTGCCAGTAAAATGGAGAATCCATTTTAAAGAGAATCTGTACTCTAAAATGTTTACAGCAAAAAGCATATCATTATATTCATTATGTTCTCCTGGGCCCCTCTGTGCTGTTTCTGCCACTCTCTGGCTTGTAATTAACAGTTTTAGGCAGTGTTTACAAACAAACTAACCAGCTTGTGATAGGCTCACATAAGCAGAATGTGGGAGTCAAACAGAGCCTGCAGGGGGCCTGCAGAGGGTGTGTATCGCTTCTATCCAATCACAAGCAGCCCTGCACATTCCACACATTCCAGCCTTAGCCCGACAGAGCCGACAGAAGAAAACAGATTAGATCATATAACAGAGATAACACAGCCACTGTGCAATTAGGAAAGGCTGCAGTTAGACAGACCACATTAGAACAGGCAAAGGAACTTATAGGATAGAAGAACTAAGGCTGAAAAATGTGTTACAGAGTCTCTTTAAGATCTGCCTGCTGACATTCAAGGCTCTAAACCACATGGGGCACAAATACATAGCGAATTCATTGGAACTTTATGTCCCTCCACGCACCCTCCGCTCTGCCAGTAAGATGAATCTGGTTATTCCCAGGATACACCTAACATTTGGTGCTCAGGGCTTTTCCTATGCAGCCCCTACTCTATGGAACTCACTTCCACAATCAGTACGAGAGGCTCCTTCTCTGGGCAGCTTTAAGGCCTGGTGCACACCAAAAACCGCTAGCAGATCCACAAAATGCTAGCAGATTTTGAAACGCTTTTTCTTCTTTTTCTGTAGCGTTTCTGCTAGCATTTTGCGGTTTTGGGAAGCGTTTTTGGTGTAGTAGATTTCATGTGTTGTTACAGTAAAGCTGTTACTGAACAGCTACTGTAACAAAACCGCCTGGCAAACCGCTCTGAAGTGCCGTTTTTCAGAGCGGTTTGCGTTTTTCCTATACTTAACATTGAGGCAGAAACGCATCCGCAATCCAAAATCTGCAGCAGCCCGGGAGTATGCGTTTCTGCAAAACGCCTCCCGCTCTGGTGTGCACCAGCCCATTGAAATACATTACCCTAGCGGATCCGCACCCGCAAGCGGATCGCAAACCGCAGCGGAAACGCTCTGGTGTGCACTAGGCCTAAGAAAAGGCTAAAAACTCACCTCTTTTCCCTAGCCTTTGAGACTGTATAATGCAGGTAACAGCGCTTATTGTTGTTGTTATTTATTAGCCTTCATGAAAACAATATGGTAAGTTCAAAGATCATGGAGATTTGCTTGTTGTCCGTCCTTTATCTGTTCATTGACGAATATTGCTCTAGTTACAGCATAACTCACCTGCACCTAAGGAAGTAATGAACATTCTTTGAAGAGAACACACAGGCTGACTTATGTGCAGCAAGACAGAACAGTACAGGGGAAGAATCCTCACATCCATTGGTCCAAGGAGTACATATTGCCTCCGCATGAGTTGGTGCCCCTAGTAACAATTGCTGGTAATTTACATCACCAATATTTTACTATACACATATCTGGCACCCATTCTAACTTGTACTCCCCCCCTCCTGGTGCCTAACACTAACCCCCACCTAAGGTCTAGCACTAACCCCCCTCCTGGTGCCTAGCACTAACCCCCACCTAATGCCTAGCACTAACCCCCCTCCTGGTGCCTAACACTAACCCCCACCTAATGCCTAGCACTAACCCCCCTCCTGGTGCCTAACACTAACCCCCACCTAATGCCTAGCACTAACCCCCTCCTGGTGCCTAGCACTAACCCTCACCTAATGCCTAGCACTAACCCCCCTCCTAGTGCCTAACACTAACCCTTACCTAATGCCTAACACTAACCCCCCTCCTAGTGCCTAAAACGAACCCCCCTTGAAGTGCCTAAAACAAATTCCCACCATGGGCCCCACCTAATGCCTAACTGTAATCCCCTCCTTCAAGTGCCTTAAACCTCCACCTCCTAACACTAACACTGGATGACCGCTAATTGTAGCCAATCATCTATGATTAACTACAACCATTATTTCCTTTGAAGTAACTGACTACTATCCACATTAGGTGCCGAACTTAACACTTGGGGACCCAATTACCGATAATTAACACAGGTGTATATTAGCCACCTGCCCATCCCTGCACCCAAATGACTTGCTCAGCAAGGGAGTAATGTGTTGGGGAGTACTCATATAGTATAGTATGTCTATTTTGTAGAAGAGTCTGGAGTTACCCATTCCAGTTGCCCTGGACCAGAGCCGGGACAAGTTCCTCCAGCACCCAAGGACACCAAAGTGCACCTCTCCATCCCTCCCACCCCAGCCGTCACACTTTCATTGATTTTAGACTAAGAATCGCCCCAGGGCCCCCAACATGTTAATCTCTAGTTATCTGGCTTGCAGTCATTGCCACGTATCCCCTTTTCTTATTTCTCCCTGCTTCAAGCCCAATAGGGGAATGATAGCTGAGTGAGTTGTGCGCCCCCTCCTACTCTGTGCCCTGAGGCCTGAGCCTCTCTCACCTCTGCCTTGGTCTGGCCCTGCCCTGGACCATTGCCTACTCTGCCCCACGCCAGCAATGTTTTTTCACAATTGGAAAAGCTACCTACAGACACTCTGTTGCTTGAAATTATTGTTGGTGGTTATTCTTACAGTGACAGTCTAGGAGTGATCATTGTACAAACATACTGCTTGGCTCTTGACCAATAATCTTGTTTTTTTCTATGTATTGAAGATGAGGAGGTTGATTGGGAGATTCCCCTATGTGGGAATAACAATAGAACAACAAAAGCTGGTGATCCAGCATGGTGAGGCATTAATGATGTCATGAACAACATCATGAGACACCTGTACTGACACTAGATTTTGCCAGGATGTTAACGAACGATTGCCTTGGTGATTGAGAATGTATGTTCTCCATGTATATATCTTGAGTAATCCTATCATAGGTTAAAACGACAGCAGCCTAACTAGAGATATAAAAATGTAAGCAGCTGCCTTTACCCCACTGCAGTGGAAAAAACAACAGCAGATAACAGACTGAGGCAATTAGCATAAGAAGAGCAAACATCAACCATAATATAGAGTAATGCTAACAGTTTCTATGCAGCAGCATAAACATAGGCTTACAAGGCAAGCATTTACTAGCAGGTGTAACAACAATATTAGAAAAATAGGAAGAGCAGTTATAAATCGTTGTGTGATGAGAATGCCTAACCATATCAGACAGGGAAGGAAGTGGTTGTATCTGCTTCTGTTGGTGACACAAAGAATAACTGGCTGTATAACAAGACTGAAAATTCAAAATGAGTGTGAGGCTGTTATGTTTAGAAACCCTTTATGTACTGGTACATACTGTATAGCAAATATACAGCAAATTATAATGCCACTTTATGAGCACAACTGATGTGTTAATTAAATGCAAGCAGTAAAACCTTCGCCCGGGTTTCAGTGTGCTTGCCTATAGTTTCACCATTCGTTTTGTATAATTCATCCTCAGTGTTTTGTATAGTAGAAAATGCTCTAAATAAAGCACAGTATTTTATCATGCTTATGTCATTTTTCAGAATGTATTTCAGCCTCTGCACCAACCTCTATAATTCTAAATCCTGACAAGGGTGCAATCCTTATTAAAGCGGAAGTCTAGGCAGTGCATAAAGAATTTTCCTGTATGGAGAACCCATCACACTCAGGCCTCCTACCTCCTTCACACTGGAAATCGCAAAACACTAGCAAAATCACTTGCGTTTTGCTAAGTGATTTTCGAGTGGTTTTTCACTGTACAGAAAAGTGATTTTGGAGTAATTGCGTTTTTTGTGATTCTATAACATTGAAACGCAAACACTCCAAAATTGCTAAAAAATGCTGCATGCAGAGCTTTTGTGATTTTGTGGCAAATCGCAAGTGATTGCTAATTGCCATATACTGCCACTGCCATATACATACTCGCTGTGACAGGTATCTTGTTTGCCATAATCTCATGATCATAGGCTCAGGTAGACATTTTGTTTTCTTCTATAAAAGAGCTCAGTGCAATTGTTTTTGATAGCGATTTTTGCACTTAAGGTTAAGAACTAGCGCTTTCTGGATGCAATTTTGATCTTGCATTACCTGAATTAAATCACTCTGAAAATGCTGCAGGTTGCATGACTGCAATTTTGGCAAATCACAATCATGCCTGCCTGTGGAATCACCGGCATAGGCTTGCATTAGCCTAGCACTTTGCAAGCGCAAGCAATTTCTCAACAGCAAATATTCCACTGAAACTGCTCCAGTGTGCACCGGGCCTCTGATTGCCTGGTTGTGATCATGTGATTTTGTCTCATTTCTGCTTTGTGCTTAAACAGATTGACTATACTTTGTACATTCTTTGGGTAGGTTCTCATACAAAATAGATGTGGTAAAATTGGATCAGTTTGTGCAACTAAGATTGTACGCTGCATCGGCAGCTTTATTAGAAGTATTCTGGTAAGTAAAATCATACATAAACTCTTTATTTTGGAATAGAAATTGTAACCATAGCAATGAGGCTTGTTATTCAATGAGACACAGTAAATGAGATCATAAACAGTAGTAAGTGCATGATCATGTAATTTCAATCAGCCAATCCGTGACTTGCTGATCAATAAATCAATTCAGCCACATAGTAATCTAGAAGTTCTACTTAAAGCGGTATGAAACTCAGCATTTTTTTTGCTCTAAAAGATTATGTACAGCATAAAATCTACTACCACAAAAATTGTAGCAGAACAGCATTCAACCAGTTAAACACAGCACTTTGTTCTTCAGTGGCAAGCTCCTTGCTTTCTGGCCACATCTGAAGACATGATAACATTACCTTTTGTTTACATTCTGTTACAGCCAGAAATGTGCTGAAACTGGACTGCACTGAGCTGAGAAGCAGAGAGAGGTGAGAAAGTATCTCTAGATTTAATATATAAATACAACAGTTATGCAATAAAATGCAATAGCAACTTTCACACCAGATAAACTGTACTTTGGGACCTTGTAATTTATACACAGACTATATGACTTGTGCACAAAAGCAAATATGGTAACTGAAAAGGTAATAAAAAGTAGGAAACACATTTCTATTGAATGTTGTGTCAAAGTTTTATCCCACTTGAAAGAAACATTGGTTCTACATTCTTTTTATATTCCTCTTTATTGCAATGAACACTGAGGTTCCTAATTTCCAAATCTTCTACAGTATAATCTAATTATAGTAAACGCCAAGGGACCAGGAAAAGTGGTTTACTATATTAGAAGTTTACTATATCAGAAATTATCCTAGAAATGGCCCAGCATGCCCTGGTACATTCTCTGCTGCAAAAGACCAACTGTGTCCGCCCATTGGAGGTACAGTACCAGCACTTGTCCTAGAAATGGCCCAGCAGTCCTTCCGCAGTCCTCGCGCAATCCAGCGTTCAGCCGCAATCAACCCCCGGTACTCGGCTGTCGGGCTCAGTATGAGTAACGTTAGCCAGGGCCTTCTGCGCAAGGCCCCTGGCTGACGTCACTGAGCCGAATGCGGGAGAAGATTGCAGCTTTACGGAGGCAAGCTGGCAAACGGCGAGGGGACGCATCTGTGCTTATGGGGCTGGAGGAAGCCCCGGGTAAGTAAAAAAACGGCCCCTTTACTCTTTTCTGGATCTCTTTAAGTTTACCTTAGGGCTGTATAGCCAGGCTGGACAAATCACTAGTACATTATCCAGGGATCCTTAAAAATTTCAGCTGTCACTAAATAGGCGCTGTCAGTCGCTTCCTGTGAGTGGCTCTGATACCCCCGCGGGCAGGACTTGCAGCATGTGTCCTGCAAAACATTTACATTATTCCTCATTTTCCCTAAGCTGCTTATTTATGCAGTACTGTACATGCAGCGCAGGAGCCATTCTTCTTGTCTTACCAATGTGATCAGGCATCAACTCACTTGCAGCCAGCCTGAAGAGAGCAGTCGACCATGGGTTTCACACTGACATATGAAGTATGCACCACCCACTGTTTACTATATCCAGAGCTAGCGTCACATAGGGGCCAAAAAACATGTTTACTGTAACAGAAGTTTTATTATATCTGAGTTTACTATACCAGACGTTGCTCCCATTGACTTAGAATGGAAATTGGCTGGGACCTGGACAGGTAGTTTACTATAACAAAATGTTTACTATATCAGAGTTTATTATAACGAGATTATTCTGTATAAGCAAGACTCTTTTGTGGAAATCAGATGGGAAGTTCAGCATGAGGCTGATTACTATTTAGAGAAAATACATCTCTGAGGCCTAGTGCACACCGGAGCGTTTTCGCTGCGGTTTGCGATCTGCTTGCGGCTGCGGATACGCTTGGGTAATGTATTTCAATGGGCTGGTGCACACCAGAGCGGGAGGCGTTTTGCAGAAACGCATACTCCCGGGCTGCTGCAGATTTTGGATTGCCGATGCGTTTCTGCCTCAATGTTAAGTATAGGAAAACCGCAATCCGCTCTGAAAAACGGCACTTCAGAGCGGTTTGCCAGGCGTTTTTTGTTACAGTAGCTGTTCAGTAACAGCTTTACTGTAACAATACATGAAATCTACTATACCAAAACCGCTACACAAAACAGCAAAACGCTAGCTAAAACGCTGCAGAAAAAGAAGAAAAAGCGTTTCAAAATCTGCTAGCATTTTGCGGATCTGCTAGCAGTTTTTGGTGTGCACTAGGCCTGAGGGCTGGTGCACACCGAGCGGCTTTTTCAGCGTTTCTGCAGCCGCTTGCGGCTGCGGATCTGCTTGGTCAATGTATCTCAATGGGGTGGTTCATACCAGAGCGGGAGGCGTTTTGCAGAAACGCATACTCCCGGGCTGCTGCAGATTTTGTATTGCGGATGCGTTTCTGCCTCAATGTTAAGTATAGGAAAAACGCAAACCGCTCTGAAAAACGCCTGTTCAGAGCGGTTTTGCTGGCGTTTTTGTTACAGAAGCTGTTCAGTAACAGCTTTACTGTAACAATACATGAAACCTACTACACCAAAACCGCTACACAAAACCGCAAAACGCTAGCTGAAACGCTACAGAAAAATAAGAAAAAGGGTTTCAAAATCTGCTAGCATTTTGCGGATCTGCTAGCGGGTGGTGCACACCAGAGGAGTTTTTCTGAGCGTTTTGAGTTTTTAAATCTGCTGCTAATGTTATCCTATGTGTCTGTGCACACTGGAGCAATGAGGTTTTGTAAAAAAAAACATAGCATTACATTGGGAAGAGCTTTTGAAACCTCTAAAAGCTCTTCCCAATGTAATGCTATGGTTTTTTTTTTACAAAACCTCATTGCTCCAGTGTGCACAGACACATAGGATAACATTAGCAGCAGATTTAAAAACTCAAAACGCTCAGAAAAACTCCTCTGGTGTGCACCAGGCCTCTTCAACTAATGGTAAATAGCCTTGATTAGGGCGGTGTATTATTAGAAAAATCAATAATGGTTTAAAATAAGATGTGAACATTTCTGTAGAGCACATAAGCAGCTGCTTATGCAGAAGAATGCCTGTATGTGAAGAAATGCAGTGCAGTTACAGTTGTCCTCAAGCAGCCTGACAGTATTTTAGTATGGGGACATGCTCTTTTAATGGAAACTTGATTGTCATGCTGAGTGTGTGCCGCTCAGTCAGGCTCTAATGGAAAAAGATGAACACACAAGTAATACACTATATAAAGTAAACTTAATTAACAGCCAAAATGACAGAAATTTGTGTGGCGTGGTTGAAGAATCTTGTGCTGTAACAAATTACCATATATACTCAGTATAAAGACAACCTTGAATATCATTCAACAACTTAACATTAAATCCTTTGAAATAAGAAAATGTGAAGACTCAAGTATAAGTCTACTAAAGCATAAAGTATAACTATGTCTCCTCTCCCTATAACTAAGGCCATGTTTCTCAGCAAACAAGTCTTGCCATGTCCCTCCCAGTATTTCCCCCCACACATAGGGCTGGTGCACACCGAGCGGCTTTTTGGGCGTTTTCAGATCCGCTTGCGGCTGCGGATCTGCTTGGTCAATGTATCTCAATGGGGTGGTGCACACCAGAGCGGGGGGCGTTTTGCAGAAACGAAAAATGCCTGGGTGAGGCATTTTTTGGATTGCGGGTGCGTTTCTGCCTCAATGTTAAGTATAGGAAAAACGCAAACCGCTCTGAAAAACGGCACTTCAGAGCGGTTTTGCAGGCGTTTTTGTTACAGAAGCTGTCCAGTAACAGCTTTACTGTAACAATATATGAAATCTACTATACTGAAAACCGCAGCAGCAATCCGCAAAACGCTAGCAAAACGCCTCATAAAAATAAAAAAAAGCGTTTAAAAATCTGCTAGCATTTTGCGGATCTGCTAGCGGGTTTTGGTGTGCACCAGCCCATATAGTCTTTTTCCCTGGATCACCTCCACTCAGTACATGTAGTTTTGTTCCCTTCTACCCTAGCAATAAATAAATGAAGCACTTAAAGAGACTCTGTAACAACAAAAACCTCCCCTGGGGGGTACTCACCTCGGGTGGGGGAAGCCTCCGGATCCTAATGAGGCTTCCCATGCCGTCCTCTGTCCCATGGGGGTCTCGCCGCAGCCCTCCGAACAGCCGGCGACTGTGCCGACTGTCAGTTCAATATTTACCTTTGCTGGCTCCAGCGGGGGCGCTGTGGCGACTTTCGGCACGGAAATAGACGGAAATACCCGATCTCCGTCGGGTCCGCTCTACTGCGCAGGCGCCGGAAACTTGCGCCTGCGCAGTAGAGCAGACCCGACGGCGATCGGGTATTTCCGCCTACTTCGACAGCCATCAGAGCGCCTGCGCAGGAGCCAGGAAGGTAAATATTACGTCACGGCTGTACGGAGGGCTACAGCGAGACCCCCGAGGGACGCAGGACGGCGTGGGAAGCCTCATTAGGATCCTGAGGCTTCCCCCACCCGAGGTGAGTACCCCCCAGGGGCCGTTTTGTCGTTACAGTTCCTCTTTAAAGCTAGTGACAGGTCCTGTGATAAAACATTGTGATAGCCACACCTCCCATACAGATGGGAGCAAAGGAACTGAGTGAACGGAGTACTGTAAGTGTCATGCCCCTCCCAGATTGGACAACAGGAAGTGAAGCCTATCATGCAATGACCTGCCTCAAGAAGATAAGGGACACATGGCTGGAGGTTCAGTGCAATGCTATCCTTGGAAGTTCAGTGGTGCCCAGCTTAGTGTTATGCTGGGAATACACGGCTTGTTTTTGCGGCAGATGGATGGTTAGATAGATCATTTCTGACATGTCCGATCTCCCGTTCGATTGTCTTGCTGCTCGTTTTCTGATAGAGGTGAATGGAAAAACATAAGAAAAACGAGCGGAAGATAAGAACCGACTGCAGAATCAAGCGGCAAAATAGATCGAGTGGAAAAAACGACCTGTGTATTCTCAGCATAAGTTAGCTAAAGACTAACATATGAGGAGCTCAAGAGGCTGGGCAGAGACCCAAACCTTGTGGGGTTCAGTCAGACATTGGAGGGAAGGGGGGCTACCACAGAATCTCCTGTGCCACTGCACTAACCAATGCAATTAGATATGTGTCCAATCATGGATATGCTCATTGTATGTGTAGGATGCATTTGCATTCACTGTTAGCATGGAGACCCATCTAGGGCCTTGCCACTAGCTAAGGTCACATGTCTGTGTATTTAAGGGAACCAACAATGTTGTTTGTTTGAGGTGTTGTGTGCATGTAATGGGGCCGTAGGCAAAGTAGTAGATTTGGGGCCCTCTTGTGGTCCTTTTGGTAAGCTGAAGTGGAGCGAGGTCAAAGAAGGTGGCACGTGGGCCCCTTGACACTCACTAGGCCCCAAGCACCTGCCTAGGTTGCCTGGTGGATGATCCTGCTCTTAAAGTATTCAAATTATTATTTTAGATCTTTGTGTAATTGTTTGAAAATCAACAGTTTTGAAATGAGTGCAATAAAATCTATACATGTATAGCCAACATAAGGCTTCTTTCACACTATACACTATATACATTGTGTTATGCACCCTGAATAAAGGATTGCAATGGTGATATGGTGACAGCCTACTGCTGTGATGCAACCCAGACAGTGCAACAACATACAGTTCATGGACTTTATGCTTCAGCTGTGCACATCGCATGAAAACGCACTTCAAGCCTCTTGCACACTACATGCGATTCTGATTTTTTTATACGATCCGATTTTTTATTTCGATTTAAAATCGTAGCAGCATAAAGCATGGAGCAGCAGCGTCTGTACAGAGCATGGAGCATCAGTGTGTGTCCGGAGCATGGAGCAGCAGCGTGTGTACAGAGCATGGAGCATCAGTGTGTGTCCGGAGCATGGAGCAGCAGGGTGTGTACAGAGCATGGAGCAGCAGCATGTGTACAGGGCATGGAGCAGCAGCGTACAGAGCATGGAGCAGCAGTATGTGTACAGAGTATGGAGCAGCAGCGTGTGTACAGAGCATGGCACAGCAGTGTATGTGCAGGGCATGGAGCAGCAGCGTGTGTACAGAGCATGGAGCATCAGTGTGTGTCCGGAGCATGGAGCAGCAGTGTGTGTACAGAGCATGGAGCAGCAGCATGTGTACAGAGCATGGCACAGCAGTGTATGTGCAGGGCATGGAGCATCAGTGTGTGTCCGGAGCATGGAGCAGCAGCGTGTATACAGAGCATGGAGCAGCAGCGTGTGTACAGAGCATGGAGCAGCAGCGTCTGTACAGAGCATGGAGCATCAGTGTGTGTCCGGAGCATGGAGCAGCAGTGTGTGTACAGAGCATAGAGCAGCAGCATGTGTACAGAGCATGGCACAGCAGTGTATGTGCAGGGCATGGAGCATCAGTGTGTGTCCGGAGCATGGAGCAGCAGCGTGTGTACAGAGCATGGAGAAGCAACATGTGTACAGGGCATGGAGCAGCAGCGTACAGAGCATGGAGCAGCAGTGTGTGTACAGAGCATGGAGCAGCAGCATGTGTACAGAGCATGAAGCAGCAATGTGTGTACAGAACTTGGAGCCGCTCTGGGGAACTTAACAGGGTCAGGTATGAGCACAGCCCTGTGCTCTGCTGTGTGTATGCTTTACTCTCCCCTACATGGCAGCCAGGGCCGGCCCGCTCATGAGGCGGGGTGAAACTTTTGCCTCAGGCGGCAAATTTCCAGGGGCGGCACCCGCCCGTCCGTGGGTGCGGGGAGCCGGCCCGCCGAGCTGGAGGGGTAGCTGGCAGGACCGGGGGTATTGGGCCAGCGGCGGGAAGGGGGGTCGGACCCCCCCCCCCTCCCTCGCCTGGGTCCCCCGTCCTCCGCTCCCCTCCAGCCTAAATAGAAGCAGCCGTATGTGTAAGAGGCACGGGCGGGGAGACACTCACCTCCTCCTCGCTCCAGCGTGCGCTCCACTGACATCACTTCCTGCAGGACGCTGCAGGAAGTGACGTCAGTGGAGTGCACGCTGGGAAGAGGTGAGTGTCCTCCCCGCCCGTGCCTCTTACACATAGGGCTGCTTCTATTTAGGCTGGAGGGGAGCGGAGGACGGGGGACCCAGGCGAGGGAGGGGGGGGTCCGACCCCCCTCCCTGCCGCTGGCCCAATACCCCCGTCCTGCCAGCTACCCCTCCAGCTCGGCGGCCCCCCAGAGCGCCCCCCCCCCCCCGAGGGGGGGGGGGGAGGGGCGGCGGTGACAATTTTTTAAAAATTTGCCTCAGGCGGCAAAAAGTCTAGGGCCGGCCCTGATGGCAGCTGTCCTCATTATTATCTGCTAAAGATAGTGAGATAGCGTGACTGAGTATGGAACATACACACTCTTATTGACATTTTGATGCTTGAATACTGTTTCCTCCCCCCCCTGTAAATGAATAGTATATTATGCTAGCCATTAACAGAGGTGCTATTCAGTTTTCTACCGAGCTACTGTTTTTTGTCCCCTATTCTATTGCCTGATGAAGCGGGCTGTGCCTGCAAAATGCGTTGCATTTCTTGGGGTACTCTTAATAAATTCAATTGTTTGATTCAGACAGTTGTTCGTGTCTGCTTTCCGGAGGTAAGCCCACCACTGCCAAGTTTTTATCACTTTTTATCCTGTTGGCGCCTCTGTACTCTAGCAAATTTTAGCAGGGATGCTTTTAGTTTTAAAGCTGCCTAAGCTAACATTTAAAATAATTTCCCTCCAGTCTCCCACCACACACAACAATGACATGAGTGATGGTAGTATGTATAGCAGTGCAGAGAAGGGGATGTCATCATGTTCATACTGAACGTTCAACATGGCTGCCTCCTCCACCACCTGTGTAATCAGGACACCTGGTACTTCACCTCATCTAATGCTAGACGCACACCTGCATTTAACAAGGGTCCTTTGGAATTGTCAGAGTTAAATAATGCCATAAATATCATTGTGTGATAGTTTTTTGTGGAAACAACTCCAGTAGTAGCACAAAGGCAGGAACGTACAGTGTGTTCAAGTGAAAGTGCATTTCAGCAGCACCCACATCCTTTCTGAGATAAACTGGCCACTTACTCATTTATCAAAGTCATAGTGTTGCAGAATCTGCACAATGCTTTACATTTATCATGTGCTCTTGTCTATGTTTTATTTTCTCACTAGTTTAGGGCCAACTGAAAAATGTCTTTGTGAGATTTTTAGCAAAGCCAATGTACAGTTGAGAAATGACAGTGATATATATATATATTTTTAAATCAAGATAACTCTTATGACTTTCCACAAAGAATGGATAAGATTGTCAAGTATTCAGGAAGTGACTAATGTCTGGCATGTTTTGTGGAATATAACAGACGTTGAATGGAAATAAAGCTTTCAGTTATGTGAAGGCTGTGTGCAGTGACTGCAAACTTGTGTCACTAGTTGTTCTAACTTTCCGTGCCAGTCTGTGAATGTTAATCGTGGAAGGAATCATACACCTGTGAAATTTCACCTCTGCCTGACTCAGACTTCCTGGTGGAAAACTACTGGACACATTTTACTGTACTGAATGCTGACCTATGAAAACTAACAAATCTAAAGCAACATGCTTAACCTCTTGACAACCAGCTAACGCTGATTGGTGTAAACTGGTCGTCTGCGGGTTTCCATGGAAACATCCGTTCACGGAGGGTGTCTCCGTGAACAGCCGGAGAGCCGCCGATCGCGGCTCGCCGGCAAAATGTAAACACGCGGGGAAGAAATCTCCGCTGTTTACATCATATGGCACTGCTGCGCAGCAGCGCCGTAAGGCAGATTGGCGATCCCCGGCCTCTGATTGGCCGGGGATCGCCGGCATAGGATAGGCTGAAGCCTATCCTAAAAATGCGCAGGACGGATATCCGTCCTGCGCCGCTCAGAGGGGAAGGGAAAGGGAGGGAGGGGGACGGAGCGCTGAAAACTCTGCGGAGAGGGGCTTTGAAGAGCCCCCCCGCAAAGCGCAGCAAGCCGGCGGTGATCAGACCCCCCCAGCAGGACATCCCCCTAGTGGGGAAAAAAGGGGGTAAGTCTGATCGCCCTGGCTCTATCCTTATCTGTGCTGCGGGCTGGAGAGCCCACGCAGCACAGATCAGACAGAAATCCCCTGGTCGTCAAGTGGTTAAAGGGAACCTGATGTAAAAAAAAAAAAAAAAGTTTCACTTACCTGGGGCTTCTGCCAGCCCCCTGCAGCCTTCCTGTACCCACCCCGTTTCCAAACTATCCCCCGAAAAAGTTAAACCTTTTTTTCATATACTTCAGGTTCCCTTTAAGCGGACTTTTCTGGAACAATCTTTCATGATCATTTCAAGAGACATTCTGTGGTCTGCGCAGGTGTCTAGAGATGCATGCCTTCTCCTTTTCGTCAATTCAGGAAACTGGAAATTCTTTATTCCACTGTTGTTGTTTCCTCACAGGCACTGTCAGCAGGAGAATCAGAAAGAAAGGTACAGGAAAAAGGTGTGGAAAAAGTGCCCCCCTATAGGTTCCTATTATCTATTATAAAAGCCACAATTTGAGGCAAAAAAGGGAAATTTGGACGTACAGCAGCACTAGCTCCGCAATTCTAAATTTACCTTTTTTTGTGGGGGTAGGTTAAGGTTAGGAGGTGGGGTGGTTAAGTGCTGTGGGGGTTAAGTGTTAGGGCGCTAGATGGACCTAGCAGACAGTTATATGAGCCAGTCCCCAGGCTCCAATAGAGAAACAGTACAAGAAAGTAGGGGAATTCCCCTGATGCTGGCCCTAAAGCTAAAATCCTTAGGTTGGGAAAGATGTTTGATATCCCAATAAACAAGTTTTAATTCAGTGAGCATTTTTGTATCTTGTGTGACACCAACTCCTGGTGCAGTCTACACTATCCCCTATATATCCATTTCCCTCAGTGTGAGCTGCTGGCCCACCATTGAAGGTAACGTAGGAGGAAGGAGAAAAATGCTGTGGTGGAGAGCACGCTAGGACTGTATGCAACTATCTGACTATCTGACTGGCAGTGTGGGATTAACTGCAGCGGAGAAGAGTGGACATTGTCTATCCATAGTTAGAAGGAGGTTTTAGGGTTAGGCAATGAGTAGAGGGAGGTCTTAGGGTCAGGCATTGGTAGAGGATGGTCTTAGGGTCAGGCATTGGTAGAGGGTGTTATTAGGGTTAGGCATTGGTAGAGGGTGGTCTTAGGGTTAGGCATTGGTAGAAGGAGGGTTCAGTGTGAGAGCAGGGTTAGGTTAAGACATAGTAATACATCGGTAAAGATTACCAATATTGTACTATTGGAATTGAGTAATAGAATATTAGTAATACGTCGGTATGCAGTGGTAGAAAGCAAGATGATTGGGTGCTGGCAGGTCGGTGACTCCATCTTGCAGCCACATACTATGGCTGTGCTGCAAACAGGCCGCAGGCTTGGCTGAACAGAGCAGCGCAGTTGGCATGGCAACGGGCACCACGCTGGTCAACAGATGGCGTGGCCGGCCTGGTGAGATTCGTTGTACCTACTTATTGGCAGGCATGGCGCCCATCAGTGCATGTCATAGATTAATGGGGCTCTATGTGGTAGGACTTGAAACACCCAGAGTTACAGAATGCCACATTAATCCATGCCATGCACTGATGAGGACCAACCAGTCTAAAGCACGCTGTATGCATGTTGTATTATTGTGGCTCTGTACAATTAACAAGCTGACCCATCTTTGCAGTCCAGCGGTTCTCGAGTTGTGGTTTGGCTTTCAGGGACAACAATGAGGCATTGTGGGAGACCTCATATGCTCACTCCAACCTGAATAATCTCAAATAGCTTCTGTTTTAAAAAGGCAAATTTTGTTTTGCATAGAATTTTAGTAAGGGCTTTTTTTTGTCCTTTATAGCCCCTTACACATTCCTAGGAGTTTTGGTTCACCAAGAGCTTGCTGGGCAATCTGTAACCATAGACATGCTAGATAATCCTTCCTCAGCCAACACAATCATGTTGAGCATTGATGCAGAAGTTTAGTAATTTACTGAACAAACATGCTTCAATTTACTAAGCCCTACCCTCACTTACCAGCTGTGGAGCAGGTCAACAGTGAGGCAGGAAGTTGTGTGTATGAGTTGAGGTTTTCTGTCCAGTGCATCCCCCAACATCCTTTTAGATGTGTTGTAGCCACCAGGGGGAGCTCTTCTGTATAACAGTATACACATTTTCACATCTAAAGGGATGCAGAAAAGCCTCATAAAATGTAATCTTTCCCTGCTCTGCTACAGTGAAGACCCGCCTTTCACCATGTCGGATTCAATCAGGATGCGAAGCAGGGCTGTGCGACATTCCCTATACTCTGCCTGGCTCTCCCTATTGGCTGTCTGTGAATGTTACGCATGGAGAAAGTATGGAGAGAGTGAGTTATTGGCTGGTAAGAGCTGGAAAAAAAATTGAATGTTTTTGCCCGATTTACCGAATGCGTAAATCTTTGTGAATTGCAATTACTTGATGTAACGATCGGTGTCAGCACACAGAGAGAATCTGATTATTGGTGATCTGCAGTATCACCAAGAATACAGATATATACCTGATTATTGATGATCTGCAGAATCACCAATAATCCAAGTATAACTAACCTCTGGACACCTATACAGTGTGAGTGTTTGGTGCAACAGTAATGACTTTGAGTGGGACCACCCGAGGAGCAGGTGGTCCTTGGCAGTATGGGAAATACCTCCCTCTGGGAAGTGCAAAAACCTTCCAGCAGCCTGAGACATCCAAAGGGGTGGAGCCCCAGGCTGGATAGCAGGAAGGACCTGTGGCTGATTGACACCTGGAAGGTGGGTGTCACAAGCAGGTCTGGAGACTATCTCTCAATGGAGAGAGATAGCTCTCAAGGTCGGACAAGCCAGGTCAGCAACACACGGGCAGACAAGGTACAGAGACAGAAGGCTGATTCGGTAACCAAGGGCAGGCAGGGTTGGCAACAGGTAATCAGATATGCGTAGGTACCGAATCAGAAAGCAGAGGGATAGTCAGAAATGCAATAGGTCATAACAGATATCAAACAATGCCTAGTCTTGGGTGTGAGGTCCGTGGTTTCAACACCCTGGAACTAGTCTGAAGTATAACACAATGATAACACAGAATCCCTAGTCTTGGGTGTGAGGTCCGTGGTCTCAACACCCTGGAACTAGTCTGAAGTATAACACAATGATAACACAGAATCCCTAGTCTTGGGTGTGAGGTCCGTGGTCTCAACACCCTGGAACTAGTCTGAAGTATAACACAATGATAACACAGAATCCCTAGTCTTGGGTGTGAGGTCCGTGGTCTCAACACCCTGGAACTAGTCTGAAGTATAACACAATGATAACACAGAATCCCTAGTCTTGGGTGTGAGGTCCGTGGTCTCAACACCCTGGAACTAGTCTGAAGTATAACACAATGATAACACAGAATCCCTAGTCTTGGGTGTGAGGTCCGTGGTCTCAACACCCTGGAACTAGTCTGAAGTATAACACAATGATAACACAGAATCCCTAGTCTTGGGTGTGAGGTCCGTGGTCTCAACACCCTGGAACTAGTCTGAAGTATATATGATGGTACACAATATCCCTAGTCTTGGGTGTGAGGTCCGTGGTCTCAACACCCTGGAACTAGTCTGAAGTATAACACAATGATAACACAGAATCCCTAGTCTTGGGTGTGAGGTCCATGGTCTCAACACCCTGGAACTAGTCTGAAGTATAACACAATGATAACACAGAATCCCTAGTCTTGGGTGTGAGGTCCGTGGTCTCAACACCCTGGAACTAGTCTGAAGTATAACACAATAACACAGAAGTAATCTGGCTTCCCAGATTCCCAGGTCCTCCTGGTTCTAACACACTGTGGGATCTGACTATGGTCTGAGTGCTTTCACGTAAGTGTTCGCAACGGCAGACAACCTGAGACTGAGCAGCAGTAACTATATATAGAGCGGCGCTCTCCGGCGCCACCCATCACCGATCAACCAATAGCCACTTGCTCTGAGGTCAGCTGACCAACCTGGTCAGCTGATCCCTCCTCGATTGTCATAAAGGATCTGCCTCTCAGCGCGCGCGCGCGTATTCCTCAACCTGTGTGAACTAACAGACCCAGCCGCCTTGCTGCCAGTACACGCGGCGGCTTTTCCGCGATCTATTACACTTGACATTTCTTGAGGCTTTTACCACACAAGTCGGCAATTCTAATTTTCTGTGCGGTAATAAATTTAGTGAATTGGCATTTTGGAAGGTGATTGGTAAAATCAGCTGTTTTCAGCATTACCAAATGCGGTAATGATTAATGAATTGAGGCCAATGTGTACTTTTATCCCTCACACCACTGAACGGCACTTGTGCATTTGCTGCCCATCACTATTTCCCCATAGAACAGCAAATGTTGCTCAGCTTTAGCCAAGCACAGTAATCTGCAAACTTGGCTCTACAGCTGTTAAGGAACTACAAGTCCCACAATGCATTTTCCTTTATGAATCATGACTGTGTCTGTCAGACTCCCGCAATGGATTGTGGGACTTGTAGTTCCTTAACAGCTGGAGAGCCAAGTTTGCAGATCACTGGCCAAGCAGTATGAGAGATAAGCACCTGTTCACCTAACCATCAATTAACAGTCTCTACGGGTGACAGCAATTGAGTGTGTATATGAGGCTTAACACTTTATTTGTATTATTTAAGCAAATGTTCAGTTGGCAACATTCATCTATTACCCATGTTGTTAAGTGCTACAACATTCTTAACTCTTTCCCTCTAAAGGTCATTAACCCTAAAACATTTCAGGACTTTTGAATATGCCCAGGACCTGCATATGTACACGACCTCATATTACCTACAACTTTATCATAGTGGTGTTGTATAATATACGGTGTGTTTGGGATATGTTCTAATATTGTACTATAAATGTAGGCCTCTTTCACACTGAACATGCTGAAAAACATACATTTTAACTGATCAGTTGTTCCATAGCAGTGCATTGTGAAAGGCTATCAGTTAAAACGCATACAATGTGAATTGGCAAGTAGGGAAACATGGACACACAACTGCACATCAATTGTCAGTTCAGTTATAACTGACAGCAACTAATTCAGCGTGAAGGGATTAACAGTCTATATGTTGCCAATAAAAACTGCAAGCAGAAGTTTATGTCACTTTTAGGGTAAGTCTTTACTTCACTCATTTGAAAAAAGAAAAAAAAAAGAGTACACAACACCTGGGAGCTTTAAAGGATACCAGAGCTCAAAAATGTTGGGGAAACGGGAGGAACAGGCATATACTACCACCTGTCCTTATGCCCACCCCTCCCCTCATTCTATCTGCCTGCCCATAGCTCACCTAAAAGCCCCCCGGGATCGTCTTTTGGTTGGCCAGGTCAGTATTTACTGCACAGGCCCAAACCGGGAGCGCACTGTGCATGCGTATGACGTCACTGCGTCATGCGCATGACGTCATACACATGCGCAGTGTGCTTCTGGCCATGGGCACGCTCTGTAGGACGTTATTTTGTCCTACAGACTCAGTACGGTGTCAGACCAGTATAATTGTTAATGATAAAAATAGTTTTTATGGTTCTTAAATTAAAGTGATAGAATAGTTAGCGATTTTTAATCATGTTCAGATCTTCTGCTGTCTGTCCCTAAGGCCATTACAATTGCAAGGCATGTTGGTAAGGCTGAGCATAAACATTGGGTGATGGTATTCTGACTCAGGCTAAACTGGATAAGTTGAATGCCTGTGGGTAGATGTAGGTTGCAGTGGCATAATCACAATTCATGCCTCCCCTTGGTGCCCTTCACAGCCTTGGGGCCCATCTCACAAGGACCATAAAACAAGTGTAGCCATCATGATCTTCATACTCATAACAAGCGTAGCCACACAATCACCTGATCAGAAGTATAGTCCCCTGGAAGAAAAGGTTCGTAATTGGGCCCCCCTCCCAGCTCTAGTACCCCCTGCAGGGCCTGGTCCCCTTAGATAGGCTGTTTCTAATAGGTTGCCTTCTAATTTCTGTGGGCATCCCATGTAACCTAGAGGGGCAAAATATGCTAATATGTGTCCTTAATTAGTCTCTTGGACCTTTCTGGATTATTTATATTGTGTTTAGTTATAATAAGAACAGGTGAGGTTGCACTTGCAGCCTGTTGGTTTTCATGGCACAGAAAGCAGATTTTTCAGATTACTGCTAAGCCATGTTAAACCTCTGCCTGTCATCAGGTTTCTTTATAGTGTGCAGGGCACTCAGTCTGCACTGACAGTGGCACCAAGCGTTTGATATAAAATGCACAAATGAATGTTTTGAAAGTGGTAGCTTATCAATCCGTTGTCAGGTCTGACATTTATTTGGTATGCCTTAACTGTGACCTTTGTATTGGAAGGAATTGCATTCCATCTATTACTGGATCATAAGCACTATACTAAAAGGCACTGTTCTATGTTTAAATCGCATTATATACTTGTTATACTGTATCCTGGGATGCAGTACGTTAGACACATAGCATGCTGCTTATGTAACAGAACTATTTCTCCTTCAAAAGAGGAATGGGTGGGTGGTATATGATGATATAAGGGGAGGGGGAGGAGAATTTTCTGATAGATAGAACGTTAGCCTCATGAGATCCCGCCCCTGACCAGCTGCTATAGTGACGAACCATGCTGGGTGGGACTTGCATGTGAAAATAGAGGGAAAATAGCATGATGGTGCACAAGAGGAGCAGGTGTTATGCGATGATGTAAGTGGGGGAGGAGTATGCAGATAGACCATTAGCCTCATAAGATCCCGCAACCTGAGGGATCAGATCAACCTTGCATCACTATAGTGATGCAAAATGCTGGGTGGAACTTACATGTGAAAATAGAGGGAAAAGAGCATGATGGTGTACAAGAGGAGCGGGGTGGTGTGACGCAGGTGGAATAGGCCAAAGGGAAACCGTAGCCAGTGAATGCAGAGGAGCCTGTTAAAATTATTTTAACATTATTATTTCCTTGGGATTTAACTGGATGTTTGAAAATATTATGTACCCTATGATAAACAACCACAAATAGGTCAGAAAAATATAGGCTTGAGAAGACTTCAGTTAAATATTGGTGAGTTACAGAGCATCCTTTGGGCATTGGTTGGTACAATGCTATTCAGCTTCTGTACTACCGGTTAGAACTCAGGGTGGGGTTGAGTGGTTCATCTAAAGCCTGGTACACACATTCAATTTTCATTGGCCAATTTTACTACTTCCATGTAGTATTTACCTACACAATCTGTTGATAGAATTCAAAATCTGTTGGCTCTCATGATACATGAAGGTGGTAAAACTGGTTAATGATTGGCCAATAAAAATTGCATGTGTATATGCACCCTAATGCTGTATCGCTTTCATCAGAACCAGAAATCAGAAAAATCTTTATTCGCCGAGTACAATGGTTGTCATACCTGGAATTGATTGTGGTACAGATCAGGAAAGACAATTGGCACAAACAAATACAGGACAGCAAAACGATAGCAATAGACGAAGCAGATTAACACATATAGGTGAGTCATTCACAGCATTGAGGATAGTATGATTAAGCTGGCAGTAAATCCTTGTGGGAGAAATTAGGAGAGTTCTTAAAAGAGTGCTGCACCCATGCGGTGCTTAGAGGGTCGGTGACGGATGTGGAGGAGGCTATACTGTCTGGTTTCTGGAGTTTCCGCGGGAGAGCTGGAGTTCAGCTGGAGGACAGCCTGAGGAAAGTAGGTGTTTCTGTGAATGGTGGTTCTAGAGGGGAGGTCGAGAGGTGACAGGGTTGATCCATTGACTCCAATGTCACTGTCAGTTGCAGCTGCGTACCAAACGATGATGGATGAGCAAAGGATTGATTCTATTATAGCGGTGTAGAAGCTTATGAGCAGCTCATGTGACATCCCAAATTTCTTCAGTTGTTGCAGGAAAAATAGCCCCTGCTGTGCCCTCTTCTGGATCTTGGTAGTGTTCTGCCCCCATTTTAAGTTGGCGGATATGGTTGTGCCGAGAAAGTGAACGTCCGATACCCTGGAAACTTCTGTCCCATCAATGAGAACGGGGTGTAGTGTGGAGGGGTGTTTCCGGAAGTCTATGATCAGCTCAACAGTTTTTGGTGCAGTGAGGTCAAGCTTATTGTTCCTACACCAGCTGCAAATTCTTCCAATCTCACTTCGGTAGGTGCTCTCTCCGTTTCCTATCGATGAGGCTTATGATGGTTGTGTCTCCGCCAACTTGATAACCTTGACAGAGTCCACGGATGAGGTACACAGGTTCATGTACAGGGAGAACAAGAGCGGGGACAGGACACACCCTTGCAGAGCTCCTATGTTGGTAGTTCTCAGGTCAGATGTATAGCTTCCGAGCTTAACTCTGCATCCTGCCTGTTAGGAAGTCTCTGACCCATACCTCCCAACATTTTGAGATGAGAAAGAGGGACACTTAAGTCACACCCCTGATCACGCCCCCATCGTACCCCTAGTCACACATACCATAAAGATTTTGTAAGAAAAATATGTTGTTTTATAATTCAAACCACACTGGTCCTTTCTATCCTGGTTCATTTTCCTTCATATTAACACTTTAAAATTGGTAATATATCAATTTAACCTTCCTGGCGGTTAAATTGAAAGAGCTCGGGCTATGCCGCGCAGGAGGATTTCTCAGGCCCTGCTGGGCCGATTTACTCACTTTTTGCAACACGCAGCTAACACTTTGCTAGCTGCATGTGCATTCCGATCGCCGCTGCCCCGCGCTCGATCGCCGCTGATTGCCGCGTTGTGCCCCCCCCCAGACCCCGTGCGCTGCCTGACCAATCAGTGCCAGGCAGCGCTGAGGGGTGGATCGGGACTCCCTTAAACGTCACGACGTCCATGACGTCGGTGATGTAATCCCGCCCCGTCGCCATGACGACGGGGGAAGCCCTTCAGGAAATCCCATTCGTTGAACGGGATTTCCTGATCAAAGATCGCCGGAGGCGATCGAAGCGGGTGGGGGGGATGCCGCTGTACAGCGGCTATCTACATGATTTAAAATTATTTTTTTTAAATAGTGCTGCGCTGCCCCCTGGCGGTTTCTAATAGACCGCCAGGAGGGTTAAAGGATGGGAACAAAGTTCAGAGTCAATCAAACACATTTTTCAGTAGAGAAAAATATATATTTACATGGAAAGAGGGACAAAGTCCTGAAAGAGGGACAAATGAGGAGGAAAGAGGGACAGGGCTCCCAAAGAGGGACTGTCCCTCCAAAAGAGGGACAGTTGGGAGCTATGTAATATATTACTTCACCATTTGTTTATGGTGTGTGTGGAATATGGATGGAGCTGAGCCTGCCTGTGCACCCAGTGTCTCCCCATGCCTTACCTCAAAGCACGGTGCCTGCAGCCAGTGTCCATCCTCTCCTCCGGTGATTGTGCAGAGAGTGTAGATGAGGAGGGAAGGTCAGAGGGCACAGCTGCTAGAGTGTCAGCCCGGGCAGTGGACAACGAGCAAAGTAGCTGCAAGTGTCAGAAGTTTAGAAAGCAGAGGCAGCGAGGTGAGAAGAATGTCTGTAGATCAGAGCAGTCACCGCGGGACTTTGTAATTGCGGTCATTACTCTGTATAGGAAGCAAGTCCCGCGGTGACTGCTCTGTTCTTCTTCGTAATAAGCCTGGGACACAGGCAGGCTATCGTGGGAGGGGGGATCAAGCCTCCCAAAGCAGGACCATCCCGACGAAATCGGGGCGGTTGCGGAGTATGCTGACCTATGCACACATAGTAGGGTCTATCCTGAATTTCCCAAGGCTGTCAAGTAGGATGGCCGGGCAGAAATCCAGGAACAGGATCCTGACGTAGGAGTTGGGTCTATCCAGGTGTTCTGTGATATACGCTATGCTGATGTTGATAGTGTCGTCCACAGACCTGTTAGCCCTATACGCAAATTGGAGAGGGTCAAGGAGAGCATCGGTGGAGTGCTTCAGATAATCCAGGACCAACCACTCAAAGGTCTTCATGATGGTTGAGGTGAGGGCTACTGGCCTGAAGCTGTTAACGTCTGTGATCCCCAGCTTTTTGGGAACTGGGGTGATCATAGATCTTTTGAGGCAGGATGGAACTTTGGCCAATAACCATCTACCTACAACATGGAAAGCACTCGGGCATCAAAGCTGCAGGACCATATGCCCCACTACAGGAGCACAGCTCAGAATGTCATTATGAACATAGGTTCAAAACAGCAGTTGCTCATAGACAGGACAGTCACCCAAGATTACCTGAGCACAGCCTGTATTTACAGGAAAGCCAATGACGCACACACATGGATCAGTGAATGTCTGGAGTATGCAAAGTCAACAGCACACTAATAACCATATTTATTTATTTGTTTATGGATCAATATGTAGTCTCTGAAATATTGGTTTATTATAAAATCATATTATGTTGAGAGAGTAAAGGCACCCATCAGAAGAGAGCTTGTGTAGGTTTAAAATCTACCCTATTACCTGTACTCATATGCACAGGATCTAGATGGGGGGGGGGGGGGGGGGGGGGCTGCAGCTGGTTGTAATGATTTTGATTTCTGTTATTTTCATTAATATTCAGTATTACTTTATGCATGTGATGTACAGTATAGTTTATTTTATATACGGTAATTGTATAGTGTTCCCATTCCTTTATTGCTAGACATTTATTGCAAGAAATGTTGTTACCATTATATACTTGTGTAGTAGTTAGACACAGCTTTGATTTTAGGCACTGTACTGACCTGAAGAAGCGGGTACATTAAATTTTGCCTGGCAACAGCGCTACCTAATGGCAGCCATTTTTATTATGTCAGACTATTGCCGACATTGGAGATTAGCGAAGAAAATGCAGATGTCGGACATAGTACAACATAGGAGCGGAACGGGTTATATTTCCACTAGCCGAAAGCTTTCTGCATCACGTCTCCCCGCGGTTGTCTTCCAGGGCAACGTGGAAGACCGGATGCGGCTATACACTCCACAGTGCAGGAGAATCAGCTGCATGCTGCAGAAATCTGCAGCATGCAATCCATATTTTTCCCCGAAGCATATTGTATCGCTCTGCAATGGCAAAACCGCATACAATTGAAATTACTTCATTGATATGCATTGGTTTCAGAGCTATTGTGAAAAATCATGATACGACTTTGTGTCTAGTGAAAACAGGCCAATGGTGCAAACACATGTCCAGTTTAGATATTTTACCAATTCCATTCAGTATGGGGCACAACAGATTTTTAATACTATGAACAGATTGAGTGGTAAGTGCTCATACTTGTACATGGAAGCCTGGTACACACCTTCAGTTTTGATTAGCCAATGTGTGGCCAGTTTTACCACTTCCATGTAGCATGAGGGCCTGCAGGTTTTGAAGACTTTGAACCAGAGAGTGGGGGTAAGCTCTTATGCTACATGAATGTGGTTAAAGCGGTATTGTCACCATAAAAATCAAATTTCAACAGCAACAGGTCTGAGTGTATTAAGTGATAGATGTTAATCCTGCATTCAAAACTTTTTCTACTGTTATGGTTTGGAGTTATCACATACCTTAGGAGCACTGGCCCTTTAATAGCCATTGCCATTCAGTTTCATGCTGGGGGTTCTTTTTATCTATACTATATTCCTCCTTTCCCATTTATTTCCCTGCCTAGCTGACTAGCTGAAACATGATCCTCTGCTCACTTGTGCAAGGTTGAGGTGACTCAGCGATTCGAGGAGAAAAGAGAAAAAAGTTAAGGGAAGAAATTACATCAGTATTTAGCCTCAAACTGTGGGCAAAAGACATGGTTCCCTCCAGGCAGGGACGGATCTTGCCCCAGGCGCAGTTTGTTAAATCCTTAAAAAGGCGGCAAAATGAATGGCAGTTTAGGCACCAAAACCTGACCTTTAAGCGCCAAAACCTGACCTTGCCCCAGGCGCAACTTGATCTTGACACGTCCCTGCCTCCAGGAACAGAATTCTCTTCATTTACTATATAAAAAAAATCACTGAAATCAAAAACGTGGACAGTACAATACATGTGTTATGTACAGTGGCTTGCAAAAGTATTCGCCCCCTTGGAGTTTTCCACATTTTGTTATATTACTGCCACAAACATGAATCAATTTTATTGGAATTTCACATGAAAGACCAATACAAAGTGGTGTACACATGAGAAGTGGAACGAAAATCATACATGATTCCAAACATTTTTTACAAATAAATAGCTGCAAAGTGGGGTGTGCGTAATTATTCAGCCCCCTTTGGTCTGAGTGCAGTTAATTGCCCATAGACATTGCCTGATGAGTGCTAATGACTAAATAGAGTTCACCTGTGTGTAATCTAATGTCAGTACAAATACAGCTGCTCTGTGACGGCCTCAGAAGTTGTTTAAGAGAATATTGGGAGCAACAACACCATGAAGTCCAAAGAACACACCAGATAGGTCAGTGATAAAGTTATTGAGAGATTTAAAGCAGGCTTAGGCTACAAAAAGATTTCCAAAGCCTTGAACATCCCACGGAGCACTGTTAAAGCGATCATTCAGAAATGGAAGGAGTATGGCACAACTTTAAACCTACCAAGACAAGGCCGTCCACCTAAACTCGCAGGCCAAACAAGGAGAGCGCTGATCAGAAATGCAATCAAGAGGCCCATGGTGACTCTAGACGAGCTGCAGAGATCTACAGCTCAGGTGGGGAAATCTGTCCATAGGACAACTATTAGTCGTGCACTGCACAAAGTTGGCCTTTATGGAAGAGTGGCAAGAAGAAAACCATTGTTAACAGAAAAGCATAAGAAGTCCTGTTTGCAGTTTGCCACAAGCCATGTGGGGGACACAGCAACCATGTGGAATAAGGCGCTCTGGTCAGATGAGACCAAAATGGAACTTTTTGGCCAAAATGCAAAGTGCTATGTGTGGCGGAAAATACTGCACATCACTCTGAACACACCATCTCCACTGTCAAATATGGTGGTGGCAGCATCATGCTCTGGGGGTGCTTCTCTTCAGCAGGGACAGGGAAGCTGGTCAGAGTTGATGGGAAGATGGACGGAGCCAAATACAGGGAAATCTTGGAAGAAAACCTCTTGGAGTCTGCAAAAGACTTGAGACTGGGGCGGAGGTTTACCTTCAAGCAGGACAACAACCCTAAACATAAAGCCAGGGCAACAATGGAATGGTTTAAAACAAAACATATCCATGTGTTAGAATGGCCCAGCCAAAGTCCGAATCTAAATCCAATCGAGAATCTGTGGCAAGATCTGAAAACTGCTGTTCACAAACGGTGTCCATCTAATCTGACTGAGCTGTTTTGAAAAGAAGAATGGGCAAGGATTTCAGTCTCTAGATGTGCAAAGCTGGTAGAGACATACCCTAAAAGACTGGCAGCTGTAATTGCAGCAAAAGGTGGTTCTACAAAGTATTGACTCAGGGGGCTGAATAATTATGCACACCCCACTTTGCAGTTATTTATTTGTAAAAAAATGTTTGGAATCATGTATGATTTTCGTTCCACTTCTCTCGTGTACACCACTTTGTACTGGTCTTTCATGTGGAATTCCAATAAAATTGATGCATGTTTGTGGCAGTAATGTGACAAAATGTGGAAAACTTTAAGGGGGCTGAATACTTTTGCAAGCCACTGTAAGTAGATTAAGTATTTATCTACTTATATATGTGTTTTTTTCCCCTGGCATAGTATGGCTAATCATCCTGCTTTAAGGGGCCCAGTCAAAATTGGATTTGTTAGTTTTATCATAGTTATTTCAATAAACGGGCAATTTTTGGCTGATTTTAGGGACAGCAGTGATTGAAATCTATGCCCTGTTTGGATGCTGTTATTGCTGCCAGGGCGTAGGTTTCACTCACTACTGCCGTATGCTGTCCCCGCTCTTTTCCTGTCACAGCTCACTTGCCCTGCTGTTAGTATGACAGCAGAGCAACGTGAGCTTGTCAGGAGCCAATTTCATTAGCTCCTGAACCAGTCATCAGTGTGAGCCAATCTCATTGGCTCACATTATGATGGTCAGGAGCCAATGAAATCAGCTCCTGACTGGCTCACAGAGCTCTGCTGTCATAGAGACGGCAGAGTGGGTGAGCTGAGGTAACAGGTCTGTGACGTGAACAGCGGTAGTGGTAATTCGTTTGTATTAATAATAATAATAATAATGTGCCGGTTTCTGGTACTAACGGTCTCTGGTCCTTAAAGGCCAGAGACTGCTGGTAAAGAAGGGGTTAATATTTTAAGTAATAAGTGTGCTTATAATTTAAAGTTACTGCCTTGCTTGAGAATATTTATGTACTGCTTTCTTCTGCAGGCCAGCCTTTTTAAAGCCTAACATGTGAGTTATTATGATCCTTTATTTATCAATAAAGCTCACTGTGATTACAGAATGGAAATGAGAAACAAGAATGTGATGGAAAAATTTGTCCCTAGTGTGGAAAGTAGAAACAGGTTAATATTTGACTATGTTGTGATTTGCAGACAAAACTCCAACATAACATGTGATGTATGTAGATAGGTATGATCCCAATCTTTTTGGGATGTACTGTACATAGCTTTTCACTTTTTCTGAAGGCACTTTTTGCCCAGACTTACCAAGGAATTCCATGCCAGAGTGCAGCATACAGCCAAATGTGTGAGCAATCATATTTTGGGGCTGTGGCTGGCAAAAAAAAAAAGCTTGCACCCCTCCCTGTGAACCTTTTGCTCAACATGCAGGCTGGCATAACCTGCTAACATACCAGTCAACAGTCCATAACATTGCAGGGCAAACGCCTTCCCTTTTGCAAACTGCTCATATAACATCATAGAAAGGGGGCTTATATCGACCTTATATTAGGGGAGGTGGGGGTAGGTCTTGAGGAAATTATGGTGGAATCTATGAGTCCTCTTTAGTATTAAATGGATTTCAAGAGGAAAATAAGCCTGCCACTGCTTGTTTCAATGTATAGATTTTGCTCAGCAGCAAATTGCTGATAGCTAGGAATCAGTTAGTGAATTTCCTTACAGCCATTGCAGGTGACATGCCATACAGATGTCATCACTATATAAATGCACAATAACCTCCATCAGCAGGCAAACAAAAGCATGAAATGGCAGATTCCATTGTAATAATGTGTAACAAGGATATTGGACCTATCTCAACAGTAAAAGGTGGTTAATTTCAATAGCTAAAAATGTTGGCGTGCACAATATAATGCCTTGTGGAACAACAGTTTCTACTCACTTTTCATAGTGTAAAAACAAATCAAAATCATCTGTTGGAAGACATCAAAAGCTTGGAGTTACTACAAATTCTGGAATTGAAACCAAGACCATTACATCATAGTAATATGGTTATCTTAACTAAAACTGTTTATGTTCATCAGTTATGGCTATAATGGAAACCACTGTTGAACTGGTAAGGATATAGTATTTTGATGGAGTATAATACCCAGCAAATTAGTATCGGTGTCTGATAAAGCAGCATTTCATGACTAATAGATGAGATGCAAAAGTCATATTAGTCTAGTACAGTAGAATATTGTTATAGTAAACGGATAACAGTAAACCTCTGGCTATAGTAAACTCTAGTCCGTGGGTCCCAGCAACTGTCTGTATGAATATACAATGGGCTCTAGTCACAAAATGTCTCATAAATTACTTATCAGCCAAACGATACAAATAACCTTTCAGCACATTTACAAGCAAAATAACTCAAAGGAAGTTATTCCTGAGTAACTTCATTTCAATATTAGTACTTTTTTTTTTTTTTTTTTTTTACCTTAATTATATTTTTGCTCTTTGGGAGCTTAAAGGACGTACGAGGCCAAAATCGTTAAAAAAAAAAGAGTCAGGTACCTGGAAGATGTTTAAATGCACGGAGGACGCCGTCCCCTTCCTGAAAGCGCCCCCCGTGCCGCTCTAGGGCCAACCCTCTGAACTATGCACTGTAGCGTGGATCAGAGGGGTTGGCCCTAGAGCTGCGCAGCCGCACTCGCGGCAATGCGGACTGCGCAGCCGCGGCCAGCTCCGGCAGCCATATTGGGAGCGGCATGAGAGCCCAACCCGGCCTGTGGGGTCGCGATCGGCACAGGGGGGGGCGCTTTCAGGAAGGGGACCCGGCGGAACTGCACGGAGGGCGCGGGCGACGTCCTCCGTGCATTTAAACATCTTCCAGGTACTTGACTTTAACGATTTTGGCCTCGTAAGTTCTTTAAAAAAAAGTAACATAGATTAGGTGAAAACAGGTGAAAAATCTTTGTGAATCATGCCCAATGTATGACCAATTCTGATGTAGTAAACTACTTTTCCTGGTTCCTTAGTTTACTATAAAGGGATTCTACTGTACTTGGTCATGCTCTAAATAGATAACCATCCAGCAGAGATGGACTAGCTTATATCCTTAAAGGCAAATCCAGAAGGTCCGCACACTTGTAGACCAAGTCTGCTTTTTATTAAATCGACGTGACAATTCCATTCCATAACCAACGATTCGTTTCAGGTCCCCTTTGTCAAGGCAAAAACACAGAATGGTAATTTTGCCTTGACACAGAATGGTTTTTGCCTTGACAAAGGCCCTGGAACAAATCGTTGGTTATGGAATGACATTGTGTCACGTCGATTTAATAAAAAGCAGACTCGGTCTACAAGCGAGTGTGCGGACCTTCTGACAGGATTTTGACAGGATTGCAAAATAACAGTTCTTGGGCAACAAGGCTTCACTACATCTGGTTAGGTGAACAAAATATCAGCTGAAAGGCCATCTCATAATTACAACTAAAGTCAGCCATACGATAGTAGCATTAATGCATCATCTTCCAAATCATGAGGATCATTACTATACAGTTACACACTTGGTAACAACAGTACTGGATCCAAGTCTGAAGTGTTCTTCAGATCTGATGACTGAACAAGGATGGTTTGGTGCTATAAACAGACTGTGTTTAAAGGGAACCTAAACTGAGAAGGATGCAGATTTTTCCTTTTAAAATAATACCAGTTGCCTGGCTGTCCTGCTGATCCTATGTCTCTAATACTTTTAGCCACAGCCCCTCAACAAGCATGCACATCAGGTGCTCTGACTGAAGTCAGACTGGATTAGCCGCATGCTTGTTTCAGGTCTGTGATTCAGCCAATACTGACCAGATAGATCAGCAATTCTGCCAGGCAACTGGTGTTGATTAAAAGGAAACATCCATATTCCTCTCAGTTTAGGTTCCCTTTAACAAGCGCAGAACAAACTTTCAGCTCCTAAACCAAAAAAAAGTGCAAAAGTAGATGCATCAGAGGGCATTTTTACCCAAGACATTCCAAAATGCCAAAAACAGCATTAGAGAATACATACAAGGGGATGCTGATAAGTTCCTCACTTTGCCAGCTTCCGGATAAAATAGAAAAATGACAGCCTATATCTTTGTATGCAACTGCAAATACAAAGCGTTTGCCATTCTTAAAACTATTAGTGAGAAACTGTGGTGGCAGAGGCACAAGCAAGTTTCATGATTGAGTTAACCCCCTTGGCATTGATTCTTTCTGGGTTTTGGGGTCTAAAAGCGGTGCAAGTTTTTTGCACTCTTTCAGACCCTAAGGCTGCTTACACACAGGGACGTTACAGGCGCACGTTAGTGCGCCTGTAACGCTCCCCCAACGCACAGCAATGTAACACAAGTGGGCTGTTCACACAGCCCACGTTGCGTTACATGTAACGCTGCACGTTCTCCCGAAAGTGCAGCATGCTACGGCGTTAGAGCGGCTATAGCCGCGTTAGACTGTTTGCACATGCTCAGTGGGGGGCAGAGAGGAGGCGGGGAGAGCCAGCTACAGTAGCCGCGCACATGGCTACTTAATATTCACTGCACTGGCGGCAGCTGATTGGCCGGCGGGACCACGTGATGCGGAGTGTCTCGCTCCGTATCACGTGGTCCCGCCGGCCAATCAGCGCCACTCTGGGAGACCTTATAGGGATAGAGCCGCCTAACGCGGCTCACTCTACCGTCCTATCTTGCAGCACCATACGTTGTGTTAGGTGCACGTTATGCGACCTTAACGTTGCACCTAACGCAACGTCTTGGTGTGCAAGTAGCCTCAAACCTGGAAAAAAAAAAAATCATGCTGCCAGGGAGATCTGCAGAAGTTCCAATCACTCACCTCCCTAGCTCCAGCACTGCAGTTATCCCTCCATCCTCCGGATGGCACTGCAATTCTAAAGTGAGATTGCCGTCTGTTGTCATGACGACAGCCAGCTATCTCACCAGAAGGAAGCAGAGCCCCGCAGGAGAGGAAGAAGTATGTCGGCGGGCAACGTCAGGATCCGCCGGGAGGTATGTAGAAACTCCTGCTGCGCGCATTGCTCTGCACACAGCCTCCGGGCGGTTACCCCAAGCACAGTTCGGGATTTCCGCTATGAGCTACAGTTTTCTGCCCCGACCCTAGCTCGGGTTTACCGCCAAGGAGGTTAAGGGCCATTAAGTTTTTGTCTCCAGGGAAAGTCAGCAAAGAGCATTCACACTGAAACCTCCTCACAAACACTGGAGAATTACAGCACTGTCAAAACCTTTTTATATCATTTTAAGACTGCGAATTTCACCATTAACCACTTGATGACCCAGCCTTTACCCCCCCCCCACCCCCCCTTAAGGACCAGCTCTGTTTTTTGTGATCTGTGCTGGGTGGGCTCTGCAGCCCCCAGCACAGATCAGGGTGCATGCAGAGCGATCAGATCGCCCCCTTTTTTCCCCCCTATGGGGATGATGTGCAGGGGGGGGGGTCTGATCGCTCCTGCCTGTCTGAGGTTTGCAGGGGGGGCATCTCAAAGCCCCCCTCCACAGCGAAATTCCCCCCTCCCTCTCCCCCCTGGTTATCGGGGCTGCACAGGACGCTATCCGTCCTGTGCAGCCTGTGACAGGATGTCCTCTGTCACATGGCAGGGATCCACGGCCGCTGATCGCCGATCTGCCTTACGGTGCTGCTGCGCAGCAGCGCCGTTCAATGTAAACAAAGGAGACAAATGTCTCCTGCGTTTACATTTAGTCTGCGAGCCGCGATCAGCGGCTCGCAGGCTATTCACGGAGACCCGCTCCGTGATCTAACAGGAAACGGCCGCTCACGCGAGCGGCCTTTTCTGATTAAATAGGGAGGCACCTGGCGACGCAGATCTGCGTCGCTGGTCCTCCAGCTACCACTTTGCCGCTGCACGGTATGAGTGTGCGGTCGGCAAGTGGTTAAAGATGAGCCCCACAGTGGCCATCAGCTTGCAATTTTGTCCAACAGCTGATCGAGTACCATCGAATATCCGCAAAAAAGATAACCCAGATACTGGACATCTCATGGGAGCATGTTGGGTTTGTCACTATCATCACTATTGTTTCAGCAAAGTGGGTGCCAAAAGGTTTGAACAGTGATCAGAAATAGGAAAGAGTTGAAGCATCCAATGCAGTTTGGCCCATTTTGAAGCTGCACAGGACCTTTTGGCTAGGTCAGTGATTGAGGATGAAACCTGGCTCCACATGTATGATCTTTAAGTGGACCCAAATTAAAAATACAAGATTTCAGAAATAAAATCTATTTTCTAAATTATAATAATAAATAGCAGCCTTTTTTCAGCTGCATGATGACAAATATAAAATATTTTACATTTATTGGTGGAACCCCTCCCTTTCAAATTGCCGGACAAAATCCGGAAAACTGGTGGAGTATATGGTGTCCGGCAATGGAGGAATTGCTAATGGCTGCCCCCAGTATAACCCTAGTTATGAAAAGAGAAGGGTGAAAAGCATGCACTGAAATGATCATAGGTTTGAAGGAGTGTTTATTTATCTTTGTATGTGTCAGAGCGGTGCAACTAAATATATTTAATTTAAAAAAATGTTTGGTTTGGGTCCGCTTTAAATACAAGGAACAGTCAAGGAATGGCACCACAGGGTGTCCCTGAAGCCAAAGAAGTTCTGCACCCAGAAATCAGCCATGAAAGTAATGGTGTCCAGTTTCTGGGATGTAGACAGTAATTTGGTGGTGGACTTCCTACCTCAGGGCTCTAGTATCACCACAGTATTATGCTAGCCTCCTGGACCAGGCAACATTTTGAGGACATTTCTGTCATCAAACATGCTACAGAGAAAGCTGGTTTGAGGCCCAAGCAAAGGACTTATTCAAAGGATCTAGAAAAACTGCAGCTACTGTATGCTGTACAAAGTTCATTAGTCTCATGGGGAAATATGTTGAATAAATGTTATTTCATAACTGGCTTACGTATTTCTGGGCAAAGCCAGTAACTTACCAACACCTTCTCGTATATAGTGCACTCACAAATGAAACTGATGGTCTCTTATGAGCTACTGGCATCAGAAGACCCATGTGTGGACTTCATGCCTGTTTCCTGAATAAAAACTTCCCCTTCCAGCAGAGAGTTTTCTTTCAATTACAGGATGAACTGTTGAGTGCTAAATGGATCTGGGTTCCAGTTCTGTTGATGGGTTATTTTTGAATAGTATATGACAACTCTGGGTACCACAGACCATTCTTCAGACCACAAATTCTGACAGGACTTTGATTTTTGAAGCAACCCAATAGTGAAATAAATGTTGGAAGAGATTTTCACTCGAGTCTACTTTTCTGTTAATGGCTTTGATAAAATAAAGGTGTTTCACTCATGTTCCATCCAGTTTATTTTGAAACTTAATACAATAAATCTGCACTCTTAAGCCAGTATATACAGTAGCATGGCCCCTATTAAAAAAAAAACCACAGGAAAGCGCTGGCAAGTTCAGAACTAGTCTGTGGCTGCATCCAAATCCTGACAGTATTCAGAAATTATGCTAGGACAGCATCTTCGTTATCTAGCTCAAGTTGTCCAAGCTGTTAAAGAGGAGCTGTCAGCCATACTATGCCAGATAAAAACGACATCTATAAGTAGATAAATACTAGCTTTACTTACATAACATGTGTATTGCATGGTCCAAGTGCTGATTTCAGTGAACTGTAAAAAAGGTAAATGGAGAGAATTCTGTTTGCTGGCAGGGGCCATCTTTACTCCCTCCAGCTGAAGCCAATGGTGAGGTCATTTCCTCCCTTACTCCCCCCCCACAGTAATGAGCGAGCATTATATCAGGGCACCCCCGCATCCATGGGAACCCCTAAAGAAATGCAGGGAATCCCTAAGGATATAGTAGCAGGGCCGGGAGTCCCCATGAATGCGATGGTGGCAGCCACTGCCTACATAAATAGTCAGAGATGCTTGTCGCGCTGGAGTGTGGGGAGGGAGCAGACACGGACAGTCATGGGAGGCAGCCAATGAGAGCAAAAGGAGTGAAAGTGACACAGGCTGCAGCCAATCAGGCTGAACTAGCTGTGTCTGTGCAAAAACTCCCCTCACCCCAGCCTGCACTGCAACTTCTCTTGTGCGGCTGATTACTGGCTGCGTACTAAGGAGCTGGGGACATGAGGATTAATCTCTGCAATAAAAATAGATTGATTTTGAAGTTATGCATTGCCTTTTTAGCATTCCGTTTATATGATCAACAGCTATAAATAGAGAATGGATTGTTTTTTCATGCCTAACAGTTACTCTTTAAGCATGACCTGAACTAGATAACAGCAATATGATCCGTGCTTAAGACTCATGGTTCAGTTAAAGTTGTTTTACAAAGGTTGGCTTTGTAAAAATAATACCTTACCTTCTGGGTACTTAAAATGTTAACACTTGTACAGTCTTTTCTCCTTCTGAACTCAACGCACTTGTTTATCTACAGCCACTAAGGGCATAGTCACCCGGGAGCATTGCCCACACATTCCTTACTGGTTAACTTGCTCCAGGCAGGATTCGACCCCTTGTCTTCCATGTCAAAAGGTGGTTTCTTTTGCCAGTACACTACCCATTTGCACTCAGGTCGTGTCTACACAATACATTACCTTAGCTGGATTCCTTTCAGGTTCATTAATTGCACAAAGGACTATGTCACAGGAGACTTGAGCCTCAGCCAAATGACCATGTTCGGTAACACCATGGGTGTCATGTTTGACACACAGGCATTAGCTGACCGCCAAAATCCATCTCATTACCCGTTTGAGGGCGGCAACTTTCCAGTAAAAGGGAGCAGCTGCCAGGCATAGGAGAAAGCATTTGCAGGGCAGAGTGGTCCACTAATCTGGTTTTAAAATTCACAGAGTTTGGAAGATAGAGGTGTGTTGTCCCTTTCTTTCCGATCTACAGAGAGAGATATCTTAATCAGAGTTGTGTCAGGTCTAATCTCCCCACCTGGCTAGAGTGGTTGCCTTATTGGTAACCCTTGTGAGTATATTTCACATGTGTTCACATAACCCCCTAGTTTACATCGCAACATAATACACTATATTGACTCTTGGTGTCTCCGTTTGTTTTCTTTTGCTGGTTTTAGAATTGTTCCAGATTCCCAAGCCTTTAAGAAATAAAAAAGGTACACAGAGACATTTGAATTTACATTTCTTGCTGGCCATGTTTTATTATTCTTAAATAGGGGAACCAATAGTACATAAATAGTATGCAAAATTCAAAGGCAAAACAAATTTCCAGAGAATTGAGATACTACATGCCATCTTCATGCAGGTTGGAAAAAATTTTTTTTTTTTTTTTGTAAAAACATACAATAAAATCAGGGGGAAAGAATTCTTACATCGACAACTCTTCAATGACAGTAATGTTGTACCATAATTATCACCATGCACGCCTTTCATAACATTGCAAAAAAGATTTTTTTTTTTTTAAATAAAAAAAAGTCTAAAAAAAAAAAAAAAGGAGTATTTAACTTTGAAGCCGTTCCTATGGTGTTCTAGAGATCGGTCAAGCACTTTGAAAATACAAATTCCTATACACAGTGAGCACTTTCCTTGAAATGAAAAAACTTGGGGAAAAGAAAAGTGAAGACAACGATAACCTGTTAATATGCAGGCTAATTTTACAATGTAAACTACAAACTTCTCCACTAGCCTTGGACAACATAAGAATCTAACTGTTAAACTCCATTGTTTTTCATTTAATAAGCTGATGCAGCTACACCGCAATGAAAGAGTTTGAGGCAGGGGACACACTTGTCTTTCAGTTTTTTGCATACATTTTCTGCACACCATGGGCTTGATTCACTATAGCATGATAACTGCCATCACAGTAGTGATCACGCCATCTGCCGCACGCAATGGTTTTCACGCAAACATTGTTACTTTGCGTGATAAGCGAATGTTTGTGCACGATAACATGTGCGTTTCACCACGTGAAACCCTTTGCATGCTGCATATCACAAGTTAGCAGTTATCACGCTATAGTGAATCGAGCCCCATTGGTGTTTGAATATAGAAAACCGTGCGCATTTTTCACAGCAACTAATGTAACTGATAGAGAAAAATTACAAAATGAGCTGAATTATCCTGCAGAATGTCAGTTTTGTTTTCCGTGCACAAAAAAAACACAACAACACATCAAGTGTGAATTAGCCCATTAACATGAATTCTCACATCAGTTTTTCCATGCAGTAGTGTGTCCTCTGCCTTAAAGTGTACCAGAGATAATGATATATTTTTTTTTTTTTAACTTACCCGGGGCTTCCTCCAGCTCCATAAGCGTGGATGCGTCCCTCGCCGTCCTCCCGCAGTCCTTCGTTTAGCAGTAATCAGCTCCAGTATTCGGCTCAGTGAAGTCAGCCGGGGTCTTCTGCACATGCTCAGAAGGTCCACGCATGCACAGAATATCCCGGTTGACAGACTAAAGCCGACTGAGCCAGTTACCGGGGCTGATTACTGCTGAATGGAGGGCAACAGGAGGACTGCGAGGGTAAGTAAAAAAAAAAGAACAAAAAAAAAAACAAAACACTTTGTAATTTGTGATCTCTGGGTCACTATAAGCTCTGTGTACTGCACATTATAATGCTCTATGTACTGCCTTTTAATTAATCAGCAAACATTAGCAGATACTTTAGAGGACGTTTTGGCATGCGTGAAATTTAACAGCTAGAGGCAAGCTGTCCATCCCTCCATCCAAACTGCTTCCAAGGCGTCAGTTTTTGAAACACACACCATATGATTTAATAAATAAAAATACTGCATATTAAACACTTCATAACATTGGATGCAGTCAAGAACATTTATAAATATTTCGGCAACTTTTTGTTGTTGAAAGAATAGTGACTACAATAATGCTGGCTTAAACAGAGTTGCGGGATGGATAGCACTATCCGTGGCGAATACACAGCCACATACTGTTACCTTGAGGTAGATAACACATGCGTACCAAAATCTGCATTCTTCAGTTGCTGCTGGTATCATGTGTTTCAAGAAATGGATATGAAAAAAAAAGCTAAACACGATGAAATATATTAAACTGACATTTTCCATGAAGGTATGTATTGTCTCACTGTGTTAACATCAAGGCAAGATAATATTCAGAAACATAGCAATTGATTTCATTTATATTTCAGTTAGTGCATATTTCCTGTCTCCATCTTTGTTGCATTATTTTGTTTTTTTTTCTTGTGTGCAAATGTCATGCCAGTTTAAAATATGTAGAAAGTAGTTTGAAAATGTAAAAACAATGGTAAACAAAAACTAAAAACTTAAATATGTACTAAAATTACAATTCAAGTAAGGAAAAAACAAAACAAAAAACAAAGATATGTAGAGGACAGAAAAATAAACACTCATGACAAAAAAAACAAAAAAAAAAAACGATGGAGAGTGTTTTAGTTCAAATGTTTCAGAATGCTGCTGTAGGTTTTGCGGGGAATTTGAGGGGAGTATTTCATTGCAGAAGGCATCAGCGTGGCTTGTACAGATTTAAGGGGAGAACCAGCCGGGTTCTGGAACTGGGGAATACCAATGCAGTCCAGATGCTTACTAAGGATGATGTCACCACTAAAATTTGGTAAGCCCACCTCGTATTCCTTGCTGTCACCCTTTCCCTCTTCTGCTACGTCAGGCTCTGTCACTTCCGTTTCTTCCTTCCTACCAAACAAGTTGTCTAGGTAACTTGTGTATGGATTTTCTTTCTCATTATGATCATCTTTCCTTACTTCGCAACAAAATTGATCAATTAGGAAACAGTCTTCACCACTTACGATTGGACTGTCCCAAGAATTTTGATTTCGGGCACCCAATTGAGCTAAATTGGCCATACTTTTCTCTTGTTTTTCCAGACTTACAGACTTGGATATCAAAGATTTTAATTCAATCTGCGTTACAGAGCTGTTCAAGTCGTTGAGCTTGTCTACACTGGAAGAATCATCCTGCAAACTTAGCTGAATGGTACCTGCTATGAATGAATCAAAGTCAAAATCTTTACGCTTTTCCCTTTCTTTCTCAACTAGCTGTTGTGATGCTTTAAGAGCTATCTGAGCCTTCACCAGACCATTTTTTTCACATTTTGATTTCCCCTTCTTATCTAACTTCTCCTTACTTTGCTCCTTCCAGTTAGAGAGATCTATGATAAGTTTTGGCTCATAATAATGATTGACCTCACTATCCCTACACACCAAGTTTTCTAGGTAGGAGGAGGACCTCATTTTGTAGTTACAGGTATGGTTGCACTCAATATCACAATATTTATTCTCATGGTGATTTGAGTGCTGCCAGGAAGGCTCAGCAGAAAAGTAATGATCAAATGCAGGATCTTCATAATACTTTTCTCGATCTCCATCCAAGTATTTGCGAGGATCCACTTGAACCTCCTCCTCATCGCTTCCATCTGAAAGGGCCCTTGGATCACGTTGAACCTCATCAGCTTCAAAATTATTATGAACAGGCCAATCATGGTCTGAATACTGGCTATCATGATATCTGTGAAAATAAAACACCATCATTTAGACCATTATAATAAATGTCAAAACTCAAAAATAAAAAAACTGCAGGAAGAGAAATGCGAAGATGGAACCACGGTATTAGGAATCTTAGCTGAGCAGCAACAACCAACATATGGGCCAGTTCTGCCCAACTTCAATAGTGGTATTTGTTCTCACAAGGATGCATCTTATTTCACAGACCATTATATTAACCCTTACAATGCCAGCTTTTTTTTTTTTTTTTTGAAAGCTACATGACAGTGCCCACTAGGTTTGAATTTTGTTCGTTAAAGTGTAACTGTCAGGCATGAAATCTAAAATCAATTCTTTATTTTTATCTGGTAAACAAGTAAGAAGGATGATAGCCAGGCAATCCAAAAGTTAAAATTCACTATTACCTTTCTTGTTGATAAATGATCATTCCCCAGTTTACCTGACTCGTATTTGGTACATTATTGTCACACAAAGGAAGTTGCAGGGCATGCTGGGTTGTCTTTTTTTCTTCTTTACTTTCCTCTCAAACAAAGAGACACTAATGGCCCGTACTCACGGGCTGCAGAAGTGGCCTGTCGCCAGCACACGTGAGCGTGCTAGCGACAGGCCGGCGACAGCTTCTCTCCAGGTCCCTCCGCGTACACACGCGGAAGAGGGACCAGCGGCGAGACGGAAGCTGTCGCCGACGTTCCTCCTCCCCCCGCCGGAAGCTTCATTCACCTCTATGGAGGTTGCTGTCGCTAGTCCGCGTACTCACGCGGACTAGCGACAGTTGCGGGGGAGGTGCGGCGGCGACTGTCGCCATGCGATTGAAACTTTCAATCGCATGGCGACAAGAGCGGCGGGCGACAGTTCGGGGTGCGCGCGCGTGCGACGGCCCATACTCACGGGCGACCTGTCGCCGCAACACGCGCGCGCCACGTGTTGAGGCGACAAAAGTCCCTCGTGAGTATGGGCCATAACATGAAAAAGTTCCCCTGGGGGGGTACTCACCTCGGGAGGGGGGGGGGAAGCCTCAGGGTCCCAATGAGGCTTCCCACGCCGTCCTCTGTCCCACGGGGGTCTAGCTGCAGCTCTCCGAACAGTGGCCTGACAAATCCGTCAGCTTGTTCAATATTTACCTTTCCAGGCTTCAGCGGGGGCGCTGCTGTGGCTTTTGGCTCTGAAGCAGACGGAAATACCCGATCTCAGTCGGGTCAGCTCTACTGCGCAGGGGCCGGAGACTTGCACCTGAGCAGTAGAGCAGACCTGACAGCAATTGGGTATTCCCGCCTATTTAGGCGCCGAGAGCCGCCACAGCGTCTGCGCAGGAGCCGGGAAGGCTGTTCGGAGGGCTGCAGCGAGACTCCCAAAGGACGGAGGACAGCGTGGGAAGCCTCACTGGGACCCTGAGGCTTCCCCCTCCCGAGGCGAGTACCCCCCCCCAGGGGAACTTACAGGTTTTCTTTAACTAATGCAGCCTGATTGGTTGAAGCCTCTGTCCCTTCTATTTTCCCCTTCCACACCTCTGTTCCTCTCTGATTGGCCAGTATTTCTCATGTTGAGACAACGCACTTTCTATTGCAGAGCTGCGTTGGGGTGCCTGAAGACTGGGAGAAGGGCGAGCAATGCATACACAATCGGGCAGAGGAGAGGAAGGGAGGAAATGACATCAGGATTGGCTTCAAGATGGACACCATTAAAATTGAGAATCTTAAGGAGGATTTTCTCTCTTTACTATAGAAAACCACTAAAATCAAAACGTGGACACTGCAATACATATGTGATGTAAGTAGAGCAAGTATTTATCTACTTATATATGTGGGTTTTTTTCTGAGATAGTATGGCTGACAGCTCCTCTTTGACAAACAAAGCTACATGTATGTATGTCTTGCCCAAATCTACATGTATTCAAGTTCACATTAGTCAGAGATTTGTCACTGAAATGCAAATAAAAATTTGAGAGGATTGAGAATAATGCCAATGAGGATACCAAATTATGGTAATTATGAAAACCTATTACTAAATGTAAATGGACTAATCAAATCTTGCAGTGAAAGCATTTGATTGGTCCATTTTCAAGCTGCATACATTTGCATAATTCTACATCAACTAAGAATTATCTACATATTTAAAGTCACGCAGAAAGTTGCAACTGAGCCAAAACTTTGTACTAAATGCCTTTAGGAGGTCTGTGGCACAGGAATATGGGGCAGCAAAAACAGACGTCCATGGCTATAGGTTTAGATGTCCATGGTGAATGAATGGATTTAGTGATTGCCAGGGGCAACCACCTTTCGGCACCAGCAGTATAAGAACTGCACTAAGTAGCCTGACATTCTCACAGCTGCAGCAGATAACGAGGAGGACTACAGACACCTCAAACAGTTAGGGCTCAAACCCACTAGTAGCCTTTTCTAAGCGCTAATGATTTGAAAAGCTCTTGCTAATTCAATGCTATAGGGGATTTTGATAAAATCACATCGCTCAAGTGGGATCACAACCACAGCATTACATTAGCAAGAGCTTTTCAAATCACAAGAGCTTAGAAAAGGCTTAGTAACGTACTGCTAGTGGGTTCCAGGCCTTAAGGGAATTTATTTTGCTTCAACAGGAATACAGGTGCATAAATTTGCAAACTTCTTTACATCAAAGCAAAGCACGAATCTGGGCATTGCATTACAATCATCAGTCAGTATGGAAGTGAAAACACCTAGACATCCTCAGCAGTCTAAGTGTTAAATTCTGCAGCTCTGTTAATCGAAATAATTTAGCAAAAGCTGCTGCAGCACTTTATGGATCGCTTTCTTCACAGAAAGGGCTGGTTCACACTAAAAGCTTTTTTAGTGCTAGTGCTTTGAAAACCTCTTGCTAATGCAATGCTGCGGGAGGTTTTACAAAATCACATCGCTCCAGTGAGAACACACACACACATAGAATTACATTAGCAAGAGCTTTTAAAATTGCAAGTGCTTAGAAAAGTGCGTGCAGTGTGAACCAGCCCTAACTATCTTTTCTGCTCACTCTCTACCTCCCAGGCAGTCTGAAACCATGTATCCTTATTGGCTATAAGTCAGCAGAGGGGCATGGCTTGAGCTAACTCAGCAGTCACTCCCTCCACCACGTACCCAAGTAACAAAAAAACCCACTGGAACTGAGCAGGCAGCTGTAGGTCTCTGAGGAGATGAACTGGTGCAGCAGGTACAAAGAAACTGTGCCTGACCTGGTGCTTTACATGTGATGCATCACAACCTGGTTATTTTTTCACAGTAAATAGAGTCATTTACAGACGAGTGTTCTTTGAATGGAATTTAAAGGATACCCGAAGGGACATGTGACAGGATGAGATAGACATATGTACAGTGTCTAGCACACAAATAACTATGCTGTGTTCCTTTTTCCTCTCTGCCTGAAAGAGTTAAATATCAGGTATGTAAGTGGCTGACTCGGTCCTGACTCAGACAGGAAGTGACTACAGTGTGACCCTCACTGATAAGAAATTCCAAATATAAAACACTTTCCTAGCAGAAAACGGCTTCTGAGAGCAAGAAAGAGGTACACATGGGAATTTCTTATCAGTGAGGGTCACACTGTAGTCACTTTCTGTCAGTCAGGACTGAGTCATCCACTTACATACCTGATATTTAACTCTTTCAGGCAGAGAAAGAAAAAAAAAAAAAAAAGGAACATAGCATAGTTATTTGTGTGCTAGGCACTGTACATACACATGTCTATTTCATCATGTCACATATCAGTTCGGGTATCCTTGAATGATAAACAATGGAATGGTTTGAGTTTTTCAATAATCTGCTGTATCACAGTGGTTCTCAGACTCATACAGCGGGTCAACTTAAATTACACCAAAGAACCAAAAGCACAGCCTAAACCAGCTAGTCCAGACTCTAAAATTGCTACAAAGCAATGGTTCTGAATTCATGCATGGCACAAGGAGCCTGGCTGTGAACAAGCACATCCGGACTGGGCATGCACAAGTAAGGTCCGCGCATGTTCAGTAGAGGGAAGTGCTTGTACAGGAAACAAACAGGGATCAGCACTTTGTTCAACTGAATATGCCTGGACCGTACTAGTGCATGCCCAGTGCAGATGGGCTCATCCAAAGCCAGAAGATAAAGAGTGGCCCAGCACTGGAATGGTGGGCTATAAGAGGTTCCGGGAAGCCTCTAGACTGAGGCTTCCCAATACCGAAGTATCTTATTTTTAATACAGACGCATTATAATGGGCACAGAAAACATGAAAATATTTTAGTGCCATTACCTTTCCCAGTTGTCGACATGGCTGTGGTTATCCTCCATCAATAATATATCATCTACTTCATCTTCAATGTGAAAAGGATGGTTTGAGATTGGCTCATCCAAAGGGAATGAGTAGATACTCATATAAGGGTGAGACAAAGCTTCTTCTGCCGTTAATCGGTCCATAGGACTAAATGTCAAAATTTGCCCAAGGAAATCTAGTGCTATTAAGGGATAAAGAAACAGTCAATTTGTTGGAACTTAGATGAAAAGTTAAATTAACAAACACAAGGAATGAATGACTAATCACGTAGAAAGCTTACCCTCAGGACTGATCTCTGGAAGTAGCTGTGTTAAAGGAGTATGTGGCTCAGACATATCGTTTTTGATAAAAACTGGGATTACATTAAGAAGCTCTTGTCTGTCTTCTTCATGAACAACGGGGATGGACTCCAGAATTAGCTGCATCTGCTCAAGTTCATGTGCACCTTAAAAAAACAAAAAACAATGCATATTTTTACATACACTGTCAAGATCATCTTAGCAACGCTGGACTGACTATCGTTTACTGTCAGTGTCTCTGAAATGTCATCACGAAGACTGAGCTTGAAGCACACCATTATAAAAGCATTTCACCACTGAGGTTATGCAGAATATAATAAGAGGTTAAAAAGGACTTGTGATGACTCAGAACACCCATTTTTTTTACATTGGATTATCCTGGTTTCAGCAACAGAAATGCTTTTTGTAATTATATATTGCTGTGTATTGGCATATAACACCACCCTCAGTGAAAGCACTGTGGGAAATCAACTGATGTTCCTGCTCACTACACACAAGGATGGGGGGTGGGGGTGTTTGGGAAGGGGTAGTGGTGTCGGAATCATCCTATAGTGATTTCAACTTGCCTGAAGATAAGATGCTGCCATCACTGATACATTTAAGAATGTAATCAGGGAGGCAAGATTTCACAGTGGGCAAACATACTAATTTTGCAATCGACGTAAAAAAATAAAAATGTATTTTTAAGTTATAAATTGGTAAAGTTCCTCTAGGTGTGTGGCATTTTAAAGGTGATATAATTAGGACCCTCTGTCCATGCACTCAAAGTGCATCATCACTAAAATCCAAATAAAAAAAAAGGGAAAGTCCCAATGTGCATATTAATTAGTAAGAAGAACTTTAATTACTGTGAAATTCCAGTGTATTATTCCCCAGCTCTAGCAAACATGTTGCTATGGTATTTCATTTAAACGTTTGGCATTATCTGCAGCATATGACTGCGTAACAAAACCACTGCAAGTCTTGCAAGGGTATATTAGGCCATTACCTCAACACAAAACCTACTCAGTGGCAGGTAGGTTAAATAAAGCCATCCTGTCTAGAAAACTGACCAGGTGGAGCATCCACTAACCTGCAAAAAGAGTTTTTCCAGTCAGCATTTCAGCAAAGATGCACCCAGCTGCCCACATGTCAATAGCCTTAGTGTAGTTATTTGGTGAAAGTAAAAGGCGTGGGGATCTGTACCATTTGGTGACAAGTCCTTCAGACAGATGTCCCTGGGGAGAGGGAAACAAACATTACTTTGTGACACACCTGCAAAACATACATACACAGAAAATGTTGGCTCTCAACCAACATTCAGAGAAACGAAGAGGAAAAAAAAAATAAAAATAAAAAAAAGGATGAAACCAGAGTTACATCTACTTAAACTATAATCAGTCTTCAAGTTGGGCGTTTCTAAAACATGCTTTACAAAATCTTAATATTGCAATTTACTCATCTGGAGCAGGCATGAATGCAGTCACGTATACATGTAATAAAGGCAACGGGAAATTTGGGTGCAGGGCAAAGCCAAAAAATGGCTCACCCTGCTTTTGCAAAAGTCCCAGCCGTGTTAATTGCTATTCCCCCACCAGGCCGCCGTGGACTCCGGGGTAAAACATAATTCAGCTACCAACTATTGCTAGTGGTCAAATTATGCTGTTTTTTATAGTAATTTGGAATGTGTTTTGATGATGCCCAAATTACTGTCTGAGCAACGCTATAACTGCAATTCCCATTACGCCCTAGGGTGGCACATGGTGCGCCCAAATTTCTTGCATCGTTTTTTCGGTCTGTCACACCTGAGAACACTATAAACTGCAGTTTCCATGTCAATGGCTGACTTATGATGCCAGCAGTACAGGATGACACAGCCATAGAGTATGGACCTTTCAAAACAATGCTGCATGCACGATCCCAGTATTGCTAGCCTCACGAGAATACCTAAAAGCACACTTGACTCGAGGCAAAGCACCCCAAGGTAAACGCACAAAATACATCCTGTGGAGCTGTAGAGAGTAATACAGAATTCTGTGGAGCCAGCATGAATATACCTCTGTGCTTACCCTAGGTAGACTTGCCTGGGTCAGGTATACTGTTAAAGAATATTTTGTTAAAAAAAGGACAGCATTCATATTGCATGTTGTGCTGATAAACCATGTTGTACTGTCAATATGAATGTCTGTTTACCAATGAGTTAAGCATTGGGCACACTGCTACTGAAAAACTGGTACCCATTATCTGGCCAATCTTCAGGTAGGGCACTCATTATGAAATGTAAATACACGGTCAAACCAGTAAGTACCATCATTTTTACCAAAGGTGAATCTGAATAAAACGTACAAGAGACAAAGGCTCATCTCCCAGGCATTCAAAACATTAGCTGTGTCCTTAAACAACAACTTATGTTACAGCACAAATCCCTACTGAGAGAAAACAGAAATTATGGTGCATAACAGAATGTGCACAGCTCATAATAAATCTCCAAAGTCTCATTTGTTTAGAATTTATTCATGGACTGCTTTATTTTAATCAGTGAGAACTGCACACATCGTGAGAGGTCTATTCATTTCATTATATCTTCTGTATGGTAGGGGAATGCTCAAAAAGAGAAATCAATGCACTCGGCAATTTGATTACAGCATCTAGAGCAGTAGCTTCTTTGCTCCCAGATTCCACTATGTAAATTAGGGTGGAGCAAACTGAACACAATTAGGTGGTACAGATTAGCAGATCTGAGGTGAAATCAAAAGTTGAAGATTAGATCAATAAGATGCTAATAATTCCAAATTGATGCAGCCTAAAAACAGCACAATCAAATACCTGCTGGACCAGCCATTTTCAAGCTGCATAGGTTTGCCTAAAATAATTAAGATTTCAATGGCCATCCATACTCTAGATACAGAAGTGTCTTTCACATTTGTAGGAGCTATGAGCGTTACACACTGGTGAACACAGATGTCTGTCTCATAACTCTGGTACAAGGTGTTAATCCAGGTTAATGAGGAAAAAAAAAGATTTACTGTATATCTCTCTTTATCTATCTCAAAGATATGTGTATATGAGATAGAAAATGTGTATACCCAGCTTCAGGTAAACTGAGGCACTCAGCGATGTCACCCATCACTGAAGGAAGACTGTGGTGGAGCCAAGTGTATGAAACCACTATTATATATAAAAAGAGAAGTGTTTACTAAAGATACTGCTGCTGTTTCTTATTCGGTTAATAGTTTTCCTCTTCCCAGCCCTACAGCTCTAAACTAAAGATACAGGCTAGCCAGCCCGCTTGCTGCACAGGTTAGTGTTCATTGAGGCATCAGATTGCGCAAACTCTCAAGCAACTTGAAGTTACACAAATTCGGCAAGGGTAATCCTTGCCTGCGCCGCATAACAGAGACCCTACTGCATATGTTAATTTTATGCAAGTTGAACATGGACCATTCAAATGAAGGAGCGGATGATTTTTCAGTTCCAAGCTGCATAAACTTAAAAAACTTTCATCAACCTGAAAATCCTAGCATCTCATTGACCATCTCTAATGGTATGCTAGTTTACCAAGCATGTTTTATATTCTGTGAGCATTACACCAATGTCTAGACATTAATACAATAACTCAGATGGGTTTGGAGAGTACAATGGACCTTCTCTACTTGCATACTTACTAGATAAACAAACAAGTTTTATAATATGAAGTAATAAATGAGTGAAAACTGCATAATTAACAGAACATGCATTAAAATGTTTTGCCAAATGGCCATTTCTGCAACTGGAAAAACCCTGCTACATGAATCAACAGTTTCTTATTTCTGCCTGCCAATGTTCTACCACCTTCCAGTCAGGCGGACACTGCGATAGGCTGTCAGCCAATAGGGAGTCAGGCGGACACTGCGATAGGCTGTCAGCCAATAGGGAGGCATGGTTTCAGATGCCCATGTGACTAAAGGGAGTAGTGGTTCAGGCTGGCTAGGTGTGAGCAAGCAGTAGCTATCAGTCCATGAGAATCTCTTAACCCCCCTGGCGGTATAATTCCAGCGGCTATGCAGCCGCGCGAGGGTTTATTTCGTCTTTTATAGCATGTAGCTAGCCTAGTGCTAGCTACATGCTTCCCCCCTCCCCGCTGCGTCCGCCCGTCCCCTCCGATCGCCGCTTGCCCATAAGGAAATCCCGTTCTGAACGGGATTTCCTTGAGGGCTTCCCCCGTCACCATGGCGACGAATGGAGTGACGTCATCGATGTCACGGACGTCGTGACGTCACAGGGAGTCCCGATCCACCCCATAGCGCAGCCTGGCGGCGATTGGCCAGGCTGCGCAAGGGGTATGCGGGGGGGGGGGGGGGCCCTGCTTCCGCGGCGGGTAGCGGCGCATCGGCGGCGGCGATCAGAGCAAACACGCAGCTAGCAAAGTGCTAGCTGCGTGTTTGAAAAAAAAATAATTATGTAGATCGGCCCAGCAGGGCCTGAGCGGCACCCTCCGGCGGCTTACCCCGTGTCACAGACAACAGATGTATTGTGCTATCCACGTAATGATTCCTGTGAATTTTATAAAGGAAAAGCAGAAAATCCTATTCTAGGCAGTGGCCATCTTGCCAAGCTAATGCTGACGACATATCCTCCCTCACTCTAGTTTCCCCTTCTCTTACTCCAGGGGTCTCAAACTCGCGGCCCGCGGGCCATTTGCGGCCCTCGATACAATATTTTGTGGCCCTCGCCGGCAAAAGCTTCCTTATAGATCGATTCAGTGCTCCCAAGTAATCTGCCGCATCCCCGCCGCTAAACGAGGGCTGCAGAGCCCCCAAATCGCCCGGGGGGGGGGTCAATCCGCCGGCATTTCCTGGAAGGGGCAGAGCTTTCAGCTTCAGCTCTGCCCCTCCTGACGTCAATCGCCGCACGGATCGCCGCCTCTCCCCGCCCCTCTCTGTGAAGGAAGAGTGAGAGGGGCGGGCAGAGGCGGCGATGCGCCACGATTGTGAAATTCCTTATGCGGCCCAGCCTCATCCTGACTTTGCCTCCTGCGGTGTATTCTTTAGCTGCCCTCCTCCCAGAGTCTTCAGACCCTCCCACTAAGGTGTATACTAGGAACTGCACTGTTTTTTCTTTATTTACACATCCAATCACTAAGTCACCTCAGCCTTGCTTGTAAACACGAGTAATCAGAGGGTGTTTCTGATAAGCAGCTGTCAGGGAAATAAATGGAAGAGGAGGAATATATTATAGATAAAATGAACTCCCAGCATTTAACACTTTGGCACTGTTAGGCACTAGGGCCAGTGCTCCTAAAGTATGTGATAACTACAAACCATAACAGCAAAAAAAGTTTTGCAAGTTTTGAATGCAGGATTAGCATCTTTATCACTTAATACACTCAGACCAGTTGCTGTTGAAATTTGATTTTTATGGTGACAATCCTGCTTTAAAGTGGATCCGAGGTGAACTTTTACTCATTGCATAATTGTGTTCCTTTCCTATTGTTTATAGGGCATTCCTCAAGCCAAATACCTTGTTTTAATACTCTAATTCCCTATAAACGAAAAACCACGCCCACAGGTTTTCAGAGAGCCTTGGCAGTAGCAAGGGCTCATGGGAGCTCACTACAAAAACCTACTACACAGAAAGTGTACATGCTAGGGTGTGCTAAACAAGTGGGTACATGCACTGGTCAAAAACCTAGAATTAGTAAACAAACACTACCAGTATATGCCGTTCAACCACCTGATATTTATTGAGAATCAAAGGGTTTCTTATAAAAACCTTGATTGATAATAGTTAAGTCTGTAAAAAAAGTTTTTAATGTAGCACACCATAATAATGCAATTTTTCATTAAACGGGGTGTTACCCCACAATGTCTCAAACAGAAAGTCTCAGGGGACTGTGCACAGACCAGAATATAACCAGTTGACCATATCACTCCCTCAACATGGGGAGAGGCGGGCACGGACACCTACAATGCCAAAAGATTAAAGCATCTAATATGCTAATCGCCCGTCAAACGTGTCCGCATCACCCCATGTACTTATATCACTGTGGTCAACAGCAATAAAAATGCGCCACCCCAAGTCTGAGGCCCTGAGTTTGATACTCCCGCAGATACACACCGTGGACACTGCGGTCAGTTGGGCAGGCTAAAAACAGTCCATGCGGACACTGCATATCGCATCAATGGAGGAGGTGGTAACTATGTGAAACAGTGCATACGGCATCTATATCCGCAAAGTTCATGTGTATATCCAATTATGATGAAGTATTACATGCATGGAAACTTCGTTGATATGGTCAACTGGTTATATTTTGGTCTGTGCACAGTCCCCTGAGACTTTCTGTTTGAGACATTGTGGGGTAACACCCCGTTTAATGAAAAATTGTGCATTATTATGGTGTGCTACATTAAAAACTTTTTTTACAGACTTAACTATTATCATTTAAGGTTTTTATAAGAAACCCTTTGATTCTCAATAAATATCAGGTGGTTGAAAGGCATATACTGGTAGTGTGTTTACTAACTCATGGGAGCTCAGTCTGGGCAGGAGGAGGAGATGTTACTAGCCATTGATTTCAGAGGCAGAGGGGAGGAGGGAGGAGAGGGGAGGAGAGGGGGGTGGGGTTAGGTTTTTTTCACAGGCTTAGTGATCAAGATACAGATAAGCCTGCCTCTGTGTAATGTTTACAAACAACATGGCTGCTGTCATTGTATCACAGGAAGACATAATTTTCTATTAAAGCTGTTTGCAGCTATATTTGCTGTGTAAACTATCTAAACTTTAAATAAGATATATATACAAATTACTTGTTATAGTTAGTTTTTCATCTCGGATCCGCTTTAACCTCATGAATAGGTGGTTTGCTTTTTTTACTGGGCAAAAAACAAGTCCATAGAGTAACTGCCCCTGGACTGGAGGTATTAACCTCCCTGGCGTTTCAATTGCGGCGCACGGCCGCGGGAGGTTTTTTTTTTATATAGTTATTTTTTTATTTTTTTTTTAACTCCCTTCGCTTTCGCCTCCCTCCACTTTCCCACCAAACCCTCCGATCGCCGCCAGCGCAAATACCCAACAGGAAATCCAGTTCTGAACGGGATTTCCTGTATGGGCTCCCCCGTCACCATGGCGACGATCGGAATTATTATTATTATTATTTAGTATTTATATAGCGCCGACATATTACGCAGCGCTGTACAGTGTATATATATATATACCTTGTCACTAACTGTCCCTCAAAGGAGCTCACAATCTAATCCCTACCATTGCCATATGTCTATATTATGTAGTGTAAGTAGTGTAGTGTAAGTCTAGGGCCAATTTTTTTTTTTTTTTTTTTTTTTTTAGGGGGAGCCAATTAACTTATCTGTATGTTTTTGGAATGTGGGAGGAAACCGGAGTGCCCGGAGGAAACCCACGCAGACACGGAGAGAACATACAAACTCTTTGCAGATAGTGCCCTGGCTGGGATTCGAACCAGGGACCTAGTGCTGCAAGGCGAGAGAGCTAACCACTACGCCACCGTGCTGCCCAATGACGTCATTGACGGCAGGGGGAGTCCCGATCCACCCCATAGCGCAGCCTGGCAGTGATTGGCCTGGCTGCTCAAGGGGTCTGCGCGCGCGGGGGGGGGGGGGGGTTGTCCCTTTGGCTGTGTTTGAAAAAAAATTATGCAAATCGGCCCAATAGGGCCTGAGCAATAGACTGCGGCGTTACTGGACGAGCTGAGCTCGTCCGTAACGCCCAGGAGGTTAATGTGCCAGCATTCATTATCCAAGCTCTTTACTTTTGACTCCTCTGTTACACACATACAGTGCCTCCTCTGAAGTGATGGCAATGTAACACTCATGAATGTCACTTCCTTCTCTTGTAATATTGTGAGACCTGTTACTGTAAATGTGTGCTGAGGCCTTTGACAACAGCATTGCGGAGGGACATTACACTTCAGAAAGTCAAATTTCATGCTGCTAAGTCAGTGCAATAGTGGGCTAACTGGTAAGCTCCATTTATTACAACAGCATGTTTTTTTGTTTTTCATGTAGCAGTGGTATTTTATATCTAAACCTTTTTGCAACATAAAAATACAATGCTAGGCTCACAAGGTGAACAGTAGCCATACAGTGCCTTCTGCTATGACAGGGCATTAAAGAACAACAATCACAATTTAAAATACACATATGCAAAAAGTACATTTCTCCCAGAGTAAAATGTACCAGAAATACCTTTTCTTCCACGTTGCTGTCACTTACAGTAGGCAGGAAAATCATCTGTCAGACCTGACAGGTTTTGGACTAGTCCAGCTCCTAATGGGGGCTCTCTTTTCTACATACACTCTATGGAATGGATGTGCACAAATATGTTAGTTGGCCTCCCACACTTGCTTGCACACTATTTTGGCAGGTGGACTGAACAACTGTCACTCAGGAACTGCTTTTTTAAAAATACAGAAAGCCTTTGAGAATCCCCCATGAGGAGATGGAATAGTTCAAAACCTGTCAGACTTTTACAATCAATTGTGACCGTGACACAGGAAAACATTTTAGTGCATTTTAATCTGGAACAAATGTTGATTTTCTACATATGCATGATCATTTTTTCACAATAGTGGCCCTTTAAAAGCATACATGTATACAGGACCTGCCTTTCACCCTTATCCTTTGCCCCCCCAACTTCCATATTTGCCTGTGCCCCGCTGCAACATAACCTGAACAAAAAGTAATCCAGGTCTGCAGTGCACCAAGCAGGGCTTGGAAAGGTAATTTTAAAGTGGACCTGAACTCTTGCACAGGACTAAAGTAGTACATAGAGAAATGCACCCTGTATGGATCTCTTCCCTGTGTCACATCATGACTGCCAACAGCAGAGATGGCAGATTAGGCCTTTTAAAAGCACAGGAGGTTAACAATATGTCTGCTTTCATGAATCAGGAAGTAGAAAGTGCAGATTTATTTTAGGATTTGTATCAGCTGTAACAATTTTTTTTTTTTTAAGGTTATGCTGCTGTAGGTAAATATGCTGTTGCATAGCTTTTAGAGCAGAGAGGACGTTCTGAGTTCAGGTCCACTTTAATATGCCATACCTGCAACTTAAAAAGCTGGAAATGGTAACCATTTATAACTACACTTATGCTTTAATTTCCCCGCTTTAATTTCCCCATTTAAACTATAAATAAGGGCACAACATACCTTGTGGGAATAATGGGGGTCCATAATCCGTGCAAGACCAAAGTCTCCAATTCTCACCACCAAATCTTCAGTGTTTATGAAGAGGTTTGCTGGCTTAAGGTCTCGATGCAGCACGTTAGCTGAATGGATATATTTAAGCCCACGTAGCAGCTGGTACATGAAAAGCCTGGCATGCTCTTCACGAAGTGGGCCTTGCTCAAGGAGCTTGGCTAGGTCGGTCTCCATATACTCCTGAACAATATACACACAGTTCAGCTCAGTTAGGGAGCCCACATCATCTGTCAGGCTATTTCCATTAGGGCCGAGAATTTCAAATACTTTAACAATGTTTTCATGATCAAGTCTCCGGATAATTTTGATCTCCCGCAGAGCATGTTTGACACTCTGAGGGTCGGTCAGAACAATTTTCTTCACAGCCACTCGCTTATCACAGTCATTATCAACAGCAGAAAAAACTAAGCCATTACCACCATAGCCAAGGGGTTTTAAGTCCATATAGCGAGAGCCCAAATCAAATCCATGAATGTTCATAAGACTTTCAAACTTCTCTGCCATAATGGCTACTTTACTTCCTTTGTCCAGGAATTTTCACTTTTCCTAAAAATGTGACAACACCTCACTGCTGGCAGCTAAGGAACAGGTTTCATACACCTTAGAAAACACTCTTCTTTACACTGGTTTTCTCCAATTTTCATTGCATATCAGCCTGCCAGGCCAGATGTCTCCCGCAAGCCACAACGCTAAAGCTCAGATTGGACTGTAGCAAAATGACAGTATTCATAGTTCACAAGAGATGCAGCATTCCGGCAAACATTAAGAAAAACACTCAATGGAAGTGAAACGGAATGAAATGACATACTATGCACGCGACTCTAGTGTGCAAAACAAGTTAACATTGAACAAAAATATGAATAAATATGCAAAAGATAGGCTTCTATCAACATCCTCCTCACAGTGCAGATACATTCAGTGTTGAACTGGTCCTGAGCAGCGTCATTCTATGGTGCTGGTAAGCACTAGAAATTACTTTATTGTGATGTTTTGTTTACAGTGCATCCGAAGAGGAAACCGTGGCAGACCTTAAATTACAGAAGAGTTCTTCTGTTAATGATCAGGTGGCTCCAGCTCACCACAATCACAATCAAAGCTGCTATCCATCTTATTTTCAGAAAACCTGGAAGAAAAAAAAAATGCTATTGTTTGTATGACGTAAAGAAACAGACGAAGCAGGTTATGCATGACCATATGTACGCATTAAAATAAACATTACCAGTCATAATAAATGTGTAGGTTTAAAATACCCTTTTTACGATCAGCCAAACAGAGTGCTCTCCATGCAACTGTAGTGGTTGGCTAAAAAGAACACTATACACTCTTAGCTACTGCCAAATGAAGCATCCCTCCTCCTCTGGCTAAAGGAAACCTGAGAGAATACATTGCTGACCTTTGAGGAAAATGCTACCTGCCTGGCTCTCAGGCTGATACTATATACTTTCCTACCTATCCAAAACAGGCACGCAGATCAGCTATTGTGACGTTAATGACTTCAAAGGCAGCAGACATGTTCCAAGTTAGTCACTTGATGGAGTCAGGTTTACCAAGATGAAGAGCAAGAGTAATCCGCAAACCTGGAGTAGACTATTTAAACTGTCAGAATCCTAAAGTTCCCTTTTCCCTTCACTCGTTCTCAAAATGCCCATAAAGAAAATGAAAAACTGAAAACCGTGATCACTCTTTACAGCAGGTAGCCAGGTTCTCATCCACGACTTGTTTTCTATCTAGAAATACAGCTGTCGATGTGATTGCTAATAATGTTAGCTTCACACTGGTAAAAGCATACTGTTGCTCTGGGGGGTGGAGATACAGCATGCCAGATGATGGAGAAGTCTCAGGTGGGCAAAGTAAGGAGGGTTCCATTGTGGTCATCGTGGATGATCAAGCACATAGGATCTTTTGGCGATGCACCAGGGTATTGGATACATGCTAGATTCTCAGTAGAGACAGGCCAGACCAGACAAATCTGCAGAATAAAGGCCCATACACACGTCGGATTTCCGTGAACGACGGGTCATTTGAACGTCCCGTCGTTCACCCGCTAAATCGGGCGTGTGTACAGACTGTCGTTCGCTTGATAAGAGTGAGTTTACAAACTCACTCTTATCAAGCGAACAACAGTCTGTACACACGCCCGATTTAGTGGGTGAACGACGGGACGTTCAAACGACCCGTCGTTCACGGAAATCCGACGTGTGTATGGGCCTTTAAAGAGAGTCTGAAGCGAGAATAAATTTCGCTTCAGACCTCATAGTTAGCAGGGGCATGTGTGCCCCTGCTAAAACGCCACTATCCCGCGGCTTAACGGGGGTCCCTTCACCCCGAAATCCCCTCCGTACATCGCGGAATCTGTTCCGCATTGGGGCAGGGCTAACCACCGCAGCCCTGCCTCCCGCGCATCTCTCAGATGCGTACCTCCGCCTCTCCCCCGCCCCTCTCAGTGTTCCTTCACTGAGAGGGGCGGGGGAGAGGCGGCGATGCGCGTCTGATAGACGCGCTGAGAGGCAGGGCTGCAGCCGTTAGCCCTGCCTCCAGGAAGAGCAAAATTTACGACCAATTTGGTCGTTGATTTTGCAAGGGGTGTGTGGGGGTGAAGGGACCCCCATTTAGCCACGGAATAGCGGCGTTTTAGCAGGGGCACGTGTGCCCCTGCTAACTATGAGCTCTGAAGCGAGAATTATTTTCGCTTCAGTGTCTCTAAGTCTAGTGTGTGTATAAGGCTTAAGGGCGTACAGAGCATGTGTACAAGTCATTTAGATCTGCACCTGGAACTGGGTTTTAACCAAAGGGAATTACAACTCTACAGTAGTCCCATTCCAAGGCAACTATAATGAATTTTCTATTTGGGGAATCTTTAAAATTCTACTGCAAAAAAAGGTATAGCTGCATTTTCCACTACAATCACAGCTTTGAAATTAGTACTCAAATTATAAGTAGGAAAAAATTATCTCCTTGCAAAGGCCATGATAGAGGAGATTAAGTAGGTTTTTAATGTGCTCCTAATGTATCTACACATGAGAGCATGTTCTATTTCACCAGAAATGAAAACAAATCATAGGTACATAAAGAATAAATTGACACATTACATTGATATGATACAATTTAAGTAGCTGCGAAACGGTGCACAGGACAGATGCGAAACGGTGCACAGGACAGAAGGAACACAAAGAAATGCACCCTGTATGTATTTAGAGAGTTTCGCCTGTCTAATTACTGTAATTTGATCTCTCAGATGTGTCAACTGGCTGCCCCAGCAGAGCAGCTAATTTATAAACAAAGAATGTTAACCCTATGGGCCCATTCACACTTGCTGATTGCAAAACACTAGTGATTTTGCTAGCGTTTTGCGGCGATTAACACCCCCCGCCCCCCCCCCCCCAAAAAAAAAATCACCATTAACACTTGGCGATTTTTTTCTAGCAATCGTGTTTTGCGCTTCTATAGCACTGAAACGCGATTGCCGGGAAATCGCCTGAAAATGGTGCAGGCTACGCATTTGTGTTTAGCGGTTTTGGGCGATTAGCGCAAATCGCCCAAATGAGAATGGGCCCATAAACTTTTATTACCCTATCGCTTTGAAAAGCGCTAGCGTTTGATCGTTTTGCCGAAATCGCCGGCAAAACGCTCAAGTGTGAATGGGCCCTATGTTTGCTTCTATGAAAGCAGGAAGTAAACACTGCAGATTTACATCAGCTGTAACAAACAAACATTCTCTTTAAAGGTTATGTTGTTGCATATCTTTTGGTACAGATAGGGAGTTCTGAGTTCAGGTTCGCTTTAATGTGCACCCTAGCAGTCCCATGAACTGGACAGCAATGAGATCATGCTGGGCTTTGAGCTACTAGGAAGGTAACCATAATCTGTTGCAGTCCCAGATGGAAGTGATGGTTTCTCAGATGTGAGCACAAACGGCAAACAAAAAAATTGGGTGGGAGGGGCGCTTGATCTTATTTCTACACTATACAAAAAAAAAAAAAAAAAAAGATTCTTGCGTTGACTTTAATTGATTAATTCTATTATAAGTTAGCCATACATTGCAATTACAAAAACAAAGCCTACCAGACTGACATACTTATACAATGCTCAAATCTCCTGCAGTGCTTTATAGACTGTCCCCATGAGGGGTTCACAATCCAACCCCTACCATAATTATATGTCCACCATAGTAAGGCCAATTGTTTTTCTATGAGTGTGTGACAGCATGGGCGCAATATCCATGCAGACAGTATAGCATTGCAAGGCAACAATGACATTGGCTATGCTGCCCTTTTTCATCATATGATTAGGAAGCAGAGAACACTCCCAAAGACAGAAATAAAACTTGGTGCTTGTCTACTTTAGGGGACCCAGCAGGAAACCTCATAGGGAAAAGCTCAATCACAGAACCATCTTGTGATAGGCCAAATAGTGTGGACATAGCTTACTACAGCCCATCTGAAACCTGCAGTTTGGGAGAATGCCATCCACCCAATCACATTAGCTTAAATTCCCTATGAGATTTCCTGCTGTGTTACAAACCGTAACTACTCCCAAAACTGTCTAACCCTGTTCCATACGATTCAAACTAGAAGTAAAGCAGCGCCTCAAATTGTTTTAAAAACCATCTCACTAATCAGAAATAAACTGACTTAAATATTCACAACTTAGCTGTAAAACTATTTAGAGGTTGGAAATACAACTATTTTGATATAAATGGATCTGGATTCAAAACTAAAAGTCATCACACTGGAAATAAGGCTGATTAAAATTATTTCAATCAATATTAGCATTAAAAAGAAAAGCCATGCTTAGGTCTGCTCACTACACACTCAGGCATTTCAGACACAACAGATCGTAGCTGAAAGCATTCTGTTCCATTTGGATTAATCAGTTGCCACATATACCCGTGAAAGCAGCTGTCACTACAAGCTCCGACGTCATGAGTGACGTGCTCTTTCCGGGCAATCTGCAGGGAATTCCCTCAGACTACACATCCTTGTTATCCCCCCACCGTCTGCCGGTCCCCTCATGTCCCAGGACAATAGGGAGCACAGCTGTACTATAGACTCATCCGCCCACATGAGGGCAGAGGCACGGCTGGCCAGCATCCAGGCAGCGCACAACTGCAGGTGATGAAGTCACACCACAGTATGGCCCATGATGGAACCGGCGGCCACGTTGCATGTGGACTGTATGAGTCAGTGACATGAGACCTCCCACCGCCGGATATAGCGCAGGGCGAGCTATGAGCCCCGCATGCACACACAGCCATCCACCATTGGTAAAATAGGCGCAGGCAGATCGCAGCCCTTTCTCTAGTAAATGCTAATGTGGCCGCACAGTATGTCACGAGAGCTCCATCAGGAGGACTGGAGAGCGCTTTGTGGACGGCCATTGGCCGCACTCTGCCGAAGCCCCGCCCCCCAGCCCGGCTCCATTCCCAAAGCTGCCAGCTGGGCCGGCCGCGCGTCAAATCATCGCCGCTCCGTACGGCCCCCTATTCACAATCCCCGCTACGTCGGGACTCGTAGTCCCCGGAGAGGTCACTACGCAAGCGGCGCAGGGATCCCCCTCTCATACAACAAAGTGAAGGTGATTCGGGGCTCCGGGGGTACAGCGGGAAGCCCCAGTAGCAGGATACAGAGGGGGGATGTGGAGAGGCACAGTGCGGTTATCATCACAGCGAGGGAGCCGTAGTATTGGTGCGTGCGGGAGCTCCGGAGCCGCTGTGATGATAGAGATAAGGAGGGGTGGGGGGCAGATATCTGCCGCAGCCCCGCACTGTCATTACCGTACAGATCCCGGGGAGCCCGCCTGCTCCAGTGTGTGCGGGGAAGCCTGGAGGAACCAATGTATTGTATTGTCAGTCACACAATGGGGAGACATACACGCACGGCGGCGGACGGGAGCAGCACACGGCGCTGGGGGGGGGGGGGGGGGGGGCGCAGGACGGCGGCTACTCACAGCTCTCGTCCACTTCATAAGGTTTTCGGAGAGAGGACTGGGGTCGCACACTCCGCTCGGCTGCTCTTCTCGCTCACTCTCTGCCGCAGTCGCCATGTACCCGGACTGACTGCTGAGGGGGAGGAGACTCGCAGACACCCGATCTGCCGCCTACTGCGTCACCTGGAACGCCCCCTGCAGGCTAACACGTCATCCAGGCGGGAGAATTCAAACGAGACCCTTCCTGTCAATCACTTTCCGCTTGTCAGTCACGTGTTGGGGAGGAGTTAAGAGCTGTAGTGTGGGGAGAATGAATGGCTGGTTGGTCGTGTTGCGGTTCTTTACTGGCTGCTGCCCACTTCTGTGCGGGGGAAGCGGGGTGCGTGAGCGGCAGTGCTCGTCACACATATACGTACGTAGCCGCACACTGCAGCTGTCCTGAGGAGGACGTGTGCGCGGCTGTGGTGTGACTATCGCGGCGTAGCAGAAGGAAGGCCTCTTATAGACTCCACGCCGGTGCACCATTACAGCATAACGCGATTCTCCAGTAAATGCGTATTGCTATCTTTTTACACTCTTTATTCTGCATAGCGTGGAAAAGGGGTGTAACGCTTTGTCGGGATACAATACCCTACTGCTACTACTCGGGTATACATTGGAGAAGTTATCGTTTTACAGGGATGCTGGTCAGCAGCAGTGGAAGTCCAAAGTGGGTTCCGGAAGGGTATAAGACAAGACAAATAACATTTATATTGCGCTTTTCTCCTAGCGGACTCAAAGCGCCAGAGCAGAGCAGCAGCCACTAGGGCGCGCTCTATTGGCAGTAGCAGTGTAAGGGAGACTTGCCAAAGGTCTCCTACTGAATTAGTGCTGGCTTACTGAACAGGCAGAGCCGATATTCGAACCCTGGTCTCCTATGTCAGAGGCAGAGCCCTTAACCATTACACCATCAGCCAACTGTATACACGTGGATGGCTCGCATGTGATATCAAACACATCGATTTTGGCGTAGCCAGTGCCACATAGACCATAATGGGAATTACGGTTATTGCAGCGCACAGAGAATAACTTTGGAGACGTCAGAAGATGGAGCTGAAGTTGCGTTTAAAACACTGCAATTTGGCCCCCGGCAATAGCTGGAAGCTGAATTACATAATTCCCCACTATCAACTTGGACCTGGAGGGGGAATAGTAATTAACGATGCCAGGACGTGTGCCGGAGCGCCCGATTTCACTCGTATGCTGTGGTATCTACACAAGCAGAATCGCACTGGGGGTGGCTGTCAGTCAATGGGCTCAATCACAAGTGTGGTACACACACGCTTGCAGCATCATAATTAACTGTATTTGCTAAGTATGGTAGATGTTGCACCCAGAATTATTTGTCGTAAACATGGCATTGGTCATAGTGGAAAGAAATAAGAGGTCATAGTACAAATGTCAAGAGTGAGTAGCGAACATTGAGGACATGCGTCAAGAAATTAGACCTAGGATCAGTAAGGCTCTGTTCCCACTTAAGCGAAGAACAAACTTTATTTTTTTTGTGTCGCTCGCTGCTAAACAGACAGTGAACGGCTCCTATTTTATAAACGGGAGCTGTTCACGTTTATCACTCTGCAATGGATCCGTTGTGGTACGCGTACCACACTACTGTGCAGGCCGCGACTCCTGGGCAGGTGGATGCATTCCCCCATATATCCTATGCGGGTAATGCATCTTCCCCTGGCTACAGCTGGACTATGGAGCGGACCCTACACTGTCCGCTCCATCTGATCTGGCGCAAGTGGGAACTGAGCCTAAACAATTGTTCCAGCAAGGCTGGGGGGTGGAGTCTTGGAGGATGACACACTTTGAAGTTTGCCTGTTGCCTGCGGTAGCACCTTTGAACCAGATAATGGAGGAGCAGAGGACAGTGTCACAGACCGCGAGCCGGTCTGCGGGTGGGGTAAATCGATCAGCGTCAGAAATCCTCTTACACGGTCATTTGTTCATCACGAAGGGTAACCCGCATTCGCAATTTGATGAACTGACTCGCGAAGGGAGCGTTCTGATACCAACCGAATCACTCCACACACATATACAATTCAAAGATCTGCCACCAAGCGAGTTACACAGCCCGCTACTGTAATTTTACTAGGACTTCGAGAACACTTTAGTAACCCCTAGCAGTATACAAGAATCTGGGCCAGATCGTTATGTCTGGGCCGGGTTCTCGCATACGGGTTATAAATGTATACTTCTATTAAACACAGGGTAGCGAGTTCAGGAGAATAGGTACGATTGTGTATGTTCAGCAACAGGTCATAACCGCTAAACGATTTTTAAACGTTTAATAACACAAATGCATTACATACAGTTATATACACCTATTAACATATAAAACACAGAGCTTAAAAATAAAAGGAATAAAACAGAAAGTTCTTACTTAGTTAGCTGAGCAATCCATTTGAAGCATGAAGAAAATAGTCCAGTTTAAACGTAGGCATTCAGCTTAAAAGTCCTTTGTACACAACATGCGCCCGGTTCTTCCGTGAGCACATGTCTGGACTTCCCTAGTCGATGTAAATTGAAGAACTGGGTGGAGTTCCTTGCAAACGCTTTTTACTGACCAGAGTTTTGGGGCGGTCACTACCTGGAAAGTAGGTGTGTTGGAGGCAGGGTTACCTCCTGGCAAGTCAGGTTACCACCCACAGACTTGGAGCAAGGAATGTACCAATTATTAATAATTTGTGTAATTCCGCCCCAGATGGGTGCATCGCAGATCCGAGACCATATTCATAAGCAGCATGCGACTCTGTATTAAATGAGACTATACACGCCTAGTCTAACGAATTTGCTCTACGCATGCCGGATAAAGCGGTTTCTCAATTGATTCCTGATAGCTAGAGAATGATAATTCATGTGAATTATAGACCTGTTTCCTAGGTATCAGGAAATGTAATTTTGGTCTTGCTGTGCCAAACCTATTTTGAATTATTAATAAGTTAACGTTCCCTTTGTGTGAAGCTATACGCTTGGAGGGAAATTTTGAATCTCAACCAGTTTGAGCTGGGTTTCCTTTTGGGGAAAGATGAGCTATGTACCAAATGTCTGCTGTCCAGGTGGTCTGGCCACGTGTGAATTCTTTCCTGACCTGAACAGGATGTGGGGGGAAGGTTACTGTTCTCAGTAAGAGAGAGGGAAATTGACATCTATTGTGCATTTACCCAAGACTGACAGGGACTGTGCACGATTATGCGAAAGTCGATGGCGCTAGCGCACGGCTTTTCCGTAATGTTCGTCACATCTCCCTCCTACCAGCCGGACGCACAGAGTGGGTCTGCATGACCCGCTCTACGCGGCGCTTAGCTACTGACCGGGTTCTCGACTTCTTATCTGACTGCCCGTTAGACAACTCACCAGAAGCATAAGGCCTCATGGTCCGGTGTGTCCCAGTGTCCGCTTTGCGGACGGTGCGATGCACACCAACAGGCTTACCTCTAAAGGCCTGGCTGGGTTTGCATAGCGCTTCCTGTAAGGGAGAGAGTCGTTGGCTGACATCCGGGTCACTTCCTGACTCTCGGGTGTCAGCCTGCGAATCTGGAAGCAGCGTAGCATACCCCTGCTCTAACTGACTACACCTTGGCACAACATTTTGGTCAGCACAACCTAGGTGAACATTAGAGCACAATTTTAAAAACGAATTTGCCTTCACCTGGGTGGCGAGGCTTGCCCCTTCTCCAGGAAGGATAGAGGGTGGACCTGTGGGCAGTTTTGCACTGGGTTGCTTCTGCAAGGGGAAGACATGCAAGGGTGAGACGGAAGGAACGGCCTGTCTCCACCAGCTGTTTGTTAACAGCAGACAATGGTGGAGCACTCTGGCTGTCATAGCAGGAGGGGAGGTCTAGGCCCCCAGCTGCCTGCTCTGACACCTGGCCTGCTTCCACTGCCCTGGACGGATATGACCCAGGCAAAACAAGACTGTTACCTCTTAGATTAGAGACTGTCACATTTAAACATACATCATTTTTAGCACTGTGAGATTCAGCATGAAAGCTATTAGCAACATCTGGTACAACATTAACATCACAGTTACGTTCATTTTTCACATGTACACAGGTATCTGGAACAACAGTGACAGGTTTAGAGTCAGACAAACCGTGACTAGACAGCTGTCCATTAGAAACAGGTACCGCTTCCTTCCCTCCTTCCCTAGGAGGGCTAGGTACCATTACCCTGGCTGCCTCCCTCTGTCCCACCCCAAGCTTGTACAGTACCTGAGTGGGTCCAGACTGGCAATCCGGGGTGTTGATCACAGGTTCATAAAAGGATCGTAGGGTGCCAAGATCGGTGCCCAACAGCACAGGCACTGGGATGTCATCTGTCACCCCCACAACTTTTGACTGGCGGCCCCTTCCCCAATCGAGAACAACACGAGCTTTGGCGATGCGTGCGTGTGTGCCACCAACTCCCAAAAGTGTGACACGCTCATTAGGCAGGAAATTCTCCCTGGCTACAAGATGAGAGCGAACCAAGGTAAGCTCTGCGCCTGTGTCGCGGAAACCAACAGCGATCTGGTCGTTAACTTCCACGACTTGATGATTTCCGGAAAGTCGAGGATTTGCTGCTCCCATGACGAGGTAGGCGTGTGCAGTAGAGGATGCGCTAGCCACTTCTGCGCTAGGCTCTGGAGACGGCGTCCTCACCTCGGGGCAGGCAGACTTGAGGTGTCCTCTCTGTCCACAGTGGTAGCACTTCGGAACATATGTGGCATCAGGCGGATGAGTAGCAGGTGCAGCATCCGGCCTCTGTGGCTGTGGGACCCGATTCCCACGGTTAGCAGGGGGAGGAGAGCTGGGTTGCATAGGTCTCCCCCCTCTCCAGCTCGGGACTGGAGGTTTGCGGCTGTCCCGCACACGGGTGGCCACAAAAGTGTCTGCAAGTTCTGCGGCAGCTTTGGCGGATTCAGGCTTCCGCTCCAAGACAAACTGCCGGACATCTGGAGTGCAGCAATTCAGCAACTGCTCCTGCACGATGAGGTCCTCCAGACCTTGGTGAGAGTCTTTTTTGAGGCCCCGTGACCACTGCCTGAACACAGTCAGCAGGCGACTCTCCAGGTCGGTGTAAGAGTCAGTGTGGCCTTTCTGCAGGGAGCGAAACTTTTTGCGATAGACCTCTGGGGTCAGCTGGTATTTGGCGATAATTGCAGCTTTTATCGCCTCATAGTCATTGTCTTTCTCAGCGGGTAAGTCCACAAACGCCTCAAGCGCTTTGTCCCGCAAGTTGGGTGTCAGATATCTCGCCCACTGCTCCTGGGGCAGATGATGCTGACGACAAGTCTTTTCAAAGGAGTGTAAATAAGTGTCCGGGTCGGTTCCCTTCTCCATTTCTGGGAATTTAAACTTTGGAGTCCCAAACGGGCCTGCTGTGGGCCGGGGTTCCGGAGCACTTTGCGAGGGATTTTGGCCTTGCGCTCGCAGGTTGGCCATTTCAAGGTCATGTCTGCGTGCGGCTGCTCTCTCCTCTCTTTCCGCTTCTCTCTCAGCAAGCCACCGGCGCTCAGAGGCTTCCCGTTCCGCCTGGCGTTCTGCACGGTCAGCATTTTCTCTGACAATCTGCATGTACAGCTCAGGATTTGTCTCCAACAGCCTTTGTAATCCAGGTTGCATTCCAGCATCAGGAACACAGAACAGGTTGGCAGGGGCGGGCTCCTGCCGGCCACCATGCTCCTCAGCAGTTACAGCGACCGGTTCAGACGTGGTCCCGTTTTCCTCTGGGTCTGGAAGTGGGTTGCTTTGCTCCAACCGCTCACTTTCCTCTGCCCCAGTTACAGCACCGTCTGAACCAGGAGTGTGCTCTCCCAGCATCTGCTCCGGCTGGGTATTCAGTCGCAACAAGTCCTCGATCAATTGCGATTTCTTTTTTCTATATGTCATAATGCCTTTTTCCTCACACAAGTTTACTAGGTCTGCCACTGACATTTTCTTGTATCTTGCTGCAGCCATTTTTGCCAAATAAAAGATAGGATAGCAAAAGAGATTGGGGGGGAACTCTGTGCTACACGTTTAGTCTATATAAATGGTAATGCACCGGTTATCGACCACAGATTTTTGATCTGTTCTGGCAGGTTAATCAAATAACGTTGCCATTGATGTTCTGAACATACACAAATCCCACCGCTGCCACCAAATGTCACAGACCGCGAGCCGGTCTGCGGGTGGGGTAAATCGATCAGCGTCAGAAATCCTCTTACACGGTCATTTGTTCATCACGAAGGGTAACCCGCATTCGCAATTTGATGAACTGACTCGCGAAGGGAGCGTTCTGATACCAACCGAATCACTCCACACACATATACAATTCAAAGATCTGCCACCAAGCGAGTTACACAGCCCGCTACTGTAATTTTACTAGGACTTCGAGAACACTTTAGTAACCCCTAGCAGTATACAAGAATCTGGGCCAGATCGTTATGTCTGGGCCGGGTTCTCGCATACGGGTTATAAATGTATACTTCTATTAAACACAGGGTAGCGAGTTCAGGAGAATAGGTACGATTGTGTATGTTCAGCAACAGGTCATAACCGCTAAACGATTTTTAAACGTTTAATAACACAAATGCATTACATACAGTTATATACACCTATTAACATATAAAACACAGAGCTTAAAAATAAAAGGAATAAAACAGAAAGTTCTTACTTAGTTAGCTGAGCAATCCATTTGAAGCATGAAGAAAATAGTCCAGTTTAAACGTAGGCATTCAGCTTAAAAGTCCTTTGTACACAACATGCGCCCGGTTCTTCCGTGAGCACATGTCTGGACTTCCCTAGTCGATGTAAATTGAAGAACTGGGTGGAGTTCCTTGCAAACGCTTTTTACTGACCAGAGTTTTGGGGCGGTCACTACCTGGAAAGTAGGTGTGTTGGAGGCAGGGTTACCTCCTGGCAAGTCAGGTTACCACCCACAGACTTGGAGCAAGGAATGTACCAATTATTAATAATTTGTGTAATTCCGCCCCAGATGGGTGCATCGCAGATCCGAGACCATATTCATAAGCAGCATGCGACTCTGTATTAAATGAGACTATACACGCCTAGTCTAACGAATTTGCTCTACGCATGCCGGATAAAGCGGTTTCTCAATTGATTCCTGATAGCTAGAGAATAATTCATGTGAATTATAGACCTGTTTCCTAGGTATCAGGAAATGTAATTTTGGTCTTGCTGTGCCAAACCTATTTTGAATTATTAATAAGTTAACGTTCCCTTTGTGTGAAGCTATACGCTTGGAGGGAAATTTTGAATCTCAACCAGTTTGAGCTGGGTTTCCTTTTGGGGAAAGATGAGCTATGTACCAAATGTCTGCTGTCCAGGTGGTCTGGCCACGTGTGAATTCTTTCCTGACCTGAACAGGATGTGGGGGGAAGGTTACTGTTCTCAGTAAGAGAGAGGGAAATTGACATCTATTGTGCATTTACCCAAGACTGACAGGGACTGTGCACGATTATGCGAAAGTCGATGGCGCTAGCGCACGGCTTTTCCGTAATGTTCGTCACAGACAGATCAGTGTTCTCCCCAGAAATTTTTTCCAGCCGGGGGGCGTGAAAAAGTAGCCCGGTGGGGCAAGATGAGAGAATACAGTTCTGGTGCTTCAGTGTGCAAAATCATCCAACTCCTGAGTTTATGGAACCTCTGAAGGTTGATTCACACAAGAGTTTTTATAAAGCGGACCTAAACTCAGAACTTCCTCTCTGCTCTAAAGTACACAACAGCATACTAACCTTTAAACAAAAATATTTCTTGGTTACAGCTGATACAAATCCTGCAATAGCTCTGCACTGTCTGTTTCCTGCATTCATGGAATTAAATGAGCTTATCTGCTGTGGCAGTCAGGTGACAGGGGATAGATCACAATTTGTGATTAGACACAGATGAGGGGGAATTAGACAGGCCTAACTCTCTAAATACATACAGGGTGCATTTTTTTTTGTCCTGTGTAAGAGTTCCGGGAATCCGAAAAGCTCTTGCTAATGCAATGCTATGGGGGATTTTGACAAAATTGCACTGCTCCAGCGAGAACACAACTAACATTAGCAAGAGCTTTTAAAATCGCAAAGCGCTTAGAAAAGCTCTTGTAGTGTTAATGAGCCCTGACTTTAGTTACCCAAAATCCTCTGACTCAACAGCCCTGCACCCCAGCTGTGAGTCCCATTGCCCACAGAAAAACAATAACAGCATCTAATAAATATTCACCTAATAGGGCAATCAAGAAATGCCATTGCCCACAGTCTGCTGCTGTGCATGACAAGCGGAAAACATATAAAATCTAAAAGTGCTGGGAGCACACTTGTTTCTGTAAAAAAAAAAAATGCATTTACTGTACAATGTTTAAACGCTTCTGAGAGCAGGAAAGAGATAAAAAGGCTCAATAGTTCATAGATTCTAACTCTGGCATACTTCAGTGACTGTGTCATTGGGCAAAAACGGTAAAACTTAAAAAGTAGATTTAAACATAAAATAAAACTATGGAATATCTTAAGTCATTTTTAGGAGAAAGAAGATAGAGGCAATTTTCGCCTCAGGTGTCCTTTAACCTCCTTGGCGGTAACCCTGTGTGTGACACGGGGTAAGCCGCCGGAGGGTGCCGCTCAGGCCCTGCTGGGCCGATTTACTTAATTTTTTTTTTTTGCTGGACGCAGCTAGCACTTTGCTATCTGCGCCAGCACCCCGATCGCCGCCGCCGCGCGCCCGATCGTCGCTATCTGGTGCGGCGCGCGGCTCCCCCCCCCCAGACCCCGAGCGCTGCCTGGCCAATCAGTGCCAGGCAGCGCCGAGGGGTGGATCGGGTTTCCCAATGACGTCGGTGACGTCATCCCGCCCCCCTCCAGGAAATCCCTGAGCAGCGGCTATCATGTAGCGAGCCCTCGGCTCGCTACATGATAAAAAAAAAAAAAATTTAAAAAAACTGCTGCGCTTCCCCCTGGCGGTATTTTTCATACCGCCAAGGGGGTTAAAGAGACTCCGTAACAAAAATTGCATCCTGTTTTTTATCATCCTACAAGTTCCAAAATCAATTCTAATGTGTTCTGGCTTACTGCAGCACTTTCTACTATCACCATCTCTGTAATAAATGTATGTATCTCTCTCCTGTCAGACTTGTCAGCCTGTGTCTGGAAGGCTGCCAAGTTCTTCAGTGTTGTGGTTCTGTGATGCATCTCCCCCCTCCAGGCCCCTCTCTGCACACTGCCTGTGTATTATTTAGATTAGGGCAGCTTCTCTCTTATCTTTTACAAGCTGGATAAATCCTCCTCTGAGCTGGCTGGGCTTTCACATACTGAGGAATTACAGACAGGCAGAGCTGTCTGCACTCTGCAGGAAGAAACAGCCTGACACTTCAGTGGAAGATAGCTGCAGGGGGAAAGAAACACACAAATGATCTCTTGAGATTCAAAAGGAAGGGTGTATACAGCCTGCTTGTGTATGGATGTATTTTCTATGTGTGGACATACTGTACATCAACCTACTTCCTGTTTTGGTGGCCATTTTGTTTGTTTATAAACAAACTTTTTAAAACTGTATTTAACCACCTTTAATGCGGTGAGGAGCGGCGAAATTGTGACAGAGGGTAATAGGAGATGTCCCCTAACGCACTGGTATGTTTACTTTTGTGCGATTTTAACAATACAGATTCTCTTTAAAGCATTTATGGGATTTGTATAGCAATTACGATTTCCATTAGCACAAGGCTATATGAGTACAGCAATCGATTTTTGGGTAGTAAAAGCGCTGCAAAATTATTTTGTACAGTGATTGAAAAGGGATTTTGCAGTGATCCTATACTTTGTTTTAATGCACAAATGCTGCAGGCATTGTGATTGTGGGAAATTGCTACTGTTGGATCACTTCCATTTACTTTCATTAAACTAGCACTTTTGGAATCGCCCCTGAAAGCACTCTAGTGGGCCACAGGCCTGGGATTGCATTCACAGTGGGACGTCATGGTCGTGCTTTATAAAGTTGTATAACACAGCTTACTGTACTGCAATGCTAATCCTGTGGGCCGTTCACAGTGCAACGTTAAAGTCGCGTTAAAAAACATGTTGCGTTGTTTTAACTCACTGCTTGCAGTGCGTTACCTCAACGCAGACACGTTGCGACTTTAACGTTGCATTAAAATGCAATGTCCCACTGTGAATATGCCCTAAGACTTAGTAGGCTGGTCGATGAGATACTAATAATTTCGGGTTACATGCAAATTGTATGCATCTTGCAAATGGGCCAATCAAATGTACTTTCTGCTGATATTCATTGGCCTAATTCCAAGGGGCAAATAATTGGCAAGCTGGAACTATTAGCACAGCCTTTCTTAACCTTTTTAAGGTCGTGGACCCCTGCGTTAAAATTACCGATCTAAATCCTGCCACTTTTTCAAATCTTGGACTTTGATAGTGCCATTGTCAAATTGCATATGCAGCAATTACCCCCACTTATAAATAGCAACAATAACGCCTACATTTGAAAGGAGAATTGACCCCCACTTTAAATGCATCAGTAACCCCACAAATCAAATGCACTGATCACCCCCACATATGAAATGCACCAATCATCCCCACATATGAGAGGTACCAATTATCTGCCGCATGAAGTGCTGCCATCACCCCACATAGGTAAATGCACCAATCAACCCACAAATGAAATGCAGCATTGACCCCTACACCTAAAAGACAACAAGCACCACGTATGAAGTGTAGCCATTATCCCCCCATAATATGATTTTCAACCATTGCCCTTACACTGGAAATGATTTAATAATGCCCCTCAAACTGCCCCAAATTGTTGGTGTCAACCGTAACTTGCTGCTGGTCTTTCGCCATCTTTATATCAGGTGCAAAAGCAGCCAGTAGGAGAGCTGGGTGATGCGCCGCGGATTAAAGCAATCTACCAAATGCATCAATGGTGGAGTTGGACTACTTTGTCCTGCAAAAGTGGCATAATGCAGCAGAACCCTGGTTGAGAATATCTCTATTAGCATCTCATTGATCATCTCTAGTCCTTACCACACCATTCAAAATTGGCCAGTCATCTCATAGCAAAGTGTGGCCAGTATAACATGCCCTCCGCAAGTGTGGCCAGTATAAAGTACAACAGCTTCCCACCATCCACTCCCATTGTGAACAAGTGTATCCCCCAGACACCTTACTTTGAATGTGCAGCATAATAGAGCACACATACCTGCTCAAGTGCCTGGTAATCTCGTCTCCACTTCAGACATTCAGTGTGCAGCAGCATGCATCTGTAGCTCTCAGGCTTCTTTCGCACGAGACAACGCATGCAGGAGCCGTTTCCTGCACACGTTATATGCCCTGCGGCGTGTCATCGGGAATCTGCGGTGCGACGTAATCAGCGTCGGTAGCTATTAATTGAACCTGACAAAACGCTGGCTCCCGGCGGATTGACGCTCTTGGGTGCGTCGGAACCGCAACATACCGAAACGCAGCGTCGGGTGTGATAGGTAAAATTAAAGTCTATGGACTTTTATTTTACCTTGGTTAACGCAAAGAACTGCCTTTGCATTACAACGCAGAAAAGGGCTCTGGTGTGAAAGAGCCCTCAACATCCATGTCACAGGAAGAGATGCGTGTACCCAGCACTGGAATAGGTATGTGTGTCCTGTGCTACTCTGCTTGTTTAGATTGGTGGTAGAGAGGCGACCACCCCCTATGGCTGCGGGGGCTATAGTAATGCCCCTGCTTGCAGGACCTGAAAGACAGTGCCTTGTGAATGCCTGTATCATTTTTGTTAAGCAGTTTAAGGGCAATGTTGTTTGCAAGAAAAAGTCCTGAATTCTTTCTAGGGGAAGAAGAGACACAACAGGCATATGACTAGAGTTTAACCCTTCCAAATCCACTGTTGGACTTTGGTCTGAAAGGGGTTTGCTCTCCCCTGCTCCTGATGATGGACACAGTCCAACAAGGAGCATAATGGCTGCTGCTGGAGTTTCTGTTGTTGGATATAATCCAACATGGCTTTAACCCCTTCAGATCAAAGTGTCGGACATAGTCTGATGCTTTGATCCTCTCGGCCCCATACTGCTCTACGTAATACAAATATTATATTGGTCATCTGTGCCGCCACTGGATTCATCCTGTCTGCTGGCAGTCTAATACACAGAAAATATAGTTCAAGCTTGTAAAGGTTGGTACACATGGTAGATGACACTCAGGCAATGCAGCTGTTAAGGGCTATCTCAGCCAAGAATCTAGCGTGTGTACAGGAGTGAGGCCTACATTGCCTAAACATCAGACTTGCCGGACCTTTAGAGACAATGAAACCTGACGGGCCCCCAGCACATTGTTCTCACCCTGCCTGATGGAAGCTGCTCTGTCATGCCGCATATGCCCCTCTATAGAAACTGAATTCACACTGACACACCTGCATAACACTTGGCCCTAAACTGTTGCCTGAGGGATCAAGTCCTGACCCCAGCTTAACTTTTACTTTCAGAGCTCTCTTCAGTCTGGCTCTCTTGAGCTTTGCTAATTTACCTTCCGAAGCATAACCTCTGCTCTGCTAGGGATTTTCTGCCATCCTTTCTGCTCACCTCTTCCCACTCCCAAATACAGGATTGTTCACAAGCTCTGCCAATTCTCTGGGACCTTCTTGTTCATCCACCCAGCATTCCATCGGATAATGGATATCAGGTAATTCAACCTAAAATTACCTGTTCAAATATATAATCCATCATAGGGCACTTAAGCCAGTCACTGACCTGCCATAGTTTTGTCCACCACCATACAATAAGAAACTCACAGTTCCATCTTATCCTTATATACAATTTACGTCCCTTGTTTCTACCCCCTTTCATGTGTAATCTTACATGGGCAGGGCTTTTTCTCCTAGAGTAAATTGGCATTGCTTCATATACGTCACTGTATGTACATTTTATAAGGTGTGCTGTTCAATTGTTTATCTGTACTACTCTTGTTTATCATGCAAATAGCAGCATATTCATTATGCATCACCATTGTGCAGGACTGAAGAAGATGATGCTGCCATATAAACAGTGCATATGATAGATGACACTCAGCCAAGGCCGCTGTTATGCCTAATACACACGGTACGATTTTCCATGCGATATATGGATCCAATTGATAAAATCCGTCATGTCCGATATTGCTCCCGATCGTTTCCGCGCTAGATTTCTCATAGCGGTGAATGGAAAAAGATAAAAACGAATGAAGATAAGAGAATCGAGTGCAGAATTGTGCCGCAAAAACAATCGGGTTGCAAAATTGCACGGAAAATCTTACCGTGTGTACCCAGCATTAGGGACCTACATAGAGAATTGTTTTGAAAGATAGAAGTGCATCACTGTGACTTAAGGGGCCCATACACTTACACGGTTTCCCGCCGATATACAGCAGATTCGATCACTGTGATCGAATCTGCTGGGAAATTGCGCAAACGCTGACCGAACGATCGATTTCCGTCTGAAATCGATTGTTCCCGTTGATCTGTCCTTGCAGAAGATTTTGCTCTCTCAATCGCCGGCGGCTCGGGGGTTCGTCGATAGCGGCGTTCGAATGTCCGACAACCACCGCTAGCGGCAATACATTACCTGTTCCGCTGGCGCGTGTCCCCGTGGTCCCTTCCCTGGGCTCCGGCTGGCTTCACTTACTTCCTGTCGGGGGAAGTTTAAACAGAGCGCCCTCTACTGTTTAAACTTCCCCCGACAGGAAGTAAAGTGAAGCTGAAGCCCAGAGCAGGGAAGAGACAGCGGAGACCAGGGGACTCGCGCCGGCCGGATCAGGTAATGTATGCTGGGGGCAGCGGCAGCTCATCAGATTGTGAATAGGTTTCATAGTGAAATTGATTCAAAATCTGTTTGCAGTGTAGGCAGCCAATAGATCCCTCTTTGATCAGATTCGATCACAGAGGGATCTATCTGCTGGTCGATCTGGTGGCAATCGACCAGTGTATGGCAGCCTTCACTTAATTCAGAAGCTGATTAAGCAGGACACTCCAGCTATCTATATGTGAGTTGAGAAAGGCCTTGCAAGACGAGTGATCAGTTCCTTCCCTATCAGTAATTGATTAGAAGGGGAAACCTTAATCCAGTGGCGTAGCTAAGGAGCTGTGGGTCCCGATGCAAGTTTTACAATGGGGCCCCCCAAGCACTCTATACATAACAATTGATACGGTGCACCAAAACCTGCCAATGGCAACTCCAGTGTCAGAGGTTCAAGAAGGGGATGGGGATTAATGATTACCACTATTCAAAGTATCTATATAAGTGATTATTATGAGCACAGGACCAATAGAGAGCTAATACTGTAGTTAAGGGAGGGTACTTTAGGGCCCCTCTGGCCCAAGGGCCCTGATGCGGTGGCTACCTCAGCACCCCCTATTGCTACGCCCCTGCCTTTATCCCAATTAGTGTACAGTAGAACTCTATCTAGGGTCGATTGAACCGCTCGCATTGTAGCACTTGATGCTATGCAGTTGTTGGTACTTTCTCACCTGCTCAACTATACATTTACTAAGATGTCCTGCAAACAGTCAAGCAGTTAGCCTCATTGAAAGCTGTACTATCTTTTTTTTTCTGTGACAGCACTGTATACTAACCCAATAGACCAAGGCCTGTAATAGCCCTAAGCTGACCCAAATATGACCTAAAGTTTAACAACTCTGACCTTCCCAGCCTCCAATACTCTGATGATTATCTATTGAGACAGAAGTTCATATCAGCAATAAAAAAACACTGATTTAAGTAGCAAACACCTGCCTTTTTTAAGCTTGCTGTTCTTTTTATAATGATTGTTCTCCCGTGTTTCCTAAGCCTTCCAAATGCTGTGTGTGACTTTGTTAAATAGCTTGAACTAACAATAGATTTATAAACCTATTTCGTATGAACAGTAGTACTGTATAATACCTTTTGAAAGGAAGGCATTTTTGTATCCGTAGACTTTCAGCTATGGTCCAGCTGAAATATTCATTTTGCATTATAAAACTTTTCCGTGGTTTATAAATTAGAACTTGTACGCAGTATTACATTTTTTTGTTTTTTGTGTAAAATCAAGAACAATGCTTTTTTTATATCGCCCTTTAGGGTAGGTGTCTAAAGCGGACCTGAACTCAGAACTTCATCTCAGCTCTAAAAGATACGCAACAGCATAATAACCTTTTAAAGAAAACATTTCTTTGTTGCCGCTGATACATATCCTACAATAAATCTGCAGTGTTTCTACTTACTGCTTTCATGGAAGCAGTCATCCTGTGCTTTCAAATGAGCTTATCTGCCGTAGCAGTCAGCTGACATGGATCAAATTACAACTTGTGATTAGACATACATGAGGGGGAATTAGGCTAAACTTTCTTAATATCTAAATACATACAGGGTTTATTTATCTGTTTTCTTTCTGTCCTGTGCAAGAGTTCAGGTGCACTTTAAAGCTTGAGGCCTTAAGCCCACTAGAAACCGCAAAGTGCTATCACAATCGTTAGCGATTTGTGATAGCGCTTTGGGAGCGATTTCCCTACTCCTATACAATAGATTAGAATGTAAATGCTCCTAAAATGCTGCGTGTCCTGCGATTGCAATTTACAATCTGTCCCGTCCATTTACATTGGCAGAGCATTTAGGGAAATCGCTAGCAATTTAAAGCACTCCCAAAACGCTCCAGGTCTTAAGGGAACCTGAAGGGAGAGGGATATGTCATATATGTTTCTATTTAAACCATGCAGATAGCCTGGCTGTCCTGCTAATCGTCTGCCTCAAATACTTTTAGCCATAGACCAGGGGTCGGCAACCCGCGGCTCCGGAGCCGCAAGCGGCTCTTTTTCCCCTTTGCCGCGGCTCAGTCCCGGCTCCGGTGCTGCAGGGCTGCCCATTCTGACACTACACCGGTAGTGGGTGACTGGGTGTCAGTGGTTGCGGCGCGCGTGTGACGTCACGTGTGCTGCCGCTGGCCGGCAGCCTATCAGAGAGGCCGCCGGACCAGTGCAGGGCTTCGGGCGGCCATTTTCCCGTAGCCCTGCAGTGTAGTGCAGGCAGGACGTGACGTCGGGAAGGAAGAGGAGCCGACGGAGTTGCGCGCCACAAGGAGGTCGGGACCGGAGGTCGGGACAGGAGGAGATCGTGACAGGAGGTCTTCTTACTAGGTGATTAAATGGGGTTTTCTTTTCAGATCTGCTGAAGGATTTGTGCATATTGGGGTCATTTCTGCTGAAGGATTTGTGCATATTGGGGTCATATTTGCTAATGAATTGTGCATATTGGGGTCATATCTGCTAACGATTTGTGCATATTGGGGGTCATTTCTGCATATTGGGGACATATCTGCTAACGATTTGTGCATATTGGGGGTCATTTCTGCATATTGGGGACATATCTGCTAACGATTTGTGCATATTGGGGGTCATTTCTGCATATTGGGGTCATATCTGCTAACGATTTGTGCATATTGGGGGTCATTTCTGCATATTGGGGACATATCTGCTAACGATTTGTGCATATTGGGGACATATCTGCTAACGATTTGTGCATATTGGGGACATATCTGCTAACGATTTGTGCTTATTGGGGTTATATCTGTATATTGGGGACATATCTGCTAACAATTTGTGCATATTGGGGTCATATCTGCATATTGGGGTCATATCTGCTAACGATTTGTGCATATTGGGGGTCATTTCTGCATATTGGGGACATATCTGCTAACGATTTGTGCATATTGGGGACATATCTGCTAACGATTTGTGCATATTGGGGACATATCTGCTAACGATTTGTGCTTATTGGGGTTATATCTGTATATTGGGGACATATCTGCTAACAATTTGTGCATATTGGGGTCATATCTGCATATTGGGGTCATATCTGCTAACGATTTGTGCATATTGGGGACATATCTGCTAACGATTTGTGCTTATTGGGGTTATATCTGCATATATTGGGGACATATCTGCTAACGATTTGTGCATATTGGGGACATATCCGCTAACGATTTGTGCTTATTGGGGTTATATCTGCATATTGGGGACATATCTGCTAACGATTTGTGCTTATTGGGGTTATATCTGCATATTGGGGACATATCTGCTAACGATTTGTGCATATTGGGGTCATATCTGCTCAGGGCTGTGGAGTCGGAGTAGTGGAGTCGGGCAATTTTGGGTGCCTGGAGTCGGAGTCGGGAAAAAATGCACCGACTCCTAATGAATTTGTAACGGTAATTAAAATGGAAAATATGATAAAATGTTCTATTTCTCAGATAATAGTCATTAAAAATAATGTATATATACAGTATATATACAGTAATAGCTGTGCTTAGTATACAAAAATGAAATAAACCAATCAAAATGAGTTACTTGTGCTGCTTCAATAAAGCAGTCCACGTATTTTTAAGGTCAGATATACATATCTGATTGTGACTGTATATATGATGTGTACACAGGAATCTCTTATATATACTAAATAACATCTATGCTGTAAGAATAAAGCCTGATGTGTAGCTGTGTCACTAATAGAGATGGTCAACAAGATGGAAATAATTCTGCAATGATGCTGATTTATGCAAATGTATGCACTCCCTTTGCTGATGAAATAAAATAATTTGATATGTTATTAAAATTTGGTTTGGTGACTACAAATTAAAGGGTAACTGAGACGGATGAAAAGTAAAGTTTTATACATACCTGGGGCTTCCTCCAGCCCCCTTCAGGCTAATCAGTCCCTCACTGTCCTCCACCACCCAGATCTTCTGCTATGAGTCCCGGTAATTCAGTCAGTCAGCGCTGTCCGGTCGCATGCCGCTCCCACAGCCAGGAACATTCTGCACCTGCGCAATAGTGCTGCACAGGTGTAGTATGCTCCTGGCGGCGGAGTGTGTGCATGCGCACTACGCCTGACTGGCTCAAGTACCTGGACTCATAGCAGAAGATCCAGGTGGTGGAGGAGGACAACGAGGGACTGATTAGCCTGAAGGGGGCTGGAGGTTACCCCAGGTATGTATAAAACTTTAATTTCATCTGTCTCAGGTTTACTTTGTTACACAGTAGTACTATACTCTACATATGCACTCCCCACAGAGCTGCAGGGAATCCACTGAAAATGCTGTGCACATTGAACACAGAGGTGTTGTCTGTTTACAATCTCCTCATTCCCCTGCAGAGTACCTGCACATCATTCTTACATGTACCCACACTTACATTGCCTAGGGCCTGATAGATGTTCTTTGTTTCGGTTTGTACCTTTTACAAGTACTCTTACCAAGGACTAGTTTTAGTCTAAAGGGAATAAATATAGTAGTCTACATATCCTTCTCACTTCAGTTGTCTTGTAAAATTCCTAAGCATTGGCAGTTATGAGACGAATTTCATGTTACATACTTTTAATCAACAAAATTGTAATATGCAAATTAGAGGAGTCGGAGTTGTGGAGTCGGAGTCGGTGGAATCCTAAACTGAGGAGTCGGAGTCGGTGGATTTTTGGACCGACTCCACAGCCCTGTATCTGCTAACGATTTGTGCATATTGGGGTCATATCTGCTAACGATTTGTGCATATTGGGGACATATCTGTTTTATAATGGTTTTGCGGCTCCCAGTTTTTTTCTCTTTCAGGAAACGGGTCCAAGTGGCTCTTTCATTCTTAAAGGTTGCAGACCCCTGCCATAGACCATAAACAAGCGTGCAGATCAGATGTTTCTGATAAGATTAGCTGCATGCTTGTTTCAGGTGTGTGACTCAGACAGGCACGTGCAGAGGGGGGTGCTCAGGATGCTTGAGCACCCCCCCTTTTGAAATTCCCTGCCATGTGGCCCCTTTTCCCTGACTGCACTAATGGTGCAGGTAAGGTACCCTTCAGTGCCTGCACAGTGAATGTGCGGCCATCCACCGCTCACAGGGGACAAATAACACTGAAGTGATGGGTCTGCCTCACTTCCTTGAGCCGGAAGCCTATTGTAGCATATGGGAGTCTGACAGCAGGAACAGAGATCAGCACACAGCGCGAAGTTTGAATGAGAGCTCAGCTCTCCTGCTCTGCTACGTCACATTGCCGACTTCTGGGTAGAGCTGGCTGTCAGTGTCAGAGCACAGCCTAAGTACAGAGAGGAGACACTACAGGGGGGAGATCAGCCCTAAGCCCGTTATCACGATGATGCCTCATCCAGCTCTCCTGCTGCTTCTTATCTCCGTGAGGATCTCATTCAGGGCTGCTCTGTACTCTGGCTGATGAATGGCAGAAAGTTCCTCTGCAGACAGTGAGTGAAGCTCTTCCCAACCCCCACCTTGAGAAATGTATGTACGCTAATGTGTAGCTTTTACTTCCATCTTTTCCTCTCTCAGTGTGTGGCTGTTTACTTCCCTGTCTATTTCCCTACTTAGCTAGCCTGTGTCACATGCTAATTTCTCTTTTAGCTTGTATATCCACCCCCCTCACTCTCCCTGTGACATTCAGTGCCCCCCCCCCCCCCCCCCCTGTGTCACATTCAGTGACCCCCACCCCCTCCCTGTGTCACATTCAGCACCCCTGTGTGTCCCCCTCCCTGTGTCACATTTAGTGACCCCCACCCCCTCCCTGTGTCACATTCAGCACCCCTGTGTGTCCCCCTCCCTGTGTCACATTTAGTGACCCCCACCCCCTCCCTGTGTCACATTCAGCACCCCTGTGTGTCCCCCTCCCTGTGTCACATTCAGTGACCCCCCACCCCCTCCCTGTGTCACATTCAGCACCCCTGTGTGTCCCCCTCCCTGTGTCACATTCAGTGACCCCCACCCCCTCCCTGTCTCACATTCAGCACCCCTTGTGTCCCCCTCCCTGTGTCACATTCAGTGACCCCCACCCCCTCCCTGTGTCACATTCAGCACCCCTGTGTGTCCCCCTCCCTGTGTCACATTCAGTGACCCCCGCCCCCTCCCTGTCTCACATTCAGCACCCCATGTGTCCCCCTCCCTGTGTCACATTCAGTGACCCCCACCCCCTCCCTGTGTCACATTCAGCACCCCTGTGTGTCCCCCTCCCTGTGTCACATTCAGTGACCCCCACCCCCTCCCTGTCTCACATTCAGCACCCCATGTGTCCCCCTCCCTGTGTCACATTCAGTGACCCCCACCCCCTCCATGTGTCACATTCAGCACCCCGTGTGTCCCCCTCCCTGTGTCACATTCAGTGACCCCCACCCCTCCATGTGTCACATTCAGCACCCCTGTGTGTCCCCCTCCGTGTGTCACATTCAGTGACCCTCACCCCCTCCCTTTGTCACATTCAGTGACCCTCACCCCCTCCCTGTGTCACATTCAGTGACCCTCACCCCTCCCTGTGTCACATTCAGTGACCCTCACCCCCTCCCTGTGTCACATTCAGCACCCCTGTGTGTCCCCCTCCCTGTGTCACATTCAGTGACCCCCACCCCCTCCCTGTGTCACATTCAGCACCCCTGTGTGTCCCCCTCCCTGTGTCACATTCAGTGACCCCCACCCCCTCCCTGTCTCACATTCAGCACCCCATGTGAGTGAAGCTCTTCCCAACCCCCACCTTGAGAAATGTATGTACGCTAATGTGTAGCTTTTACTTCCATCTTTTCCTCTCTCAGTGTGTGGCTGTTTACTTCCCTGTCTATTTCCCTACTTAGCTAGCCTGTGTCACATGCTAATTTCTCTTTTAGCTTGTATATCCACCCCCCTCACTCTCCCTGTCACATTCAGTGACCCTCACCCCCTCCCTGTGTCACATTCAGCACCCCTTTGTGTCCCCCTCCATGTGTCACATTTATTGCCCCTCTGCCAACGAAATAACCTACCCGTCAAATCTTGCTAAATTCACTGACAAACGCATAGACAGGAGGGTCAGGGCGAACACGATAAATCCAGCGCTGGAGACTTGGGCGCAGCAGCGCAGGAGACTTGGGCGCAGCCGGCGCCACCATAGGCGGTAACAGGAACTACGGCTATCGCAGGCAGAGGGGGTAACTCCAGCGCCGTCAGAAGATGGAGCTGAAGTTTCTTTTAAAACAATAATTTGGCTTCCAACAATAGCTGGAAGCCGAATTATTTCATTCCCCACCATCCATGGCGGCCTGGAGGGGGAACAGTATTTAACACGGCCCGGACTTGTGCCATATACTGGCTGCGTCCAAGTCTCCTGTGCAGTTCTCTCTCGTACGCGGGTCAGGGAGGTGGAGGGGATAAAGTCTGTGGGATGTACCGTAGGTTAGCTGGACAGTTACTTCATTGGAGTGTGTCACATTCAGTGTCCTTCCACTGTGTCACATCCCCCCTCTCTGTGTCACACTCAGCAACCCTGTGCCCCCTTCCCCAAGTCGCGTCCAGTGCAAAGCCCCCCCCCCCCCCCGTGTCACATTTAGCACCTTTTTGCCCCCCTCCCATGTGTCACCATCATGTTTAATTTTTCTCTTAATCTTCCTTATGAACTAGTTCTAACTGGGGATAGGAGCAGGGGATCCAAAGTTGCCACTTTGCCTAGGGCCCAATTTGGTCTTTTGGTCTTAATTCAGCGTTGCCCAACGTTGCTTAAAAATCGAAAATACAATTCCAGCTTTGACCACATGATCGTCAAAGCTGCGTTTTTTTTTTACCAATTTCTCCCTGCAGAGGCCGGTATCCTCTTCCTCTCTCTAACCCCCTTTCCCCTCCCTCCCCTAGTGGGTGGCCCTGTGCTGTTACTCACTGTGTCTCTTGCCTGCACAGATCGCACCACTAGCTCCGGTCTCCTCTGTGCATGGCACCAGGGCATGCGGCTTGATGACATCCTCAAGCTGCTCCCGCGTAATGTAGACAGAAAGGATCAGAACTGGTGGAGCGATCTGTGCGGGCGAGAGACACGGTGCTGGCTACCCTATACTGCGTCAATTATACTGGCTAACCTGTATTGCGACACCTATACTGGCTTATCTGTACTGCGGCACCTATACTGGCTAACTTGTACTGCGGCACCTATACTGGCTAACCTGTACTGCGACACCTATACTGGCTAACCTGGACTGCAGCACCTATACTGGCTAACCTGGACTGTGACACGTATAGCTGGCTTACCTATACTGGGGAACCTATAGCTGGCTAAACTACACTGGTAGCACCTATACGTGGCTAACCTATACTGGGGCAACTCATACTCCCCATCGTTGTATTGATCCATTGTTGTGAATCGAATCAAAATCGCAATTTCTGACAGAAATCGCGCAATTCAATCTCTACCTAAAATCGTTCAGGCCTACTGGCTGGGTTTTCACTCTTTAGGATTCAGATTGTGGCTGCTCTCGTTAGGCTGTGGCCCCCTGATTTGATGTTTGTATACGAAGTGCCTCTGAGGAAGCGGCTTTTGGACGTGAAATATGTGTCAGGCAGTCTTAATGTGTGTATTGGAACTCTGAATCCATATCCATACATATTGTCCACAAGTTGATGATTTTGTGAACGAAGAATAAATAAGAGGACTTTGGTTCCTATAAAACCCCAATATTTGTTATTTTGTTATAATTTTCTGTTAATGTGGGGTGGAACAATACTACCTACTTTTTATTGTGTTCTTTAGTACAGTAGTTGGTGCGCCGACTGGATGAACTGGGTGGGGGGGGGGGGGGGGGTATGGGCACTGGAGGTAGCCCCAGGTATGTATACATTTTGTATATGCCCGTCTCAGGTACACTTTAACTTGATGCTGGCCTGGCTGGTGTGCTTTTTTTCTGTGTGTGTGTGTGGGGGGGGGGGGGGGGGGGGAGGCCCCTTTTTGAAATTTGAGCACCCCCCACTTAAGGACCCTCTGCACGGCCCTGGACTCAGACACTACTGATGCAGGAAAGATCAGTAGGATGCCAGTCAATTGGCATTGTTTAAAAGCAAGAAAATATGACAGCCTCCATATCACCCTTGCTTTATGTTCCCTTTGAAAACAGACTATATTACAAAATTTGCTTTATATTTCACACCATAAGCATTTCCTGATGGTGCATTTTAATCCCATATTGCTGTAATGATAAGTGGACCCTTTAAACTGCACATTTGGCTGACTAAGTAAGGCCTTTTTCATATTAGTGAATTCGCCGCCTGTCAACTGCTTTTGTGTATCGGCAGGCCATGTACTACTGTTCAGTGCTGGTGCTGGACAGGCGCCCCCCCCCCCCATTGAGTCACATCTGAAAGTGGCTGCATACTGCTGCATACAGTTCTTCAGTGCAAGAGCTGCTTGTCACTGAATTTCTTAGAACAATAGTTGTAGCTGGTAATCTCTCTCTATTACTATCTCTAAGCACACCAGGAAGTGAACAAGAGTGCCATGACACAGAAAGTGAGAGCAATGTGAGACACAGCAAATATGGTCATGGCCATACAGTGGAAAAGTGGGTGGGGCCAAATGTACATTATCCTAGCAGTGCTGTAACTTAAAGCCAGTGGGCAAGCCCAGTGAAACGACTCATTTAATTTAAAAAAATGCCTTAGTTATCATACAAACAGCAATATGAGATATCATAATAAGGGCCTGAGCTCGCTATCGGATTGTTGTGCAACACAGATAGCAATGCGTTTTACACAAACTCTTAGCACTTACGTTGCTATCTGTTGCAGAGCCAACTATACTGAATGGGACAGCTCTGCCTAGCTCTCAAAATACATGCAGCAGTGCGTTGTCAGAATGCACTTCTGTGCTGTGCATACGTGTTCCCATTAGACTGTGATGTCTGTACATGTTGCTGAAATCTGCTCTGCAACGCAACAGCGTGCTCAGGCCATTAGGCAGCATTTCCTGTATAAAAATTATTAGTCACAGGCTCCCTAACAAAAAAAAAAAAGAACCAAAACACAACCGGTCAGTGTTTCTGTTACACAAAATCCACAATCACACACACGCACACACACACACACAACACCCCTTGCATTTCTGCCTGGCCCCATGTGATTCCCAGCTGAGCTTGAGAGAATTTGTGTTGCTTCATCCACTGAACGCCGCACGCCTCGTCTTCCATGTGCGCCGCTCCAGCCATGGCAACAACGGGGTTTCTGCAACATTCGGGACACTGCCTGTGAGAATACCACCCCCCCCCCCCCCCCCCAGTGAAGAAGTCCGTGACACTAGCCACAGATCTTTTGACCTAATGATGCTCCTGGCCTTTAGTATTAGGAGAGTTGGCACATGCAAGTCACACTCACACACTGGTTGCTGGAAGCAGATTTATAAGTCATGCTTCTCACAAGGAAGGCTCGGGATTACACACAGAAAGAATGTGATGTTTCTTCCTGTCCTGAAGGCATGAATATTGCAGAACTTTGTATTTTTATCGTTTTCCACAGGATAAGCTTTAGATGCCTAAATTAAAGCAGGTTTATGTTTGTAATGAGCTCCTTAAATAAATTATCGAAAACATTTATAAATGATTTTATATTTAGAACTGAAGTTTCACCGTTGCCTATTGCTACTTGTAACTTATAGCTTGTTTATGTGCTTTTTAGTGTAGAGTAACACTTACCTTGCTCTTTATAGCTCTTATAGTACAGTAGCAATAAAGCGTTGTAGCACTGCATTCTTTTATGATTTTGCTAACATTAACTGCAGAAATGACATAAATACTACACAATGCTCAGTATATGTAAGTATAGGTGTGCTTCTGAGGCACTGTTTATAAAGAGTGTAGAGCGGATGCCCTGACTCAGGCTGACAGGCAATTAGAGTGACGCTCCAGTGTGTGAGAACTCATGGAAAAGCACGTGATCAGTAGAGATGGTCAATGAGATGCTAATAATTCCAGCTTGCATGTACATTTTAAGTAGTTTGTCAGGCAGTTCAGCCTCCCGGCTGCTGGGCACAAGCCTATTTAGCTGCAATTACAAGCATCTGAATGGCAACATTTGGAAACACATGGCAGCATTTGGTCACAATTGACACGGAGTGGGCAAAAGCCATCTCAGCTTGCATGTGAAGATGGCAAATTCTGTGCTCAGATGCAACTTCCTGGTGACGGCCCCTATTCCACCGCCCATGCTGAGCGCTAGCAAACAACAAACATTTGTAAAGCTCTTTTCTCCCAATGGACTCAAAGTGCAGAAGCATGACTCAGACCATTAATTGGTTGACTGGTAAATTCTACAAAGGAAGAATTCCGCAAATACCAGGCTATACAGGTGGCTTTTCAGTCTGGATTTGAATAACTCACTAATTACAACAGAGAGAAAATGTGTGCATCAACCAAGTGAACCTGACAAATCTGGCTTTGCAAATTTGGCCTATTGGCTAATCACGAGACATTGCTCATGCAAATATGCATTTGCTTTCGCATGCCTAAATATGCAGGGTCAAAAACCAAAAACCGCAAAACAATCGCCCTGCGGGAATTAGTTCATGCTACATAGCACTATCCAGGGGCGCCACGAGGAGGCTTCCAATTGACTCTTCAGGTAAGCATTTGCAGTGTTCTCCCCAGAATTATTTTCCAGCCGGGTGGCATGAAATAGTAGCCGGGTGGCATGAAAAAGCAGCCGGGTGGGTAGAGATGAAAATGCAGGGCAACTCTGCTTACAGCATAGGAGGTGGTGAGGAGGTGAGCCAATGACAGCCGGGTGGTCACCAAATCTAGCCGGGTGGAGCACCCGGCTAAAAGAGCCTGGGGAGAACACTGCATTTGAATAACTCATCTTTACCGGGTGTGGTAGGGAGTTCCAAAGAGTAGAGGCAGCATGACAGAAAGCTCTGGCTACGAAGGTTTTGAGGTGCACTCTGAGAGCAACCAAGCTCATGGATCCTGCTGCCATGCATTTTCCAGTGTATCCAGGGCCCATATTGTGTAGAGATTTGAATGTCAACAGAATAATATTGAAGAGTATTCTCCATTTTACAGGTAGCTATTGCAGTGAGTGAAGAATGGGTGTAATGTGACAGTGGCAAGGTTGGTTTGTTATTAATCTGGCAGCAGCATTTTGTATTAAATGCAGGCAGTACTGGTCCTTCTTTGGAAGGCCTGTATATAGAGCATTGTAAATAGTCCAGCCCTGCTGTGATGAAGGCATGAACTAGGGTCGGAAGATCCTCTGGGGGAATAAAATGCTTAGTTTTTGCAATATTACTCAGATGAAAGTAGGAATAATTCACTACAGACGAGATGTTGTTTCTCAAGTGCAATTTCCCATTGATTAGCACACCAAGGCTGCGCAAAAGATCAGAGCTGTTTATGTCTAAAGCTGGCCATACACTGGCCCGATTTGCCGCCGTTTCGACAGCAGGTTCGATCACTGGGATCAAATCTGCTGCCAATCGTTCGCGCTAAACGCACCCGCCGATCCGATTTCCTCCCGAAATCGGATCGGTCCGTCGATCGTGCCGTGCGGGAAATTACCGTCGATCGCCCGCGGGTAGGGAGCGCGTCGCTAGCGGCGGCCGATCCGATACAGGTATACATTATCTGACACTGGCTCCCGGGCATCTTCTCCGCGCTGCACCGCTCTGTTCCTGCTTCCATCCCAGCGTACATTAACTTCCTGTGTCACTCCAGTGACCAGGAAGTTCAAATAGAGGATGCTCTATTTGAACTTCCTGGTCACGGAGTGACACAGTGTACGCTGGGATGCGGTGCGGGATGCTGGGATGCGGTGCAGCGCGGAGAAGAGGACCCGGAGCCAGCTTTAGGTAATGTATACGGGGGGGGGGGGACAGGCGGCAGGAGCAGCTAAACAGATTGTGATCGGTTTCAGGCTGAAATCGATTCACAATCTGTTTGCAGTAAAGGCAGCCATACGATCCCTCACTGATCAGATTCGATCAGATAGGGATCTGTCAGTTGGTCAATCTAATGGCAAATCGACCAGTGTATGCAACCCGTATGGTGCAGCATACTGTTCGTAGACTTTAGCCCAGTAACATACTACATTCAGTAATCGTTACAACTCAAAAGTGACAATGTGAAAGCCCCATTGAACTGTAATCGCATCACATTGCGCAATGGACATTGTGTATAAGGATCCTTAATCCCACTTCACATGATTAAAACATTCTTAGGTGCATATGGACCAGCAATGTTAGAATCAGCTTCTAAACTATGATGAATTTGGATAGCTCCTAGGGACTTATCAGTGTAGTTCGTATTTACACACCAAGGTCATCTGACACATTTAGAGGTATCGGCACATGCTCCCTTTTCTCCAAAATTAAGCAAGTAATTCCTTTAGCACCCCCTGTGCTAATTCACAAATAGAATAGGATCAATAGAGAAAATGACAGTTGTAATCTTTGCAACCACTGACAGATTTATACGCCCATCAATTTTTTTATGACTTATTTTCCTATACATGTCCAGTGTCCGGGCCTTTTTCCACTAGCCTGCGATTTGCGATTTGCTTCTGATCGCAAATCGCAAGGTACATTAAACTAATGGAAACTGCAGCAGCAATTTCCATTAGTGCGATCCGATTGTGATGCGATTTTGGTCAAAGCGCAATCGTTGTCCTGCCGCGTTTTGTATGCGATTGAGCTGGACTATAATGAGTATAGTAGCTCAATCGCATGGTGGAAATTGAAACGCGATTGCGATCTCATTTCATAGTGGAAAAGAGCCCTCAAGCTGGCCGAAGTAATCAGATGATGATTGGATGTGCAGCACAATTATGTGGTAAGAGGTCTTTGGGGTAGATGCTGACTGAACCGTATATGTGCAAGCTTTCCTGCTACAGTATCTCACAAAGGTGACTACACCTCTCACATTATTGTAAATATTTGATTTTCTGTTGGTGAACAATACAGACCAGCAGTACAATTAGGAAGAAGCTGTCAAAATGTCATGGTTTTCTACTGAAGACCTCATAGCAAAAGTACAAGACCACCCACTGCTGTGTGTGGAGGACTGTTCTACCTACAAGCCTTTATTTGTAGACAGTTTAGTGCATGCTGCAGGAACCAATAGAACGTTAGCAACATTCTTTCAGCCTATCAATTCAAAAGAAAACATCCTTCCCTCTCACCTTTTATTAAACACAAAGCAACCAGAATCAAAATTGAAAAACACAATTGCTGCAAAGTTGTCTTCTATGCTTGTATTTTGATTTGGAAAACACCAGAAAATTGCTAAGTGATTGCTTTTGCATTTTGCCCAGACCTTCAGGGCAAATGTGCAGTTCATACACGCGCCCTCTTTTTACTCGCTTCAGCTGTGGCCTGAAGTGTCCTGGGCATGTGCAGTTCCAATTCTTTTCAAACTACACATGCCCAGGATACTGTCAGCCATGACTACTGAACCCAGCCATGTGGGAGCACAATGCACAGGGGGATACAGAGTGCACTGTGCATGCCATGAGCTCTGACTGGTCTCAGTTGGGGGCAGGAATGGGGCATACAGTGGTGAGACAGTTGGAAGGCTGGATGAAGGAAGTAGCCTGGAGCGGGCTGAAGAATCTAAATCACAGGTGTCAGACCCAAAGCCTGTGGGCCGAATGTGACCCCCCTCGCCATTTTATGTGGCCCCCTGAGAGCTGCAGCACACTGCCTTCCTATCCAATGGAGAGAACACTAGTGACACTGTTTCTGGTTGAAACACCGACAATGTGAGGTGGTGTGCAACAAGAACCTATGGGACATCCTCATGCCCCCAGCAAAATTGGCATAGGCCTTTCTCCTCATATCCGCTGGCTGGTAACACACACACACCTTCCCAACCCCCCACCGGCATCTTCCCACATAGCAGAGTAGTGCAGCGGAGCAGTGTAATATGAGTCGCGCAATCTGTGCTTCCATACCACTTTCATCCGCTCACTCACGTGATGTGAGTCAGGAGCCAGATTTATCATGTAAAGACGATCAGAGGAAATCCACATTGGAGCAGGTAAATATTAAACTGCTCCACTGCACTACGCTGCAGAATGGTGTGTGTGTGTGTGTGTGGGGGGGGGGGGGGGGAGAGAGCAAGTTTCCCTCCAAATAGGATAGGCATACGTGGGTCAGTTATGGCCAATTGAAAATAAATAGGATGGTCATCGATTCCTACACCAAGACACATGCTTAATTTGGTTAGATTGCAGCAGAAATATTTCAGGGCTAGTTCACAGTGCTCAGTTGCCTTACAAAATAAAGGTGGTCCTACATCTAGCGATTTTGCTGTACGATCAACCATTTGATTCCAGCATTTTATAGAATCGAGTGTGTTCCAGTATGCCCAATCGATGAAAAGTTGCTGATATAATGACGATTTAATCAGAATCGCTAGATATATGGCTATATATATATAATTGTGCATGTCAACTCACTGTGCATACAATTCCATGGGCCTGTTCACAGTACTGTGTAGTGACTGTCTCTGCATGCAGACTTTGTATTAAAATCTATGTCCAGTCTCCAGTGCAGTTCACACTCGTCATGAGTGAGTTATGCAACTGACCAATGTGAACCTAGCCTCAAATGTTGGCTGGACTGCAAGTGTTATATTGCAGTGCAGTGATAAGAAGCCATTCAGCCCAAGAAAATTTGCCAACATATAACATTATACTTTTGATTGATAAATTGTCCAAAACATATTTATAGTCATTAATATATGCCAATTGCCCCATGTGGCAATATACTGCAGTGCATCATGAAAAGAAGTAAACAGAGCACCTGATCATGGAAAATGTAGTTGGGTTTCCCGTCTCAGATTTCCAAGGGGTCAGGAAGAGCTATTTAAAGGAGGTGTGTTTATTTTCAGTATCCAGTATAATAAGAACTACTGATTGTCAAAATATTGCTGATTTGTGGCCTATGCATATACACAGTGTTCTCCCCAGGCTCTTTTAGCCGGGTGCTCCACCCGGCTAGATTTGGTGACCACCCGGCTGTCATCGGCTCACCTCTTCACCTCCTCCTATGCTGTAAGCAGAGTTGCCCTGCATTTTCATCTCGACCCACCCGGCTACTTTTTCATGCCACCCGGCTACTATTTCATGCCACCCGGCTGGAAAAAATGTCTGGGGAGAACACTGTATACATATATTATAAGGGGAGGGAATGCAGAAAAATCACTTTGTCATTGCTTGAAAGAAAACAGTCCTAGTAGGTTGTAGTTGGGGATTTATTTTGACTAACAGGCTAGGCTATGAAAACAGTAGTTACTGTGGCACAGCTGTCTATTGTTTGGGAAACAGAATTAAATGAAGCACATTTTTCAAACTATGGTTTAAGCTTTGCTAAGTCTGTTTATTTCACTGCTATGAAATAAGTCATGTAAGAGGATTTATTTTTCTTATCTATATGTTTGTGAAATATTTATGGAAAAATACTAGTTGGAGGAAATAATGACGAGCCTTTCTGATTAGACACCATTTTTATTTCTCCTAGCTTTGTACTCCTTTATTTGGATCTTGTCTTCTTTCACTTTTTACTAAACTGTAAAACGTTTTCCTTATGTTAGGATGTGATACATAAAGCCTGCGGTGTACACATATCTAAGCGCCCAGCATATACAGGTACAATCCAGCAGCCACTCTAAACCACTGCAGCCAGCATAGAGCTATGTTCATGCACAGTATGCATGCTTGGCTTGGCCAAGTGTCCATGTTCATTACTATGAAGCAGGAATGGTCAATGAGCTGCAAATAATTCTGAGATGAAGCAAAACTATGTGACTTTAGATGCAAATGTGTTTAGTTTGAAATGGTCGAAAAAAGCCAAAATAGGATTTGATTGGTGCATTTTCATAAAAAATATGCATAATTTGGCATGAACGTGGAACTATTTACATCTCATTGATGTGTTCAGTAATTACCTTAAAGGCAGACCATGGCATTAGGTTGATCTTGCATCCATTATATAGCTCTGTATTGCAGTAAAATCTAGTTATAGTAAACTCTGATATAGTAAACCTCTGGCTATAGCAAACTCAGTTCCCAACCATGCACCTGTATATACTATACAATGTACGACCAATCCTGATATAGTAAACCTCTTCTAAACAACTTGGCCAGGTTCCTTTGAGTCAGGATATTAGAATTTCCCAGTGAGCCATTATAACTTCAGATTAATGAGCCCATAGGAGCCCTCTGTGATAAATTCAAATAAGCCCTGATGGGCTATTTATTTTGAATTGGCAAAGAGCCCCACAATTTATTACTACTAATGAGGCTTTATACTATCACTAGTCCTATCTCCTCAAGGATGACTTTGCCTTAAGGGGGTAAGAGATGGGAATGAATTTTTGATACGGTCAGCTTAGCTTAAATCAGCTTAAGTTACAGCAGAAATCACCCCATAACTGAGTGCAGATACACAATTTGACAATCATCCTGGTGGTTCAAAAAAGTGGTTTCCAAACACTGGACTTTGAGATTGACCCTGTTCTCTCCACAGTGGTTTACATCCTTTCCGGCTTTCTTTTTAATACAATAACAGCATTACAGGCTTGCTGATTAGTTCCAATGCTGGCAAAACCAAAATCTTAAAGCATGCTAAGCAGCCTTATGCAATGGGACTCATGCATTCCCTAATTGTCTTTAATTGTAATGCTGGGTACACACGGTACGATTTTCCATGCGATAGATGCATCCGATTGATAAAATCCCTCATGTCCGATATTACTCCCGATCGAAAGCAAAAAAAATAGAGCCAACCAATCACATATAATCTTATTAGACCCATAAGGACATATGTGTTAAACTATTCACAAAAAGGCAAGATGTTCATCATAGTAATACATAGTATTACTATGTCATGGACATTATTACTCCTGATCGATTCTCTGCTTGATTTCCCATAGAAGTTAATGGAAAAAGATAAGAAAAACGAGCGAAGATAAAAGAATCAAGCACAGAATCGAGCTGAAAAAACGATCGGGTCGGAAAATTGTACTGTGTATGCCCAGCATAATGCTACAATAGGTGATTACATCCCTGATCCATTAGGCTGGTTTCACAGTGGGACCTTAAAATCCCACGTTACAGCAGCCAGTAACGCAGCCTAACTCACAGCACTGTAAAATCAATGTGCTGTTCACAGTGCACACGTTGCATACGAGTATACCGCTGCACGTTAAATGAAAGTGCAGCATGCTGTACGTTATACCCCTATAGAGCTGCGTTAGATTGTTTGCACATGCTCAGTGACTAGCCACATGGCTAATTAATATTCACTGCACTGAGGAGACTCATGGTGGGACTCGTGTTGTCCGGATCATGAACGAATCGTTCATTTGATCCGGATGTTTTTTGTGAGTCGAATCATCTGGATCATCACAATGAAAGATTCGGTTCACAGTGGTTGTCTGTCTGGAAGAAACAGGAACATACAGAATGTACAGTGCAGGAAAAGTCCTGTTCTGCTAGTCATTTCACCCAGTCTGCTTCCCTAGTAAAATGATTCAAATGATTCGGTTCAAAGATCCGGATCTTTTCAATGATCCGATTCGAATGATCCGAATCCTTAAAAAGATCTGGACTCCCCATCACTATCCTGGAGCGGCTGCTTTGAGAGCCGCATAACGCGGCTCAATCTGACGTCCAACTTCAACACCACCACGCGTTGCGTTAGGGGCACGTTATGCGACCTTAAAGGGACTCCGAGCTCAGAGTAAAAATAAAATTTGAACTTACCCGGAGCTTTCTCCATCCCAGCCCTGGTCGGGACGTTCCACGCCGGCCTCCTGGCTCTTCTCCCGGCGGCTGTCCGCATAGCGCTGACAGGCCGGTGCCCCGGGCGACACTGGCGAGAGTCGGGCCTTCTCCTTCCGTATACGTCACGAATGACGTCACACGCCGGCCGCCGCGCGTCATGACGGCGGCCGGCGTGACAGCACGGCGCATGTGCGATTAAACCGCGCATGCGCCGTGCTGTCACGCCGGCCGCCGTCATGACGCGCGGCGGCCGGCGTGTGACGTCATTCGTGACGTATACGGAAGGAGAAGGCCCGACACTCGCCAGTGTCGCCCGGGGCACCGGCCTGTCCGCGCTATGCGGACAGCCGCCGGGAGAAGAGCCAGGAGGCCGGCGTGGGACGTCCCGACCAGGGCTGGGATGGAGAAAGCCCCGGGTAAGTTCAAATTTTATTTTTACTCTGAGCTCGGAGTCCCTTTAACGTCCCCTAAAACGCAACGTCTTGGTGGGAAAGTAGCCTTAACCAAAAAAATGTTGACTTTGAAAGGTTTCTTTACTTGTAACAGCAGAAGGGTGATTTATTTACTTGAATGCCTCTGCGATGTAGTATATGTAGGACAGATTAGGATATGCCTCAATTTGCACCTACAAACCAAGTGACAGGCTTGCTTCATGAAGTAGGGGAGAGAAACGTCCTAAAGACTCACCATGGGGAGACATTTTTATGATTGCAGTTACTCTGTGAGCCGGCTTGGCTGGGCATTCTAAAGGCTGTGTATATAGACATGATATTAAATGTATTCTGTTATCAAAGAGAATCACTGTGTGTTGGCCATTAAATAAAAATCAATTAATTTAAATTGTGAGTTCTCTATGAAAGACTTCTTGTGAGACTGCTGATCTCCTGTATGTATTTTAAGACTAATCTTGCCTTTTTGAGGACATGGCTTTTGGTACATATAGGCTTTAATTGGTTTGGTATGTGCAGCACTGGAGAAAGGGCTGTTGAATGGAACATTTTATCAGGTCTGCTGACTGTAATATAGTCTAGCTAGTGACATTAGCCCGTTTAAAAATGTGCTCATCCAATGCACGTGCACGACCGCCGCGCATTTCCGTGCAAGCGCACACGCCCGCCCCTCGTTGCCCGCCTGCCTCGTCATTCCCCCAGCTCTCCTCAGGGTCTCTGCGTCCCTCCCTGCACATGCGCACTGCAAAAAACACACACACACAGAGACATGGGACGCAGAGACCCTTGCGTTTTATTAGGTAGGATGAATAACCCCGCATTACAGCCACCTGCTTTCTTTTTGGAATTGCACTGTTGTGGACCACAGCGATTGAGTGTGCTCCTTCATGGTACACCTTGTGGATATGTTTCATTACTGGTTTAAGACCCTCCTTCCCACATATAGAAAGTCATGTGGTTCAATATTAGTGTAGGGATGGAAGCTCACACTTACTGGCTCTCCCTCATGGTGGTAGGTAAAGAGGTTGGCACCCAAAGTAACTTTATAGTCTTTACTGCTGCTTATGTTTATAGGTATCGGATACCTCTTTATCAAGGAAAGCAATGCAAAAATAAGGTGCATGCAGAGAATGCTCAAGTGATGTGGAGTGGCAGCAGCAGCTCAAGCATTCCCTGTGTGCACATTATTTCTGCACTGTTTATCCTTATAAAGAGGAACTCTGATGCCCTGAAACGTTGGATTTGATTTAAAAGCAGCAATAAAGACTTACTTGGAGTGCCATTTCTTTATTTACCATTCATCACCATCATCTCTACCTTTTATACTAGACATATTCCTCCCTCGTGGTTTCTGAACCTTCAGGCATGCTTGATTATGGAGTCAAAGCCTTGAAACTGCTCCTCCCCTTCCCATCTACAGCTTTTTCTTTACACAATTTGCATGTTCTCATGGATGCAGTAAAGACAAATGTTTGCCAAGCATCATACTGATTGCAGTGGTTTATCTATTATCTATATGGTGTGTGTGTGTGGTCTGCAGCTAAAGTATTATGACGGCCAGCTATGAATAGGTAAACAGGCACGCACATGCATTATACCATATTCCTTTCAGTGGAGCCAGTTACAGCTCGCTTATTTGCAGAGAGCAATGGAACATCACTAGAGCACCCTGCAAGGGATGATGGGCTGTGACAGACTACTTTGCTGCCAAGTGGCCACTAGGTCATGACCCCTGGGATGGTCCCATAGTGATGGGAAGAACTGGAGGGGAAAACTGTCAAATATGGTGGTGGCAGCCTCATGCTCTGGGGGTGCTTCTCTTCAGCAGGGACAGGGAAGCTGGTCAGAGTTGATGAGAAGATGGATGGAGCCAAATACAGGGCAAACTTGGAAGAAAACCTCTTGGAGACTGCAAAAGACTTGAGACTGGGGCGGAGGTTCACCTTCCAGCAGGACAATGACCCTAAACATAAAGCCAGGACAACAATGGAATGGTTTAAAACAAAACATATCTAATATCTATGTGTTAGAATGGCCCAGTCAAAGTCCAGATCTAAATCCAATCGAAAATCTGTGGCAAGATCTGAAAACTGCTGTTCACAAACGCTGTCCATCTGATCTGACTAAGCAGGAGCTGTTTTGCAAAGAATGGGCAAGGATTTCAGTCTCTAGATGTGCAAAGCTGGTAGAGACATACCCTAAAAGACTGGCAGCTGTAATTGCAGCAAAAGGTGGTTCTACAAAGGATTGACTCAGGGGGCCGAATAATTATGCACACCCTACTTTGCAGTTATTTATTTGTAAAAATTGTTTGGAATGATGTATGATGTTTGTTCCACTTCTCACATGTACACCACTTTGTATTGGTCTTTCACATGGTATTCAAATAAAATTGATGCATGTTTGTAATGTGACAAAATGTGGAAAACTTCAACGGGGCCGAAAACTTTTGCAACCCACTGTATGTATCTAATCTTGTTTTATAGCTTATCCTCTTCTTCTAATGTCTTTTGAGGGTCTTCACATCAGGTGTCCTGACTTGCGTGTGACCCGCTAGCTGCATGTTTCCTTTTTCCAGGTGAGTTTTAGAAACTACTGAAGCCAAAGGATGAATGTGACAGTCAGGAACTGGCATTTTTCAAGAGGAATTAACATGTCAGCCTCCTAACTCTCACAATTGTCCTTGAAGAAAAATCATTCTGCCAGCCCAGCCAGCAGTAGCATTTCTTTAGAGTTTGGAGTTCAGGAGCGGCAGTTGTCATTCCCTCTCCGTATAGGTGTGTGGAGAAACGTTGCATATCTGAATGACTATGACAGTAATGCCTTTGTGTCATACAGCTGTTTGTGATGTTTTGAAGACAAGAAGGAGAAAAAAAACATTCTTTCCCTTGTATTTTACTGTTCTAAACATAGCAGGTGTTTTTCATTTAGGGGAGATGAAATCCATATCCGGGACAAATGTCTGTATTCAGTAAAACAGGAAATTCAGGAAATGCTTTTAATATATGTTTGAGTCATAGTGCAGCAGCCGGCTGCTTCTCTTTCCCATATCTGAGCTGGTGGCAGAACATGTGACTGTAAGATCCAAAGATCTTCATCTCTGCTTATATATTATACACTGTGGAAATGCATGAATGCTCAGCAAAATGGGAGAAACTTTGGTAGCTCAGAGGCCCCCAACCCCTGCCTCTCTATTACATATGTATCAGGACTCCTTTTGCTACATAATGCATAGTGTCTCCATAGCCGCTCTCCCTTGCAGAAATCCATGAATGAGAGTCAAAACTTGCCAGAGTCTCTGCCAGCAGTTTACTTCAAGTGCATCTTTCCTTGTTTGCCTAACATGAAAATGCGTCTACACCACAGCTTGCTTGCCCCCTCTTGCTGGGGGTGAGGGGGCAGAGGGTTACACACATTTCCATTGCTATAACACATGTCTGTGGCAGTAGCTGGTTAGTGTGGCAGTGGCGAGTTAGTGTACTGGTTAAAGTGAATGGGAACCGCATTTTAAAAAAAATGAAGCAAATACTTACCTAAGGAGAGGGAAGGCTCTGGGTCGTATAGAGCCTTCCGTCTCCTCTCTCGGTGCCCTCTGTCATCTGCTGGAAGTCTTCGAGAGCCTGCGCAGGTGCAGTACAGGGCTGCCCTTCTTCAGGAGCACTCGGGCTCCCTGAAGACGTCTGAAGCCTCCTTCGGCCGGGTAAAGCAGTATTTGACTAAATTAGTCAGATACTGCTACCGGGCGAGCCAGCACTGGAACGAGGGGACCAGGAGAGGAGCGGGAAGGCTCTATAGGACCCAGGGCCTTCCCTCTCCTTGGGTAAGTATCTGTCTCATTTTTTTAAATGCGGTTCCCCTTTCAATTTAGGGGCTCTGCCTCTGACACAGCGGACTAGGGTTTGAATCTTGGCTCTTCCTGTTCAGTAAGCCAGCACCTATTCAGTAAGGTATCCTGGGCTAGACTCCCTAACTGCTACTGCTTATAGAAAGCGTCCTAGTGACTGCAGCTCAAGAACTTTGAGTCTGCCAGGAGAAAAGCGCAATATAAATGTTATTTGTCTTTGTCTTGTCTGTTGAAAGAGGCCACAGACTAGGCTGACTTTCTCTGTGAGAGCTGGCAAAGGATCAGAAGCACTGTATATGACATCAGTGTGTCACATGCAGTTGGAATTGAAGGAGCCTGTGTGAGAGGGATGCTGCTTCTTTTAAACATGTACATTGTTCTTCAACTCTACCGTATCACCTCACTCTACTCCAGTTTCTAAGCAACCATAATTTCTGACATGGTGGGCTGGGTTTAACCTTTTACATTGTCAGGGGTCACTATAAACAAATCTGACATTACAGCTATATGGGGATGTGAGAAAAGCCCTTCTCAGCGGCACTCTGCACACACATTTCCCTACGCTTCAGACCACAATCTATATACCAGCAAGCTGAGAGAACTGTCATGGACAATATTGCCTAAACTGACAACCCTTTTCCACACACAAATGTCACACAACATGACTAGAATACCAGTTCTGCAAAGTAACAGTACATTTATCTCTTCACTCTAAAGTTGGCCATACACTATACAATTTTTAAAATATCCGTTCAATTCAAGAATTGCAATCAATTTTTCTGACTACTTGTAACATTTCAAAAATATGAACAATGTACCACACACACATGTTAAAATTTTCCTCAATTATGATAAAAATGATTGGAAACTGGGGAAATTGCTAGGGTGTGTATATTAATAAATTGACAATCTAACACACACCATTTGACTAGAATAAAAACTGATCAGAAAAATCTACCATTCCCGATCGACTTTTATCAAACAAAAATGGGAAATCCCATCGGGTTCCTTGCTCGAATAAAAAAAAAAAAACTTTTGTTTTTTCGGGAAATCATTTGTTTAATCAAATTGCAGTAAAAACGGATAATTTTATTGTATCATGTGTGGCCACCTTAAAGGTCTGGGTCAGCTCTGTTGTACTGATGCAGAATGGCACACATTTCAAACACACATTATTTCTACAGTACCACACAGAAGCAGGAAACACTGTAAATACTCAGAACATGGGGCCAGGGTCTCAAAGGGGTACTAGAGGAGGTGTGAAACGTGAAAGTGTCAGTGTGGCGGTGGTGGTAAGAGTACATAAAGCTGTGACTCCTAAGCTGAAGGAAGTGTGGCTTTAATATATCCTAGGATCAACATCAGAGCTCTCTGTGCAGTGCAGTGCATTGCTAGGAAGAGCTATGCCACCTTGCAGTACCCCCAATGTGGCCGCACACGATACAAAAAAATGATCCAATAAAACCGATTGTCATATAAAAAACGTTTTTTATTAGTTCGAGAAATTTGGAATTTCCTGGGTTTTTTTTTTCTTTCAATATAAGTTGATCGGGAAGGGTGGATTTTTCTGATAATTTTTTAGGAAAATTGAATGGTATGGGGTAGATTGTCAATTCCTCAATTATTTATAGATCTAAGCAGGTTTTTTTTTCTGTTTTCAATTCTTTTTTGTTTTTCATAATTAAAAATTGCACACAAGTCGTACATTTTTCTCAAGTGTGTGGTCAGATTTTTCACATTATGGTGTGGCAGGAATAGGATGAAGTGTGTGTGCGTGCGTGCGTGTGTGTAAAAATGTATGTATGTATAAACACTGTGTGTGTGTGTGTATATATATATATATATATATATATATATATATATATATAAACACCGTATGATAATTAGTATGAAGTACATGAGTCTGTTGTCTTTTGCAGACTTACAATGTACACTGAAAATATACATACCTTTCCCTTTGTAATAGGAAGCCGTTCCTTGTTCCATTGCTGAACATCCCCTTCCCTTCGTACAACAAACACAGCTCAGCATCTTACATTCTCTCCAGTAGTCTCAGTTTTTTTCCCTAATCCTCTTACTTTTTAGAACATTTTGTTAGCACAGTAAATTTGGCTGTCCACCTCATTTTTTTTTTCTTTTAAAGATCATAATACCCCAAAGACCAGCTTTTTGTCATGGCAACAAGATTAATCTAGAGCTTCCGGTAGTTAACTGTCTTCTGGTTATTGTTTGAATTGGAAAAAATATTACAGCAGCATTAAAAATGCAAGCCAGGTAGCGGTTCTATTAAACATGACATCGTCTGCAAACAGATACCATATGGCCATTTCAGTACTCTGGGTACTGCAACGCATGGCTAAATTGTTGTGCCTGTTTAGAGCTAGACTTTTTATACTTTGATGTAGGATCCACATTTTTTACTTATTAGAACAAGTTATACTGCAAATGTCGTTACTTCTAAAATCAATAGATTTCTATTTACATTGAAAACAGTAGTAGCAGGTGAACTAATCTACGTAGCACATGTGTATCGCCAGCTAATGCACTTTCTGACATTCTCAAAACTACAAGTCTACTCATACAAGCCGAGCAGAGTGCAATAAATCATTAAAAATAATTTTGTTAGGTACAATAGAAGATGCAAAGTCGGCACTGCTGCATACTGTGCGTTTATTGCCAAAAGGTGCTCTTCATCACATACGTGCAGTATATAAAATAACAAATACCGTGCGTTGGAGGCTTAAAGCTGTGAGCTGATGGTGGGCGCTGGGAGCAGGAATAGCCTGACGGCCGTTTCGCGCTATCTAGGCGCTTTTACGGAGCCTCCGTACAAGCGCCTAGACAGTGCGAAACGGCCGTCAGGCTATTCCTGCTCCCAGCGCCCACCATCAGCTCACAGCTTTAAGCCTCCAACGCACGGTATTTGTTATTTTATATACTGCACGTATGTGATGAAGAGCACCTTTTGGCAATAAACGCACAGTATGCAGCAGTGCCGACTTTGCATCTTCTATTGTACCTAATTGAACTCTGCTTAACTCCAGTCTGAGCACGCTGATAGTGCCACAAGAGTCCAATGTGCCGTGACCCTGCAGATCCTTCACAATAACGGATGTGGATCCTATGTAGTGCCGACTCCCTCCTTTCTCCCCCTACTGCTTAATACAAAAATAATTTTGTGCAAAAGGAAATGAAATGGTTCAGTTTTACCTTGTTTTTATTATTACAGGGTGCTTTAGGGCTGTGCAGAGACTGTTCTTCCATGTAAATATGTGGTTATAAATCGGCATTGCTTGTTTCTTTTTTGAGCAATCATTTCCGCCATCACCTGAATCATAACAGGCTATAGCGATGGCTGACAGTACATGCACAATGTAAGATCACATGGGTCACACACACAACCTCTCTTTTCCCCATAAAATTGCCATTTCCAATTTTTAAACACAGCTTTAATTCGGGCCCTCTATGTTTATTAGGGTACAGGAATAGTAATAGCACCATGCTTTTTAAAATTGTGTCTCTTGAGGCTTTACTGCTGCTTATTGGTGCAATCTTCTGTAAGTCATAGGAGTGGCAAGAAAGAGGTCACTATAGGAGGACAGTAGATGATCGATGTCTGCACAGCATCTATCTGCATGGAGTGTTACAAAGCAAGTGGTAGCAGTTTGATCAACTTTTGTTTTAGAACAAACGTTGCTGGAATCTAATCAAAATCTATTAGTATAAGGTGGCAAAATTATCACTTATCCCCAATTGATTTTCCAGTGACATGAGTTGGCCGTCCATCCATATGGCTACCTTTAAGGATATCTCCCCACAAGAATCCTGGCAGTGATCATACAACCCGACACACAAGCCACATGCCACCTTTCACCTATGTATTCAACAAAGGCTACCTTCTTCGCCATGCTGCTCTCTAGTTGCAGGTCCTAGAGAGAGAAGTGCCATGTGGTCTGTAGTGGGGTAGGTGATCAGATAAGAGTGCATGTTTTTGAACCAGAAAGAAGTGCCATGTGATCAGTAGTGGGATAGGTGGTCACATAAGAGGGCATGTTCTTGAATAATTACAGGCACATGAGGACTTTTTCACTAAAGGTCTGTATGCACACAATACAAAAGTCACTGCACACAAAAGACCAACATCACGGAAATGACTTTACCGGTCAAATGACAAGTATCTTGAACGACATTGTCCACACACCGATATTGCGACCAATTATTTTCAATACTGCATGTGCAAGTGGAAGCAACATTATGCACTACATGTGCGCATTCTGCAGAACAGTGTCGTTTAAACAACATTGTACACACTTGGCCGACTGCACAATACCTGTCCAACACAGTGGCGTAGCTTAGGAGCTGTGGGCCCCGATGCAAGTTTTACATGGGGCCCCCCCAAGCAATCTCCATACATATCAATTGATACGTCGCGCCAAAACCTGCCAATGGCAACTACAGTGTCAGAGGTGCAAGAAGGGAATGGGGAGCAGTTTGTTAATGATTACCACTATTCAAAGTATCTATAGAAGTGATTATTATGAGCACAGGACCAATAGAGAGCTGATACTGCAATTCAGGGAGGGCTCTACGGGGCCCCTCTGGCCCAAGGGCCCCGATGCGGTCGCTACCTCTGCACCCCCTATTGCTACGCCCCTGGTCCAACAGTTGTCTGAGTTGATTTGCTGAAAGGATCAGGCCAAATGCCCGATACTGGTTTCTCTGACACAGAAATATCTGCAGATCGTCGGATATTTCCACTGCCTTTTGTATAATGTGTGCACATTGCTTAAAGAGAACCCAAGGTGGATCTTCGCGGGGCAGATGGGACACAGAGGCATGTTGTCTGCTTAATGACATAGCTCTGTGTCCCCAACCACCGTTCTCTGCCCCCCATGCTGCACTATAGCCCCCTGAGTTTAGTGACGAGATTTGTAGCTAACTCTGAGGTAAACACGGGAGAGGAATTCCCTGTTCAAAACGCCCGCCAGGGGCATTCCTGCAGGGTTTCCTGAGCTGCCATTGGGCATCTCTGTCTCCCTGGCCATGCCTCCTGCCGCTCAACTGCCTCCCTGCACACTGCGAGAGACACACAGTCTCTTAGTGCAGCATCCTCACCTATAGGTCACAAAAGTGAAAGTGTCCATTGCGGCCCCAGGGGAGCGGCATTTTTTGAGGCTACCTGATCCACTCAGCCCCACGGATCAGGTAGCATACTTATTTGTTCAGTTTTTGAGCCCATTTGGGCTCTCTTTAAAGGTGGCCATACACTGGTCGATTTGCCATTAGATTCGACCTACAGATAGATCTCTGTCTGATCGAATCTGATCAGAGAGGGATTGTATGGCCACCTTTACTGCAAACAGATTGTGAATCAATTTCAGCCAGAAACCGATCACAATCTGTGGAGCTGCCGCTGCTGTCGCCCAGCCCCCCCCCCCCCGCATACATTACCTGCTCCACCCGGCGCGTGTCCCCGCTGTCACCTTCTCCGCTCCGGGCTCTGGACCGTTCCTGCAGCTACTGACCTTCCTGTCCAGGGGAAGTTTAAACAGTAGAGGGCGCTCTACTGTTCAAACTTCCGGCCGTGACGAAGTTCTGTGTAGCTGCAGAAACGGTCCGGAACCCAGCGCGGAAAGAAGACAGCGGGGACCAGGGGACTCGCGTCGGCAGAACAGGTGATGTATACCCGCTGTATTGCGTCGGCACTCCCGACCCGCCGGCGATCGAGAAAAATCTTACGCACGGACAGATCGACGGGAATCGACGGGAATGATCGATTTCAGACTAAATCGATCGTTCTGTCAGCGGTGTGCGCGCCGATTTCACAGCCGATTCCATCGATGTGATCGAATCGGCTGTATATCGGCGGGAAAATCGTTAGGTGTAGGGGCCCCTTAAGACTGTTTGATATCTACTGCTTTTCTTCACAATTGCTTGATAATGTTAAGTCCATATCAAGGGTAAAATCAGGATTACCAGGAAATCTTTGTTGGACTAGAAGCAGATGGGGTGACAGGGCACTGGCTTTGTACTGTTCAATTGATTGTAGTCATATTTCTGCTGAAATCAGACCAGAATCGAGATTACAGCATGCTTCATTTAACACTCCCCATCTCTGTTTTGATCAGAAAATATCAACTTGGAATAGTACCAGCCCATTGTGTGGACAGTTATTTAAACCAGTACTTTACTGCTTCTCTGTTCAGCAAACTAATCTGTTTTTTTTTATGGATGTTGCCCTTTGGAGCGTAGCTTTAGTTGGGTTAAACAGCCATTTGTTATCTGTTCCTGTGTGCTCATCTGAAGGTAGATTAATGTTGTAATTTGTTTTACTGTAGTTGACGGCAGTCATAGATTTGTTCACCCAAGGCCTCCCCTTTTTTCTTGCAGGAGAATAGAATTTTCTTAACATTATTACATGGGGTTATGAGTTACCAGAATGGCATATAAGTTATCCCCATCTATATGCCAAGAATCACGGACCTGAGATTACAGTGCATCTTCTTAAAAATAATAGTGGTCTGTATTATTCTAGAAACAATATGCCAAAGTGAAATGTAAGTGATAAGAAGAGTGTCATGTTTTAGTGACAAGGCCTTAGAAAATGGAACAAGAAAGGGGTCCCACCACAAAAGTACATGCTGAAATGATTAAAGAATACTATCAGCATTATTAGCAATTTTAACTTCTTTCTCTGTCCCCCACCTTCTTCCTCTTCTTCATTCTGTGTAAAATTCATAACATACTGTATGTACTTCATTGTTAAAATTGACAAAAACCAGACCCCCCTGCAAAAATACTAAGCGGGCCCCCCTCGGTGCCCACTTGGGGCCGTTTTGGGGGGCTGGAGGGGATGCAGCATGAGGGGAAAGCCATGCTGCACTTCGGCGGGGAGGTTCCCCCCCCTCCCTCACCTCGGGCTCTCCTCTCTGCACTCCCCTCCAGCGTTGAATAGTTTGTGTATGCAGGCAGCGACAAATACATACCTTCCATGCGCTCCAGCGTGGATGTTCCTCTCTCTATCTTCTGATGTGACTTCCTGTTTATACAGGAAGTCGCATCAGAGGCTAGAGGGAGAAACGTCCACGCTGGAGCGCACAGAAGTTATGTATCTGCCCGGCACTGCACACCCAAACCGTATTGATGCTGGAGGGGAGCGCAGAGGGGAGAGCCCGAGGTGAGGGAGGGGGGACCGTCCCCCCTCCCCGCCAAAGTGCAGCATGGCTGTCTCCTCATGCTGCGTCCCCTCCAGCCCCCCAAAACGGCCCCAAGCAAGCCCCGAGCCCCCCCCCCCCCCCTGCAGGCCCTATTGTTACACCAGTGCTCAAATTCCATCTACACAGCTCTTCTTACTATTGTCTATCTGTCCTCTTTTCACTTTCTAAACAACCTCTCTCTTTTCTCTAATCTCCAAAGCCTATCTAACCACTCTACTTTACCACTTCAGGACCACAGGTTTTTTCGCCTTCAGGACTAGAGCAATTTTCACATCACGCTTCTCCCATTCATTTGCCAATAACTTTATTGCTACTTATCACACTGAAATTATCAATATATTTTTTTTGCGGGACAAACTAGGCTTTCTCTGGGCAGTACTTTTTGCTAACAATTATTTTATTTATATGTATTTTGCAAGGAAGAAGTAGAAAAACAAAGAAAAATAAAATCACCATTCTCAGCTTTCAGCCATTGTAGTTTAAAAATAAAATGTGCTATTGATGATGAAACAGACACATTTTTTTTGCTCATTTGTGATTTTCCGCGTTCCCAGCCGCTATACCCTCTATGCTGCTATAGCGTATAACATTTACGCTATAGCAGCACAGAGGGTGATATAGCGGCTGGGAACGCGGACAATCACTCGCGTTCCCAGCCTGTCAGCGGCTGTCGCCGAACCCGGAAGTAGCCGCCGGCGGGGACAGGATGATCGGAGCGGGGCTGCGAGGGCACCATCCAGCTTCAGGGGGCTGAGGGATGCCTCGGGTGAGTAAATCTCATTTTTTTTTTAGACTTAAGTATTCCTTTAAGGATCAGGCCATGTTTGGCTGATCTGTGCTGCGTGGGCTCTCCAGCCCACAGCACAGATCAGGAGGCACGCAGGGCGATCAGATTTCCCCCCTTTTTTCCCCACTAGGGGGATGACCTTCTGGGGGGGTCTGATCGCCGTCACTCTGTGTGGCTGAGAGGGGAGGGGGGCTCTTCAAAGCCCCCCTCCGCAGCGATTTTCCGCCTCGCTCCCTTTCCCTCCCTCCCCTCCTTCCCCTGGGCGGCACAGGATGGCGATGGCGATGCGTCCTGCGCCGCCTCTGATAGGCTTCGGCCTATCAGATGCCGGCGTACCCCGGCCAATCAGAGGCCGGGGATCGCCGATCTGCTTTATGGCGCTGCTGCACAGCAGCGCCGTATGATGCAAACACAGGGGATTTCTTCCCCACGTGTTTACATTTCGCCTGCGAGACGCGATCCGAGGCTTGCAGGCTGTTCACGGAGACACCCTCCGTGAACTGATATGGTAAGGCCGCTCGAACAAGCGGCCGTTTCCACGGGAAACCACTTGCGACCTATCGGCGTTAGGCGGTCGTTAAGTGGTTGTGTCCCTAGTACAATGTATGGCAATAATATTTTATTTGGAAATAAAGGTGTCTATTTTTCCGTTTAGTGTTTTTTTATATTGTAATAATCATTTCAAGACTTTATTTACAAAATCCACAGTAATGACATACATATAAAAAAAATCCCTAAGGTAACTACCGGTATATATATTATTTTAAATGGTGTAATTTTTGTTTTGGTATCTATAGTGTAGGGAGGAAGGGGTTAAAAATAAAAAACTAAGGGAAATAAAAACTCGAGATGCTAGCATAATATTGCCCCTGTTTAACTCTCTAGTAAGGCCACATCTGGAATATGGAATTCAGTTCTGGGCACCACATTACAAAAAAGATATTGCAGTTTTAGAGCAGGTGCAGAAACGAGCAACAAAATTGATACGTGGGATGGAAGGTCTCGCTTACCAAGAAAGGTTAGATAAACTGGGTTTATTTAGTCTAGAGAAAAGACGCCTTAGAGGAGATCTAATTAACATGTATAAATACATCAGAGGGCAATATAATAGCTTGGCGGATGAGCTTTTTGTCCCTAGGCCTTCTCAAAGGACTAGAGGACATGATCTGCGCATGGAGGAAAAACGTTTTAGCCATTTATTTAGGAAAGGGTTCTTTACAGTAAGAGTGATTAAGATGTGGAATGCATTGCCACAGGAAGTCGTTATGGCAAACTCTATACCTGCATTTAAAGGGGGCTTAGATGCTTTCCTTGCGTTGAAAGACATCCATGGCTACAATTACTAGGTAATGCCTAATGATGTTGATCCAGGGATTTTATCTGATTGCCATCTGGAGTCGGGAAGGAATTTTTCCCTTTTGGGGCTAATTGGACCATGCCTTGTAAGGGTTTTTTCGCCTTCCTCTGGATCAACAGGGATATGTGAGGGAGCAAGCTGGTGTTTTACTTTGTACTGGTTGAACTCGATGGACTTATGTCTTTTTTCAACCAAAATAACTATGTAACTATTTAATTCTCCTATGGATTAGTGTTTAGAGTGCATTTGGATGTATGGCCACAAGATAGTGCTAGACTGTGTTCCGTGTTGAGTAAATATAACACGGAACCAATCTTTACATGATGTTTCTGTCAGATTTTTTTCTAATCAACACTGCAGGAAGCTGTAAGTCATAGGAGACTCCGTGATCAGGGATGGAAACAGCTGTTATCTATTCCCCGATCACGGAGGGACAGGATTGTGGCGATTGCAGATGGGAGAAATGCGGCAATCGTGAGCGGGGTCGGTAAACAAACATTACGCTTATCTACTCCCCTGCAGGGGCGTAAATAAGCGTAGCAGAGATCCTAAAGTGGTTAACCTATTTCTCACCACTGGCATCTTCCCTTCCTCACTAAAAAAGGCTGTTGTGATGCCGCTACTTAAAATATCATCTCTAGACTCCACCGCACTCTCCAGCTACTGCCATTTGTCATTTCTCTCCTTTACATCCAAAGTACTAAAATGCCATATTCATGCTGAATAATTAAGAAATAATTTATCTTCTAACATCCTGCTTGATCAGTTCCAGTCTGGCTTTCGCTTCACAGAAACGGCTATTACTAAAATAGCCAATGATCTTTATACAGCTAATCCCAAAGGCCAATATTCCATAATCATCCTCCCTGATCTGTCCTCAGCATTGTATACTGTTGACCACACCTTACTCCTACAGATACTTTCATACTCTCATCTGGTAGTATACTTTCTCTCCTGAATATCTTCCTATCTCTCTGTTTTTCACAGTCTCTTACTTTACATTTATAACCACAAAAAAAACTATTAGAGATACCAATCAAGAGAAGAAATGTCCCTATATGAGAGTAAGGGCTGGTTCAGACGGGCGTTTTTGTGGCGTTTAACGCAGCGTTTCAGACGCAGCGTTTTTTTGGATCTACTGCCATCCCATGCAAGTGAATGGGAGCGTTTAGAGCTGGCTTTTGCAGGCTTTCATGAAAGCCTGGCCGTAGATCCCAGCGTTGCGTCTAGTCTCAAAAGCAACATGCTGCTTTCAGAGGCAGTAAACGCGAGGAAACAATAGCAGAGACCAGAACTGCTAGCCTTGAACGCTTTTCAAAAGCTTTCAAAAGCTAGCTTTTAAACGCTGGCGTTTGAACGCAATGCCAAGCAAAAGCTCAGCAAACGCCCGTGTGAACCAGCCCTAAAACAACAACTTCCCCTATGTGCACATAATCTAATAAGCTCCAGCAGGTATCTCAATATACGCCCTATTATAGTGACCACCAGTTCCAAAAATGCCTGCCGCAAAATCCAAAAAGAGGAAGAATTCCATCAGAGGAAGAATTTTTGGGTGTTCAATTATTCTTTAAAATTACAGCACATCTCATTGCCACATTCTTTGTCTGTGGGGTACCTCAGGGCTCTGTCCTTGGTTCCCTCCTTTTTTCCATCTACATGCATATTCTTGGCAACTTAATAAAGTAATTTGGTTATAATACCACCTGCAGTATAGGCAGATGATATACAACTGTACCTCTCAGTCCCACACACAGTATTACATTTAATCCTTAGCTTGTGTGCGGGGAAAAAGGGAGATAACTGATGACTTCTTGGGGGTCTGAAGGTGACACATTTCCTAAAAATTAGAGCAATGCATGATTCATATTTTAGGGAACATAAACGTTCATAAACTGATGACCTGCTGATCATAGAACAGCAGGTCATGAAGCAGAAACATTCAACCCAGCTTGATTGCTTTCATTTCTGAGGTCTGTGGTTACCATAAGCAAAAGATGATTGTAGACTTAACAGCCATCTAATTTTATTTGACTAGTCACTAGACCATCTCTTCATTAACTAGATACAAGTTCAGTAACCTGCACAAACTCATTCAGTCATTCAGAAGGCCCATTCAACCAATATATTTTACTTGTCTACTTTTTGTATATGTTATTAATAGTACAATGAGCAGAGTTAGGCTCTACACATGCATAGTGCTTCCAGGATAGATTAGATCACTGCATGGGGCAAAAGCACTTTTCATTCACTCAGTATGATAAGACTGTACATTCTATAGCATGTGATTACCAGAGCCGGATAATCCACAAGGAAACTTTGGCAGGTGCCGAGAGCCCAGAGGCGTTCTAAGGGGTTCAATTTATGCTAGCCCCCAACATATCATACCAAAAAAGCCAGATGGCCATCAAGGGCGGACCCAAATTTGCTGCTTGCCTAGGGCCCAATTTTATCCTAATCAATCTCTGGTCATAACTATCTTTCATCATAGCTCTCCTTACCAGTCAACATCTGGAAGCAAGCTCAGGTGAAAATTAGCTGCATGTGAATCTGTAGCCATACTTTCATTGGCTTAATTACAAATCCATGACCCCCCCCCCCCCCAGCAAAACTTTGATAGCCCCGCAATGTTCTCACCCCTTCTCTTGCCACCGCTTGGTGAGCCTCACAGCCTGGGGCCCGTCTTGCATGGGTAATTATACAAGTGTAGCCATCAGGATCTTCACACCCATAACAAGGGTAGCCACCAAGACTGTAATACCGAGTAGGACTGTAATTCTGGACAGTCTGGGACAGCTCCAAATATTGTGTCTGAATCTGACTAAACAGAAACCGATTCTGGCTTATTTGCTCGTCTGCAAAAGCAGCGCTCCACAAAAGCAGACCATAGGATATCACAATATTATCCTTCTACAAATCTACATACTATTAAAATATTTTTTTATTGATAATCCTAACATTATAAAATGTCGGGGTAAACCAAAGTATAGAAAAAAAAATGTTCATTTGTGATGGTATACCTTTGTAAGCTGCAATATAGACCGGAAACCGTACAACCCTGTTATTGTGCTTCACACATTACTGGAATTTTATTCCTAGAAGCAAAAACATTACAGTGCAAAATACATACAAATTACACAGAGTGCAGAAACCGAACCAACAATAGCACTGTTTTCTATAAATATCCACAAAGCTCTGCTTAAAACACTGTGCATTACTATAATTTAGCTGTTTAGACTGTACAACTGTGTGGCAAAATCAGATTGTTGGAAACTCATTCATATATGTAAGTGGACCAGTCTTTTTTACATTACTGCTTTGTTGCTACCACCTTGGTACAGATTACTTGATTATTGGAAGGATTTCAGCATACCACAGAGTTAATGTTAAAGTTGGGTCAGGAGAAGTGTTTGGTTTAGGGTAAAATTTAGTGTTCTTCACAATGCAAGGTCAAAGGCTATTGATAGGCTTACTGTATGGTTTGAGAATAGTTTTAGCATTTTTAACTATGATAGTTTTTCAGCATCACACTACATGTACCAGCATGGCCAGCACCCAGCTGTTTTGGTATGGCGCGTTTCAATTTATTTAAAGTGTAACTTCCAGTCATGTTAATTGGACAATACAGTGTTCAAGTGCCTCTGGGTTATATGCAAACATTTACCATTATATCTCACTAATATTATAAGTGCCAAAGTTTGGATGTTTGTTACTCAATCACGCAACAATGGCTGAATGGATTTGAATGAAATTTGGCACACACACAGTACATTACCTGGAATAACATATAGGATACTTTTTATCCCTATAACCAAAAAGTGGGTGGATACAAATATACATTAGTGGGACAAAAGTGGGACAAATATACATTTCACTGGGAAAATGTAAACTGCAGCCATTCTTACACTGTTAATGGTAGGGTTCTGAAACGTTGCACAATTGGTCACTGTGTGACTGGGATTAATATTCAGAAAAGCGGGTGGAGCCTACAAAAGCCAATCAAAATTCACCTATTGATTTTCAAGGGGAATATATAATTGCTGCCATTCTTGCACTGTTAATGGCACAGGTCTCAAACCTGGTACAGTTTGTCATTGGGTGACAGGGGTTCAAATTCAGAAAAGGGGTGGAGCCACAAACAGACAATCAGATTTGTTTCATTTCAATGCAAATGATTGATGCCAAAGACCACAAAGCTCACAAACGTAGTCATTGAGTAATTGAGTGTTAGTGTTAGAAAAAGTGTGTGGAGCCAACACCAGCCAAATACATACCCGGGCAATACCTGGCCATCAGCTAATGTGTATATAGTTGCAAATGTAACTTGATGCTATTGTTCAACACTTTTGTGATGTCTGACCCTCACCTCTGACTGATTTCCAGGGAATTAATTTGCATAAATACATCTTAAATATGGCTGAAGTGTACCAAAGGCGAACCTTGGCTCAACAAAAAGCGATACTTACCTAGGAAGAGGTAAGCCTCTGGATCCCGCAGAGGCTTCCCATGCCGTCCTCCAGACTACTGTTGCTGCTCATGGCTGAAAGAAATCAGCTGAGCTTGACAGATTTCTGATCACTTCTGCGCTGCTCTTCATGCATGACTCATTGTACACCTGTGCAGCAAGCTCCAGCTACTGTGCTACTGCATACTAGGCACGGCCGTGCTCAGGTGTCTGCAGCCTGGCCACCCCCGTGCAGGCAGAGTTATGATCTTCTGGAGGGTCCCAGGCAGCTTCGGTGGCCAGAGGAGGATGTGGGACGCCTGTGGAGGATCCAGAGGCTTCCTTCTTCTTATGTTAAGTATGTTTTTTGACCCAAAGTTAGCCTCGAGTTCACTTTAAAGGGAAACTGAAGTGAGAAGACTAGGCTGCCATACTTATGCCCCTTTAACCTCCCTGGCGGTCAATTAAATCTGCCAGGGAGGCGGCACAGCACTATTTAAATTTTTTTTTTTTAAAATCATGCAGCTAGCCTAGCGCTAGCTACATGATAGCCGCTGCGCAGCGGCATCCCCCCACCCCCTCCGATCGCCTCGGCCATCAAGCCCGTCCGGAAATCCCGTTCTGAATGGGATTTCCATGAGGGCTTTCCCCGTCGCCATGGTGACGGGCATGATGACGTCACCGACGTCGTGACGTCAGAGGGTGTCCCGATCCACCCCTCAGCGCTGCCTGGCACTGATTGGCCAGGCAGCGCATGGGTCTCGGGGGGCACCCTCTGACGCGGCGTGTAGCGGCGAATCGGAGCGGTGCGACGGCGATCGTAAGTAACACGCAGCTAGCTAAGTGCTAGCTACGTGTTTTAAAAAAAATTATGCAAATCGGCCCAGCGGGGCCTGAGAAATCCTCCTGTGCGGCTTACCCCGTGTCCAGCACGGGGTTACCACTAAGGAGGTTAAGCAATACCAGTTGCTTGGCGGCCCTGCTGGTCTATTTGGCTGCATCAGTGTCTAAACAACACCAGAAACAAGCTTGCAGATAATCTAGTCAGATCTGACAATGTCAGAAACACCTGATCTGCTGCATGCTTGTTCAGGGGTTATGGAAAAAGTATTAGAGGCAGAGGATCAGCAGGGCTGCCAGGCAACTGGTATTGTTTAAAAGCAAAGAAATATGGCAGCCTCCATATCATTCTCACTTCAGTTGTCCTTCAAGCTGCCTGATCATTTTGTAATAACATTTTTGTAGTACACTGAAGATCCCAGACTGCAGTTTTACCAGCCCAGTTCACAGCAAGCAAACCTGACTCACAGAGAAGATTTTTAGAGTGTTCCTCCACCCTCCAGATATGCTTTTATTTACCTTATTCGGACCGTAGGACAGCTGAGATGGAAACATTAGGAAAGCTGACCATATACTTTAAGAGAAAATTGCTTCTATACTGCAGAACTGACTAACTGTTATGGTTTCTTGTATTTTCTATGAAAATATAAATTATCTGGAGCTCTAGGTTTAAAGGTTGACATTTTTCCACTCAACATTTTTTTTAAAATGAAGTATTTCTTTTCAGCTGGCATAAACTGTATTTCTAACAAAGGAACACAACATGTAAAGTGATTTCATTTTAGATAAGTTAGTGCATTCTGCACAGCACCTTTCACAATAAGCCCACTAGCAGAAGTACAAAGGTATCATTTCTGCAGCCTTCATACAATGACTATTATGTGCAACAGGCACAACTGACTTACCTTGGAAACGTTTTCCTGTCAGCTCCATTGCCAAAATAATATATAATGTTTAATATCCAAAGAAGCGAGAGTAAAGGTCAGACTGTCTGCTAGTCAGGAATAGATGTGAACTAATGGAAGGGAAAGGTGATGAAGCTGTGATATGGACACTGTGTACAGCTGTCACTGAAGCAATAACTCACCTTATGAATATTTAATTAGCAACATGAAAGAAAGCTGTGTTTTATGTCTATATTTAAACATTAAGTACAGAAAACAGTGAACAGAAAAAAAAAGTATTTTTTTATTTAATCACTTAAAGTAAACCTAAACCCATGAAAAAAAAATGCAAGTTTCACTTACCTGGGGCTTCTACCAGCCGCCTGCAGCCATCCTGTGCCCTCGAAGTCACTAAAGGCTCCTCCGGTCCCCCGCTGCCAGCTAGTTTTGGTTTTGCTAACTCAGAGTCGTAGGGCTTCCACGCGTATCCTTGCACGCGTTTCGGCAGGTACAGCACTCAGCTGAGATGATCTGAGGCACCAAGAGAGGCCAGAGGCTATTGTACACCTGCTAAATTCTCGCCACAGGCGGGTTGCCTCGACCGATAACCATAACCAGAGTAATTCGGCCACCGGCAATTGCCAGTGCCTGAATTACGTTTCCCCCAGAGTTGCTACAATTTGGAGGGGTAATAATCAGCATGGGCCTGGAGTTTGTGCAGGAGCAGGGTGAGACTTTTTTGGGCTTTACTCTGTGCTGATGATGGCCCATGCTGAGAATAAATAGATCCATACCAGTTCCCTGGCAGCCCTGCTGATCTGCCCCCAGACTAAGCCCCACCCCATGGGTGTTCTATTACTTGCTTCTGCTGCACCTACTTAGCATAAGTTGCAGGCAGCTGCCACCTCTGTGCCTTTGTGCCTCCTTCTGGTCTTCTTGTGCCACCTCTGCCTCCTTCTGTGTCCCTTTGTGCCTCCTTCTGTCCCTCTGTGCCTCGTTATGTCCTTTTTTGCCTTTATTTGTCCCCTTGTGCTACCTCTGCCTTACTGTTCTTCCTTCAGTCCCACTCTGCCTCCTTCTGTCCTCCTCTGCTTCCTTCTGTCTCCCTTTGTGCCTCCTGTCTCCATGTGCCTCTTCAGTCCCCATGTGCCACCTCTGTCCTTCTGCGCCTTCCTCTGTCCCCCTGTGCCTCCTTCTGTGCCTTCTTCTGTCTTCTGTCTCCCAGTGGCTCTTTCTTCCTCCTTCTGTTCCTCTTTGTGCCTCCTTATGTTTCCATGTGCCTCTTCAGCCCCATGTGTCACCTCAGTCCCTGTGCCTTCCTCTGTCCCCCTGTGCCTCCTTCTGTGCCCCTTTGTGCCTCCATTTGTCCCCGTGTGCCTCGTTTAGTCCCCCTTTGTGCCTCCTTCTGATACTCTTGTAGAGGTCACCCCCGCCAGATGCGTCCCCAGGTGGTGAACAGGCTTGCGGCATCTAATAAACGCAGTGCCAGTTCATTGGCTGCAGCCTGTAAGCTCACTTCTGCAGCCTTACATTACGTGTATTTTCTTGCGAAATGCTGCAGGCATTGCATATTTTCTGGTGAAACGCTGCCACATTTACCTGTATTTTCTGGTGAAACGCTGCCGCATTACGATTATTTTTTGTGGGGGGTGGCGCCACAGATTTTCTCGCCTGGAGTGACAAAATGGATAGAGGTGCCCCTGATGGTAGTCATCTCACTTGAGGTGTGGTTTAAGCTCTTTGTGGAGATGGTTTACATACTCTTGGATATTGTTACTTATGTTACTGATATTTGAATCATACAAGCAATACTCTGTGCATAACAACCCAAAGGTGTCTGATTAAACGGGCCCTAGATATCCTGTTATTCTAAACTATGGTATGGAGGGGCACACTTTTGTGTGATGAGGCCCTATACTTTAACTTTTACATCCGTTGGTTATTGTACCCCCAATTCAAAGAAAACCCTCACACCCCCACCCATACTGTGGGGCCCCAGTCACCTGCTCAGATATGGCCATAGTTACGCCCATGCAGGTATGGATAATCTACACCTTAGAACAGCTGTTCATCATCATGGGCAGCATGGTGGCGTAGTGGTTAGCTCTCTCGCCTTGCAGCGCTGGGTCCCTGGTTCGAATCCCAGCCAGGGCACTATCTGCAAAGAGTTTGTATGTTCTCTCCGTGTCTGCGTGGGTTTCCTCCGGGCACTCCGGTTTCCTCCCACATTCCAAAAACATACGGATACGTTAATTGGCTCCCCCTTAAAAAAAAAATTGGCCCTAGACTACGGTACTTATACTACATAATATAGACATATGACAATGGTAGGGATTAGATTGTGAGCTCCTTTGAGGGACAGTTAGTGACAATATATATATACTGTACAGCGCTGCGTAATATGTCGGCGCTATATAAATACTAAATAATAATAATAATAATAATAATCATTACACTGATGTGAACAGAGAGCAAAGACAACCTGTCAAAGTTTTGTCAGGAGTTAGGATTTCACGTTCTGTAAATTCTGCCCAAACAGATTTGGGGATATACATGAATAGAGTCTTCCCCACCCTTCTGTTATCACACATCTATAGCCCTCACAGTCATAGGAGACCTATTGTACTCCTGGGTATTAGCCAAGTAATGTTCTGTGTCCATGTCCTCTGGGTGCTGCTGGATGGCTTATGGAAATGATACTTTTGCACGAGATAGAAATCCTATGTATACAAAACACTACCAGACTGTAGGCCAAGGTAACATGAGTTTACTGCAACTAACTCGTGACAGCCTCATCACCATATCATATCAATCTGAACTAACTGCAGGAACATTTCCATGCAAACTTTGTACAAATTACGGTAGACTCGATTTACCACATATCACATTACAATGCATTATACTGTTTATTAATGGAAGGAATGCTGATAAGTACAGGAATGTTTTCAGTTACGTAAGGCATGAACGAGAGATAAGTTGTATGCACTTCTGTGTGTGTTATGGGAAAATATTGTAATTAATATGTCTGTTTTAAACAGAAGAATATTTCAGTGTATGTAAAATGTTTGGAGGTCAGTACACTAAAACCTGCTTAAAGAGACTCTTAGCAGATGTAAAATAAAAGGAACTCTGGACATACCTGGTGCTTCCTCCAGCCCCCCATAACAAACGTGGTCCTTTGGTGTCCTCTGGGTCCCATCTGTGTTCCCGCTGGCGACGCCAAAATCCTGGCAACTTCAGGCTGATGTTTTGGTCCATCCAGTCATCGCGCCCGTTGCCATAAGGGTCCTGCGCATGTGCGGTATTCAAAAGACTAAACTGCGCATGCTTAGGACCCTTACAGCAGCAGGTGTGATGATGCGCTGGGTGCCTGGACAGGCTGCGCATGCACAACTTTAGTCAAAGCCACCAGGTTTACGGAGATGCCAGCGGGACCATGGAGGGAACCCAGAGGACACCGAAGGATCTCGTGGGCTACGGGGGGCTGGAGGGGAAGCCCCAGGTAAGTCCAGATTTCCTTTTTTTCCCTCTCTGCTTATGGTCCCTTTAAATGTGACAAATCAAATAGTGTACTCAAAGGTTAGACAATTTGAGGGACAGAGCAGTGATGTGTACTGTACAAACAGAAAGTCATATATGAGTTTGTGCATTTAAGAAATAGCTTTATATGGTTCTGATCTGGTTTTGTATCATGCCTGAAAAAGAAACTTAAAGTTTTGAAAGCTTGCAGAGAAATCTTGTACAATTAGTCATTAAAGGTATCACCTAAACAGCTTTTGTTGTTATGTCTTTGGATTCTCTCCATGACTAACACTGGACCACATGCAACTTGCTAGTCCTAGCCAACAACCTTATAGTAAACTTCACATTGTTCTAACTCTTACCGGAAGGCTTAATACTGAACTGCCCTGGCCATAACCTACACTGACCATCCTTATCACCAATATTAGCATTACATACTTGCAGTCCCTGGTTTCTGTAAAATTCCCCTATATTTAAAAACTTGAAAAGTGCATTTGCCTGCGTTACAGATAGAAGAGACTATAGGTAGGCTGTAATATGCCGACAGTCCTCCATTTTTAAATAACTGGTTCCTGTGTGAATGTGTAGGCTCATAGACTGTTCAGAATAAATTAAGCCGATTCAAACAGCTTTGAAAACCTCAGCGAAAGTCCTGCTGATGTCTGTATTAGTCAATTGAAGATCCAGTTAGTTGCTGTTTGAAGAAAGACTGTACACAACAAATTGTACTTTTTGTTTCAAATGCCTCATCACATAAAATGTTTCTAGCCGCAGTACATGGCACCATTGCAGAGGTCAAACTTGACCTACTTTCCAGCTTCAAGCACACAGCTTCGTGCCATTGATTCATAATAAGAGTTCCATGTTTATTCTGGCCACATGTGAGTCTTTTGCAGCTGGAATTCTAATTGTTAAACTGTTGCAGAGATCTCTGGAGAACACATGTGAAATTTGTAATGTAGATTTATCTAAAGATAAATAAAACCTCCTGCTTAAAGGATCCTTACATATTTTGTTGCTGAATCAAGTGACAAGCTCTGGACTTAACTTAAAGTACACTTGAAGTGACAGTCAGGGACATGGATAAAGTGCAGAGAAACCGAGAGCCCAATATAGTGTAGTATGTTAAGCATAAATGAAGTAAAGGTTATTGTGAGAAAATTATACTCACAAACATGGGTTACCACAAAGGCAACCACTGTATAGGCAGGTGAGGAGATTAGACCTGTCCTCACTCAGGGATAAGAAGTCGCTCTCTGTAGATGCGAAAGGGGGTAGATCACCCCTAGTCAGGGACATGGAGGCTGCCATATTTATTTCCTTTTATCAATACCAGTTGCCTAACAGTCCTGCTGATCTCTTTAGCTGCAGTAATGTCTGAATCACACACCTGAAACAAGCATGTGGCTAATCCAGTCAGTACACCGACAGAGCGGCGTATGCATGACGTCACCCGGTGGGCAAGGGAGGGGCCTGCACAATAGAATTGCTCATCGCTCAGTCAAGTCTATCTGGCTGACAGATCATTTGCGGATCAGGGGCCACTGTACTCATACCTAATAATCTGCTGAGGCGGTCCTATCAACCGCATCAGCTGACTTTAGTCATAATTGTGTATGTAACTATAGAATACTATTTACATTAATTGATATTACCACAGTGGTTGCCATCATTACCACATTCCTCTATCCAATTTTGCTGTAACAAACTGTCTATACTGTGGAGGGTGAGGTGCATATCTGCTTTTGCAAAGCACAACTTGATACAGTACAATCCCTTTATAGTAAACTTAAGGGACAGGGCCAAGTAGTTGACTATATCAGCAATTTACTATATCATAATTTTTCATACATTGTATATTCATACAGGCATATGGCTGAGACCTGAGGACTGAGTTTACTATAGCAAGAGGGTCATATTGGATCAGAGTTCACTGTAACAAGATGCTACTGTATAACATAAATGTATATTATGGGTCACACCCAAGGCATATGTGTGGAAGAAGCACTCCAGGCCTAACATAAATTTCACAAGGATGGCCAAGTTACAATGATTATACCAAATGTATATGAACTAAAAATGGTATGGAAGTTTTTGGGATTTTATTTCTCAATGTGGTGAATGAGTGAAGCTATTCACAGCAGTAGAAGCTTTACCACCCCCACCCCAATCTTCATTTATTGTCAACGACAGGCATTGCTATGGTGAAAAATACATTTATGTGTAACAAAGCACCACTTCCCACAGCTTCGGTTGTTTAGTTGTACAAAAATGGTAGACCAAATCCTACTGGAAGCTTATTTAACTTAGTAATGGGAATCCATTCTTTCTGACCCCATGTAGAAGTTCAGTCAATTCCCTCCACAACAATGTCACCCAAAGCAGCCAGATGTGAGTGGTTATTTTGTAGGTTACAAAATTAGGTCAAGCATCTGATGACAGTGTAGCGCTGGAAAATGGAACTGGGGGGGACATAGGGACAGGAGGTAAAATAAGGACATAACCTCCTTCACCCTGGCATTCATTTACTAAGAAGTGATCCCTGCATTAATTTATTGCTGCACATTCTAAACCGAGCATTCCTCATAAATAGCTACTGGTATTTGATATGATATGGTAGACATAAGGTAATCCCAGTGGCTTTCCCAAAACATTTCATCGCCTTCTACTCTTCACAGCTGCCATAATTATTAAGCTTAATTCAAGGCTTTATGAGAATCCGCCACATTAAAGTTCCCACTAAGGCTTTGACTGTAACTTGTAGCGCTCAAACTCATGACTTTTACAAAGCAGAATATGGGGCAACCAGCCAAGCAGCACAGCTTACAGCCAATACATATTTTCCCACACTTTAGTTACTTGTCTCAATACTGATATGCTTATATAACCTCACAGAATATATTCTGCATAATTACATTCTTAAAGAGGCAAAAGATGGCACACAAAAACTCCAGAGGGCATAGCTGGGTCCATTAGTTACTCTATGATAATAATTTCCAAGCCAGCCACTCTATGTATGTATTTCCTCCTATCCAGCAAACGTCCCCCCCCCCCCCCTTCTGATCTGATGTGTCCATCCGCCCTGCACACACACCCTCCTGCCATGCTGTGATTTGCTGCACCGCTGGGTAGTGCGCATGCATGTGGTGGTTCACCAAAATGATGCACGCACTCCTACCCCATGCAGCGTGGTGCACACCACCAGCTAATAACTATAAACTACACACACCAGTGTTTTGATGGAGTACTCTCTGTTTCATTGCTTTGCCCCTGGTCGATGATTGTAAGCTGTTTCCACTCCGAGCAGCCCTTCTCAAGTACAGATGCCCTAAATGCTGCAGGCACCACTGTGGACAGACCGGGCTATGCTCCATGTGTCTGGATCCAGTTGGAGCCATGAATGTAGGTCAGGATGGCACAAAACAGTGAGACCCATTCATCAAAAGATCTGCCACTCACCTATACCACTGTAAAGCCAATTGGCCAGGGCTCTCTTCCCCTTTTGTCTCACAATGCTGTGTAATGTAGGTGCATATCTTCCACCATTATGTAAAATCTGTAACTGATTTGTTCACTGCATCAGCTGTCATCAGTGGCGTAGCAATTGCCATTGCAGCTGCTATGTGGCCTTGGGGCAGAGGGAGCCCAGGTGGTACTTGATCTATTCACTATTAACTTTATTTTGTTCCTCTTCATTGTCACTTTGTCTCAGTGCCCATGTACTATGTGCAGTGAAGATAGCATGAGAATGTGTTCTATTAACTCATATCCATAGGGAAGGGGCAGGTGGCATTGCTCGAGAGGGCCCCATGAAAGTTTTGCTATGGAGCCCCTATAATCTCTAGCTACGATACTCGCTGTCATCCACCATTGTCTTGTATTTTTAACTATTGTTTTGTTTGTTTTGCATTGTTATACCTTGTATTCCGTTGTACAGCGCCATGGAAAATGCTGCCGCTATATAAATCAATAGTAATATTAAAGGACAACTGTAATGAGAGGGATATGAAGGCTGCAATATGTATTTGCTTTTAAACAATACCAGTTGTTTGGCTGCAGTAGTGTCAGAATCACACCAGAAACAAGCATGCAGCTAATCTTGTCAGATCTGACAATAATGATCTGCTGCATGCTTATTCAGGGTCTATGGCTAAAAGTATTGGAAGGAGATGATCAGGAGGACAGCCAGGCAACTGGTATGCCATAAAAGCAAATAAATCTGGCAGCCTCCATATCCCTCTCATTACAGTTGTCCTTTAAATGATTCCTTTATAGATCTCAGGAATGAAAGGATGGTCAGCAAACACCTTCCAGCTCATCCAAACGCCTGTTTCTGTTCCATAAATATGCATGGGCTTATCTGTGTACCAATGGTGAAGAACAGCATGGAACTGACCAGCTGCCAGCTCAAGTCTGGCTGGTCGCTTTTTTTAATTGTGTGTCAGTTGCTAACTGAGCATGTCCACCAGCCAAGTGTCATTCTGACACTAATACATTCAAGCAAAAAAAGTGCGAGGGCTCCTGAAGCTTACACAACACTCATTAAAAACGCAAGCGATTGCGATAGCACTTTGCAATTTGTAGAGGATTCCATGCCTCAAACTGGGACAATTAAAATTGTCAGTAAATGCATTTGATTGGCCTGATACAAAGCTGCATACAATTTGCATTTAATTTCCTTGCAAGCTCGAATGATTATAATCTCAGTGGCTATAACTCATAATTATGAACAGTAGAGTGATGCTAGAAAGGAAGTCTGTTTGGCTTGGACTGTGCTCAAACTTCTTATAAGCCTCTGATTTGTATGGCTATCTTTAAAGGACACTTGAAGTGAGAGGGATATGAAGGCTGCCATATTTATTTCCTTATTAACAATACTAGTTTCCTAGCAGTCCCGCTGATCATTCATGCATCAGTAGGGTCGGAATCACCCACTTGAAACATTCATGCAGCTAATCCATTCAGACTTCAGTCAGAAACAGCTTATCTGCATGCTAGTTCATGGTGTATGGCTTGAAGTATGAGAGTCCAAGGATCAGCAGGACAGCCAGGCAAACTGCATTGTTTAAAAGGAAATAAACATGGCAGCCTCCATATCCCTCTCACTTCAGATATCCTTTAAAAAATAAGACTACATCTAGCTAACATTGTCAGAATTCCTCATTTCTGCAGAACCAGACCACTGAAATATTTCCACGTGCCCTGGACTATGTGCAGCGGAAATGAGGTTCTATAAGCATGTATCCTAAGAATACAGTATCTGAATGATTACAGACAACCTTAGCACTGGTTCGCTCTCCGTCACCACTGGACTGTGTTCAAGTTCTTCAGATTTCAGTTTACCAGCTAATGTGTTAGCTTACAAAACAACACATGGTCCGCATTCATCTGCCAGAATAATTAGCATGTTTGCAATCTGATCTTTGAAGACTGTTCCAACATTTTTTTTTACTTTGAATATTTAGCATTGGTTACGTCACCTGTAGGTAACCAAAATATACATGAAAGACTATACTAATACGAAATATATACTAAGATTAGTGCATGTCAAATCTGGTGGCATTCTTTTAGAGCTTTCCCTCCCAGTATTCTAATCTTGTGCAGCATTGTGTTATATGTAATGTTTAAGTATAGGTCACAGAGGTCACAGTGGTGTTGCATCCCTTTTTTATTGTGCTGAGGAGAAAATATTTTGTGCCATTTATTGTGTCCACAATAGAAAGGAAAACTGTTGTTTCAGGCTGGGAGCTCACTTGTCTGTGCAGAAAAGCATGAGTTTTCTGCCTTGTGTCTTTCTCCGTTTTTCTGTGTGATATCTGATTTTGGTTGCACGTTTTTGTATGCGTTGGTGTTTTGCTCTTTTTTTTTTTAATATACAGTATTTTCTATTTCAATGGAGAAAAATACAGTACCATATTCATTTTATTAAAAAAACTTGCAAAACACATGCATATTTTTCCTCATAGGAAAGAATTCTATGCGGTTCACATTCGGTAAGCAAAAATAAACAGAAAAAAGCACAATGGAAAACACAGAGATATGTGGTTTACTATGCCTTCCCCCTGTGTCTTCCTCAATTGTCCCCCTGTGTCTTCCTCAATTGTCCCCCTGTGTCTTCCTCAATTGTCCCCCTGTGTCTTCCTCAATTGTCCCCCAGTGTCTTCCTCAATTGTCCCCCTGTGTCTTCCTCAATTGTCCCCCTGTGTCTTCCTCAATTGTCCCCCTGTGTCTTCCTCAATTGTCCCCCTGTGTCTTTCTCAATTGTCCCCCTGTGTCTTCCTCAATTGTCCCCCTGTGTCTTCCTCGATTGCCCCCCTGTGCCTTCCTCGATTGTCCCCGTGTCTTCCTCATTTGTCTCCCTGAGTCATCCTCGATTGTCCCCCTGTGTCATCCTCAATTGTTCCCCTGTGTCATCCTCGATTGTTCCCCTGTGTCATCCTCGATTGCCCCCCTGTGTCTTCCTCATTTGTCCCCCTGAGTCATCCTCATTGTCCCCCTGTGTCTTCCTCGATTGTCCCCCTGTGTCTTCCACAATTGTCCCCCAGTGTCTTCCTCAATTGCCCCCCTGTGTCATCCTCGATTGTCCCCCTGTGTCTTCCTCGATTGTCCCCGAGTCATCCTCAATTGTTCCCCTGTGTCTTCCTCGATTGCCCCCCTGTGTCTTCCTCATTTGTCCCCCTGAGTCATCCTCAATTGTCCCCCTGTTCTCCCTTATTAGCAGTGGCATCTGAGAGGTCACTACTACTGAAGGAGTGCAGTTATTGGCCCCAATGATGGAGCTCTGGTCCCGCCCACAAGAACTTTGGCTCAAATTATGAAAATGAATAGTGGGCAGCTATGATTGGCGAGTCTGAAGCAGCGCCCCCCACCTGATTGGTAGCTATTTGCAGCTACTTCTTGCTAATCGGTAGCAGCATGCACACCGAGGTCAACACAGGGACAAATGAGGAACGACACGTGGCAACAATTGACGACACAGGGAAACCTTCAAGGAGCATACACCTATCAACACCCTACCTCTGTAACCTCAGCACCCATGGCTTCCCATAGAGGGACTGCTGCAATATATAGGTATTTGTGGGGGGACATCTATATATTATTCAGACTATAATCCTAATATATTTTTAGAGCAAAATGTAGAAATAACCTCAAGCTTTCATTTGATACAGTTAGATTTTCACTGATTTAAAAAGCTATATTTGCTCTAGAGATATCCATAAAATAAGCTTCAACATTATCCGCATCGTTCCCCAATGCATGGATGTCATTCCAGTAACAGTCAGTCTAAAAACTACCTCACCTGTTTTAAATTAGAGCATCTGCTGATAGTCCTATGGAGTCCTACAAGTATGCTAAAGGCACTTGCTTTTTTTACAGTGTATTTTTAATCTTTGTACAGCTGTAAAGCATTCGACTAATGTGGCTCGTAAGAAATGTACGTTCTCCTGTGATGAAGGCTGCATTGCAGATACTCCTCTCATAGAAAGCAGGGAGTCAGCCTGGGACAGGGATTGTATCAGCTTTATAGTCTAAATGGTTCATAACAGCTATTTAATAGATTTAATATATAATCACCTGGTGTAGCGTGGAGGTCATGTAGCCATACATAGGGGTTGTTTGGAGTTGACATTGTTCCTTTGTGTGTGATCTGAAAGGCTGTAATGGGGAGCTCTGCAGCACAGTGTAAAGCCCACTAACAATGGCTGCATTGTATTCTGGGATCAGACGGCTTAAAGGTGGTTGTAATGTGCTTTATCGCAGAATTCTCTGAACCCTTTTCCTATTTGAGTGAGATTAGAATGGTAGGGGCAATTCTAGTTGTCCATTATGTAATGTTGGCACATACAGCAATGTGTTGGTTAAATGTATTGCATTGCAGTATAGGCTAGAGCTGAATAATTTACTGTACTGCCTGTTCAGCTGATACCCATTCAAATGTAGTCTGGCTTTCAATTAAAGAAGGCCCCACCTGTGGTTTAAACGGCATTTGGACCTGTGCAGCTGCCCTGGTCTACCGGGCCCCAAATGTGGGACTGGTGAATAATGCTTTTACATTGCATCATTGACTTTACCTACCTCAATACTAGGCAAGCCTGCAGCAGGCCTTGCATTCTGTTACCTGCCGGGCCTTGTACTTGTCTGCAGGGAAACCTAGGTAATCTATTTCCTCTTTCATTTCTAAATACACAGAGACAGACACTCCAGGAAGCTCTCAGCTGGCTGCAACAATCCCTGTCTGTAATCCGTCATGAAAAGCACAAATATTAGTCACATGATTGCAAAGTACATTTGAGGCTCCCTGCACACTGCATGCTATTCCGATTCCGATTTTTAAAATCGGCTTTTACATCCGATTCCGATTTGTAATCGTTATTGCATGCTCCGTTTTTTCCTCCGTTTTTCTGTTGATTGCATTCAGGGAAAATCGGAATCGCAAAACGGATTTGCAGTGTGCAGCGAGCCTAAAGGAAACATCCAAGCTAGTAAAAAAAAAAAGATCAACTTACCTGGGGCTTCCTCCAGCCCGTGGCAGCCGTCCTGTGCCCTTGCCACAGTTCCAGTGGCTCCTGGTCTTCTCCGCTGGTGCCAGGTCGGGTTCCGGGTCGGCTACTTCTGTACTCCACCGCTGATCTCTCCGATGTCCTCAGGACGGTACTGCGCAGGCGCAGCAGTTCTGTGCCTGCGCAGTACCGTCCTAATGACGTCGGAGAGACCACGTGACAGCGGAGAAGACCGGGAGCCACCGGAGTTGTGGCGAGGGCACAGGACGGCTGCCACGGGCTGGAGGAAGCCCCAGGTAAGTGGATCTTTTTTTTTTACTAGCTTGGACCATTCCTTAGGAACTATAGCGAAAATAACAATGAATACAATTGCTTATTGTTTACAATATTCATTTTATAAATGATCAGTGTTTGCCCATATTTCCTCTCCCTGATTTACATTCTGAAATTTCTGCCAGGTGATTTGTATGGAATGTTCATTACTGAGAGTTCTCTGCACAGTGAGCAATATTGCTTGCTTGGAAGTTGGAAATAGCCGTTATTTCCCACGATGCAACAAGATTTACAGACAGCAAACTGTCAGGACTATGGTCCTGACATCACACTGTGGGAGGGGTTTCACCACAATATCTAGACCCCCCTGATGATCTGTTTGAGAAAAGGAAAATATTTCTTGTGGTAAAGAGGGTGTCCGCTACTGATTGGAATAAAGTCCAATCCTTGATTAAAGTTTATCTTTAAGCCATGAGGGCACTAACATTCCTCCTGTCTCTGTAATACCTATGGTTCCACCACTAGCGTCCTTAAAGGGGAATAAAATTGGACTTCAAAAACGTTTGTACCTGTTGTTAGGCTAGTTATCAACAAACCAGCCGCAGAGATAGGACCATGGCAAGAAAACCAATATGAAATGAAGTCCTCCTGTTCACCTCTCTCTCCCAGAAGAAGGTAACCTCACTCAGCCTAACCATAGCTTGATGCCGACAAGAAGAAAACTTGTGCAGTTATCCCCCACCGTGCCAGAGTTTTTTTTTTTAGATCTTTATTTCACTGAACAGGTGGCTGTGTTACTGACCTAATAAAACTGATTAATTCACCTGAGAATAGTGAAGAGCAATGTCATTGGAGCAATTAATTTGCCAGCATTTAAATGTGTCACTTAATCATGCATAATCACTTTAGCACACAGAAATGAATAGTCACAGCAACTGCGATCAATGCCATCTCAGTGTTTCCTGTGATACTGTGTACAGGAAACCAGACGACAGTATGAGTAATCTTTCCCTCTACCTCAGAACGCCACACCTTACAGGAGACCATGGTAGGATTACTTGCAGGTATAACCTGTGCAGGTTAGCAACACCTGAATAAATATTAATTCCCTTGAGTGCTTCATATATTACAAGATGAGTCATAAGATGTCCTACAATGGAGATATGGTATGTCGGACCCACACATACCGAATGGGGGTATTTATTAAAGAGCACCTGTTATTTTGAAGTAGAGGACATAGTTCAATCATTCATGACAGAGAACTGTAACTTTATACTGCAGTGAGCAATATAAAGCTAGTGGATGCAGCACAGAGAGCGGGATTTTAGATAAGATAACTGCTTAGATTTGCTGTAACATTGAGAGGGGCAAGGTGGCAAAGGATTGATATCGGGTAGATGTCAATAATTTACTACATCTTACAAGTATATGGCTAGCTTAAAGTGTAACTGTCGGGCATAAAATCAGAAATCAATTATTTATTTGTATCTGGTAAACAAGTAATAAGGATGCTAACCAGGCAATCCAAAAGTAAAATCACTATTACTTTTCTTCTTGATAAATGATCATTTCCCAGTCTACCTGACACTTATTTGGTACACAAAAAGGAAGTTGCAGGGCATGCTGGGTTGTCCTTTTTTGCTTCTCTATTTCCCCTCAGACTTAACTAATGCAGCCTAATTGGCTGAAGTCTCTTTCTCTCCTGTTTTTCCCTCCCACACCTCTGTTCCTCTCAGATTGGCCAGTATTTCTCATGATGAAACAATGCACTTTCTATAGTGAAGGGCGGGCAAATCAGGCAGAGGAGAGTAGGGCAGGAAATGACATCAGGATTGGCTTCAAAATAGCCACATTTAAAATGGGAAATTACTGTAGAAAAATCACTAAAATCAAAACGTGGACAGTGCAATACATATGTTATGTAAGTAGAGCAAGTATTTATCTAGTTTTTTTTCTGAGATAGTATAGCTGACAGCTCCTCTTTAAAGCTGGTCATACGTTGTAAAGCCTTGTACACACGCTAGAGGGTTTCCCGGCTGAGGCAAGTGGTTGGGGTCGCCTCGGCCAAGAAGAATCTAGCATGTGTACAAACCTAAGGCTTGGCCCAGAGATTGGAGTACCATCTCAGCCAAACACATTGTTCTCCACCTTACTTCTCCTGCTCTGTCGTGCACTGCATTGATGTACCTCTGCACCCCTCCACAGCTACAGAACGCTTCACAGAGTTACAGGCCCTAAACTGTCACCCGAAGAATTGGGAGACAGTGATTGTATATGTGTATGCACATTATGATTTCTGGTAGATCACTTATGATATTGATCATTTACTTGGCTGCCACTACTGATCAAATTTACATTTAGTTTTTTTAATTGTGAACCCCACACAGGGGCGTAACTACGAATAATGGGGCCCCCTGCACAACTTTAATGGGGGCCTCCCAATGTTCACACGCTTTCTCTTGCCCACACTTAGTGACCCTCGAAGCCTGGGAACATATCTGACAAGGGTCATAAAACAAGTGTGGACATTGTAACCTTCACACCCATAACAAGTGTAGCCACAAAAACAGCTGATCTGAAGGATAGACCCCTTTATCACAGGAAGAGTAGTAGTAGTTGGGGCCCCTTTTATGTCTAGGCCCCCCCTGCAGTGGCGGGGCCAGCTCCCCTGTAGTTATGCCTCTGACGCCACATCCTCCAGGCTAAAGAAGGGAAAAACCTTCCATCGTGGTATCTCTGCACATTTGAAAAGGCAGCATCTGTGATAGTATGGAGATGCATTATTGTCCATGGCCTGGGTAGCTTGTACACATGGGAAGGCACCATTAATACTGAACAGTATACAGTAGTGTTGCAATTATCCACCTCAGACAGGGATTGCTGATGCTGGATATGTGTTATTTCTTATTGTTTCAAAATTCAAGCAACTTGGGGCTTCCATCTAACGCTAACTCCCCACAAAGCCCTCGCTCCCACTAATGCAGAGCAGCACGAAGTAGAAGACACACACCAGGGCTCCGTGTGCCAGTCCTCGTCACTTCTTACAGCTGCCGACTGTTCTGCTGCATCCTCAGCACAGCTCCCAATGCGTGCACGTTATGCGATGTGGGTCAGGTGACACATCATAAGCCTATAGGATGCAGCAGAGCAGCCAGCAGCTGTAAGACATGCAGAAGGCAGCACCCGGAGCTCTGGTGTCTTTTTTTTGCATGTTACTCTGCACTAGTGAGAGAGAAACTTGCCCCCCAGCACCGGTTGGTTGAGACTGCTGGTTGGTTGAGTCCCAGTTAACTAGGACTCTGCTGTGTAAAGATTTTTGAGCGACAGATCCTGCCATTCAGAATGACAAAGGACACCCTATACTTCCGAGCAGACTGAATTCTATATCGGGCAAAAATGGGGCAATAGTATACTTCACTTTCCAAAATAAAGCATAGTACAGCAGCGCTCACTGCTATGTAAGGAGCATGCCTTCCTGGTTATGCGCATTGCGTACATAGTAACGCAGGTAACTTTAACTGTGGGTGGCCTGTGAAGTATCGCTACCGCTACTATGTTAATTTACATAGTTACAACTATGTAATTTAACATAGTAGCGGTCGCAAGTGAATTATCGCGGTAACAGTACTTCACAGGACTGTCTGCAATTAAAGTTACATGCATTGCTATGTACTTAATGTGTGTAACTAAGGACGGCACGCTCCTTACATAGCAGCGAGCGCTGCTATGTAAGGGAGGCAAAGCGGGCGCTCCTTCCCATTAAGCTGCGCTGCTTAGCATCAGGCTGTATATGTCCCAAACTATGTTTTATGAAATGTGTTGTTGGTATTAAATTCAAGCTGTCTATTTACTATTTTAAATTACACATTGGGTTTACAAATCAAATTCTGTTATTATTTACATTCTACACAGTATTGTAACTTTTCAGAAAATGGAGTTGTAATTGGTTTTCCTTCAAGAAGTGGCTAATGATTAGGAATATGGTTGGGACTAGATTGTGTGAGTGCCATGAATTGTTTAATGAACTCTGTAAATCATTGTGGAAAAGTTTTCAGGGTTATAGAAATGGTTTTCAATTCTTATTGATTAAAAATGTTGCATGGTCTATGGTTAGTTATTTCTGCTCCACATTATGTAACAAGGAACAAAGGGTACACTGACATTGCATTTGATCAACTTTCATCACTGGTAAAAACAAACACAGACAGTCTGTGACATGCTGAGCAATGTTACTAATGTGTGTTACACGGTGCTTCACTTAAAGTGTACCTGTAGGGAAAAAAAGTGCTCCTATGGGGTACTCAAGGAGGAAGAAGCCTCTGGATTTTGGAGAGGTTTCCCTGTTCTCCTCCCCCTGCCTGTTCCAGCACTGACACTCCCGAAAAGCCTGCGCAGTAGCATGGATCCGATCGGGCGCGGCTTTTTCTGCAGGTACTTGCGGTACTCGACTTGGTAACACGTGCTACTAACAGTAACGCTCATTAGCAATGCGCGTTACCATATTAATGGTCGCACAAGTTGAGTACTGCAGTTGCGCTAATAACGTAATTTGCAGTACACAGTGTAAGGAGGAAGGGTAATATTGTGATATCTGTGTGCGGCAATTTTACCACGCTTTCGTGCATCAACCCCCTCTGTCTTGTGTTACATCTCTGGAGTTTCTTATTTTGTAACCAGAGTTGTTAGTTAAACATTTACACAGGCCAGTTTAAGGGAACCTGAACTGAAAATAAAAAGTCAAAATAACCATACACAGATCATGCTTACCTCCTGTGTAGTCTACTACTCAATCTCTTTCTCCTCTCATGCGTCCTGTTTGTCCACTGTGATCAATGGAATTTTCTGTCCTCCATTTTAAAAATTAATATTACCTCCTAACAGCTTCCTGGTCAGCACACTGTTAAACTATCATATCACCCACTTGAGCCATAGGGAAACATGTACATTAACTTGCACATTCCGTTGTAACTGACAGCTGCTGATATATAACTGACAGCAACTGGTATGTTTCAGTTCTGACAAAATATTGTCAGAACTGGAAGGGATCGCTGTAAGAAGAAAATGGTGAGCTTCTGAGAGGAACTGACGATGAGGTTGGTATGTAATATTCATTTGCAGCTACGCCATGTGTTTATTTTAAATAATTTTCCTTGCTTCAGGTGCCCTTTAAGCCAGGCATACACTACTCAATACTTTGAACAGATTGTACATTAGATCATATGAAAACATGATGTAGTCCGGCAGGTGTTCAGGCATGTTAGGGAATGGTGGCTGCATATGTTATGGGGAAGCGGTGAACAAGCATTTTGTGAGATGGAAAAGTGGGCACACATGTTATAAGGGGAAGAGGATGGTTGGCTGCACGTAATGGGGGGTCTACATGTTGGGGAAAAGGAATGGCTGAACATCACCAGAGTCAGGGTAATCCCAACTGTAAATAACAGCAGGGGCTAAAAGAACTGTAGGTGTATCACATGACAAGCACATTTACATAATTAAATATAGAGGTAAAATGTACAAATCTTTACTCAAAACACTTTTAAAAAGTGACGTGGGATGTCTATTTTGCCACACCAATCACAAACTCCCACTCCCAATAGTGTTTATTATATCAGTAACATATTCATGTCCTCCCTGACAAACAGAGAGACTGAGATACGGCCATCACCAGTTATTACCTAAAATGGCTGCATGGCACATTTTACAAATACAAATCGGCGGTAATGTCTGCTGGCTTTAATTGGTTGCTTTGAAATGGTTGTATTTGATGAAGGCATTTAACAGTAACGCTTAATGACAAGCTCTCTTGTGTGTCACAGTTTCTTTTAGCTTTTAGCTTTCTTGTGTTGTTTGATTACTTGCTGTAAGATGGAGATTATACATCCCTGACCTGATGAGAAAAATAAAGTTTGACTTTTTATGGCAGCTATAATGAGATCCATATTATGCCTATAGACAGCAGAATTTTATTGAAAACAATTCAATGTAGAGAATAATAACCACATGCCTGTAACCATTGTAGAGAATTTCAGTGCCATAATGACAAACTACCTAAAATTTATCACAACTCAGTATATTTGGCTATTATCCAGAGACCTCAAAAAAGCACTGTTTCCTTAAAGCGACTATACAGCCTGAAATGGCGTTTTATTTAATGGTGTTATCATCGTGTTATTTAAAAGTTACAGTTACCTGCCGGCTCCAATTCTCTTGAAAACCTCCTTGAACCCTGTGGCGACTGGCTTCTGGTTCATAGCCCAGCCCTTCTACTGAAAAAATGCCATGGTGCTTCCTATCTTGAATAGAGAAAACAAAATGGTGGTTTTCCAGAAGGGAGGGAGGCAGAAGACCATAGGAACGACCTGAGCAATTGCCCCAGGGCCCCCTAGTGCTGCTGGACCCTACCATGTGTTCCCCCCCCCCCCCGACTTGTGCTTCCAGGTGCCCCCGAAAATTTTTTGGCAGCATAGCAACTCGCCTATCCCGGTGGTGCGTTGCTCCATTAGTGCATGCGCTCTTGTCTTCATCCTCGCCTGGCCGCATCTTCTTAGTGGCCCTTCGCATGTCATTACGTAATAACGTGCAGCGGGTCACTGAGAAGAGATGTCCCTGCAAAGATGAAGACAAGAGCATATAAACTGATGGAGCAGCACACTCACCAAGACAGGTGAGATGTTATGCCGTCAAAATCTTTGCAGAGCCCCCGGAGAGCACATTAAAGCTGTGTGGAGGGAGATCTGTGGAGGTGAGGCGGCAGCCAGCTCAGGGGTCCTTGGGTGTGAATTTGTGAAATAAACCCCGGGGTTAATTTTTCACCATCCCTAGCCCTGGCTCTATCACCCTTTCCGTGTTCTGGAATTTGCTATACATTTTGATCATCATGTTATATTTGTCACTGTAATTACTATGTTTACCAATTCGGTATTATGTACCACTGCCGATATTTTGTGTATGCCATTGTCTGCATTATTATGTACCCCATGTTTGTTTCTTACTATGTACAGTGCCATGGAATATGTTGGCACTTTATAAATCAATGTTATTAATAACAATAAGTTGTCTAAGCTGCAGAGCACTTCTGGTGTACAGGGTGTTATTAATGAACCAGAAAGGACCAATGAGTATTATGGTTCTGGCATTATCAAACACACAGTTCTTGAAGAGATGGATAATATGAGTGCTGAACAGTAATAATAAAAGCAGCCAGAGGTCTCCAATCCACAAATGGAAAATAACAGAAAACTTGTAATCCTCGGCAATGTATCTTTAAATGTCCCAGGTCTGTGCAGCCTGAAGTCACGCAGTGCTCAACATTAGGGTTATGTGGCCACCACCAGGGTATATATAACCCACAATCAGGCTTGTCTATTGCACAAAAAGGGTCACCATTTATTAAAACTCCACAAAGTAAAAACATATAACTGATACTGAGGGTCTATATTTGGAAAATCATAAAATCTGTGATCTTGGGATCACACTGCATAAGGTTGCTAACCTGGCAGACTACACATGTTGACCATGATTATACCTAGGCTGTTGATGTTTCCTTGAAATGAGTTTCTATCTATGACACAAGTCTGAGTGATACAAGCACCCATGCAATTTGTTATTTCATCTAATATGGACAACTCTGCATAAGGATTTCATCCTGGCGGATCTTCATTGTCCTGGAGCTTTATTTGAAGAGAACTCTATATCAATCTGTCTATGTTGGTGGTCCTTGGCTTACATGCTATGATAACATATGGACGGATTTATTAATCAACATTATCACTCCCACAGGGAACAATAAATTTACATCTGAACTCTATCTACTTCATCAAGACAACTTTGGCGTGAACAGGCCTCTTTTCCTCTCCTCTTATGCGCATACTACAATAAGATAACTGGCCAGTTGATCTAGTGGAATTGACTATTATTGATGCTTTGAGGTTGTTTGCCACATGCTAAACCCCATATGCTACTTGTATCCGGTCTTTTTATACATGTGTGTATATTTTATCTTTTGATTATTAAGCAATTAAAGTAAAGAATTTTATGATTTTCCAAATATAGTATTTCTTCCCTTCTTGCTAAAGGTTTAAAATTGATTACGTGGGGTCTCAGACCCAGGGAAGCATTTGGTGATTTGAAATTTATTGGACCTAGACGTGTGAATTCATACTGAGGGTCCATGCATACTGGACCCTTGTTGCATAAATATGCCTATAAGGTATTGCACAATCCACAATGTAAAGTGCACCTTATGCCAAAAACCGCTGCTGGTACTTTAAGATATAGCCCGTCCTCCTCTCCCGACTAGGTTTCGGCTTTCCACCATCATCAGGGAATCAAACACATAGCGAACTCGGAATTGCCCTGTTCCCGAGACCACCAGGGTTCATATAAAAGCAACAGATATCATACACCCCTATTTCACACCACCCAGAATGGCTTTTGTTAAAATTGTCCTTCATGTAGCATTTTTGCAGCAATTGTGGCTGTCTAAAATGATAGAAAAGCAAAAGTGCTGTAAAAACAATTGCTGCAAAATCACTGTTCAACTATTAAAAAATTGCTAGCACGTTCTGGTGTAAGGCCACATTCACAGTAGACGTTGCGTTCCCTGTGACAGCAGTAACACAACAGATCGGGTTTGGTGCTGTATGTTGTGTTTGCATTGTGTCAAGAACAGTCAAGCATATAGTCATTAAAAAGTATGCTTGACTTCTACTGTTGATGAGTGCATTTATCGACAATGCACTACATGCAATGCCTTACCATAACGCAACACGTTATACTTCAACGTTCCCACCACACTGTGACGCATAGGTGGTGCATTGCCACGTGGTGAGCCACGTTACAAAGAGTCTGTTACACCACACCGCAACATATCACTGTGAACAGAGCCTTATTGAACCAAAGGTGAAAACAAACTAATGAGATAAATAGTTATAATTATCCTCCTATACCTAAAAATTATTTTTTAAAGAGACACTGAAGTGAAAAAAATGATGATATAATGATTTGTATGTGTAGTACAGCTAAGAAATAAAACATTAGGTGTGGAGACATAAGTCTAATATGGTTTCCAGTACAGGAAGCACTCCAGTTATTATCTATGCAAAACAAGCCATTCAGCTCCATTGACTTTCAAAGTTGCAGAGAGCTCTGTTATCTGAAGTTTATTATCTCAGCTGTCAGGTTTTTTCTTCTGCAGAGAACAGTTCAGGACAGGTCAAAAGTTCACAGCCTGCTCTGTAAAAAATCATTTAGAATGCCGAGTAGTGGGGAAACTGCAAGAATAATGCAATGTTATAAAAAAACATTATATAACTGAAAATAAAAATATGAGGATATTTTCTTCGCTTCTAATATTCTAGTAATTATCTGTACTACACAACCAATTCATTATATCATATATATTTTTCCGCTTCAGTGTCTCTTTAAGTGTACCAGGGTTTTCTTTTATATTTAACCACCTCTTATCCACCACTACAGAATATCTACGTCCTCTCCTATGTGACTTCATCTAAGCCACGAGGACGTAGATATACAACTTGTAGCAGAAGCACAGCTCCGCACAAATTGGCTTGCTCCTGTGCAAAGCCTCTGGCACTATCTGCTGCAGCACTAATTGGTGAAAGGGAATATATGTTTCCTGAGCTAATAAGACAAATTTTTACCGTTAAAAATACTTTTATTTTTTCAGTTCATAGGGAAAAATACACACTATAGCTTTATTTCAGATTCAAATATCTAACATATATAACATAAATTGTGACAGGAACATAATCTAAGTTTTGTGATAAACGGTAGAAATAGCCAAACATAATTTGTGTTTATTAATTATAGTAGCGCTTTTTATTTTTAAACTGGTATTGGTAAAACCTGAGAAATAATGTGGTTTTTTTCTATTTTTTTCCTCTTCTTACCATTAAAATGCATGAAAAACAAAATTGTTCAAGGGAAACAATGCTATACAATGAAAGCCTAGTTTATCTTGGAAAAAAACAGTATATATTTCATTTAGGTGTCATAAGTAGGTATAAAGTTATTGCTGATTAAATAGGGACATAGCTAAAATGTAAAATCTGCTCTGGTCCAAAAGGGGGAAACAAGGTCTGGACATTTTAAATGTAGGTTGATTGTTCTACTGTCTGTAATCTGTGACAGCCTTTTAAGTGTAGAAAATGTCAAAAGCGCTATATAAATATTATTGTTATTGTTATTGTTGTTATTTTATCTCTCCCTTCCCTCAGAAGTTGTATTTTGCCAAGAAAACATTTTTGATGGCTGTAATTAACTTATCAGTGATGTTAACTATATCCCCGATAAGGTACCGACAAGACAGAAGCTGTCGCTTCCATGCCTAGACATTACTGTATTTTCTGCCAAATAAGACGCTCCGGAATATGAGACACACCTAGGTTTAGAGGGCAAAAACCAGGGAAAATAATATATAAACTAAACCTGGTGCATCCATATTTTAGGAGCGTTGTGTACATGACCTACCCCAAATAGTGTCCTCCTGTGTCCCCATGTCTCCTCCTGTCTCCCTATGCGTCCTCCTGTCTTCCCCAAGTGTCCTGTCTCCTCCAAGTGTCCTACTGTCACCTCCATGCCTTCTGTCTCCCCCAAGTGTCCTCCTGTCACCCCATGCCTCTTCCTGTCTCCCCCAAGTGGCCTCTGGTCTCCCCCTGTGTCCTCATGTCTCCCCCTGGGACTTCATATCTCTCACATGTCCTCCTGTATCTCTGTTGTGCCTGGCTCCCTCCCGCGTGCCTCTCCTTTTTCCCTCTTGTGCTTCCAAACCCCCCCCCCCCAGGAGCAGTGTCAGCAGCTTACCTCCTCTATCCTGCCCGCGGCTATTGCATACATCCGTTTTCTCTGTGCGGCTTCCTCTAGTGCCGGCTTCTAATGACGCATCAGAGGAAGCCGCACAGAGAAGCCGGATGTTAACAATTGCCACGGGCAGTATAGAGGAGGTAAGTCTCTGCTCGCACGTGGGGGCCCTGGAGACACAAGAGGGAGGGAGGAGAGTATGCGAGGGGTGGGGAGCTAGACACAGCTGGGGCACAGGCAGGGAATCCCTAATGGTGTTGGATCGGTGGTTCTAATCGGTGGGTGTTTGTAAGTTGGGAATTCCCTGCCTTCGCCGTATAAGACGCAGGGACTTTTCCTCCCCATTTTTAGGGAGAAAAGGTGTGTCTTATACGGCAGCTAATACGGTAACTCTTTCAGGTAGCAAAATCAAACAAGTAAAACAGCCTGGTTATTAATATGTTTTGTACTGTACATACAGATGTTTATCTCATCATGTCACATGTCACCCCAGGTACACTTTGAATATACAGTACCTACTGCCCTACTGCCCTGGAGTCAGGCGTTGTATCTCTGCTAGCTCACACACCTTTGTGCAGCAACACAGAGCACATCTCCTTGTCAAGCAATCTGCTTTACTACCATTGTATGAAATGTCCTCCCATGCTTGTCTAGCATAATGCTTCTTTTATACCCATAATAATATGTTATAAATTAATTGGAAAATAAAGCTGACTTACTGAATATTGGCCTGAGGTTAGTATACCACTAAAGAGTAAATAAAATAAGCACTGTAAATACAAATGTTTACCGAAGTTCTGGCTAAGATTGTTTATTAGAACATGTAGATTAGTCACGCTGTGCTACAATAAACTTACATGAAAGGACTATTGAAAGACACAGCAGGGAGTTGTTCAGCAGCACAGAGGAATAATTCTTTTCTCAAATAACAATAATACAAAATAACATCCCAGGACCAACTTACTCATATAAGCAAGATGTACTTTCTATTTGTTCTCCTTTCCCTCTAATTTCATCCAGAACAGCAGGGCAGACACGGCCGGGAGATTTACGGTATACATATTGTACTCGCCCTTGCCGACTCACCAAAACCAGAAAAAGTGCAGTCTACCGAAAATAAAAAAGCACACGGTTCAGCAAGAATAAGCCTGCATCTTCTCATTTTTCCCAGTCGTAAATGCTGCTATTTCTTAAAGCTGTAGTTCAATCTCCCATTCTTTCAAAACAAATAATAGTAAACTTGGACAAATTAGCAATGACCAAGGTTTTGTGCTTGTCAGAGCTGGCTGTGTTTATCTCTATAGTGTCAGTCTGCTGCTCTCCCCGCCTCCTGCAGAACTCCAGTCCCCGCCTGCATCCCTTCCCTCCCTGCTGATTGGAGGGAAGGGACGGGGGCAGGGACCGGAGCTATGCAGGAGGCGGGGGAGCAGCTGAGACTGACACTACAGATGTAAACACAGCCTCACAGCGTGGCTGTGATTTATGAGGGATTGCAGAGTGCAGGGGGACCTTAATGGGGTTTGGGATAGCAACAGAGGCTGGGCTGTATAGGCAGATCCAGCCTCTGTATGCAGATAACATTCTTTAAACACACCTCGGGTTCTCTTTAACTCTGCCCAAAAAATAAGTTTCACTTACCTGGGGCATCTACCAGCCCCCTGCAGCCATCCTGTGCCCTCAATGTCAGTCACGTCTACTCCGGTCCCCCGCTGTCAGCTAGTTTCGATTTCGCCAACTCAGAGTCGTCAGGCAAACACCTTTGCATGCGTTCTTGCTGATGCAGGACGCTATCTCGGGCAGCAACAGGTATCTTTAGAAGTGTTGAAGATACATGTTGCCACCCACGATAGTGTCCTGCACCAGCGGGACCGCATGCAAAGGTACGCGTGGCGGCCTACCAACTCCGAGTCGACAAAATCGAAACTAGCTGACAGCGGGGGACCAGAGGAGACGTGTTTGACATCGAGGGCACAGGATGGCTGCAGGGGGCTGGTAGATGCCCTAGGCAGAGTTAATTTCCCCTTTAAAGTATATGTTTGCTTTCTGTCAGGCAGCATCCAGTAGCTCCTTATTGCCAGGAAAGTCGAAGTTCCTTTCCCAGAACCGAATAAATCACCTGACCTCAGTCCACCTCCTCCCACTGCATTCTGTGGCCAGCATTGCAACTACAGTTCTGCCATGCTCAGTGTGCAATAACAGCGTGCATAGCCCCTCTCAGCCAATCTCTCCATTGGTTACCAGTTAGTCAAAGGATCTAGTTTAAACGCCTCACGCTATAAAACAAAGCTCTACATAAGTTGTCGCCTCCATACATTTCCTCATTAAGCTCCAGATACCATGCCGCCTCCTCCCAGGAGACCCTCTTTTCCTCTAGCTTGGTCGTCTCCTCTCACTCAAGCATCCTGGACTTCTCACGAGTGTTCCCTCTCCTGTGGAACTGTCCTTCATGCTCTGAGCCTGGAAACCTTCAAATGTACTCTCAAAACACACCTATTCAGACAAGGCTATCACTTTCTGTTGGTCACAGAGGAGGCTCACTGCCTTATCTGCTAACTGCTGTGTGTCCACCCCAGTGCACCTCTAGCTTGTGTAAGCTCACAAGGGCAGGGACCTCCTCCTATTGTTTCCTATTTTGCTGTAATTTGTCATATGAACATGTACCAATTTTACTAATGTCTCAAACCGCACATTAACTGTGTATGTATTTAGTATTGTATTGCTGGGTGTCCCGATTGTATAGTGTTTTGAACGTCTCATGTATCTGTGTTCCCCGATATTTTTTTTTTTTTACTGTGTACAGCGCTACGGAAGATGTTGGCGATATATATATATATATGCACTGTATATTAATAATAAAAAATAATAATTTAATTCTTCCCATACTCTTCTCAGTATCATTATACTGTGTACTTTGCAAAAGCCAGTGCTGTCTACAATATATAACCATTTATAACTTTCAAGGGCTTGTTGGAAATCTGATTGGGGATGCGCTCTTCAAGCAGGAGCGTGGCAAGCTAAAGCCACTTGTGCACAAGCAGCTCCGTGCTACTGTGCTGGTGTGACCATGCTGCAGTGCAGTGCAGCACCGCCGCGCTCCTACTTGAAGAGGAGCGAGTGACAGCAGAAGTGAGGATAGAATCCAGAGCCTTCCCTTTTCTTAGGTAAGTGTTCCCTTTTTGAGCTTCGGCTTAGGTTCACCAATTTTACAATGGGCAAACACTGACTAATAGATAATAGATTGTAAAATATAAACAATTTTTATCATTAAAGGACTTCCAAGGCGAGAAATGAAATCTAGTTTTACTTACCTGGGGCTTCTTCCAGCCCTTCTAAATCATTTGGGTCCCTTGCTGCAGCTCCGGTCCTCTTCGGGATCCTGCTGGCAGTCTCTAAGGATCGCCGACCCCCGATGGATCGGCCTCTACTGCACATTTACCCACGTCACCAGAAGCGTACTGCGCAGTTACGCTGACGGTACGTTCGTACGCATACGCAGAAGACGCCGACCCACAGGGGGTTGGCGATCCTTAGAGTCCGCCAGCAGGACACAACGGAGAAGACCACAGCTGCTCTATGCTGCTTAGCTATAGCTAATCAGTATGTCTGTACTGCCCTCATATCCTAGAATGTCACCCTCACAATGGAGCATAGTCTATATGAAGCATGGGGGATTATGAATAAAATATACATACCTAGGGCTTCCTCCAGTCCCCTCTGGGCCTGATCGCTCCCACGGCGGCCTCTTCTCCCTCTCCATTCCCCCAGAAAGTCCTCCAGTCCGGAGCCAACTGCACATGTGTGGCCCAGCCACGTTGTCCCGCCGCGTTCACATCACCTGGAGCATTCTGCGCCTGCACAGCACTACTGCGCAGGCGCAGAACGCTGCCGGCAATGGGAGTGATACTGGAGTGCGCCTGGCTGAACTGCGCATGCACAGACTGGCCTAGACTGATGGATTTTCCGGGGTCAATACTGGCGGAACGAAGAGGGAGAAGAGGATGCCGTGGGAGGCTGGAGGAAGCCCCAGGTATGTATATTTTATTGGAGGGGGGGGGGCGTTTCTGGTATACTTTAGGGCTTTTTAAAAGTGGCAGTTATATTAAATTACACCTCTTGATAATCTCAGTAACAGAAGTCTCTCTTGCTGTAACACTTTCCAGAAACAGCCACCTGACTCATAAGACCAATTTATTGATTGGCAGCAAACATTGGCACCTCTGTCTCTATTTTCTGTTAAAAACATTGCAACATGACACTGTTTTATGAGGAGGGAAAAAGTGATATTCTGTTTACCAGTAATCTTTCAGTATAAAGAAATCCTAAAGACTTTTTGGTGAAGTATATCATTTTAATCAGAACTGTAAAGGGTGGGTAGTGCTCATTTTCAGAATGTAGGCCACTGCCTGAAAGTCTCTGCAGGCCTTTTAAAAGCATCTCCATAACCACAAGATGTGTTTTTGTTGGGAGGCCTGACGTGAACAGTGCCTTTGTCTGTCTGTAAATGGATGTCAACTAAAAATGTAGGTCATGTGGTATGAATGTCACCGTGTATCACGCACAATACGGCTTCATGAGGTGACACAGAAATGATGAGAGCTGCTCTGTAGGATCATTAACCATAAGGAGAGGCTGATGATTGCAGGAGATACCTCCTACATCACTTAATCATCTCTTGTGTATTCCATCCCCGGCCCCCGGAAATAAGGCCCACGTATACGAAGACAAATCCACCATGCTGCATGAAACACCCACTGCAGGATGCTAATCTCAAAACATTCATCAGCCCACATGCTGCCAAGGTTGATGACTACAAAGTGAAATAAAAATACATTCTAATATAATTAGACATTCTTAGCACCTGCTCCCTGGAGTGTGCGGTCTCCTCTTCTCTTCCTTTTACCACCCTCTTCCTTTTTTAGCTTTTTTGTTTTTTTTTTAATACTCTTTTAAAGAAAACTTAAGCTGGAATCGTGAAAACATATTAGCATTTTTGTTTTAGAGTCTGATGTTATCCATGTATTATTCATGTGCTGGCAGTAAACAGATGCTTTTGGAAGTACATCTGATAAATAAAATTGCATTTTTCCTGTTTGGTTCCCTCATAATAGAACAAGGCTCATACATGTGTGTATTATTTCTGCTGTTGCTGCAGGGCTGTGGCTTCTGTACTGTGAGAACAGTAAGCAGCATGGGAAGGCTGGTAACCCAGAATAAGCAATACATGTGATGGGTGCCATGCCATACTCCATACATATGGAAACGTAAAGTATTAAGTCTGCTGCACACTTTCCATGATTGGTCAATCACTGACCAATTTTACCACCTCCATGTAGTTTAATGGTTTACCTTCACAATCTACTGTATTCATTATTTTTATTATTTGTTTATATTGCATCTTCCGTGGCGCTGTACAACAGCATACAGGGTACAACAATACAACAGTTAATACAAGGCAAGGGTGGATTACCTCTGATGCAGTGAACAAATCAACTACAGATTTCTGCACAGGGGTGACTGTATGCACACACATTACACAGCATTGTGAGACTAATGGGGAAGAAAGCCCTCTCAATCTAGTGGTTTAAGAAGTGGCCATACACTACCAGTTATTTTGGCGATAAAGATTAGAAATTATATTCAATACAATGAATCTAATGAAAATCTTTTGAAACTTTGTCAACTTTGATCAATATCATCAAGATATTAATTGTATTTACAGTAGATCCGAAATACTGTTTCTCGATACTACAAAATATTTTCTCCTGAAATCTTTTCAAATATGTATGCGTACAATTTATCACAAGTGGCCAGTGATGGCTCCCGATATGAGGCGTCTCATCTCGTGCACATGCATTGTCCCTGATATTGGTTGTTTACTATCTTCCCACATTGCTCAATGCAATACAAAGCTAATGGAATCTTGCTATCCTATGGCTCCACCCACAGCCTGAGTTCACCCATAACTTGTGCTCTGACTGTTAACCAGTCAGCTGGTAAATCTCTACTAGGTGAGTCTATGTGCAATCTGCACTCTTGATCATCTTTTTGACCATATCAATCGAAAATTGATTGGCCATGCCTGCTTTTAGATAACTATTGGGAGCACAGAGAGGCAAGGGAGGGGCAGTAGATGACTGATGTGTACATAGCTTAGACTAGGTTTGAACAGTACAAAGCTAGTGGCTATGGTAGTGCAAATGATACAGATTTGGGGTGTCATCTCCAGAGTAGGGATGAGTGGGCAAAATTCAAAAAGTCAGGCAAAAAAGTTAGATACCTAAGTAGTGAGATGCCTCTGAATAGTACAGAGACTTCCCATGTTCTCCTCTGACCCACTTCTGCTCGCTGGGACCCTCTTCATCTCTGTGGCCATTATTTACCCTCCATGCATGAACACGGCCATATTACACATGCTGGCCATGAGAATATATCCAACAAGCTCATTTCGGATATGTTCAGAGGCTCCCTGTGCAGCAACGGCGGGATCAAGGAGGAGACAGACTATCCAGAGGCTTCCTTCTACTTTGGTAAGTATCTAAAAAAAAAATTTTTAAGGGGGGGAGGGGGGTAGAACACGTTTGCTTTAAGGTGAATTCTTCACAGATCTGAGCCCTAAATTTGTCATGAGGCAAATGTATTGGGATGAGCTACCTATTTCCTTTTCTACAATTGGTGGAGTTTTCACATGTATCCTTGCAAAGGAATCAGATCAAATAGAGCCTGCCCCTAGCAAACAATAGAAACTAGGACATCTTCATCCTAAAGAGAAAGGAGAAAACACAGGAGAAAAAGTGAATTGAATCGGGACCTCTGTTTCCTGCTTTTACTCTAGCTGCAGGGACAGAGATACAGGTAGAGTTGTACTGGATTTACAGGGTCAGTGAGTGTATAGGGATACTACTAGTGATTAGTGTGTTGGCTGTACACACACTACACAGGGAAAGGCACTCATTCAGTGCAATTGCTGATATATCACTGTGTGGAATTTTTTGTGTGCACATTTTAATTATTTTCCATTATTATAGGTAGGAGATTAATAATATGCACATGTGTGCATAATTCTTTGTTAGTACTGTTACCTTAAAGATCAATATATAATATTCTGCATTACAGTACTTCTATTACCTCAAAGGATACAAGATACAAGATAGATTTATTTCGCCAAGTACGGTGGTGCCGTACATTAGAATTGCTTGTGGTACACATGACTTAGGCAAAGTACACAATACAACAGTTATACATGGTACATATACAGCCAGATTACACATGTTGACAACATTAACAGTACATTTACAACGATTTCACATACACAGCATTAACGGTACGATAACATATACATCTAACATCTAACTAATGGTGTGTGTTCGAGATTCAGAAGGTAGGGCAGAGAAGCAGCTCCTGCGCCACGCGTGCTGATTGCAGACTAGGAGGGAAGAGTCAGGGGTCGGTGTTGTTGAGTAGTAGAACTGCCTGGGAGAAGAAGGAGTTCCTGCGCCTGGTGGTCTTGGAAGGGATAGTTCGGAAACGCCGACCAGATCGGAGGAGCTCAAAGAATTTGCTGCCAAAAAGGGGTCACTAGAGATCTTGGTTGCCCTCTTCCTCATCCTAGCCGTGTGGAGGAGATCAAGAGGTGGCAGGGGCAAACCGATGATCTTTTCTGCCTCACTAATGATTCTTTGCAGTTTGTGTCTGTCGCTGGCCGTTGCGCCAGCATACCAGATGATGACTGAGGAGCAAAGTATGGACTCCGTGGTAGCGGTGTAGAAGCTGGTCAGCAGCTCCCGAAGCATGCCAAATTTTTTAAGTTGGCGCAGGAAGAATAGCCTCTGCTGTGGAGAGGTCCAAGGTAAAAATAAAATCAAAATCCACTTACCTGGGATTTCCTCCAGCCCCTGGCAGCCGTCCTGTGCCCTCGCCGCAGCTCCTCTCACTGCCGGTGTCTCTGCGCAGTACATACCTGATGACGTCGGCTACACCACGTGACCCGTGCCGTGAAGCGCACATGAAGCCGACCTGTCGGGGCCAGCTTCTTCAGCGGTGGACACCGGCAGTGAGAGGAGCTGCGGCGAGGGCACAGGACGGCTGCCAGGGGCTGGAGGAAGCCCCAGATAAGTGGATTTTGATTTTATTTTTACCTTGGATGTATCCTTTAAAGATTACTATTTGTACATACAGTGTTTCTTTCTGCATTTATGCTGTTACTGTAACCTTTAATATTGTACACATTTCCACATGCCTGTGCTAGTCCCAGCTACTATAAAGTTTCATACTTTGCACATTTACAAATGGCTGTGCATTATTCCAGTTACTATAAAGATTAATGCTGTGCACATTTCCACATGATTGTGCATTATTACAGTTACTAGAAACTGTAATTTTGTTGTGCCCATTTCCATGTAATTGTGTGTTATTACTAATTTATTAACATTTCACCTACCTCCGCTGTATGACCCAGGGCAGGCCTGCAAACCTTTACCACACGGAACTGCTTACACTCCAAATTTAGAACCGCAGTCTCACGAAATTCTGAGATATGTACCAGAAAGATTTGCATTAAATGTTACGTATTTAGGAGGTGCATTTTACAAAAGTAGTGGAAGCTCTAGCTTCAGGGTCCCACTGATGTTTTAAAATTTGGAATCGCTGGGATCATTCGGGGCCTTTTGGGGACTTTAGAATGTGCACCCCCAAACTCATACATTTAGCGGCGCTGGTGCCAATGTGATGAGGGATCCTAAGTATAAGGGCCTTTTTCCACTAGCCTGCGATTTGCGATTTGCTTCTGATCGCAAATCGCAAGGTACATTAAACTAATGGAAACTGCAGCAGCAATTTCCATTAGTGCGATCCGATTACGATGCGATTTTGGTCAAAGCGCAATCGTCGTCCTGCCGCGTTTTGTATGCGATTGAGCTGGACTATAATGAGTATAGTAGCTCAATAGCAATCGCATGGTGGAAATAGAAACGCGATTGCGATCGCGATCGCATTTCATAGTGGAAAAGGGCCCTAATAGAAAGTTTCCTTCAGCGCATGCTCAGGACCAGCGGCAGCGTTATCTGATGAGCTGCATGAAGAGACTTTGCATGCTTGGAAAGTCAAGTGGCACAAACTGATAAGGCAGCATTATCAGGCTAAACACCAGAGTGTAGATAGACGTGTATAGATATGAAGAAAGGATACTGTTGAAACGGAAAAGAAGAGAGAGACATGGAAGAATTCACATGAAAATAAAAAAAATACATGTAAATAAAGTATTTCTGAGAATGGCTTTGTAATCCACATATTAATACACTGTGCTGCTCTGCTATGCGTATATTTAATAAACGTATGGCAGGTATGCATCTGGTGGCCAGTGCGATGGCTGGTGTATGGCGATATAGCACTGTTTCCCTGTTCACTTCACTGGAGCTGGGCATAGCTGCAGTAACAACCAGCCATGGTTTCAACAGGGCCGGCGCTACCATAGAGGCAAAGGAGGCAGCTGCCCCAGAGCTTGTAGGGGCCCCCAGTGGCTACAAGAGGAAAACATTTTTTTTCAAATCGGCCTTATAGTTTTTGAGAAAATCGATTTTAAAGTTTCAAAGGAAAAAAATACACATTTAAAAACCTGCCGACTTTAATGGTTAATAGCAAATCCACCTTAAATGCTAGAAACCCTAAATTTGCAGGATATGTTAAGGAGTCCATTAGGGATAAGAAGAAAAAACAATTTTTCCAAAAGACCTTATAGTTTTTGAGAAAATAGATTTTAAAGTTTCGAAGGAAAAAAGTATGCTTTTAAATGCGGTAAATTTAACTTTTAGTAGCAAACCTAACGGTAGTGTAATTTTACTTGCATCAAACGAAAGCGCAATACATTTCCTGACGGGGTTTCCAGGGGGTCACGATTGGCTGTATGAAGATCCCTGGCATTTTTTCCTATTTTCCCAATTTTTTTTTTATGTTTAGAGTGTGGGAATTAAAAAAAAAAAAAAAATTATGTTGGGTCCCCCCTCCTGAAACTTTTTATCCCCTTGTCCCCCATGCAGGCTGGGATAGCCAGAATGTGGAGCTCCGACCGATTGGGACACAGGGACACCCTGACTATACCAGCTGCAAAAAAGGTCCCCTGATGCCGATTTTTGTTCCGTGGTATATGTTGGGGGGGGCATATTTATTTTGCCCTGGGGCCCCATTGTTGCTTAAACCGGCCCTGGGTTTCAAAACTGTGATAGCTTGTACATCAGAGCTTCCACCACCACTCATCTAACGTTTAGGCACTTGCCAGGGCATTAGATTAACCACTTCCCGACCGCCTAACGCACAGCGGCGGACGGGAAGTGTACCCTGCAAGGACCAGCTCACCCACAGAGGCGGCGGTCCTTGTAAGGGCATGGGCGGAGCGATCGCGTCATCGGTGACGCGATCCTCCGCCGGCGCCTGCCGCCGCTCACCCGCCGCAACATCCCGCCGGCCATACGGAAGCGCCGGCGGGATGTTAACCCCGCGATCGCCGCATACAAAGTGTATAATACACTTTGTAATGTTTACAAAGTGTATTATACAGGCTGCCTCCTGCCCTGGTGGTCCCAGTGTCCGAGGGACCACCAGGGCAGGCTGCAGCCACCCTATGTAGCACCCAAGCACACTGATTTCCCCCCCCCCTGCCCCAGATCGCCCACAGCACCCCTCAGGACCCCCCCCTGCCCACCCCCCAGACCCCTGTTTGCACCCAATCACCCCCCTAATCACCCATCAATCACTCCCTGCCACTATCTGTCAATGCTGTTTTTTTTTATCCCCCCCCTGCCCCCTCCTGATCACCCCCCACCCCTCAGATTCTCCCCAGACCCCCCCCCCCCCTGTGTACTGTATGCATCTATCCCCCTGATCACCTGTCAATCACCTGTCAATCACCCATCAATCACCCCCTGTCACTGCCACCCATCAATCAGCCCCTAACCTGCCCCTTGCGGGCAATCTGATCACCCACCCACACCAATAGATCGCCCTCAGATCCGACATCAGATCACCACCCAAGCGCAGTGTTTACATATATTCTCTCCTCTAAACACCCACTAATTACCCATCAATCACCCCCTATCACCGCCTGTCACTGTTACCCATCAGATCAGACCCTAATCTGCCCCTTGCGGGCACCCAATCACCCGCCTACATGCTCAGATTGCCCTCAGACCCCCCCTTATCAATTCGCCAGGGCATTATTTACATCTGTCCTTCCCTGTAATAACCCACTGATCACCTGTCAATCACCTGTCAATCACCCATCAATCACCCCCTGTCACTGCCACCCATCAATCACCCCCTGTCACTGCCACCCATCAATCAGCCCCTAACCTGCCCCTTGCGGGCAATCTGATCACCCACCCACACTAATAGATCGCCCGCAGATCCAACATCAGATCACCACCCAAGCGCAGTGTTTACATCTATTCTCTCCTCTAAACACCCACTAATTACCCATCAATCACCCCCTATCACCACCTGTCACTGTTACCCACCAGATCAGACCCTAATCTGCCCCTTGCGGGCACCCAATCACCCGCCTACACGCTCAGATTGCCCTCAGACCCCCCCCTTATCAATTCGCCAGTGCAATATTTACATCTCTTCTTCCCTGTAATAACCCACTGATTACCTGTCAATCACCTGTCAATCACCTATCAATCACCCATCAATCACCCCCTGTCACTGCCACCCATCAATCACCCCCTGTCACTGCCACCCATCAATCAGCCCCTAACCTGCCCCTAGCGGGCAATCTGATCACCCACCCACACCAATAGATCGCCCGCAGATCCGACGTCCGATCACCTCCCAAGTGCAGTGTTTACATCTGTTCTCTACCCTAAACACCCACTAATTACCCATCAATCACCCCCTGTCACTGCTACCTATCAGATTAGACCCCTATCTGCCCCTAGGGCACTCAATCACCCGCCCACACCCTTAGAATGCCCTCAGACCCCAGCCCTGATCACCTTGCCAGTGCATTGCTTGCATCTATTCCCCCCTCTAATCACACCTTGAGACACCCATCAATCACCTCCTGTCACCCCCTAGCACACCTACCCATCAGATCAGGCCCTAATTTGCCCCGTGTGGGCTCCTGATCACTCGGCCAAACCCTCAGATCCCCCTCAGACCCCCTTCCGATCACCTCCCCAGTGCAATGATTGCATCTATTTTCCCCTCTAACCACCCCCTGAGACACCCTCAATCACCTCCTGTCACCCCCCTAGCACTCCTATCCATCAGATCAGGCCCAATACAACCTGTCATCTAAAAGGCCACCCTGCTTATGACTGGTTCCACAAAATTCGCCCCCTCATAGACCACCTGTCATCAAAATTTGCAGATGCTTATACCCCTGAACAGTCATTTTGAGACATTTGGTTTCCAGACTACTCACGGTTTTAGGCCCGTAAAATGCCAGGGCGGTATAGGAACCCCACAAGTGACCCCATTTTAGAAAAAAGACACCCCAAGGTATTCTGTTAGGTGTATGACGAGTTCATAGAATTTATTTTTTGTCAAAAGTTAGCGGCAATTTATTTTTATTGTTTTTTTTTCACAAAGTGTCATTTTTCACTAACTTGTGACAAAAAATAAAATCTTCTATGAACTCGCCATACACCTAACGGAATACCTTGGGGTGTCTTCTTTCTAAAATGGGGTCACTTGTGGGGTTCCTATACTGCCCTGGCATTTTAGGGGCCCTAAACCGTGAGGAGTAGTCTAGAAAACAAATGCCTCAAAATGACCTGTGAATAGGACGTTGGGCCCCTTAGCGCACCTAGGCTGCAAAAAAGTGTCACACATGTGGTACCGCCGTACTCAGGAAAAGTAGTATAATGTGTTTTGGGGTGTATTTTTACACATACCCATGCTGGGTGGGAGAAATCTCTCTGTAAATGGACAATTGTGTGTAAAAAAAAATCAAACAATTGTCATTTACAGAGATATTTCTCCCACCCAGCATGGGTATGTGTAAAAATACACCCCAAAACACATTATACTACTTCTCCTGAGTACGGCGGTACCACATGTGTGGCACTTTTTTACACCCTAAGTACGCTAAGGGGCCCAAAGTCCAATGAGTACCTTTAGGATTTCACAGGTCGTTTTGCGACATTTGGTTTCAAGACTACTCCTCACGGTTTAGGGCCCCTAAAATGCCAGGGCAGTATATGAACCCCACAAATGACCCCATTCTAGAAAGAAGACACCCAAAGGTATTCCGTTAGGAGTATGGTGAGTTCATAGAAGATTTTATTTTTTGTCACAAGTTAGCGGAAAATGACACTTTGTGAAAAAAAACAATTAAAATCAATTTCCGCTAACTTGTGACAAAAAAATAAAAACTTCTATGAACTCACCATACTCCTAACGGAATACCTTGGGGTGTCTTCTTTCTAAAATGAGGTCATTAGTGGGGTTCCTATACTGCCCTGGCATTTTAGGGGCCCTAAACTGTGAGGAGTAGTCTTGAAACAAAAATGACCTGTGAAATCCTAAAGATACTCATTGGACTTTGGGCCCCTTAGCGCAGTTAGGGTGCAAAAAAGTGCCACACATGTGGTATCGCCGTACTCGGTAGAAGTAGTATAATGTGTTTTGGGGTGTATTTTTACACATACCCATGCTGGGTGGGAGAAATACCTCTGTAAATGACAATCTTTAGATTTTTTTTACCCACAATTGTCCATTTACAGAGTTATTTCTCCCACCCAGCATGGGTATGTGTAAAAATACACCCAAAAACACATTGTACTACTTCTCCCGAGTACGGCGATACCACATGTGTGGCACTTTTTTGCACCCTAACTGCGCTAAGGGGCCCAAAGTCCAATGAGTACCTTTAGGATTTCACAGGTCATTTTGAGAAATTTCGTTTCAACACTACTCCTCACGGTTTAGGGCCCCTAAAATGCCAGGACAGTATAGGAACCCCACAAATGACTCCATTTTAGAAAGAAGACACCCCAAGGTATTCTGTTAGTAGTACGGTGAGTTCATAGAAGATTTTATTTTTTGTCATAAGTTAGCGGAAATTGATTTTTATTGGTTTTTTTCACAAAGTGTCATTTTCCGCTAACTTGTGACAAAAAATAAAATCTTCTATGAACTCACCATACTCCTAACGGAATACCTTGTGGTGTCTTCCTTCTAAAATGGGGTCATTTGTGGGGTTCCTATACTGTCCTGGCATTTTAGGGGCCCTAAACCGTGAGGAGTAGTCTTGAAACGAAATTTCTCAAAATTACCTGTGAAATCCTAAAGGTACTCATTGGACT